>NC_050576.1:421513444-422152707 GCF_011100635.1 Trichosurus vulpecula
GTAATTTTTATATAAACATTATTCTCGAGTAGCTAAGCAACATGGGTCTTATTGAAGGGTTATCAATGAGGTAATTTTGCTGTCTATCTTTCATCATTCTTACCATTTTACTTATCTTTACTAGTCATGACTCCTAGAATTCACTGTAACATTCTTTCCACAATGACTAATATATGATATCCAAAGTAAATATTTAAGGAAAAATGTTGGTGATACAAGATGTTTATATGCCAATCAATTAATTAATCAACAGATATCTACCTACTTCCATTTTTCTGTAAGGCTCTATTGCAGGACATAAAAAAGTATAAGTTATCAAGTGTGGGGGTGTGTGAGGAGAAGGACACAGCCTAAAGAAGAACTTTGCTTGGACACTCTGTATTGACTAAAAAATGTTTTACTTGCTTTGACCCAGGAGTGGATGGTGTTTTGGGGATGATACTGAATGATGTGTTTTGTTATAGTTCCCTGATTGATTGGATCACAATGTATAATGCCTTTACTTTTTCCAGGATCCAAGGCTATTTAGATGATGTAAAGCCAAGTATCCCAGAAAGGGGTGGACATGTATCAGTAATTAAGGTGGGACTTTTTGCTGTTCTTCTCTTAAGTGCCTTTAATGATTCTGGCCTTTGTTTGAATGGGGCAGGTAAAATGGGATCTTTTGTCTTGGAATGTTTCTCAGACAACGTAATGGTAATCAGGGAAGGACTTTTGGTTGTCTTCTTTGGAATGCTGAGGTAGTTCAGGACCTTTGATGAGTCTTGCCTTTCAAATTCAATGACCTGCAAAATGGGATTTTTCACTGTTCCTTGTTTGAATGCTTCTCAGCACTGAGGTAATCGAGTGCCCCAGGGCCCTGAGATGGGTATATAATATCCAAGGTTGGTGTTTGACCTTCAGGGTTTACTCATGTAAGGAGTGTTGAGACTCTGGGAGAGCCATTGTGACTACCCCCTGACTTTGCTAACCCAGACTCATTGGTTCTTGGGGAACTATGAATTGTGATTTGAGTCAGACAAGGTCAGTCTGTTGATGTTTGTAATTTCTATTTGTATTTGCTCTGAAGTTCAGGGGGCTGATCTTTTCCCCTGAACTAAGTAAATGATATAAGTATATTTGATTAAACTGAGATTATTAACCCCTTAAAGTTACTTTCCTTAGAAAGCAGATCAAAGAACCTGTGTTAGTGTGCTGGTTGTTGTTGGTCTTACACAGCCACAGTAGCTGCTAGCAGATTGTTGCTACATCTTGGTAATAAATTGAATCAATAAATCAATTTAGGTGGCATTGTCATTTTTATCATTTTGGGTCAACCTACAAAGAGCAATAAATGTATTTTTAATTTCCTCTCTTCTCCTCCTTCTTCTTCTCGTCTCCATTTCAACTGGGCCTCACTATTTCACCCAGCTTGTTAAGGAAGCCAGCAATCATAGGCCTAATCTTAGTATTAATCATCACAGAAGCTTTTACCTGTTCTGTTTTTCTTACACTTTTCTGTCTTTAGGCAGTCTAGTGT
This sequence comes from Trichosurus vulpecula, assembly GCF_011100635.1. NCBI lineage: Eukaryota > Metazoa > Chordata > Mammalia > Diprotodontia > Phalangeridae > Trichosurus > Trichosurus vulpecula. The sequence goes on from NC_050576.1 coordinate 421,514,964, forward strand.
ACCAAGCTTCCAATTGCTTATGATTTCAGTGCTGGAATTACTGTGGACACTATACTGGCTTCAGGTTTACTTTATCTCAGAATTCACAGGTTCAACAGATCCACCAGCTTGAGCATTCCAAGAAGTAGGGATTATAGGTGTTACCTTCATGCCCTAGTGATCTGTCTTGTTTTTTCTCTGAAAAGAATGTTTTAGAGTTAGATCCATATAGTTCCTGGGTGAATCTTGGTAGACATAATCCTAAATATATTATGTTTTCTATATTCATTTTCTATAAAATTTCTATTTCTATTTCTCCTTGTTATTTATGTGTATATAATTATACATACACACTGATACACATGTGCACATATGTGTATATGTACACCCATATATATCTATATCTATACATATATCTAGATAGATAGATGGATTCTAAGGATTTAGTGGCTTTATCTTATATCCAAAATTTTGTAGAATTATTAAAATAATTCAATTAATTTTATTTTAAATTTAAATCAATTTAAAATAATTTCTTAAATTACTTTTAGTGACTCCTTAGTGTTCTCTAAGTTCACCATATGCAAAAAGGGATAATTTTATTGCATCTTTGCCTATATTTATTTCTTCAATTTATTTTTCTTCTCTTATTGTGAGAGCTAGCATTTCTAGCATCTGTTTTATAGTAATGTTGATAATGGGCATCCTTGCATTATTTCTGATCTCATTGGAAAGATCTCCAACTTTTCTCCATTACACATAATTTTTGCTCTTGAACTTAGATGAATACTATTTATTATAGTGAAGAAAAGTCTGGTTATTCTTCTGATTTCTAGAGTTTCTACCAGAAATAAGTGTTGAAGTTTGTCAAAAGCCTTTTTTTCCCAAATCTATTGATATTATATTTTATTATTTATACTATTAATGGTTATATTATTTTTAATTATGTATCTTGTTATTATTTATGGCTTAAAGTTCACAGTAAAGCACAATTGTAAAATATTTTATTGATACCTTCTATTTTTATACCATAATTACATCCCAATATAATTACTTCAACTCTCTCAACTAAAGTAGAAAAAAGGTAAGCAATACTATTAAACAAAACAATCATGTCTAACAGTGTTAGCTACTATATTTCCATGGTTTTTAGCCTCTCCATTTAACAATGCTGATCATGCTGAAGAATATTATAAGTAATAACTAGCATTTACAGAACATTTTTAACTTTTACAAAATGTTTTCCAAATATTATTTCTCTTTTTCTCCTCACAACAATCTTTAACAAGGTAGGCGTTATTTATCCTCATTTTATAGGTGAGGAAATTGAAGCAGACAGAAGTTGTGACTTGCCCACAGCTGGTAAGTATATGAGGCTGTATTTGAACTCAGAACTTCTTGACTCCAGGTCTAGTATTCTACTTGACAGCTACCTTTACGAGGCATTTAGATGGTAGAGTGGATAGACCACATAGTAGGCACTATATAAAAATGCTCATTTCTTCCTTTTTCCTTGTCCTATCCACTGTGTCACCTAGCTATATTTATCTCTTTTCATGGTCTAAATTTGGTTATTACAATTAATAAAAACACAGATATCTTTTAAAGATGGGTACTCATTTGGTTTCTAGTTTTTTGTTACCTCAAAAATTGCTACTGTAAATCTACAATCTTTGTTTCTGTATTTGACCTTGGGGAGTACATGATAAGTTATTTTTATATTTCAATTGGTTAGATAAGCTCTTGTTTTTAAGAAGGAATAAAATAGTTCTGCTTAGACAAATAACTATTATGTGGCCAAAAGCTGTGTCTATAGAATAAAATAAACAAGAATGAATTTGGAAATCTCTGGTTTGGGGTTATCTAAACAACTAAATTCCATAAATAACAATATTAACTAAGCAGATATAAACAGTAAAAATTGTCTAAAAGAACTAATTAAGCCCAGAAGTTTCCATGCCACATGTCCACAATCACTCTATTTTAAACCACAAGGGGGCAGATATCCAAAAATTTTTACCATCATTACTTTGTCCCATAACACTTCTTGTCAATTTCCTGATGCTGGAAAGAACTTACATTCTTGGAATCCTACTTCATTAATCAGCTATATTAAACTCAATTGATTACTGATAGTGATATTTGCACAGACTGGTACTGAATTCTGTCATGCCCCTTAGACGATGGTTTAATAGCCTGTCAGAAGAGACTGACAACAACATTCAGACATGTCAGACCAGAACAAACTGTTCAAGTCATCTATCTGAATGTCTCAATACTTCCTACATCTATCCCTTTTTGTTTTTAATCCTCCGTATATGACCTATGATCTTTTTAGATTTGATCTCTGGTATTTAGACCATTTAAGTATTTCATCTATTTAAAATTCAGCTCTATATGCTATGTTGTGTTTCTTGATAGCTCCAAATTCTCAAAAACATATGTTTAGTGACATACAATGAATTTTCTATTTCTTGGCTCATTTATTTCTACAATGCTTTTAATGGTAGTAAAGACTGCTGGAATGGATTTCTCATTTTTTATTTTTACCTGTATAACATAGTCATTTATTTTAAAATCATCTGTCATATAAATGTTGTACCAAAATGTTTTGTGGTTGCAAGTAATACAATTTAAAGGTTTAAACTTAATAGAAAGCAGAGGAAAAAAAGGTTTAAATGATCTGAACCCATTTTCTCTTTATGACATTCTGGACTTATTTCTTACCTTGATTTAAATTCTGTACAAGTTACCCAAATAGAAAGTACAGCACAACTCTAGAAGGATGTGAATAAACGCAGAATAATTCTTCAGTAAGATATAAGCTTTGAAATGCACTTCTATTCATTCACCAAATATATTTCATCTCCTTTAATTTAGGTTTCTTTTTGGCAAAACTGGTATTTGCAATTGTGAACTCTTCCCTGATAATCAAATCTCCATTGTCTTGCTCAAAAAATCTTCCCTAAATCCTCAGCCCAATATGTTTTCATGAAAGACATGCACCAAAATGGGAAATGAGTTTTTTGCCTTCAAAATGTTTGGTTTTTCTATTATTTTTAATTAAAGATTTGGCACAAAAAAAAGAATAGTGGAATTTTAGAACTGAAAGAAAGTTTAATGAATATGCATTCCAACTCCTTATTTTTTTAGGTGAGAAAACTGAAGCCTGAAAGGGTGGATGAAACAAGTTGCCCAAGGTCACACAACTATATAAAGGAAAATCTGGCATTCCTAGTGATTCTCTGTCTCTCGGTCTGTCTGTCTGCCTGTCTATCTCTCTTTCTACAGCAATATATATATATATATATATATATATATATATATATATATATATATATATGCACAAATAAATACATATGTTGAGACATATGTGTGTTATACATAATATATACATATACAAATAGAAAGATGAAACATTTTTAAAAAAGAACATTATAATGCCCGGTATTATAGAACACAAAACATTTCCATGTACTGGCCAAAGTTAGAGCCTAATATAGTTCTTTTGATGGATAGAATTAGTTGTTTTGTTGAAGAAACCAATTCTTCCATAATTTCATATTCATTTACTGGTTATGGGATATAAGAAAGAACACAGATCGAAATAGCATATATTATTGAATGCTTTTCCAAATTTAAATGTTCAAGATACAAATTTAAATAAATTTACTATATTGAAACATGTTGATTAAATGATTCGTAGTCAATAATTTTCTATCATTCTTTCATTCTTTAATACTTTTTAGCAGCAATTGCTTTTTCTTTTCTTTCATTCCTTCCACTTTTCTCATTTCAATATTTCCCTAAAAATGTATAATTTCCTCCCCTAGATATAGTTGGTAGCAACCTCAGATAATTTGAATGACCCACCAAGTCTCCCCTAATGGAGACTTCTTCTTGGGACCTGAGGAGCGATTGAAAGAAACTGTTGTGCATCATTGAACTCATAGATGAGTTCGAGTGTTCACTAATTTGGTATCATTTTTCAAGGGCCTGAGAGAAAAAGGACATAAGGTTGTATAATTATCATGTCTTGATCTGGCCCACTTGAAGATAAGGGTGGAAGCAGGTTCCTAAACCCTCAAAATTTCCGTGGGCCAAAGACTGCAAGGTGGTGGTTCTTTGTTAGGCAGAACTACCAAGACATGAGAACTCTAAATCATTTCAGTGCTGGAACGGGAGCCATAAGAAAGAAGTTATAACAAAGATACCAAAGAGCAACTGGTCAAATGATGAATGAGAACAGATTAAAAACTGGCCAAGAAATAAATAAATATGTAAAAAAATACCATCTCAATGAACAAGCACTCCGCAAGAAACAAAAATGAATTAAAAAAATCTTCTGAAGTTATTACAAGAAATTCTTTAAAACCAGCTGAAATGACAGTGGAACAACTCCATGAACTTTCAAACTGGTTAAAAAGAGCAAATAAAGAATATTATGAAAAAAGTACATAAACTAGTGGTCTTAACCAAGGAATAAACATTTAGAAAGAGATTAGAACTTTAGAATAAAAGGATATTTACCAAAACACTTCTCTGAAAAAGAGAATGATAAAATTAGAAAGTAGAAGTGCAGAAATGGAAGGAAAAATAAGTCAACAAATTCAAATGATTAAAATAATACATGGAAGATTAGCAAAACAAGAACACTGAACCTGATGACATAATAAGAAAAGAAAATCTGAACACTATAAGCTATCATGAAAAAGGAAACCATACCATAAGAAATCATAAGGGAAAATCATTCAGACAATTGTGAGCAGATAGAAATTTATAGATTAAGATCTGTAAAATACTAAAAGAAAGAAACTCATAAAGGATCCATCAACATACTAGAGGCCTTCCACAGTCTCTTGGAAGGCCTAGCTACATCATGATTGTAAGTGACTCTGGCTGTCATTGCTCTGTGGAGGCTTTGGTCATTCTCAGATGTTATTTAGTATAAATTCTTCTTGATTTCCATCGGTTTTCTTTTTTCAATTGTAATGGCAAGTAAAGTGAGACTTTATGTTTTGCTATTTTTTTCTTTTGGAGTTCTAGTTCTTCTCAGCACTAAGGTAATCAAGTGCCTTTGATTGAGACTTGCCTTTGTTTGAATCAAGTCTTTGATTAATCAAGAGTCCTTGATGACCTGCTTAAGTCATAAGAAAACCTAAGTCACATGAGTTCAAGTCACATGGTTATGATGCCCTTTGTGGGCTGACATTGAAGAAGTGTATATATCCTCTGAGGTTAGCATTTTCCTTTGGGGCACACTCATTGGAAGAGTGTTCATGTGATTTGGCCAGATGAGACTCTAGGTAGCCATTAAGGAGCCCCACCCCCTTCAGCTTTGAAAACCCAGATGTTGGTGCTTCTTTCTCTGGTAACTACATATGTATTGCTATGGACAGATAGAAGCCCTGTCTGCTGATTTGTGTTATTTGCTCTGCTTATGTAATTTCTGCTTGTAATTTCTGTTTGTGTTTTCTGTGAATTTCAGGGAGCTGGCTTTTCCCCCGAACTAAGTGAATGATATATACATGTTTAATTAAAGCAAGAATATAAACCCCTTAAAGTTGCTTTCCTTAAAAAAGCAGATTGGGGGGGGGGGGTGGAGTCAAGATGGCAGCTGGAAAGCAGGGGCTTGCCTAGGGCTCTACCCCAGGACCCTCCAAACACTGATAAAAATGGCTCTGAACAAATTCTAGAACTGCAGAACCCACGGAATAGTGGAAGGAAGCAGGGCTCCAGCCCAGGAGAGCCTAGATGGTCAATGGGTAGTGTCTATGGCCTGGAGCTGGGAGCAGAGTGGAGCAGAGACCAGCATGGGCTGTGCCAGACCAACCAGACCAGGAGCCAGGAGGAACAAGCCCTAGCATCCTGAATCAGTGAGGTGTGGCAGTTACCAGACTTCTCAATCCACAAACATGAAAGACAACAGAGAAGGTAAGTGGGAAAAACTGCAGGGGACAGAGTGAAAGGAGTTGGAGGTTCAGCCACTGCCCGGGCACAGCAGGGGTGGTGCAGCTGCAGAACTACAGCTGCAGTTATTTCTGGCCCCAGGCCCATGTGGTAGGAGGAATTACGTGGCAGATCAGAGCAGGAGTGAGGTCCAGGTTGGTGGTTCTTGGGGGACGAAGACCACTGAAGGGAATATACATACATACATGCATACATACATACATATATATATATGTATATATACATATACATACATACATATATATGTATATATATATACATATACATATATATGTATATAGACAGAGGGCACAGGGCGAGTTGAATATGAAAGGATGATATCTAAAAAAATAAAATCAAATTAAGGGATGAGAGAGGAATATATTGAGAGAGAGGGAAAGGGAGAGATAGAATGGGGTAACTTATCTCACATAAAAGTGGCAAGAAAAAGCAGTTCTGTAGGCAGGGAATGGGGGCAGGTGAAGGGGAATGAGTGAATCTTGCTCTCATCAGATTAGACCTGAGGACGGAATAATATACACACTCAATTGGGTATCTTACCCCATAGGAAAGAAGGAGGAAGGAGATAAAAAAAGGAGGGATAATAGAAGGGAGGGCAGATGGGGGAGGAGGAGGTAATCAAAAGCAAAGACTTTCAAAAAGGGACAGGGTCAAGGGAGAAAATTGAATAAAGGGGAATAGGATAGGAAGGAGCAAAATATAGTTAGTCTTTCACAACATGAGTATTGTGGAAGGGTTTTGCATAATGATACAGTGTGGCCTATGTTGAATTGCTTGTTTTCTTAGGGAGAGGGGGTGGGGAGGGAAGAGGAAGAGAATTTGGAACTCAAGTTTTAAAAGCAGATGCTCAAAAAAAGTTTTTGCACGCAACTAGGAAATAAGATATACAGGCAATCGGGCATAGAAATCTATCTTGCCCTACAAGAAAGTAAGGGAAAAAGGTATGAGGGGGTGTGGGTATTTCAACAATCTGGCTATCAGTTGTTGTGGGGTGAAAGCCCAACAACAAGAACACTACCAGCATGCTGCAAAAGCACAGGTTCTTTTGATCTGCTTAACTAAGGAAAGCAAGTTTAAGGGCTTGACAAGCTTACTTTAATTCAGCACATAAATATCATTCACTTAGTTCAAGGGGAAAAGCCAGCACCCTGAACTTCAGAACAAATACAAACAAATTACAAACATCAACAGACAGACCTTGTCTGATTCAAATCCCAATACATAGTTACCAGAGTTTAACACAGTCTCAGCCTCCAGGTTACAAGCTGGAGGGCCCTTAGCTACAGCTGCCCGAAGTCTCCACGACAACATCATCTCGAGTGAGATCTCTCGCAAATGGCTCTGTCTTCTCTTCTTACAGGGTTTCAGATGTCATCAAACGTCATCTGAGTGACCAGAACTTAGGCTGCTATGATTGGCTCTTGAGTTATCCCCTCCCCTTAGGACCCTGGGAGGTTCACATCTACATAGGTTAGGTTAACACCTAATAGGGGTTAGAGCCTGGGGCTTGGCACTTAGTAAGACTCAAGACTGGCATGGCTCTGGAGTTAGCACCTCCCCTTAGCCAGCCCCACCTTGGGCCCCACCCCAGTCACCAATCTACACCCACATAGGTTCCACACCTAATAGGGGTTTGGGCCTGGGGCTTAGCACCTAGTAAAGCTCAATGAAATACACTGAATTACTCAATGGAAACAAAGGCCAAACTATTCAAGGGCACTTGGTTGAACTAAGTGCTAAGGAGCCAATTTTGCTTACCAATGCAGTGGGGTGACAGAAGGGAGGGCTGACTGGGGAACAGGACAATCAGAATATATGCCATCTTGGAGTGGGGGAAGGGTAGAAATGGGGAGAAAATTTGTAATTCAAACTCTTGTAAAAATCAATGCTGAAAACTAAAAGTATTAAATAAATAAATAATAATAAAAAAAGAAAAGCAGATCAAAGAACCTGTGATAGCAGCCTTCTTGTGTACTAGTGTTATTAGTCTTGTACCCCCAGAGCAGCAGCTAGCAGCATTACTGTCACAGCAACCAAAGATACAATATTTATTCTTTTAGGTTTATGAACTTCATGATTTCTTGTAAGGAATGGCAGTTTATTTCAACATCTTGGTGGTGTTATATATTGAAGTTCCTAGATTTTCTAGGTGGAGTCAATGAGACAGAAGTAAAAAATCTACCAAGGTATGAATAGTTCCTTGAGATTAGGTAGGGGCCTCTGATCAAAGACACAACTGGTACTTCATCTGTAAGAAATTATTTGATAACTTTTTTTTTGAAGAATGATTCACATATTGTAAATACTTTGACCTAAAATCACTTGATTTTAAGGAGGCATAAAATGCATGTCAACTAGGCATTTATATCTACTTTAAAAGTCAAAATTAGGTTATACGTTTTACTTTTATGGTCTCATTTTCCCTCTGATAATCTACCTCAGAGTTTTTGAAACAGTTTAGCCTCTTTGTAGAATTTCTGGGACCCAACCAGGATAGGGACAACATATATTAAAAAATTCAAAAGACCTAAATTCAAATGCCACTTCTACTACTCAAAGCAAATCCATTCACCTCTGTATTCAGTTTCCTTATCAGAATAATGATGGGGCGGGGCAGAGCCAAGATGGCAGCTGGTAAGCAGGGAATAGTGTGAGCTCCGTACCGAGACCCTCGAAAAACTTATAAAAAATGGCTCTGAACCAATTCTAGAATAGCAGAACCCACAAAACAGCAGAGGGAAGCAGGGCTCCAGCCCAGGACAGCCTGGATGGTCTCTGGGTGAGGTCTATCCCACACGGAGCTCAGAGCTGGGAGCTGGGAGCTGGGAACGGAGTGGAGCAGAGCCCAGCCTAAGTGGCGTGGACCATCCAGACCAGAAGCCGGGCAGCGGGTGCCCTAGCACCCTGAATCAGTGAGCTGCTGCAGTTACGAGACTTCTTAACCCACAAACACCAAAGACTGCTGAGAAGGTTAGTGGGAAAAGCTGCGGGAATGGAAGGACTTCGCGGTTCGGCTTCCAGCCCCGGGGGCAGTGGAGGTGGGGCAGCTACAGCTGTTGTTTCTTCCGGCTCCAGGCCCACCTGGTGGGAGGAATTAAGTGGCGGATCAGACCAGGAGTGCACGGCCTGCTGAAGATCTAAGCCCATTCCGGGTTGGGGGATGGGGAAGGAGCAGTGCTGGTGTGGCAGAGCTGGCACCTCCCCCCCAAACGTGGAACATAGAACTCTTTAGTCTACAAGCAGTCATACCCCACTGAAAAACTCAAGGGTCAAGTTAGTTGGCTGGGAATATGGCCAGGCAGCGAAAACGCGCCCAGATTCAGTCTCAGACTTTGCATTCTTTCTTTGGTGACAAAGAAGACCAAAACATACAGACAGAATAAATTAATAAACTCAAAGAGCCTACAATGGAAACCTCCAAGAAAAACATGAACTGGTCCCAGGCCATGGAAGAGCTCAAAAAGGATTTGGAAAGCAAGTTAGATAAGTAGAGGAAAAATTGGGAATAGAAATGAGAAGGATGCGAGAAAACCATGAAAAACAAGTCACTGACTTGCTAAAGGAGACCCAAAAAAATACTGAAAAATACACTGAAGAAAACAACACCTTAAAAAATAGACTAACTCAAATGGCAAAAGAGCTCCAAAAAGCCAATGAGGAGAAGAATGCCTTGAAAGGCAGAATTAGCCAAATGGAAAAGGAGGTCCAAAAGACCACTGAAGAAAATACTACTTTAAAAATTAGAAAGGAGCAAGTGGAAGCTAGTGACTTGATGAGAAATCAAGATATTATAAAACAGAACCAAAAGAATGAAAAAAAGGAAGACAATGTCAAATACCTCATTGGAAAAACCACTGACCTGGAAAATAGATCCAGGAGAGATAATTTAAAAATTATTGGACTACCTGAAAGCCATGATCAAAAAAAGAGCCTAGATATCATCTTTCAAGAAATTATCAAGGAGAACTGCCCTGATATTCTAGAGCCACAGGGCAAAATAGAAATTGAAAGAATCCATCGATTGCCTCCTTAAATAGATCCCAAAAAGAAATCTCCCAGGAATATTGTCGCCAAATTCCAGAGCTCTCAGATCAAGGAGAAAATACTGCAAGCAGCCAGAAAGAAACAATTTGAGTATTGTGGAAACTCAATCAGAATAACCCAAGATCTGGCAGCCTCTACATTAAGAGATCGAAGGGCTTGGAATACGATATTCCGGAGGTCAATGGAGCTAGGATTAAAACCTAGAATCACCTACCCAGCAAAACTGAGTATCATGCTCCAAGGCAAAATATGGATTTTCAATAAAATAGAGGACTTTCAAGCTTTCTCAGTGAAAAGACCAGAACTGAATAGAAAATTTGACTTTCAAACACAAGAATCAAGAGAAGCATGAAAAGGTAATCAAGAAAAAGAACAAGAAAAAGAAATTGCAAGGAACTTACTAAAGGTGAACTGTTTTGTTTACATTCCTACATGGAAAAATAACATGTATGATTCATGAGACCTCAGTATTAGGGTAGCTGAACGGAATATGCATACATATATGTTTATGTATATATATATATATATATATAAGTGAATGTGTATGTATGTATATATCTATGTGTGTGTGTGTGTATATATATATATATATATATATATATATATATATATATATATATATATATATATATATACAGAGAGAAAGAGAGAGAGAGAGAGAGAGAGAGAAAGGACACAGGGTGAGTTGAAGATGAAGGGAAGATATCTAAAAGAAATAAAATCAAATTAAGGGATGAGAGAGGAACATACTGAGAGAGGGAGATAAGGAGAGATAGAATGGGGTAGATTATCTCGCATAAAGGAGGCAAGAGCAAGAAGTTCTGTGAGAGGAGGGGAGAGGGCGAATGAGGGGGGAATGAGTGAACATTGCTCTCATCAGATTTGGCCTAAGGAGGTAATACCATACATACCCAATGGGGAATCTTACCCCACAGGAAAGAAGAGGGAAGAAGATAAAAATAAATTGGGGGGGATGATGGGGGGTGGAGGTAGTCAAAAACAAACACTTTCGAAAGAGGACAGGGTCAAGGGAGAAAATTCAATAAAGGGGGATGGGTTGGGAAGGAGCAAAATATAGTTAGTCTTTCACAACATGAGTATTGTGGAAGGGTTATACATAATGATACACATGTGGCCTATGTTGAATTGCTTGACTTCTTAGGGAGGGTGTAGGTGGGAAAGGAAGAGGGGAGAGAATTTGAACTCAAAGTTTTAAAAACAGATGTTCAAAAACAAACAAAAATGTTTTTGCATGCAACTAGAAAATAAGATACACAGGCAATGGGGTGTAGAAATTTATCTTGCCCTACAAGAAAGGAAGGGAAAAGGGGATGGGAGGGGAGTGGGGTGACAGAGGGGAGTGCTGACTGGGGAACAGGACAACCAGAATATATGCCATCTTGGAGTGGGTGGGAGGGTAGAAATGGGGAGAAAATTTGTAATTCAAACTCGTGTGAAAATCAATGCTGAAAACTAAATATGTTAAATAAAATTTAAAAAAAAACATACCAAAAAAAAAGAATAATGATGGAATTGGTTTAGATGATCTACCAATCTGTCTACTATCCTTCTTCCTCTTCTCATTTCCCCAACCCTAGCTAGGAGTGGCAGACCTTGAGGTTTTGTTCAACCTTTGAAAATTATTTGCTTTGAATACTCTTTACTTCAGATCTGAATTATAATCTAAATGTTTTGACTTCACTCTGATCTTGATATCTATGTATTTTAAGGAAAAAAATATTCCTCAATTTTCTGATTCATTTACTCATCAAACTATCTTATGAAAACCACTTTAGAGGTAAAAAATTTAGTAGCAGATCATTTCCAGCTTATTTCCTGGGCCCAGAAAATTGATATTTGCTAACATAACCTAAATCCCTACTGACTTAGTTCAGTTCACAAAATGGAATTCTAGCACATTTTAAGCTTAGGAAATTAAACTTTCCAACCACTATAACTTCCAACCAAAATAAACCCACAAGTCCTCTTAATTTTTTTTAATTATGGAAACTTTATTTTTTGAAGGAAACACTTCCATTCTCATGTTTGAAAAATAACTCTAGTACAAAGTATCTATCTGCAGCTTAGCAAATGATGTGCATTTTTTTCTTTGAAGTTCACCATTATTTATATTTCATGATTTTTAAAAATATTAAATGGGCTTCTTATTTCTTTGGCTATAAGAATATGGATTTGATTTTTGTCTGTCATATGTATACATACTTATATATTTCTGTAATTTTGACAAATGAGAAAAATCGTATTAATTTCAATGAGCTGGAAGAGGATAGAAAATCATACATACTTTAAGAATATAATCGGTTTGGCCCAGAGTTCCTCAAGAATCTGTGCTCTCACAGAATAGGTCTGATACAGTGGACATGACCAGGAGGATCAGTTTCTCCTTTGCATTATTGCCTTCACCTAGGATTTCTCCAATAAAATCTCCTAAGATTCTTATGCAGAATTCATGTCTTGATTTTAACAAATGTGGGAAATTTTCAATTGTTGAAAAAGGCACTCAAAGCTACTACATGCATAGTGAGTATGCCAAAGGCTTTCTATACCCCTCACAGAAATTGCAAAAGAAACAAATATGTATCCATTACCTGATGCTGAAAAGCATTTTAAAAAAACCCATCAGCTTACTACCATTCCCTTATAAAGGAACTGAACTTCAGGCTATCGTTGGAGACATACCCTTACATTATTCTGAAATCCTCCTTTCTTACTTAGTCATATATAGCCCCTTCTATATTCAGAGCATTCATTATCTTTTGATTAGACTGCCTCTAGCACCTAAGTGCACTGTGGGGAGTATTGGACAAGAAATCTCTTTCCTGGTAGATGTACTTAATATTAATACGTCCCTGGTTACACTCTCCAAGTATAACTCTATTCAAGAACTATGGGGATTGTCCTTCTTCCTCTATTGTAGGGATTCTTGCATTGGGATCCATGAAATTTAAGTTAGATAAGTAACTGTATTGCAATTGGTTTCCTTTGTAATCTTATAAAACTTTATAAAGAGAAAGAATTCATAGACTTCATCAAAATGCCAAAGGAGTAGATGACAGAAGAATATTGAGACACCCCATAATTTTGCCCATTGCAACATGGATTTTCTAATTTCGTCCCTAAATCCTTAAACTGAAACTCATAAGCTTGGGGTAATACATGAGGCAATTACCAAAGCAATTAATCTCCTCTTAGTTAAGTGGTACCCCATATGCCTACTTTTGACCAGTGTTTATGCAAGAAGTTTCTCAGTTTCCCAGCTATTACCATATATTGAAGCAGAAAAGCCCATTGTCAGTACTTTTCTTCTCAAGCCATATATTGCCACATATTCACAACTATCATATGCACAAGTCCCCATTTCTGCTGGGGTTGGGAAGAGAGGGAAAGAAAGAAATCTTTTTCTCCCTTCCTACTTTACTGCACTCTAAAAAAGACAAAAAAAGGGAAAAAGTCAAAAAGGAAATCAAGTGAGAACCAAAGACAATAATCAGCTTTTTTATTGAGTATGAGGAGGGGTGGTTGATTCATAATCAGCAATCATTACAAGACAGCTCTAGTCTCTGTGACACCCAATTAATTCAATGCCATCTGGCATGGTCACATTAAAAGAGCAGGAACCCAGCAGGGGGCCCATACACTGGTCAAAACAAAAGTCCTATAATCATCTCATTACACTGAGTGGGGAGTGCCATAAATTTTATCACCTCTATTACAAGAATACAATTTAATGTCTTTCTCTCAAAAAATTAAAAAAAAATTTGGATTCTAATCGCAAAGCTACATACTTTCAGTTATATTGAGGATAAGGTGGTTTAGCATCTTTGGGGATTAAAGGATGCCTTCACCAGCTGATTATTTGGGTTTAGCAAATAATCATTAATCAAAGCCTTCAAGCCTTGAGTTCTTTCCTTACATTATTTTCCTGACTCTGGTCCACGTGTATCATTTCTCCTCACTTTTTCATTTGCTCTGAACTTAGACCATTTTTCTCCTGGCTCTATCTTTGTCTCTATCTTTGACCCTTTGGTTGCCCTTTTTGTTCTACATTAGGTTCTTGGAACAGGAGAATTATGTCTGGAATTGGATGACCACTAGTTTCCCTATGCTATTATTTCTCACCTAAATACCAACTTATTGCTAGCATCCATTTGAGGGTGAAGAGCACACTAAAGGAACTAGAATGCACAGCTAATAGAAACAAAATTTAAAAACTAGGTCACATGACAAGCATAATTTGCCATGACATTACAATTTTTTTTGTAATATTTAAAAGCTGGAACAGAGGTAAAAGGTGGCAAAATTAGGGGTCACAACTGCAAAGTGCATCCCCAAGCATCTTCTACCAGAACCACAAAAAATGGACCAAACTGGATTCTGAGTGGGAAAGTTAAGAAAAAAAAGTCACAGCAAGTAATTTTTTCAACCCAGAAAAGATTAGGAAGACAGAAAGAGAAGTCTGTGTACCCTGGGGTACAGGCTGGTTGGGAATGTAGCAGCAAGAGTGGCACCAGAGGTATTAGTCGGGAGTAGCCCATAACCCAAGGATGGTAAGGGGCCTTAAAACCTGGGCAGAAAGGGATCCCAGAGGACCCCCGTATTAGAACTAGGTGGAAGATCAGGTTCCATTTGGCAACTCTGTCACCCATTATCCAGTTCTAGAACACAATACCACAGTAAAGAAAGAGCACTTCCATTTACAAGGGAGCAAGCACCCTATTTTTCTAAATACAAGACTGCAAATGGAGAAGACAGTGAACAAATTTCACATCACATTGGAAGCATCAAAATGTACAGGCCCCCAAATCAAGCTGTGAAAAAAGAGAGGTACATAAGTCAGAAGCTCAAGATAGATATCACCCCACCTCCAGGGGAGTGACAAACAGAAACATAAAGTCCATAGTCAAGTGATAAATTGGAAATATGGGGCGGAGCCAAGATGGCAGCTGGAAAGCAGGGAGTAGCATGAAAAAACCTATAAAAAATGGCTCTGAAACAATTCTAGAACGGCAGAACCCACAAAACAGCAGAGGGAAGCAGGGCTCCAGCCCAGGACAGCCTGGATGGTCTCTGGGTGAGGTCTATCCCACACGGAGCTCGGAGCTGGGAGCTGGGAGCTGGGAACGGAGTGGAGCAGAGCCCAGCCTAAGTGGCGTGGACCATCCAGACCAGAAGCCGGGCAGAGGGGACCCTGGCACCCTGAATCAGTGAGCTGCTGCAGTTACGAGACTTCTTAACCCACAAACACCAAAGACTGCTGAGAAGGTTAGTGGGAAAAGCTGTGGGAATAGAAGGAGTTCGCGGTTCGGCTTCCAGCCCCGGGAGCAGCGGAGGTGGGGCAGCTACAGCTGTTGTTGCTTCCGGCCCCAGGCCCACCTGGTGGGAGGAATTAAGTGGCAGATCAGAGCAGAAGTGCACAGCCTGCTGAAGATCTAAGCCCAGTCCGGGTTGGGGGTTCCTGGGGAAGGAGTAGTGCTGGTGTGGCAGAGCTGGCACCACCCCCCAAATGAGGAACATAGAACTCTTTAGTCTACAAGCAGTCATACCCCACTGAAAAACTCAAGGGTCAAGTTAGTTGGTTGGGAATATGGACAAGCAGCAAAAACGCGCCCAGATGCAGTCTCAGACTTTGGATTCTTTCTTTGGTGACAAAGAAGACCAAAACATGCAGCCTAAAGACATCAAGTGCAAGAGCCTACACCAAAAGCCTCCAAGAAAAACAAGAACTGGTCCCAGGCCATGGAAGAGCTCAAAAAGGTTTTGGAAAGCAAGTTAGAGAAGTAGAGGAAAAATTGGGAAGAGAAATGAGAAGGATACGAGAAAACCATGAAAAACAAGTCAATGACTTGCTAAAGGAGACTCAAAAAAATACTGAAAAATACACTGAAGAAAACAACACCTTAAAAAATAGACTAACCCAAACGGCGAAAGAGCTCCAAAAAGCCAATGAGGAGAAGAATGCCTTGAAAGGCAGAATTAGCCAAATGGAAAAGGAGGTCCAAAAGACCACTGAAGAAAATACTACTTTAAAAATTAGATTGGAGCAAGTGGAAGCTAGTGACTTGATGAGAAATCAAGATATTATAAAACAGAACCAAAGGAATGAAAAAATGGAAGACAATGCGAAATATCTCATTGGAAAAACCACTGACCTGGAAAATAGATCCAGGAGAGAAAACTTAAAAATTATTGGACTACCTGAAAGCTATGATCAAAAAAGGAGCCTAGATATCATCTTTCAAGAAATTATCAAGGAGAATTGCACTGATATTCTAGAGCCACAGGGAAAAATAGAAATTGAAAGAATCCATTGATCGCCTCCTCAAATAGATCCCAAAAAGAAATCTCCCAGGAATATTGTTGCCAAATTCCAGAGCTCCCAGATCAAGGAGAAAATACTGCAAGCAGCCAGAAAGAAACAATTTGAGTATTGTGGAAACCCAATCAGAATAACCCAAGATCTGGCAGCTTCTGCATTAAGAGATTGAAGCGCTTGGAATACGATATTCTGGAGGTCAATGGAGCTAGGATTAAAACCAAGAATCACCTACCCAGCAAAACTGAGTATCATGCTCCAAGGCAAAATATGGATTTTCAATAAAATAGAGGACTTTCAAGCTTTCTCAGTGAAAAGACCAGAATTGAATAGAAAATTTGACTTTCAAACACAAGAATCAAGAGAAGCATGAAAAGGTAATCAAGAAAAAGAACAAGAAAAAGAAATTGCAAGGAACTTACTAAAGGTGAACTGTTTTGTTTACATTCCTACATGGAAAAATAACATGTATGATTCATGAGACCTCAGTATTAGAGTAGCTGAAGGGAATATGCATATATGTATATATGTTTATGTATATATATAAGTGAATGTGTATGTATGTATATATCTATGTGTATATATATATATATATGTATATGTATATATATATATACATATATATATATATATATATAGAGAGAGAGAGAGAGAGAGGACACAGGGTGAGTTGAAAATGAAGGGAAGATATCTAAAAGAAATAAAATCAAATTAAGGGATGAGAGAGGAACATATTGAGAGAGGGAGATAGAGAGAGATAGAATGGGATGGTTTATCTCCCATAAAGATGGCAAGAGCAAGCAGTTCTGTGGGAGGAGGGGAGAGGGCAGGTGAGGGGGGAATGAGTGAATCTTACTCTCATCAGATTTGGTCTGAGGAGGGAATACCATACATACCCAATTGGGTATCTTACCCCACAGGAAAGAAGAGGGAAGAAGATAAAAAAGGGGGGGATGATGGAGGGGAGGGCAGATGGGGGTGGAGGTAATCAAAAACAAACACTTTCAAAAGGGGACAGGGTCAAGGGAGAAAATTCAATAAAGGGGGATGGGTTGGGAAGGAGCAAAATATAGTTAGTCTTTCACAACATGAGTATTGTGGAAGGGTTATACATAATGATACACATGTGTCCTATGTTAAATTGCTTGACTTCTTAGGGACGGTGGGTGGGAAGGGAGGAGGGGGGAGAATTTGGAACTCAAAGTTTTTAAAAACAGACGTTCCAAAACAAAAAAAAAGTTTTTTGCATGCAACTAGAAAATAAGATACACAGGCAACGGGGAGTAGAAATTTAGCTTGCCCTACAAGAAAGGAAGGGAAAAGGGGATGGGAGGGGAGTGGGGTGACAGAAGGGAGGGCTGACTGGGGAACAGGGCAACCAGAATATACACCATCTTGGAGTGGGTGGGGGAAGGGTACAAATGGGGAGAAAATTTGTTATTCAAACTCTTGTGAAAACCAATGCTGAAAACTAAATATGTTAAATAAATAAATTAAATGTAAAAATAAGTAAATAAATAAATTGGAAATATGGACCAACAATAAAGAAATATGGCCATAAAACTACTATGGTGAAAGGGAAGCTTAAGACATAATCTCAGAAGAAGACAATGACTTGAAAATATCTATAAGCACAGCCTCAAAGAAAATGTTTATTAGACACAAGACCAAAAGGAATTCATAGAAAACTTTAAGAATGAGATAAAATAATGATAATGAAATTTGAAAAATCAAAATAAGGACAATTTGGGGAAAAATTGGGAAAAGAAACAAGAAATATACAAGAAAATTATGAACACAAAATTTGTAAAAGAAATACAAAAATGAAGAAAAGTCAAATTGAACAAATGGTAAGAAACCTCACTGAAGAATATGACTCCTTGAAAATTAGAATTTGCTAAGTAGAAGATAGTGATTCCATGAGACATTAAGACATAATAAAAGAAAATCAAAAGATTGAGAATATGAAAGAAAATGTGAAATATCTGATAGAAAAAAAGAACTAATCTGAAAAATACATTGAGGAGAGATAATTTAAGAATTATTAGTCTACCTGAAAGCCATGATCACAAAAAAAAGTCTTGATATCATTATTTCAAGAAATCACAATGAAATAATTGACAGATATTTTAGAACCAGAGAAAAAAGTAGAAATTAAAAGAATTCACTGGTCACCTTCTGGAAGAAATCTTAAAATGACAACTCCCAGAAATATAATAGTTAAGATTCAGAGCAGGTCAAGGAGAAAATGCTACAAACAGCCAGAAAGAAATAATTCAAATACTATATAGTCAGGATCATACAAGATTTAGCTGCTACCGGAGTAAAGGAGAGGAGGTCTTGGAATATGACATCCTAGAAGTCAAAGGAGCTGGGATTACAACAAAGTATAACTTTCTACAAAATTTAATGAAAAATGAATATTTAATGAAATTAAATGAAATGAATATTTAATGAAACAGAAGACTTTTAAGAATTCCTGGTGAAAAGACTAGAGTTGTAAAAAATTTAACAATAAAGATTTGTGAGAAGCACAAAAAGATAAACACGACCTTATTAAGTCCCTTATGATTTTTCATTCATCTAAAACTGAAGATGAGTGGGTCAAAGAACAAATCATATAAATGATCAATGATTTCATCAAAGATAGGGATAACAATGAAACAACATACCAAAATTTGTGGGATTTAGCCAAAGCAATACTTGGGGAAAATGTATATCTCTCAACATTTAGATCAGTGAAGGAGAGAAAGGGTAGAACCAAAATGCCAGAGTACAGGCTGGGACCCAGCTGAATTTCCACAATATTTCCAACCAAACAACTTTAAAATAATACCTTTTATCAAATTTTGAAGTAGCAGAGCCACTGAAAGCTCAGCAGAAGACATTTAACCAGAACAGGGGTGGGGAACCTGTGGCCTCAAGGCCACATGTGGCCTTCTAGGTCCTTGGGTGCAACCTTTTGACTGAGTTCAAGTTTACAGAACAAATCCATTTATTAAGAGGATTTGTTCTGTGAAGTTTGGATTCAGTCAAAGGGCCTCACTTTAGGGCCACATGTGGCCTTGAAACCTCAGGTTCTCTCCCCTGATCCAGTCTAACACAACTTAGAAGGTCCACAAAAGAGGTCTATAACACAAGGTAGATACAGGCTTAGGGAGCAACAAAAGCACCAGCAGTAAGCCTTTGAGGTAGCCATGACAGCAGCAGCAGCAGCTTCAGAGACTTTGAACCCAGAGATAGTAAGGGGATTGGACAAATTATAAGTAAAAGATTAAAACAGACTCTTTCCCTACATTTAGTGCTACTTACACTAATTGGCAACTCTATTACCCATAAGCAATTTAACCAAAGAAATGGGCCACAGTTCCTAGGCAGAAAGGAATGATTTTGATAGGTCACAGAGGAGGAGGGGCCCTCATCCCAGTTCCAGTGCCAAGAGGAGCACTAGTATCTGAGGCTGCATGGAAACAGTGGCCTTACCTTGGTAAAGATCAGAGCAAAGACCAGGAGAGCAGTAACCACACATCTTCTGTGACAATGCCACTTTGGAAGCACTGAAAGCTTGCAAAACCCCAGAAGCAAAAAAAAAAAACAAAAAAAAACAAAAAAAAACCTGAAGCTTGAAACAATGCCTCTTCATTCCTAGGTTAGCAGAGACCAACTTTAACATAAAATTCAAAGTAAAGAAATAGGTTGGGAAAATGAGCAAACAACAACAACACAAAGAACTTAACCATAAAAAGCTACTATGGTAGCAGGAAAGGCCAAAACATAAATTTAGGAAAAGAAGACATAAATATAGAAGAAGACAATGTGAAAATGACTACAAGCAAAGCCTCAAAGAAAATTGTCCCAAAACCACTGTAAAGAGTTAAAGAAAGAGATAGGAGTTATAGGGAAAAAAATTGGGAAAAGAAATGAAAAGGATGCTAGAAAAATACGACTAGAGAATAGCTTGATAAAAAAGGTGCAAAAAAATACTGAAGAAAATAATACCTTATAAAGCAGAATAGGCCAAATGGAAAATAAAATCCAGGAATGCATTGAAGGGAAAAAAAATTCCTTTAAAAGCAGAACAGACCAAATGGAAAAGGAAATTTAAAAAAAAATCACTGAAGAAAAGAACTTCTTGAAAGGTGGAATTGGCCAAATGGAAAAGAAAGACAAAAACTCATTGAAGAACATAATTCCTTAAAATCTATAATTAGGCAAGTGGAAGCTAATGACTCCATGAGACCTCATGGGGGCTATGATTGAAATTCATTCTCATTGGAAGAAGAAATAAGAGCATTTTTTCGCATCTATAGATAATTTTAATTTCTCCTTCTAGAAACTGCCTTTCATATTCTTTGACCAAACTATGTAATTTCCTACTGTGTATTATATAGTTAATCTATTCCACTGATCCTCCAATCTTTTCTTAGCCAGTTCCAGATGGTTTTGATGTTTAGCACTTTGTAATACAGTTTGAAATCTGCTATAGCTAGGCTACCTTCCTTCACATTTTCCCCCATTAATTCCCTTAATATTCTTAATAGTCTTCCAGGTGAATTTTGTTATTTTTTCTACCTCTATAAAATAATTTTTAGGTAATTTGATTGGTATGGCACTGAATAAGTATATTAATTTAGGCGGAATTGTTATTTTTGTTATACTGGCTCAGCCTATCCATGAGCAGTTAACATTTTTCCAATTGTTTAGATCTGACATTATTTGTTTGAAAAATGTTTTGTGATAGTGTTCCTACAGTCCCTGGGTTTGTCTTGGCAGGTAGATGCCCAGATATTTTATATTATCTACAACAATTTTAAATGGAATTTTTCTTTTCTATCTCTTGGTATTGGACTTTGTTGTTAACACATGGAAATGCTAATTATTTAAGTGGGTTTATTTTATATCCTGTGACTTTACTAAAATTGTTAATTATTTCAACTACTTTTTAATAGATTCTCTGGAATTCTCCAAGTTTGCCAACAACTGCTGAACTCTTGAGCTCATTTTAAGTATTTTTTCCTCACTTCCCTTACTTTTTTGTGATATAGTTGAGATGGAAATATGTTTTGCATGATTATATCGTATTGTTTGCCTACTTAGTGGATGGGGGTGGGGTGGGAGGGAGAGAATCTAGAACTCAAACTTTAAAAAGAAAAGAAGAAACATAAATAATAAAAAAATAAAAATATGCAGGTTTATAGTGCAGCTAGAAGAGAGCTGGCTAACCCTTCTCTAAGAGACTTTAAAGAAATACTAGATCCCCTAGATTATGAATGCAATTATGTAATAGTTCTGCTTCTCCCTGTTTGTATTTTAGCTCCCCACCTTCAGGAATTGTAGAAAAGGGGAATTCAAGCAAAAACCCTGTTTAAATCTATTATTTGAAATCAATCTTAATATTGTCATAAAATGTATGCAAATATGAGCAAAACATGTCATACTTCTCAGTCTAACTTTCAAGGCCCTCTAGTGGTCTGGCAGAATGGCAGATTTGGAGCTGGCATGCCTGTATAGAAATCTTTGCTTTGCTACACTTCTGCGTATCAGATAAGATGACCTCTGAGCTTCTAGCTCTAACTCTCATTTTGTAGATTTACCTATCTTTTCAGCTTCTTCACATTTTCCAAATTATGCACCTTCCTTCAGGCAAACTAGAACATTTCTGCTGCTCTCCAAACAAGCCTTATGTTTTCCTTCCTCTAAACTTCTACTCATTCATTCTACCTGGGATGCCTTTGAGAATACTCAAAGTGTGGAAATACTTTCCATATTTAAATCTCACCTTTGTGAAGCCTGTCCTGATCACCTCCTTCCACTGATTTATTTTCCTATGTCTAGCTTCCATAGTCCTTTGTTCACACCCTTCTTACAGTATTTTGCTTTATGTTTATTTATGTATAAATCTTGGATAACAAGAAAGAATCTTGCTCATCTGCATTACCATAGTGCCTTGTACAGAGGAGGTGATCAATAGATCCTGGTTGATTGAATACAGGCTGATTTTCTTCATGTTAGAAACTTCTATTCTGTAAGCTTCACTGTGAAAAATCATATGAATTACAGGTGATATCTGGAGCATCTATTACATTCAGAAAATCATTATCTTGTTCATGCTGAGAATAATTGTCTATTGCTCTTTTGAGCAATAGACAAGATTTCCTGAGGAATCTCAATGTTCCTCAGCTTTCTGCTGAGCCCTCAGCCCTCACAGATTCTGCATGAATGCCAATAGTTTTACATAAATGGGATTTTCTTGAAGACATAAACCATTATAAAAATTCTAATTTACTCCTAAATTTAAAATTCAATGAAATCATTAAATAGAATTTAATGTTTCAACTGATCAGCTTAATTAACAGTTTAGCTAGAAGGAACTTCAAAGACTATTTAATTCAACTGCTTTACAGAACAGAACAGAAAATTAAGGTAAAAAAAAACTAACTATATTGCTCAAAGTCATACAATTAAGAATATTCCTGTTGCTGTTTAAAAGACTTTGTGTTTTCCTCACAATGAACCTTTGACTGTCCCTCAGATGCCTTCCTCCCCCTACCCCACCTCTCAAAGTATGGAAATCTTACCCATCCCTGTAAATCTAACTCAAATCCTATCTCCTTCATGAAACTTTCTCTGCTCACCCCTGGCCAATGATATCTTTTCCACCTCTGCCTCTTAGGGTATCTCTTTTATATTTGCTTCGTAGTACTTATCACATAGTAGTTTGTATTACTTTTTATGTATAAGAGTTACTTTCCCTACTACATTTACATTTAATTTGGTCCTAGGTCCTCTAACTCCACATCTAGCAGAGCTGGAACTCAAACCCAGGTCTTTTGACCAATAATTTTTCATTCATAAAGCAACAAAAAAGAGCGCTGTTTTCTACTAGATTGGCCTGGTTTACTTGAGGACCCCATTAAAGGCTTTTGCAAAAATTCTTGCTTAGGAGATAACTAAATTGCCAATCAAGTCTAGTTTGAAGAAATATGAATGTAGGGAAAGGTATTTGTTAATTTTGAAACATCTGATCTAATCTAAGTCCAGATGATTAAGAATAATTGTTATAAAATGACATTAAAAATGCAGCTTTCAAATTTCAATAATTACTATATTTCCCTTTTTATTCATGTGAACAAAAAGATTTTGACAACAAATCAAAATGGTTAAGACATTTATAGCCCACAACCCTTTGGTAACATTCTAGAGCATAGGAAAGTACATGGACATGCCACACCTGGGGGAGGTAATTTTGATGAGCTTTTTGGGAGGAAATTCCTTATTTCCCATACAAACAATAGTATTTACCTCGTTGTTTCTGCTCATGTTTGTTCTTCAATGTTGTCAAAGGTGTAAATTTTTCAGGCATGCGATCATACAGCTGAGACAAACACTTTTACTATTGGTCTTCATTATCTCTAGGATTCACTCCAATGACATGAGTTTTGGCTACAAAGAAATTGATTTGTAAACTGAATAAATCAGGATATAAACTTTCAAAAAATGAGAGAAATTGCAGACTAATAAATTGGATGTGCAATTAAAATAACTAGAAAAAAAGACAAATTTAGAGTCCCCAATTGAACACTAAAATAGAAAGCTAAAAGAAAGATCAATAAAAATTAAAATAAAATATTGAACCAATAAATAAACTAAGAGCTGCTTTTATTTTAAAAACCAACAAAGCAGATATAGCATTGACTAATTTTAGAAAGAAGAAAATGAAATTACCCACATCAAAAATGGAAAAAGAGATGGTTATACAATCAATGAAGATGAAATAAAACAATTATTAGGAGCTATTTTACCCAAATATTTTCCAGTAATACTGACAATCTAAATGAAATGGACAAATATTCACAAAAATACTAAAAAGAAAAGGACATTGAATGCTTCAATAAGCATGTGTTAGAAAAAGAAATCAAACAAACCATAAGCAAACTCCCTACAGAGGAAAAAACAGGGCCAGATGGATTTACAAGCAAATTCTCACAAACATTAAAGAAGAATTTATTTCAATAGTATATACACTGTCTTAAGGAATCATACTAAATTCTTTCTATGACTCAAATATGGTTGTGATATTTTAACCATGGAGAGCAAAAATAGAGAAAGAAAATCAAAGATTTCCCTAATGCATGTTGATATGAAATTTAAGATAAAATGCTGGCAAGGAGATTACAGCAACAGATCACGAAAACCATACACTACAACCAGGTACAATTTATAGCAGAAATGTAAGGCTGGTCTAATATTAGGAAAACTATCAGCAAAATTGACTATATCAATAACAAAAATAAACTGAAAACTATATGATCACAACAATAAAGGCAGGAAAAGCTTTTGACAAAATGCAATTTCCATTCCTATGAAGACACTAGAAAGCATGGGGATAAGTGGAGCTTTTTTAAAAAAATGTTGAGTAGTAATCTGTCTAAAATCAAAGTAAGCATAATCTATAAGTGGGAATGAACTGCCTTTCCAATAAGATCAGGGCTGAAGCAAGGATGTCCATCATCAGCATTATTATTTAGTATTGTACTAGAAATGTTAGCTATAACAATAAAATGAGGAAAAAAAGAAATTGAAGAAATAAGCATAGGCAATGAAGAAAAAAACTTACCCCTTTTTTGCAAATGATATGATGGTATACTTGGATAATCCTTGAGATTCAACTTAAAAATTAATTGAAATATTGAACAACTTTAGCAAAGTTGCAGGATATAAAATAAACCCACATAAATCATCCACATTTCTAAATATTACCAACAAACCCCAAGTAGAATGATAAAGAATGAGAAATTCCATTTAAAATAACTACAGATGTAATAAAATATTTGGAATTCTATCTGCCACAATACACATAGGGACAATTTGAATGCAGTTACAAACACTCAACACACAAATAAAGACAGATCTTAATGACTGAAGAAATATTACACATGGGTCAGCTGATCCAATATAATAAAAATGGAAATACTACCAAAATTAATTTATGTATTCAGTGCCATACTACCCAAACTACTAAAGAACTACTTTGTAGAGCTCAAAAAATAATCAAAATTTATCTTGAGGAATAAAAGATGAAGAATATCAAGGGCATCAATGAAAAAAAGTGAAGAGAGCCTAGCAGTACCAGATATCAAACTATATTATGAAGTAGTAATCACCAAAACAATTTGGTACTGGATAAGAAATAAAGGGATTGATCAATGGAATAGATTGGGTTCACAATATACAGAAATAAATGAGCACATGCATTATGAGGGCAGAGTTTATAATTTCAAAGAGGATCATATATATGTCTGAAAGGTTCAGAACTGCAAGATACAAGGAATCTTCAAAGTAGGAGGCAGAAGAATCAGAACATATATTTAGGCTCCACAGTAACCAACCCACAAACCAGCATCTCCATTTTGATATTTTGATCAAAAGCTTCCAGGCCTAATAAGTCCACCTCACAAGAGTAACCAGGAGGCCACAGAGAAGCATGATGGTATAAAGCAAAATCATATACATGCTTCCCCTCTATGGGATTGTCCACTGGCCTCAAGTCCTTGTTCAGCACTCCTCAATCCTCACATAGGTCAGCTCTGCTACCAGCAGCTCCTGCTTCAGCTTCGGCTGTAGCTGTAACTGTAGCAGCCTCTGCCTCCAACAGAAGCTGTTTTTAACCATCCAGTTTCTGTGGGGGTGTAAGGTATGCCGGGGAAAGCACAAGTTCTTTCAATCTGCTTAAGCAAGGTGAAGGGGTTGACCGGGAAAGCACAGGTTCTTTCGATCTGCTTAAGTAAGGTGAAGGGGCCGACAAGCTTACTCCAATCCAACATACAAACAGCATTCAGTTAGTTCAGGGGAAAAAGTCAAACTATTCGAGGGCACTTGTTGACTAAGTGCTAAGGAGCCCATTTTTGGTTACCAACACAGCACAGTTACGTAATGTTTGGTAAACCCAAAGATACTAGCTATTGGGGCAAGAACACACTATTTGACAATAACTGCTCATAAACTGGAAACTAGTCTGCCAGAAACTAGGCATAGATTAATATCTCATACCAAAAGCAAAATTAAGCTCAAAAAGATTACATGATTTAAACATAAAGAGTGATACCATAAGTAAACTAGGGAAGGAAGGGGAAAAATCCTGTCAGTCCTATGGATAGGGGAAGAGTTCATGACCAAAGAAGAGATAGAGAGATTCATAGGAGGAGAAATGAATAATTTAGATTATATAAAAATGCAAAGCTTGAACAGAAATAAGACCAATGAAGCCATTAGTTGAAGAAAATTATGAAATAGGGAAAATTTTACAGCAAGTTTTTTTTCTATTAAAGAAAAATTCATAAATATTTCTCATTTGAGAATTTTCTAATTTCTCAAATACATAAGCAAGAGCCAAATTTATAAAAATAATAACCAATTCTCAATTGATAAATGGTCAAAGGATGTGAACAGGCAGTGTTCAGTGGAAGAAACCAAAACTATCCATAGTCATATAAAAATGTTCTAGATCTGTATTTGAGAAATGCAAAGTAAAGGTGCCACCTTACACCCATCAAATTAGCTAAGATGTCAGAAAAGGAAAATGACAAATGCTGGAGAGGATATGAAAATTTGGTGGAAATTACTTTGTAAGAATTTCTTTTTCTCCTCTTTTAATTGTTGTGATTCAATTAATTTTGTTTTTACTCTTTGAAGTAGTAGCAGAGTGAGCTGGTTTAGTTAGACAGAAGCTTCTACTCCACCAGCATTTGCATAGCCTTTTATCTCCTCTTTAGAGTGCTGGACAAAACATTGCAATCATTCTAAAGAATGGTGAATGGTCTATCTTGCTGCAAAATAGCTAGTCCAGAAGACGTCTTACTTGCCTTGTTAATAATGGACATCAAGCACATTTGAACACCCATACATTTCCTCATACAAATCATGTCTCACTCCCTTTTCAGACTGATTTCATATCTTTTGGCTATTCCAAAAGTTAATTCTTGACATAGACATAGCCTCTTTTAGGGCTTGGTGTAGTTAAAACTGCATCATTTACAAATTTGACTTTCAAAGATAAAAGGTCAGAGACAGCTCTCTTCAGTTGTCTGTAAGGTGCTCGGTTCTTCTTCGGAAGCTAAGGCCGCGTTGGGGTGACCCCTCACTTCAGCCGGCGACTAGCACCACTACAAACAAGTCTCCTCGTCCATCCGCTGAAATGGCCGTCTCCGAGCTCGCTTGCATCTACTCCGCCCTCATCCTTCATGACGATGAGGTTACGGTCAGGGAGGATAAAATCAATGCCCTCATTAAAGCAGCAGGTGTAAATGTTGAACCATTCTGGCCTGGATTATTTGCAAAGGCCCTGTCCAATGTAAACATTGCAAGCCTCATCTGCAATGTAGGAGTTGGTGGACCTGCCCCAGCAGCTGGTGGTGCTGCCCCTGCTGGAGGGGCTGCTCCTGCTAGCACAGCTGCCCCAGCTGAGGAGAAGAAGAAAGAGGAAGCAAAAAAGGAAGAATCTGAGGAGTCCGATGATGACATGGGCTTTGGTCTGTTTGACTAGATAATTTTTTGTAACATTAAATAAAAAGCTTGACTCAAAAAAAAAAAAAGGTCAGAGACAGTTTTACTAAGCATAAATTCAATCATGAAATATTGTACTCTTGGAAATTTATTTTTAATTAAACATTGATTGGTCTAATATGTAAGCATATACATATATATATATATATATATATGCATGTACACATATATGTATATACATATGCATGGAGAGAGAGAGAGAGAGAGAGAGAGAGAGAGAGAGAGAGAGAGAGAGAGAGAGATGTATCTGAAGAACTTTAGCTGAATCAGATAAACATGAAAGATTTGATAGCAAAAGCTTGTTCCATGTCAATTATTCATAGTCTGTAACATGCAGGTGACTATAGGGAGACTGATTGTATTTTCTATTCCATCATTATCTTTTTCTCCAGTTAAATAGTAGGGCTAAAGCTTAATGCTGCCCTTTTAGTGCTGCATAGACATATATGTATGTGTATTTTTTTTACTTTGATAAAAATATTTGAGTCAGAAGTAGTCTGGTGAACTGGAAAGAACACTGGACTTTGAACCAAAAGACCTCAGTTTTAGTTACCTCAGGTTTTTTTAGCCCCAGGTTCCTCATCTTTAGGGTGAGGATAAAAATAAGCCTCATGACATACATTTACCTTTCTCAACATTTTTGCAAAGTGAGGTTCAAATGAGATAATGTATGTAAATGTACTTTCTAGAATTTAACTGTCTTATGATTATGAAGTATTTTTCTTGATGATGTATTTCTGCATGGTCCATTGTATTAGCAGTGCCATCCATCTAAGATTTGTAAGACATCTAAAAACTGTCATTTTTAAAGAAATTGTATTTAGGTAGTACACAAGTAATCTTGCCCTGCTTAACTAAATTCTCTTGAGACTATCTGAAAAGTAAGTGCATCATTAACAGTGTATGACAAGTAGTTTTTTTTTTCTTTTCAAATTCAGAAAAGTCTGCGTGTAGCTCAACTTTGTCTGCAGAGATATTGCAAAGTCAGCATGAAGGCATTA
Source organism: Trichosurus vulpecula (assembly GCF_011100635.1). Classification (NCBI taxonomy): domain Eukaryota; kingdom Metazoa; phylum Chordata; class Mammalia; order Diprotodontia; family Phalangeridae; genus Trichosurus; species Trichosurus vulpecula. Next base: position 421,543,854 of record NC_050576.1, read on the forward strand.
TTAGCTACTATGTCAAAATAATAGGTCTTTCAAATAATTCTTCTTTTCAAATTCTATAGAACCAGGTTTTCATTTTCAAAAATATTGATTGAAGTGCATCTGTTAAAGAAATAGTACCTATTTCATTGATTAAATTATCTCTTTACCTATATAATAAAATTAACCTTAGTGGCATCCTACCCTAATATGTTTGATAGTAATTAAATAAATAACATCTTCCTAATAACTGCATTTGAACTGCACATATGTAGGAATATTACAGATAGTAGTCCAGCAGCAATAGTGCTTTGATATATATCTCTGGTACGTACTTGTCATTGATATATTAAATTCTAATACATTTAATCTGAAGAATTTTGTTGAGGTCTGATTCTTTTTTGCTTGCATATTACCTAATTTTATTCCCTAAGAGAAGAAAAGGAGATTTAAAAAAATAAGATTTGATGACATCTGGATTTTGAAGTGTCTTCATTGATACTGTTCACTGGCTGAACTTTGCTGCTTAATCACTGAGATTGGCAATTAAAATACTGAACACAGAAGAATGTGTTAGATCAGGTATCTAATTGTTAACAGTTTATCCTAAAGGGCAGCCTTGAATGGCACAGCACTACATTGCAATGTCATGCAAATATGATGTAAAATATACCATGATATCATGATATGTGGGATTTGCATGTTGTGCTACTATTATGCGTAGAAAATGATGCTTTTCCTGAAAGCTAAAAGATGAATGTATGGTGAAAACTTGAATCAAAGCTTGGAATTCTAAAAAAAAAGTATAGCATTCATATTTCCAGTCTGATATCAGTATGTAATGGTAAAATCCAAATCATCACCAGGCATTCTATGGTAGATTAGACTAGTTTAGTTTTCTATAGCAGTAACACCAAATAACTCTTTTGGGGAGGGTGTTCTAGTAATTTATTTCCATGACACTGTCTTAAGAAGGTAAGGAAGCCTTTTTCCAAAGTAACCCATTAATAACTTATTAAAGATCTAGCATCCATGAATCCATCTAAATCTTTTTTAGAATATTCCTTACTTTTATTATTCTCCCAACTGTGTATTGAATCTTCATTCATATTTAATTAAAAACAACATTAACAGACTGTACATTTTCTTGCTACATTTATATTCAGAATTTGAGGTGATGTTTGTCCATCACAGTTATTAATAGGGATTTTTTGGTGTGATCATATCATCTTTCAGGTAAATATCCGATTCTTAATATAATTGAAATTGAGTTGATCAGAAAACTGTCAAAATATAACCCATAAGAAAAACATCCCTTTACATAGAATAGATAATTCAGCAATTTGAAAACACACAAAGCTGTGGGTGCACAAAGCAGACAGAATTGCTTTTTAGTTTATCCAGAGCTACAAAGATCAATAGTAAAACCAGACCTATATTCAAAATGAGTAATTTATTTTTTAAAAGAATGAGAGGTTATCAATTTTGAGTCTTAAAGTACCCTTGAACTTAAAACTAATATTTTAAATATGATTTGGAAAGTAGGAGGTAGCTTTGATCATTGTGCTTGAGGGATTTTTTTTTTGGCCCACTTCATGAAAACAATCAGTACTTTCTTGAAGTGGCTTTTGTACTATCCTCAGTCTGCTATGGGGAGCAAAAAAAGACATTAATAACTATAGAAATGCCAACCTAATGGAAATGTTTTGGAATTTAATAAAGAACATTTTGAATCATTGCTGGAAACTACAGTTTTTTTTCTCAAAGGCAGCCTAATCTAATACTTCACTGATCAAGGTCATCACATAGGACAGATGCATTCAGGAACCCAGCAGTGGAGTCTGAAAATGTACAACTTAAATGTACTTTCTTTTTCTAAAGAAAAAAAAGTAAAACATTTTTATTTAAAGTTTTGAGTTCCAAATTTTATCCCTCTCTTCCTCCTTCCTCCCCCTCTCCATGGTAAGCAATCAGACATAGGTTACACATTTATAATTAGGTAAAACATTTCCATATTAGCCTTTTTGTACAAAAAGGCTTGAATGAAAGAAAAAAATGAAAGAAAGTGAAAATATCATGCTTCAGTTTGCATTCAATCAATATCAGTTATTTCTCTGGAGGTGGATGGTATGCTTCATCATTAGTCCTTTGGGATTGTCTTGAATCATTTTATTGCTGATAATAGCTAAGTCATTCACAATTCTTCATTCAACAATATTGTTGTTACTGTGTACAATGTTGTCCTGGTTCTGTTCACTTCACTATGCATCAGTTCATGTAAGTGTTTCCAGGTTTTTCTGAAATGATCTTGCTTGTCATTTCTTACAGCACAATAATATTCCATTACAAGCATATACCACAGCTTTTTTAGCCATTCCCCCAACTGATGAGCATCCCTTTGATTTTCAATTCTTAGCCACCACAAAAAGAGATGCTATAACTTTCAATGTACTTTCAAGTTAATTTTATTGGCTGAGATTTTTCTTCCTTCTCACAGGTCACTCATTGGTAGAGAAAGGTGATGAAGCAAGTAGAGAAGAACCACCCTTAGCGATATTCTAGTATCCATATCTGCACATATACCCAATGGAATAACAGCAACAATTATTGATTCATGGAAACAAATCGCAAATGAGGAGAGGTTTTGTATAGAATTAAGGAGGGCATTGGGAAGCAAGCTAATATGTTTAATGATCATTTCACTTCAAACTATTGACCTTCTTCCCCTACACTAATTCATTTGGTGATCTCTCCAGCTCCCATGGGTTTAATTGCCATCTCTATGGAGATGATTCTTAAATCTTCCTATCTTGCTCCAAACTCTCTGCTGTTTTCCAACATCACATCTCCAGTTGTCTTTCAAATATCTCAGACTGGATGTCCAACCGACCTCATAAACTCAGTATGACCCAAATGAAACCCTTTATCTTTCTCCCTAAACTTTCCCCTTTCTCTGCCTTCCCACTTACTGTAGAGGGCAACACCATTCTTCCATTTCCCCAGTCCCTCAGGCTTACAACCTAGCAGTTATCCTGGACTCCTCTTTGTCTCTCACTCTCCATATCCAATCTATTACCAAAACCTGTTGATTTTACTTATGCAGCATCTCTCCAATACACCATCTTCTCTCCCCTAATACTTCCACTGCCCTGGTGGAGGCCCTTATCACCTCAAATCTTGATTATTGCAATAGCCTGCTGGTTGATCTGCAGGCTTCAAGTCTCTCCCCACTATAATTCATCTGTCATTCATCTACTAAAATACTTTCCTCAAGCACAATAAACTACAGTGGCTTCCCACGGCCTCCAAGACCAAATGAATGTAACCCCTGTCCTAAAATCCATTGGTAGGAGATGCTGTCCTTACTGGCAGAAATAAAAGTCTTGCCCGTGTGAGGGGCAGGGAGGAGTTCATGAGAGTGGGAGATCTCCAGTCTTCTTCAGTCCCCTTAGGGACTCTTCAAACTTCAAGTCTTTCTTCAGGACTCTTCAAGCAATGAGTTGCTTTAGGTGATTCTGGTTTGCAGTGTCAAGAGAGAAGATGGAAGAGGCCAACCCTGCTTCAGGATGCTAATGGAAAACACTTGGTAGATATGTGAGAGGAGCCAGAAGTCTTTATCATGCCCCTTTCCCCAGATTGCTACAGAAGAGACTTCAAGAGTTTCTCCCTGGGTCAGATTCAAAATGTTATCTCTTGATTAAGCTGTTACCTCATTCTCAATGGGAGAGCTCCTTCACACTGTATTGCCTGGCATATATTCTCTTATGTATACCTTCTCTTATCTCTATCACTAGTCTCTCTCCTGATCTTTGAGAATGAAGGACAAACAACAATCTGTGAGTCATAGTAGCTGCCCCACTGGTGATCCAAATAGTCAGTTCCAGTTGAACAATGCCCCTCCTTTCCTTGCTTTCTTTCTTCTTTCCTTCCCTCCCCATTTCCCCCTCCCTAAACAATTTTAGATCTGAGACAACCACAAGGTAATATATTACGCTCAGAGCTGACTTCGAATTTGGGGATGCATTGGCATCTGATTGGCTCCACTGAATTTCAAAGAGTTGCATACCAAAGACTGGAAGAAAGTAACCCAATAACTCTCTTGTAGTACACTCTTCAGACAAATAAAAGGACAACAGCATCTGTTTATCTATTGAAGAAAGTATAGTTGGTCAGTTATGATCACTATGACAATTATAATCATGGCAATGAAGTCAAACTCTTATAATTGAGTTTCCAGTCACTAATCAGTTGCATCTTTTACTTCTCCCAAAGCTGAGATTGATAAAGTCTCATATTGGTATTACAAGACTGGGTAGAAGAAAGACATTTTTTTCTCAATGCCTTTTTCTGAAACATGTATTTTGGGCACTAGATACTTATCAGAGAGAATTTTGTTCTTGTTTTTCATCCCTCAAACTATATGGGAACTTCCTAAATGATAAACAGTACAGTATCATCCAATTCTGTTAATGAGATGTTATTATGTGTATAGGGGTGTATGTGTGGGAGGGGTATTAAATCTAGATGAATTTGCCCCAAAACTATCCTGGCTTTGGACAGCTAGGTGGTACAGTGGATAGAGTGCCAAGCTTAGAATTGGAAGACTCATCTTCCCATGTCCAGAGCTGGCCTCAGACACTTATTAGCTATGTCACCCTGGACAAATCCTTTAACCCTATTTACCCGGTTTCCTCATCTATAAATTGAACTGGAGAAGGAAATAGCAAGCCACTCCAGTATCTTTGCCAAGAAAAGCCCAAATGGGGTCATGAAGAGTCAGGCATATCTTTTATTTTATCACACCTTCAGTTTTTCTACAGCTCAAAGTAATCCCTAGATTTTTCTTGACAACTAAGGGACCTTTGTAAAATTTATTTGATTAATTCATTTTTAGGGTAGACCCACCCCCAGTTAACTCATGTGTCATATTACTTCCCTTTGGAATTTCTTGCCCATCATTGGAACATAATTACTGCCTGGGCTCTCCTCCTTGGTTAAGACTATCCTGATTGGCAGGGCATGCATTTCTATCTACATTCCACAGAAGAATAAATTGAATTTCAGAGTGGGTAGTGGTAAGTAATCAAAGAGATAATCAATGACAGACCAAGTATTCAAACCCTAGTCTCTTGAATCCAATTCTACAATGCAGTCTCCAAATCAATAGATTAATAAGGTTGCAAAAATAGGTAAAAACAATAAAACAAAAACTGAAAAACCACCAAAAGAGACAGTATTTTTTTAAATGAGCTGAAACTTTTCTATTGTATATAACATGCTGTATACATGACAGGTTATTTTCATAAGCAGTATGGAATTTAGAAAGAGGTCTCCACTCCACATCGCTAAGATATCTGTCATGTTTCATATCATTCTTGTGATATCAGGCTGTACTTTTAAGTCACCTGGCTCTGATAAATTAGCTTTCAATGTGTCTTCCCTGGAACCAGGCCTCCATTCCACTTCTTAGCTATCTCTATACCATGCTGCCAGGCTTCCTCTATCTTCCTTCTATCTGCCTGCCTCTTTGTTCTGCCTGTCTGTCCATCTATGTATCTATCTATCTAGATGCTTGCTATCTGTGTAGAGGAATGAGTCACTTTATGTTCTAGGGTCTTAGTTTCCTCATCTGTAAAACAAAGAAGTTGGATTAGATGATTTGAAGGGTTCATCCAGATCTAGGCTTATGACATTAGAAATTGGCCAAAAAGGGGCGGAACCGAGATGGGAAAGCAGGGAGTAGCATGAGCTCCCCACTGAGTCCCTCCAAAAACGAATAAAAAATGGCTCTGAAACAATTCTAGAACTGCAGAACCCACAAAACATCAGAGGGAAGCAGGGCTCCAGCCCAGGACAGCCTGGATGGTCTCTGAGTGAGGTCTATCCCACACGGAGCAGGAAGCAGAGTGGAGCGAAGCGGAGCAGAGCCCAGGGTGAGCTGCACAGACCAACCAGACCAGGAGCCAGGCGGACTGTGCCCTAGCACCCTGAATTAGTGAGCTGCAGCAATTACCAGACTTCTCAACCCACAAACACCAAAGACAACAGAGAAGGTTAGTGGGAAAAGCTGCGGGAGTGGAAGGAGTTCATGGTTTGGCTACCACCCCGGGGGCAGCAGAAGTGGGGCAGCAGTACTACAGAAGTACAGCTGCAGTTGTTTCCAGCCACAGGCCCACCTGGTGGGAGGAATTAAGTGGCAGATCAGAGCAGGAGTGCAGAGCCTGCTGATGATCTAAGTCGAGTCTGGGTTGGGGGTTCCTGGGGAAGGAGGAGTGCTGGTGTGGCAGAGCTGGTGCATCCCCCCCAAGCTTGGAACATAGTTCTCTTAACTCCACAAGCAGTCATACCCCACTGAAAAACTCAAGGGTCAAGTTAGTTGGCTGGGAATATGGCCAGGCAGCAAAAATACACCCAGATTCGATCTCAGACTTTGGATTCTTTCTTTGGTGACAAAGAAGACCAAAACATACAGACAGAAGAAGCTAACAAAGTCAAAGTCCCTACAACAAAAGCCTCCAAGGAAAACATGAACTTGTCCCAGGCCATGGAAGAACTCAAAAAGGATTTGAAGAAGCAGGTTAGAGAAGTAGAGGAAAAATTGGGAAGAGAAATGAGAAGGATGCGAGAAAACCATGAAAAACAAGTCAATGACTTGCTAAAGGAGACCCAAAAAAATACTGAAAAATAAACTGAAGAAAACAACACCTTAAAAAATAGACTAACTCAAATGGTAAAAGAACTCCAAAAAGCCAATGAAGAGAAGAATACCTTGAAAGTCAGAATTAGCCAAAGGGGAAAAAGAGGTCCAAATGACCACTGAAGAAAATACCACCTTAAAAATTAGATTGGAGCAAGTGGAAGCTAGTGACTTTATGAGAAATCAAGACATGATAAAACAGAACCAAAGGAATGAAAAAATGGAAGACAATGTGAAATATCTCATTGGAAAAACCACTGACCTGGAAAATAGATCCAGGACAGATAATCTAAAAATTATTGGACTACCTGAAAGCCATGATCAAGAAAAGAGTCTAGATATTATCTTTCAAGAAATTACCAAGGACAATTGCCCTGATATTCTAGAACCACAGGGCAAAATAGAAATTAAAAGAATCCATTGATCGCCTCCTCAAATAGATCCCCAAAAGAAATCTCCTAGGAATATTGTCGCCAAATTCCAGAGCTCCCAGATCAAGGAGAAAATACTGCAAGCAACCAGAAAGAAACAATTTGAGTATTGTGGAAACACAATCAGAATAACCCAAGGTCTGGCAGCTTCTACATTAAGAGATCTAAGGGCTTGGAATACGATATTCTGGAGGTCAATGGAGCTAGGATTAAAACCAAGAATCACCTACCCAGCAAAACTGAGTATCATGCTCCACGGCAAAATTGGACTTTCAGTAAAATAGAGGACTTTTAAGCTTTTTCAGTGAATAGACCAGAGCTGAATGGAAAATTTCACTTCCAAACACAGGAATCAAGAGAAGCATGAAAAGGTAATCAAGAAAAAGAACAAGAAAAAGAAATTGCAAGGCACTTAGTAAAGTGGAACTACTTTGTTTACATTCCTACATGGAAAGATGATGTGTATGATTCCTGAGACCTCAGTATTAGGGTAGCTGAAGGGAATATGCATATATATATATATATATATGTATATATATATACACACATATATGTATATGTATATATGTTTATGTACATATATATATGTAAGTGAATGTGTATGTATGTATATATGTATGTGTGTGTGTATATATATATATATATATATATATATATGTATATATATATATATATATATGGAGAGAGAGAGAGAAACAGCAGACACGGGGTAAGTTGAAGATGAAGGGAAGATATCTAAAAGAAATAAAATCAAATTAAGGGATGAGAGAGGAATATATCGAGAGACGGAGATAGGGAGAGATAGAATGGGGTGGATTATCTCGCATAAAAGTGGCAAGAGGAAGCAGTTCTGTGGGAGGAGGGGAGAGGGCAGGTGAGGGGGGAGTGAGTGAATCTTGCTCTCATCAGATTTGACCTGACCAGGGAATACCGTACAAACTCAATTGGGTATCTTACCCCACAGGAAAGAAGAGGGAAGAAGATTAAAAAAGGGGGGGGGGGATAATGGAGGGGAGGGCAGATGAGGGTGGAGGCAATCAAAAACAAACACTTTTGAAAGGGGACAGGGTCAAGGGAGAAAATTCAATAAAGGGGGATGGGTTGGGAAGGAGCAAAATATAGTTAGTATTTCACAACATGAGTATTGTGGAAGGGTTATACATAATGATACGCATGTGGCCTATGTTGAATTGCTTGACTTCTTAGGGAGGGTGGGTGGGAAGGGAAGAGGGGAGAGAATTTGGAACTCAAAGTTTTAAAAACAAATGTTCAAAAACAAAAAAGAAGTTTTTGCATGCAACTAAAAAACAAGATACACAGGCAATGGGGCATAGAAATTTATCTTGCCCCACAAGAAAGGAAGGTAAAAGGGGATGGGAGGGGAGTGGGGTGACAGAAGGGAGCACTGACTGGGGAGCAGGGCAACCAGAATATACACCATCTTCGATCGGGGGGGAGGGTAGAAATGGGGAGAAAATTTGTAATTCAAACTCTTGTGAAAATCAATGCTGAAAACTTAATATATAAAATAAATATATAAAAAAAGGAATTGGCCAAAAAGAATAACAGCTCTCTTTCATGTAGTACTTTTCTAGGGTTACAAAGAATTTTCTTTGCAACTCTCTAAGGTAGGCAATGCAAATATTGTTATCCTCATTTTCTATATGCAACAACTGAGGCACCTCAAAGAGGTTAAAGACCCAGTCCATTATTACACAAATGAGAAGCATCAAAGTCCATACTTGAATCCAAGCCTTTTGAGTCAATTGGGATGTACTCTTTTTCTTTTCCACTGCACCATCCTGTGCCTCTTTAAAAATCCCCCAAATCACGTTAAAAAACAAAATGCTAACATTGAAGCAAAAATACATAGGAGAGGCTAAATTCATTTTATCCTATATGAAAATATGTAAATTTGGCAAATATTTTTGCCTCTCTGAGCTTTAGCTTTCTTATTTGTGAAATTAGAATAATAATATTTGTACTACTTATTTCACAATTTATTATGAGGAGCAAATAAAAATGTTGCCCGAATTACTTTACAAAATGAAAATGTTATTATTATTAATATCATTATCTCCTTCTCATTTCATATGGTTCAGATGGAAGCAGTTCTGGGACAAGAAACTCTGCTATATTACTCTTTGACCTATAATGCTCTATATTACTATTTCACAGGTGGAAGAAATAATGAGCTTTTGTAACTGAATCAAAATATTATGAAAGAAGCTCATCCTGTGTAGGCCCACAGAAATGATTGCTAGTGTTATTGTTGTTATCATCATCATCATCATATAGGTACTGTCGAATTTATCATTAAGTGAATTAAGCAATTTAGTTTTAGGTGAACTGACTTTGGACGACTGACTTTGGGTAAAATTAAGTCAGCCCAATAGACCTTTATCCAGGAAATAGTCACTACTTCAGTGAATGACCAATAAATGAGAATTATTCCTAAAGTGATAGGAAAAATATAGAATTCATAATGACTTGAATTGAAAGTTTTATGATAAATAAAATAAATACAAAGATAGCAAACTTCCTAAATATCTTTATTCCATTTCTATATGGGCACATACAATTGGTAGAAACCAATTTTTTTCTCCACTCCTAAAAGAGGTTCTCTACAATGAACTTGTAAGATATACCTTACTGTTAATGCACCATCTTAAAATTTGTAAGGCATATAATGCAATATAGTTCAAGTATTTTTTTTATTTGATCAATTTTATTTTGTTCAACAATACTGGCAAGTAGGCTGGGAAAGGCCCTATTATTTTCATTTTCAAAAGCAAAAACTCAGGCCCAGATAATTCAAATGATTTACAGGAATTAAAATGACCATGCTTTCCATTCTCTTGTGTGACTTCACAAGTTTTACTATTTTAAGATGTTATTTTAGCTTACTAGTTAGATTGCAATTAAATATATCAGGATTGCATTGTCAAATCTAAGAGTATGATAGAGGTTCCATAATCTTAAAAAAAGAAAAATAAGATAAAAAATACTTACTTTCAGAACCCTAGCTCTGCTTCTCTCTTGTGTGACCATGGGAAAGTTAGTTAACTTTTCTGGGTCTCAGTTTCTCCATCTATAAATTAGGGCCTTGCATTAGATAAAACTTAGTGTCTTCACATGCTAAATCTTATGATCTTAAGTCCTAAATTATCTCACAATGCATTTGTAAAGAATTTATAGGCTTAAATGTTGACAATACCTGATGAGTTGTAAGAGATTCACTCAGGTATACATATTAATCATAGAGCAACCAATTTAAGTGTTCAATTTAAAATCAGGTTGGATAATAATTAAGTAAAAATTAGAGAATGAAGTAAGAGGCAGGAGGATTAAGTCTATGCCATGAAGATCAGGGTTGAACAAAACAATGTTATCCAACTTCAGGATAGAGAGAGGTTATACGCTAGTGCTATTTTAAAAGTTAGACATTATGAATTGTATGTCCAAATTTATAAAGTGGTGAATGTAAAAAAATGACTTTGAAAATGACAACTTTTTTCCTTATCATTGTTCAGTTAATGAGAATAGGGAATATCTGGGTGGATAGATGTATGCCTGCAATTTATAGTTTTAGAGAATTGCCCACAGCACTGAGAGGTTGGAAAGCATCTTGTATGTGTCAGAGACAGGATTTGAGTATGAGATTCTTCTAGATACAAGCCTGGCCATTGGAACCCATTGCATCCTTCAGAGCAGGTCACCTCTCAGCACTATTTAGCAAAAAATAGAATAACAGAATCTCAGATGTAGAAGATACCTCTGAGGTCAGGTACTGTAGCCTGTACCTGATCAAGACTCTCTTCTAGGTTGGAAGTATAGGATAAAAGAAAACATGTATATATAATAAAATGATCTCATAGCTCTAGATGAACACCAGATATAGAGAGGGGAATAGTGTAATCCTAAATTATAAAGTATAATAAGGAAGGAATTGAAATGTTTGCCAAACTGCTTTTCTTGCACAGTAACCAGTCCCAATGCACTGTTAAAAACAGTAATAATTTGTTTCATGGGTCTTTATTCTTTCTGTCTTTGATAGTTAAGAAGGAAAAACACAAACTGAAATAAGCAGAGCCAAGAAAACAATACATGCAATGACAACAATGATGTAAAAAGAAAGGAAAAATAACCACAAATTTTTGAAATTGAATTTTCAAAATTAAAAAAGAAATAAAAAGCTTCACTAAAAAGAAGAAACATAAAAAAATACTTCCCCCCACTCCTTTGTAGAAGGGGTTGGGGGTAGCCAAGAGGGGTGTAGATTATTTTATATGACATCAGATTTTATCACTATATTTGTAGGTTTTTGCTAGGGAAAAAAGAAAAAATTCAGAGTAAAATAATTAGATATTAATAATACAATCCATTCATTTCTATGAAGTATTGTATCAAAATAGAATCTACAAAGTTAGATCTGGAATCTCTTCTTCTAAATCCCTTATTCTATTGATGAAGAAACTGAGGTCTGGAGAATTTAATTGGAACGTCCAAAGTCAAATAGTGAGTTAGTGGCAGAGCCAAGGAAGAACCTAGGTCTGTCTTTCATTAGGCTCCAAGATGGGGATGCAATCTGGTAATGCCTCAAACCCTGATTAAACAACAGGCAGAGAAATTATGGAGCTCTTTTCAATTCAGTTTAGCTGCTAAGGTGGGGACACTGGAGTATCTTCACAGGTTGTACTAGTCATGAAATTCCCACTGGGTTGTCTAGCACGTACTGTGGATGATGATGATTTGCTATTTTTCTGGGCCTGACTGGCTTAGGAAACATGATGCAGGGAATGGGATTTGACAGTTCTCAGTCCTAATGTTCAGACAAGGAAGCTCTTTTTCAATGTGTTATATATAATACCTCAGTATTTCAATACAGCTCTGATATTGTTGGCATGGATATTTCCTCTAAAGATACAGATCTTAATCCATCCACAATTTCTCTGTTTGTACAGTTTTTCTTTCTGTACTACCATAGAACATCCAAAAGAAGGGGCTGCCCAAGGTGCTAGAGACCTTCCTCTCAGTCTTTGAACATTTGATGGACACCGTCACTTGTTTGTTGTGAGCTTTCTTGGAATTTCTTACAAATAACCATGATTGATAATGTGCTGTAGCTTCCTCACACCAAACAGTCATCTCTTTATTGCCTTTTGGGTCAGGCACATTTTTTTTTAAAGAACAGAGTATCCTCTGATTATTAACTATATAGTAATACCAGGAGAATATTGATGTTTAAAAGATGATTGTCTGTATATGTGTGTATGAGGGAATGTCCTAGACAATTTCTCAAATATTATCCAGACCATTTTCCATATCTTTTAAAATTCAGAGTTAAATTCATTGTCTATACGTAGTGCCTATCCAAGACATTCATACTGTTAGTGCTGTACTTTATAATCTGGACAATAGTCATTATTCATCCATTTGGTTTTTCTTATGTGAATAATTTGGCCATAGCCTTTGAAGTGGCAATTTATCTTAGTTCATTAACTTTTGTTATGGCTTTCAACATTGAGACTGACACACATATTTGCCATTGAGTCTCAAAAGCCCTAATTAGTGACTCGAATGCATATGTGTAGGCATGTTTATACCTATGTATCTATGTTTGTGTGTATATATGCACATGGACATACATGTGCATGGTTTGTATATGTGCCGCGTTCCCCCTAGGCCTCTTCCTGGGCCGGGGGTCGCGGGCAGTCCTCCCCGGGGGACCTCTTCTGCTCCTACACCGAGCCTTCGGTCGTCACCGGCCGGCCTGGCCTCCACCCAGACCGGAATTCACCAGACAGAACGCCAGAGGATCTCGCTCACGGTCTTTATTGGTACATCTTCCACGGCGACTGCTCGACTCTGACTCCCTTCCCCTATCCCCGTACATTATATAACCTATTGCAGCCAATCCAGTGGCGAGAGCTATAACATTGCCTTATATGGACGGGCTTCATCCTAAGCCGGCACCGCCCAGCGATATACCCGGAAAAGCGTTATACCCGGAAAGCTGTAGTCCCTGCCCCACCCTCCACCCAGCCCTAAGCGGCGTCCCACCCCCACCCAAATCCCAACAATTCACCCCTTAAACTAAAATTAAAAGGAAGAAGGGGAAACATAGGGCAGTGCTCACAAAGCGGAATCAAGATCCAACCAACCTGAGGGGTCCTCCCCCACACCTACGGCCCGCAGGGCGCGGTAACCAACCCGCTGGCGGCGAGAAAGCAGGGAGATGCGGGCGCAAAGAACGCGGACCGCAATAAGCAGGGCGAGGAAGGCCGCCGCAGCAGCCAGGTAGGGTCACCACCGCAGTCGGCGCAAAGGAGCCATTCCAGCAAGGGGAGAGGTAACATTCAACCTTTGAACAGTTGAGAAGGGGGTCGGAGAGAGATGCGTTGATGAGGAGCCAGAAGAAAGGGGGTTGGACGCAAACGTCCTGGGGGGGAACAGTCTGAGGAGTCAAGGTCCAATTTTCTCCCTCTTTCTCCCAAGAGAGAACCGCCGCTCCCGGTGAACGATGAGGAACCCCCAGAGCAGGCGAAGTCCAGGTGTCGGGCACATGGCTGAAAAAGGAAAGAAAAGGAATTAGTCAGGGCTGCTCTACCTCTTCAGAGTCACTAGGGTCCGTCCTGACGAGGACGTTCCGAACCTGACGGAGAGGGACCCAAAAGGGCCCGTCCCCGGCCTGGGGGCCCTGTACAGCCAGGCACCCGCGGCGTCGGGCCACAACCCGACTTGGGCCGTGCCATTGTCCTTGGGGGTCTCTCCAAAGAACTGAAGACCCCTCCCGGGCGCGAACCGGAGGCGGAAGTATGGAGGTGGGGTCTGAGTGTCCGACGAGACCGGCGTAAAAACGGGCCGCCGGTGTCGTCCCGTCTGCGCGAACAGACAAAAAGTTTAGGGCGAAGAGCACGCGAGCGAGGTCTGGGGTCGACGGTCGACGAGGGAGTTTGCCGAACATTTTAGTAAAACAATCCTTCAGGCTGCGGTTGGTGCGCTCGACCACCGCCTGTCCCTGCGGATTATAAGCGATGCCCGTGGTATGTAGGATGCCGAACTCACGGCAGAAGTCCTCGAAGGCCTTTGCGACATAGGCAGGGCCATTGTCCGTCTTGATCTCCGTAGGAACGCCGATGTGTGCGAACGCCTGGTAGAGGTGAGCAATAACACAGCGGGCCGTCTCCCCAGGCTGAAAGGAGGCGCTGACAAATCCCGAAAACGTGTCCACTGAGACGTGGAGAACCCGGGAGCCAATGTGCGTCATGTCCATCTGCCAGAGAGCGTTAGAACTGTCCCCTCTGGGGTTGCGAGCTCTTTCCGGGATGCGGGGCTGAAAGGGGGCGCAAGAGGCACAAGCTTTGACAATGTCTCTGGCCTGCTGTCGAGATATTCCGTACAGATGACGGAGAGATCGGGCGGAGAGGTGCCAACGGGAATGGGCCAATTGGGCCGGATCTTCGGAAACCTCATCCGCGACAGCAAGGAAAGTCTCAGGCGGCGACCGGAGGGCGGCGTCCACAACAGCATTCCCCGAATAGATGGGGCCCGCGGTCGTCCGGTGAGAGTGGACATGGAGGAGGTAAACGCGGGCCGAACGAGTCTGCAGAGCCTGTTGGACCTGTGAAAAGAGTGGGTGGAGCGGTACACCGGGAGAAATAAAGGAGTCTGGGAGGCCAGAAACAAGCTCCACGGCATATTTGCTATCTGAAATCACATTAATAGGCGTATCAGGGAACAACTGGAGCGCCTGAAGGATCGCCCACAACTCACTGGGCTGCACCGAGGGATATGGAGAGCGCAGTCGCAGGCACTGTTGCAAATGGGGGATATACAGCGCCACTCTGTGGTCCTTAGAAGCATCGGTAAAAATCTGGGGCCCCTGTACCGGTTGCGGGCTCACCGGGGACGGGGCGAGGGAGATGGGGAAAAGGGGGATGGTCTCCAAGAGTTTGGGCAAAGGACCGCCGCCCACCGGGACGTCAAGCAGTGTCACCGCCCACGCCCAGGACGCCTGCATCAGTTCAGGAAGGACGGGAACAAGGTACGGTGCGTCCAGGGTGGGCACACAGCCTAGCAACGCTAGGCAGCGACGCCGGGCTGCTATTACAAGGCGAGCCAAAGCGTCCAAGCGCCCCTCCAGCGAGGAGGCCGCGCCTGAAACATAGATCCACTCAATTACTCCATGGGCCTGATACAAGGCACCCCATGGTAATAGGCCGTCTTGCAGGGGCCTAAAATAAACTGTCTTATTTGGCTCATATCGTGTCAGCGCGGACGTGGCTCGAGCAATGATGCGATGCAGTGCATCGCGGGCTGCAGGGGTCCAAGCTCGAGGAGATTTAAGGTCCGTGGGTCCTCTGAGAAGGTCATAAAGGGGTTGCATATCCCCGGGGGGAATAGGAAGATAAGAGCGGACCCACTGCACCGAGCCCACAAGTTTTTGAAAATCATTAAGAGTCTTGCAGCGCGCCTCCTGTAGCACAGGAAAGGGGCGCCGCACGGAGGTCTCCCCCACCACCGAGCCAAGATACTTAGCCGGGACCGTAAGTTGGACCTTCTCAGGATCCAGGAACAGGCCCGCACGGTGTAGCGTCCTCCGAACATCTCTCAAGCAAGGGTCCAACAATTGCTGAGTAGGCGCCGCCACCAGGATATCATCCATATAATGAAGAAGGAGAGCTGAAGGGTGGTCCCGACGGACCGGTTCCAGCACCCCGTCCACATGTCTCTGGCACAGCGTAGGGCTGTTGGCCATTCCCTGCGGGAGAACCTTGAACTCGAACCGCCTGTGGGGACGAGAAACATTAGTAGATGGCAGAGAGAACGCAAACTTGGGGGTGTCTTTTGGGTGGAGGGGAATGGAGAAAAAGCAGTCCTTTATGTCCACCACGGCCAAAGGCCATCCAGCCGGAATGGCCGTGGGAGAAGGAAGCCCGGGCTGGAGCTTCCCCATTGGTAACATAATACGGTTGATGGCCCGCAAGTCCACCAGGAGTCTCCAGCGGCCTTTTCCACCGCGTTTTTAATGACAAAGGCAGGAGAATTGTAAGGGCTAGTGGAGGGCCTAATTTGGCCCTGAAGGAGCAGACCCTGGACAATCTCCTCCATTACGACGAGCTTTTGCAACGGGAGGGGCCACTGGTCTACCCACACTGGCGTGGTAGATGTCCAAGTGATTCGGGGTGTGGGGGTGCCCGTGTCACGATCAGTGGCCCTCAAGAGTTTAAAGTATCCGGGCCGGACAAGGTAACCTCGAGCTGTGCAAGGATGTCACGACCCCATAGTGCGTAGGTGAGACCGGGAACGCACAAAGGGCTAAACTGGCCCTCAAGCGCGTCCCGTCTCCAAGTCATAGGCCTGGCGGCCTCCCATGCCTCCACTACTCCTCCCACTCCCTTTACTGGCTTGCCAGCTCGTCGGCGTGGAATTTGAGGAGGCCACTGGTTGCGGGGCAGTGCGGAGCGATCGGCTCCCGTGTCTACGAGACCCCGCACTGGCTGTCCCTCCACCAGGAGGATCATCATGGGGCGGTCCATTGTGATCTTCTCCATCCAAAGGCAAGAATCAGCCTCTGTGTCCTGGAACGGCACTGCCTGAGCGAGGACCTCACCTGGGAAAATATCAACTAGAATAGGGTGTGGGTTAACTACCAGTAACGGGTCACCGGGGGCCAGCACCTGGGTGGGAACGGTATAGCGGGACTGAAAAGGGTTCCCCGTGGCCAGGAGCACTCCTGCTGGCCCTTGGACCGGGATTTCTATTGCCCCCCACGAGGGAAGGGTGGTTGAGTCTCGGGCCGTAAGGACTGGACCCGGGGGGGGCGAGTTGCCCGCTTTCTCGGCCCCCCGTGCTCGTTTCCCGACTCCTGGGTGGGGTTCCTTTGGTCGGAGCGGCAAAATTTCGCCATATGGCCAGGCTTTCCGCAGCGGAAGCAATTTGGGGTGCCTCGTCCCGACCCGCAGCTTTGTGGACACTGGGCCCGAAAGTGACCCAGCTGACCACATTTAAAGCACCGACGGTCGGATCCGGAGTCCCGGGAGACCGCGAGGCGGTTCAAAGCCTCTACCAGGGCGTCATTTCTCGCGGCCTCCTCTTTCAAGCGATCCCTCCGGTCCCGTTCTATGGCCGTCGCCAAGACTTCCATGGGACAGGGAGGAGCGAGGGACATCACCTTTTCTATCATTTGGTCCGGGGTGGCGTCGGGGGGCAAGGCCGCCAGAGCTGTCTTCGCCTCCCCCCGGAACCCCTCTCGGAGGATCTGCTTAATGATGAGTTCCCGGCCCGGCCCTGCAAACGTGCTGTCCACGTATCTCCGCACTCGCGTGGCAAACTCAAGTGCGCTCTCCCCTGGCTTCTGGCGCATATCGGCCAGGCCAGCTGGGGTTCCTGCAGAGGTACGCCCCAGCCTTTGCCATGCCTGTTGATGCACTACCCGCACATCCTCCAGCTCCTGGTTACTAAAAGTGGCCTGTACCCGGGGATCACTGTATTGTCCCCGGCCCAACAACAGGTCTACCCGCCCCGGGGGCCCCCCGGTGCGCGCTTGGAGCGCTCTAGCCTCTGATTCTTTGATAGCCTGGAACGCCGTGTAGTCCACAGGGCTCAGGACCCCCAACGCGAGGTCATCGAAATCACGCGGGGTCCAGACTGTGGAGACAGTCATATTAGAAAGAAGGCGCTGTGCCAACGGGGAAGCGGGGCCATTCTCCTGCACCGCCTGCTTAAATTCCCTAATGGTCTTCAGCGGCAGGGGCTGAAAAACTCGGGTACCATTATCCAGAAATAATGGAAATGCCTCAGAGATTTCTGAGTCCACCACCTCTCCGGACCGCATAGCTTCGCGGATCGCGCGAGGTATCAGAGGAAGGTACCCGTCTGATCTATCCCCCGGGCTGAGCCGCTCATAGCGGCTTTCGCTTTCGCCGTCAGAGTGGGGAAAAGAGGAAGTAGATCTGCGTTCCTGTTCTGGAGGGCGGGGCAGTGGGCGGCCCTCTGGCACACCACCGCCTCCCCTTCCCCGCAGGAGGGAACCGCCCGCGACTCCTCCCTCGGCCGGAAACCGGCGCCATCTTTGCTGGGTGCGCCCACCGCTCCAAAAAGTCGAACTGCGCCTGAAGCGTGGTAGCAGTTCTCCGAGACTAGTCTTTTCGTCTCTAAAAGGGGCCATTGTCCTGTATGTTCCGCCTGAGGCCGCTCATTTCCCGCCTCCTGCATATCCTCCCAAGGGTACAACGGGGGAGCAGAGGCCGCGGGCCTTGGCCCAGTTACCACCACCTCAGTCAGATCAGTCTCCCCTCCCGGGCCCCCACCGAGCGGCCGGGTCTCCGTCTGAGTCTCTGCCGTGCTGGTGTCCGGAGGAGGCCTGGGGTCGAGCAACCCCTTAATGGCGGCCATCAAGCCAAAGTCCTCCGGAAGAAGAAAACCCGGGCACTGTTTTTGATAAGACAGCATTTGCTGCTGTAAGACCGGAAAACGGTCCGGCTGAAACCCCGAGTGTATGAGCCACGGAGCCACCACCAGCAACTTTTCCACGAGCCGCTTTAGCTGCTCCGTGGAGGCGGACAACCCCCGTTTAGACAAAGCAGTTCTGACCTGTAAAGTTAATAAGTCCCGATCCTCTGGCCGCAGCAAAGGGAGGCTGCGCGCTTGCCCCATCTCCGGGCCTTTCCCCCGTTACCTGCACGGAGAAGCTGTCTGGTCCGCCCTAGTCGGGCTAGTCCCCCCTATCACCGGGGCTCTTCCGGAACTCTGCAACGGTCCAGCCGTCCTAGGCCGGTCCCTGTTCGGGCGCCAACCTGCCGCGTTCCCCCTAGGCCTCTTCCTGGGCCGGGGGTCGCGGGCAGTCCTCCCCGGGGGACCTCTTCTGCTCCTACACCGAGCCTTCGGTCGTCACCGGCCGGCCTGGCCTCCACCCAGACCGGAATTCACCAGACAGAACGCCAGAGGATCTCGCTCACGGTCTTTATTGGTACATCTTCCACGGCGACTGCTCGACTCTGACTCCCTTCCCCTATCCCCGTACATTATATAACCTATTGCAGCCAATCCAGTGGCGAGAGCTATAACATTGCCTTATATGGACGGGCTTCATCCTAAGCCGGCACCGCCCAGCGATATACCCGGAAAAGCGTTATACCCGGAAAGCTGTAGTCCCTGCCCCACCCTCCACCCAGCCCTAAGCGGCGTCCCACCCCCACCCAAATCCCAACATATATGCATTTATTTTGAACTGTATCTGTGATTTATATTGTGCAAGGAACTGCTGAGGAATTTCCTCTGCCAATATGGATCTGTAATTTGTTGACAAGTCAGAGTGTTATCTGGTGGTGTTGAGAGGCTAAGTGATTTGCTCAGAGTCACATGGCCATTGTATCAAAGGTATAAATCAAATCCTGGTCCTTTTGACTTCAAGGCAAAGAATGGACTAGTAATGACTGGACAGCTTCATTGGACCACTGGAGCTGAGTTCTTATTTTCAACCTAGAGGTCGCAGTAACTCCTAATTGCTCCTTTCTATCATTGCACTCTACTCATTTGTTGACATAGTTCATACCCTGCTGTATTTGTGGAATATCTTTGCTCAGATATGCTCAGTCTCTTCTGAAGGGGACCAGGGGAGAGAAATGCCTGGGTTCAGTTCCCTCACTGGAAAAATTAAATATTTGAATGTTATAAGCGCAGCAATAGCAGAAGAATTTTGTGAGAAATAGTGAGTATATCCCAAATTCATTGAGTCTATCTGTCCAACTTATTCTACTCTTCACATCACACAAATATTATGCAAGAGCATATTCCCTAAAAATACGTAAATGCCGCAATAACAAAAATTCTAGATTTATGTATATAAGATAAACTCAGCATTCTAAGACCACTTAATTACTAGGACATAGGTATACTTTATACTTGTTCTTTGCTTCTCCATCATGATAGGTAGGCATTACAAGTTTTTGCCAAATGTGGATAGACTTCTTCCCCTGTAGGCAGCTAAGTGGTGCAGTGGATAGAGTGTTAGACCTGGAATCAGGAAGGCATGAGTTCACATCTGATCTCAGATACTTACTGGCTGTGTGACCCTGGGCAAATGACAACCTCCTTTTGCCTCAGTTTCCTCAAATGTAAACTGGGGTTAATAATAGCACCTTCCATATAGGAATGTTGTGAGAAAATGAGAATTATCAAATGAGATAATATTTGCAAAAGAGCTTAGCACACTTGCTGGTGGATAGCAGGCACTCTATAAAGGCCTTTTCCCTCCTCCTCCTGCGTTCATGTCTTCTTTGACAGTGAATAAAATAAATTATAATTGTGTATGTAACAATACATGCTACTAAAATAAATAACACCTTCCCACAAACTTGACCAGATTCAGAGCACCTCTGACCACATTCAGAAGACCAGGAGATATTATCATTTTTTCTACATGACATAAAATACCTCACCGATTCTCTTTTTGCCTGGCTCCATGATCTTAATGCCTGGTTGGAACATTAACAGTGGTAAGTAACTTTGTGAGTGGGTCTAAGAATGTAGGATAAAAAATTGCTTTTTTATGTATCATATCATCCTTAAGTAGCTACGTTATAGAACATTTTTATGAGCTATTAAACATTCAAGTAAAACAGCTTTAAAAGGACAAAACTTACAAGGGTAAGAGAGTATATATGTGAGTGCATGACATGTTTCTGCCTATATTCTCTCATTTGGTGACTTCTACAATTCCTAATATCATCTATATGCTGATGAGCATTAAATATGCATATTCAGATTACTTTTTTGAGCTCCACTCTCACCTTCCCAACTGCCTATTAGACATGTTGACCTGGATGTTCCCAAAGCATCTCAAACTCAATGTGTCCAAGATTAAACTCATGTGCTTTCCCCCCCAACTCTGCCTCCCTCCACACACGCACACACACACACACACAGACACACACACACATGCACACACGCACACATTTCTGAAATTCCCTATTTTGAGATCACCCCTACACTTCCAGTCACTTAGGCTTGCAAGCTCGTGGTCATTCTCTATAGTTCACTCTCTTTCATGTTACATATTCAATCAGTAAAGTCTTATTGATTTTACCTCTTCAGTAGCTCTTCCCCTTCTCTCTGCTCACCTATCTACTACCATAAGTCAGGTACTCATCACCTCTAGCCTATACTAGTGTAAGAATCACACTGATCTCCTTGACTTAAATTTCTCCCCTATCTAATCCATCCTCCACACAGCTGACAAAGTGTTTTTTTTCTGAAGCACAGATCTTACCATGTCAATCTCCTGCTCAATATACTCTTATACCTCTGGATCAAATACAGACTCCTATGTTTGACATTTAAAGCCCTTCAAAACCTGTCCTCACACTTTCTGTTCATGTATTATTCACTTGCTTTCACCCAACAGTCTAGTCAAACTGGCAACTGTCTTCCATATCTTCCATGCACTCTTTCTTCACCCCTCCTCTTTCAAAACCCAGTTCCCTTCAAAATAAGCTCAAAGCCCACCTTCTACATGAAGGCTTTCTTTATCTTCCTCTCCTAATTCCTTCCCTCTCCTCAATTAGTTTGTATTTAATTTATATATATTTTGCATATGTTTCTAAATGCTCATGTTGTCTCTCACAATAATGTAAGCTCCCAGGGTCATTATCTACACCTAGCACAGTGCCTGACACATAGCAGATGCTTGCTAAATGCTTGTTGGCTCACTGAAAGTACATCATGTAATCTGTTCATTTTTAATAATAGTTGTACTTGTGATTTCTTAGTAATTTGGGAATAAAAAATCTTAAGTATCAATAAAAGTAAAAGGTAGGTCACTCATTCCATCTCTCCCTATAGTGAAAAAAACCCCATATTTGCCACCAAGTAGTAAGTGGTGGATTTTTGGTGGATTTTTGCCTACTATCTAGTCCAGTTCCCCCCACCTCCTTTTTTTACTAATGTCTTAATCCCATTAGACAGTAGAGGTATATAGAGAAGATTCTACACCAGTAGAAACTCTGAATTGGTGATCATCCACTCAAAGCATAAGAGCCTGGAAATCTCTCACCCCTCTGAAATTAATTTTACCACACATTTCTATGTAGTTTTGATATGAGAAACTTCACTTCCATTATTCATTCCTATTGATTAGCTCAATTAGGAGGCAGCTAGGTGGCCCAGTGGATAAAGCATAAGACCTGGAGTCAGGAAGACCTGAGCTCTAATCTTGCCTCAGACTCTTCCTAATTGAGTGACCCTGGGCAAGTCATTTAACCTCTGTTTGCCTTAATCCGCTGGAGAAGGAAATGGTAACCCACTCCTGTATCCTTGCCAAGAAAACCTCATGGATACTATGATCCCACAGGGTCATAAAAAGTTGGACATGACTGAACAACAACAAATTAACTCAATTTAGGTAAATAAGTACTTATTTTCAAATTTTTAAAATGTATTCATTGGGTGCTCAAAAAGACATACATACATACATATATATGCACATATACACATATATGCATATAAATAAATATATATGTATATGTGTGTACACACGTATATATACATACATACACATAGATTTAGGTGACAGAGATAATTTAAGATAGAAATCACTATGTCATTAACTTGTTTATATTACTTCTGTACTTTTGGTATTATATGATGAGGTATTTTTATTGTTTATTTTTATTGTTTATTTTTTACACAACAGAGCTGAAGATTGCTCTAATGTTCTTCATCTGTGGTTTTATGCATCTTATTCCTGGATCCTAACCTGCCATTTTGTGTATGTGCTTTGAATTGGAACGGATAAACGTGCATGTATCACATAAGCTACTAAAGGCTGGCTGAACAGCTTTGCTAGGCCATTGTGGAGCTGAATTCTCATAATCCTCCTAGGGGTAAGGGCAACAACACCTAATCAGTCCCTTCAAACATTACCTTTAACCATTTGTTGTAACTGTACGTCCTGTTCTAGTGGAATACACTTATTAGAACAATGAAAGTCAGTCAACAAGTGTAAAGTACAGGTGATAGGTTCAAACCGTTTAAAGTGAGGTAAGGATTACAGAGAACAAGGGAGGAAATAAATGGATTTGTGGCATTAGTGGCAAAATATAAGATTTAATGCTTCAATACTATAGTAATAGAATGTACAACCTTAGTGTTGAGTAATACTATAAGCCCTTTTCATTAAACTATCCAATACAACATGGATCTCATTGAGAAAGCCATGAAGAATTCTGAATTTTCATGTAGTCTGCACAACATCACTCATAAACAGGAGTATCTTGATAACCTCCTCAGTTAAAAAGAGTCTCATTTCTATTTGGACTGCATGGGGGAAAATTACATGACTGTGGAGAAAAAGTCACAGTAATATCCATATCCCCTAATAGTTAAAGTTTAAGTCATAAGCTAAAATTTAATCTAGGAACTCTTCAAGTCTACCATGGGCCTTAGATATTTCTATAACTTTATTCTTCCTTCCAAATGTTTTCCATAAGACTCCTGGATCTTCTTAATATAAAAACTACCTCTCTTCATGCATAGCTATTCATATTTCTTTTTTCCCATATTGTCTTTTAAGCTAAACATAGGCTAGCAATATGATGGTTAATCACATTTATCAGACTCAAGGACAAAAGTAAATAGAAAATAAAACAAATTCTTATGGAATAGAAAGTTTTGAAAAATAGGCAGATAGTCTCCCAGTTGGTAGAGGAGGGGACATGGAAGAAAAACAATAGAAGAATAATTTCTTGTAGGTCTTAAGCCCAAAGGAGGCTTTCCAGTGCCACAATGCCTACTAATTCTCCCAGAGTGCTAACGCTGTGGTTGACATGCTTGTGCTGCAATTCCACCAGCTCATGTTATCTTGGTCTTTGGCATGACTTCTAGTTGTAACATCAAGATCAGTGTATTTCTTCTTCATTCTTCTCAGTCTCCATATGGACTCCTGAACCATCCCTCTTTTCTGGTATAGCCACCCCCAGTGCTTTAGGATGCAAAGGATTAAATTATCAGTCAAAGTCTGGCTTTCAGCAGTCATGGATTTGAAATAGCACCCCAGGGGGTCAACAAGAGAAATTCTAGGAGATTTTTCTCCTGTCCAATAGGCTTCTATCCCTCTTGCATTCCAATTTCCATAGCACCACAGGTCACTACAACTGAACCGAATTACTTGAACTATTTTTTATAATCATTCATAAAATTGATGATGTGCCTAACAGTAAAACTTTTAACTGAGAACATATATAAGGAAATGAAAAATCTTGAAGTTGGACATAGAATTCCAGTAATGGTGCTAAATCTGAATAAATAATTAATTACTGAAAATCCATGGTATAGCAGAGCAAAAGTTTAATGCTGAATTTAGCAACATATAATTATATGAGTTTTGCTTTATTATATTTCAGATAACCTTTAAGCTTTTGCTGTAGGGACTGATTTACTTAATGGAGAAGCTTAAAAGAAATATTATAACTAATGTATCTCAGATTTTCATAGATTTCATTGGGAGGTCAAAAGAAATGAATGCAGTGAGCACATATTCTAAGAGAAAGCATGTCATTTTAATGAATCATAATTTCTAATTAACCACGATTATTCAGAGTGGCTGTGGCTATACATTTTAATTGTATCACATACTATAATTTCCCATTTCTGTGGAGATGCTGATGAAGTAAGTTGTTGCATAGTCATAATTTAAATATTTGACAAATGGAAGATTTGAAAAAGGGTGAGTCTTCATAGCTTAGTTTAAGTTATGTTGATTCTAGAAGTCAGTTCCATTCCTAAGGTTTTGAAGGTAAGTCTCCTTTCTTTTTCATGTCAGAAAGTGATGTGATGTTACTGGAAGTCTGAGTAAAAGGAGGACTTAAAGTCCTGACATTAAATGCAAATGGTATGTAAATTTCCTCCATATGGCATGAGTTCTGAGCTTAGAGCCAGGAAAACCTGAATTCGCTTCTTTCCTTTGAAGTGTACTAGTTTGTGACCCTGTGCAAGTCAGAACGACTTCAGAAAAGTCTCTCAAACTGCTCTATTAAGATGCAGATGGGTTCAATAACACATTGGTGAAGGGAATTCCTACAAAAGCCATTTCCTGTGCTCACTAAATCAAAGTTCATTTTTGCTTCACCTTTCAACAATAGGACAAAAAGAAAATATAGTTATTAAGATGATCTAGAGCTGGGCATGGGAATAAATAAAAGGTTTTTTCCCATTAATATATGTATTATACACAGGCAGCCCTACTTAGTTAGTACACTGCTTACTTAGCTGAATGAAACCTAACTATGCCTGAACTGAAATAGTTCTAAGGTTCCAAATATCAAGTAAGGAATTAAAACAGGTTAATAAATGCAAAATACATTTAAATACTGACTATCAAGAAAAAACACAACAACAGCAAAGAATATGTGATAAAAGAATCAATTACATGTGGGCCAAAAAGTAAACATAAAAATTATAAACATTTCTTTATAACATTAAAAATAGGAAATAATAGAGAAATCACATTCGACACAACTAGAATATTTGATAATCAATTTGTAAATACATACTAAAACCTGTGTTGCTAGTCACTGGAGACCTGTATTTGTGAGGAGGTAGAAAGTTCCCTTACCTGACTACAGGTATCTCTTAGATCAGTAGGGACTGTGAGATGTTGCTTTAAAGAGACAGTATCTTCTTTCTATTGGCATAGAGGCGAACTCTTATGAGCAGTGGGATAGTTATCCTGTTGAGAGCAGGTATAGCTACTCTAAGATTTCAAGAGAAAATGAAGGAGAGACTACTGGGGCAGTCTAATGTGTGGGCTGGATGAGCAGCTGATTTGGGTCACATGACATCCCTTCTGTTTATAGGGAGAGAGAGGTGACTAGCAACCAAGTCTGCTTCCAGTGGGAGTATGAAGGAAAGTGGCCGACTGACAATGGCACAATTCCAAAGTTCTAGAAGTAATAAGAATCCTCTCTCTAACTTTCTTGCAGCAAGCTAAGCAGTCCATCCTTATACCTTCAGCCTTTGCACCCCCACTCTAATTGGAGACTCTTCACCAGATCTCCAATTAAGGAGGGCAATAGAGGCATCCATCTCTTCATTTCTCACCAAGATGCAATTCTAATTCCTTCATTATGCCACTACTCTGGGTACCTTTCTCCCACTGCCCCTTTCAACTCCCTCCTGAAAGCAGGGACTGTCTTTCTTTTTGCTGGCATATCTAGTCCTACTGCTTAGCTTGGTGCCTGACACATAGTAAGCACTTTTTGACTGACTAACTGGAAATAATCCTTCACAGACCCAGCACTATACTTAAGAAAATGCAATTAGAAAAATACAAAAAGAAATCTGTTTTTACAAAAATAGACAAATAATTCTGAAGAATTGCACTGTTTATTGTTGGTTACACAGAGAGAAAAAGATTAACTAAAACAAATATTTCACATATTGAGAGCCATGAAAATTAGATTTCCAGCAGAGTACTGGATGAAATAATAACAATATTCAGTAAGAAAAACAAAGTTAATCAATCATTAAACAATTATTATGCAACTACTGTATTCCATACGCTGTGTTGGCTGTGTGGGAGATGAAAAGACTCATACGAAACAGTCCCAGTAACCAAGGAGATCATGTACTATTGTGGAAGCTGGTAAAATATATTACAAAATATATACAAATTAGACATTAGGGAATTCAGGGGTTGCAGAAGCATCTTGGAAATAGGGGATCTGAAAAAGTTTCAGGTAGGAAGGTGTACCATATAAAAGGTCATTCGGAAGTCCCAGAGCAGGGAAGTTTTTTAATGTGATCAGAGATGAGATAGGATATATGTAGCCTACAAGGCTATCCAGAAGGAGCAAAAGCAGAAGGACCTCCTAAGAAAGCATGAGACTAGTGAGAAAGCCCCAGGGTGGGGCCCTACAGAACCCCTAGGAGCAACAGTAGGCAGCAGGATCAATCAAGTAGCTATCAGTGCAGTAGTACTCACACTGGAACAGCTCAGGCCAGAGGTCACCTAACACTTCTGTAAGATGCCATAGAAGGTCCTGAAGACATAGCACTCTGCATTTCCAAGATAGGGGGAAGGCAATGTCTAAACCTAGAAAGTAGAAGTCAGCAGATCTAGGGAGAGATTATACAAGTCTGATCTCCCCACCTAAAAAGCATAGTAAGAGGTGAAGTTGGCACAATTTTCTAATTTAGAAACTAAAGCTGGAGAGATGAGTAAATTAAAAAGAAAACAACTAATATAAAAATTACCATAAATTTAAAGTCCTCCCTAAAGCATATTTTTGTTAGTTAACTCTTGTTATACTGCTAATTATAAGTAGTTTTTGGTATAATTGTAACACTATTGTTGCTCATCCTCTATTTTTGAAGAAGACCAATGACATTGTGCTGATGTATTGGCTTCTGAGTGAATTGAATATAAGTGAGTGTAACAACAATGCTGCTAGCCACTGCTCTGGCGGTGAAAGACCGATAACACCAGCACACAAGAGGGCTGCCAGCACAGGTTCTTTGATCTGCTTTTCTAAGGAAAGCAACGTTAAAGGGTTTACAATCTCACTTTAATCAAACATACATATATAACTCACTTAGTTTAGAGGGGAAAGCCAGCACTGTGAACTTCAGAGCAAACACAAACAGAAATTACAAACAGAAAATATCAGCAGATCAAATAACACAAACCAATAGACAGGCTTCTAGAGTTCTGTCCAACATCTCAGTACCTAGTTACCAGGGAAGCACCAACATCTGGGTTTTCAAGCAAAGGGCAGGGCTCTCCTTAACAATGGCTACCCAGGGTCTCATCTGGTCAAACCACACAACACTTTTCCAGTGAGTGAGAGCCCCAAACAAAATGCTAAACTCTGAGTTTATATACCCTGTTCAGGGTCAAAGGGCATCACGACCATGCCCCTCAAAACCCATGCCCCTTGACAAAATCAGGTCATCAAAGACTCCCAATTTTATACTAAAGACACTTGATTACCTAAGTGCTCCAAAAGAGAAAACAGTAAAAAAAAAAGCCCCATCTTAATTATCAATACAGTGAGGCAGAGTTACACAAAGTCTTCAGCCTCACTCTCTCTTCCTGATTCATCAAAGTCCAGTGGTAGGACTTTACTGATTGAATATGTAACATGAAGGAGAGCAAAGAATAGAGGAGGACCATGAGGTTATAAACATAAGTGACTGGAAGCATAGTCTTGAAGGAAATAGGGAATTTCAGAACTGTGTATGTGTATGTCTGCCAATGGCCTGGGATGTATCTTTTGATGTCTGACCAAGCATTAAGCTTCAGCTGCCTTCATGCCCATTGGAACAAATTGTTTTAATCTGCCCATTCTGCCAGGGGAGGTCTTCACATGCTTGAGGGAGACATCTCCCTAACTTTAGTGTCTACTTTCACCCAGCTCTCACCTGTGACTCCAAGAAGCTGTAGCATATGAAGTGGTCACACCCCATATCATCTATGCTGCTGATTCTTAAATCTCTTTCTCCAGCCACAGCATCTCTGCTGACTCCCAGTCTCAGATCTCCAATTGCCTGGTAGGCACCTACAATTAAATGTTGTACAGCCATCTTAAACTAAACATGTCCAAAACTGAACTCAGTATCTTTCTTCCTAAACCCTCTTCACTCCAAAACTTCACATTTCTGTTGAGAGCACCACCATATTCCCAGTTCTCCTAGCTCACTACTGAGTTGAGGGTAACTGGCAGCCCTCAAACTATAATGCCATAACTATATAACAACTGCAAGCAGATACTCAAAGGAAGAAATAGATTTTACAGAATGGCTACACGAGAAGAAATGAAGTAAGACATAAAAAAGAAAGAAATAGAAAGGGAGCAAATGGTTTATTTTTTTATTTTTGGGAGGATTTTTCTTGTTTTTTTTTTAAATTAAAAAAATTCCTTTAATGTAAACCAATTATCTATCATGGACCACTGTCATTGTTTCCTAATTGATGCTACATTTAGGCTATTTTCTTTGCAATCTTTGTAAAGCACTGGTCTGCCTTGGTTATTTTTTTGCTCAAAATCTTTTCATGAGTCCCTATTGCTTACAGGGGTAAAAATGTAAAGACCACTTCTCTCTCATCCTGGCATATAAAGTTCTCTATATTGTGGCTTTCATGTACCTTTGCCTCCTTATTTCTTTTTTTAAGTGATAACTGTAATATATTTAAAAGGAATAGCAAGTCGTACATAACTGATTTGCAGTTTCATGTACAATCACCTTTTTTCCCTATTCTTTTAAAACATTTATTTAATTATTTTTAAAATTGATTTTTAGAAGATTTTGACTTTTTAATTTTCTCCTCCGCCTTCCACTCTCCTCTCCCTGAGATGGCATGCAATCTGATATAGGCCATGCTTGCACAATCACATTAAACATATTTCCACATTAGTCATGTTGTGAAAGAAAAATCAGAAGAGGGAAAAAACACAAGAAAGAAAAAAAAATATTATCCTTTGATCTGCCTTCAGACTCCATAGTTCTTTCTGTGGATGTGAAGAGAATTTTTGATCCCAAGTATTTTGGAGTTGTTTTTAGATCATTGCATTGCTGAAAAGAGCTAAGTGTATCAAAATTGGTCATCAAACAATGCTGCTGTTACTGTCTACAATGATTTCCTGGTTCTGCTCACTTCACTAAGCATCAGTTCATGCAAGCCTTTCCAGGTTTTTCCGAAGTCCACCTGCTCATCATTTCTTATAGTGCAATAGTATTCCATTACATTCATATACTACAATTCATTCAGCCATTCCCCAATTAATGGGCATCCCTTCATTTTCCAATTCTTGGCCAGCACAAAAAAAAGCTCCTACAAATATTTTTGTACATGTGGGTCATGTTCCCTTTTTTATGATCTCTTTGGGATATGGACCTAGTAGTGATATTGCTGGATCAAAGGGTATGCATAGTTTTATAGCCCTTTCATCTTAGTTCTGAATTGCTCCCAGGAATGGTTGAATCAATTCTACCAAAAATGCGCTAGTGTTCCAATTTTCCCATATCTTCTCCAATATTTATCATTTTCTTCTTTTGTCATGTTAGCCATTCTGACAGATGTGAGGTGGTACCTCAGAGTTGTTTTCATTTGCATTTCTCTAATCAATAGTGGTGTAGAGCATTTTTTTCATATAACTATAGATAGCTTTGATTTCTTCCCCTGAAAACTGCCTGTTCATATCCTTTGACCATTTATCAATCAGGGAATGACTTGTAGAGAATAAATATTTCAGAAGATATAGTGTTAAACCTTTTCAAAGAAATGGATTTCCTAAAACTAGAGAAATCACTGACTATAAAAAACAACAAGAAATATTCAAATAAAATGAAAAGATTGAAACATAGAAGAAAATTTAAGATATCACCTATTTCTAAAATAAATCACTTGGAGAAAAGAGGTCAAGAAGACATAATTTGAGAATTTTTGGAAAACCCTGAAAAATTACTTTTAAAAGTCTGGAAAACATATTTTATAAAAATTGCATGTGAAAACTGCCCAGCTCCATCAAAAACAGAGATGTAGACTAAATACATAAAGAATCCACAGATCATTTCCTGAAGAAAAAAGAGGAAAAATCCTATGAATATTACAGTCAAAACCCAGATCTCCCACATTAAAGAAAATATTAGCTCAAGAATCCCACAGTAAACCATTTAAATACCAATGAACTGTAGTCAAGATTACACAAAGCCTGTAAGCTTCTAGAGGAGATCTTGGAATTTAATATTCCAAAAAGGAAACAAGGTTAGCTAAACACAAAGAATAATTTATCCTGCAAAGTTGCTGAAAGAGGAATAGAAATTTAATGGAATAGAAGATTTTCAAGAATTTCTGATGAAAAGAACATAGCTTGAAGAAACTATGAAATGCAAGCACAAGAGTCCAGAGAAACCTAGAAAGGTAAATTTATTTCAGCAACTGAACAGAGCTGTATAAGGATGGAGTGCTAATATTCAATATAGGAAGAAAAAAAGTAAGTGTTCCTTCAGAACCTTAATGTTTTTGAATGTTTTTGAAGGAGTTAATAAGTAAAATGGAGGTCCCAGAAGTGTATTTGTTCTGTTCTGAGGGTTTGAACAAAGGAAAGGAAAAATAAATACATTAGAGAGGAAAGGAAAAAGGACTTGATATTTATAATAATTTGAGTGCATAAGAAGAGTATAAAGCATGGAAAATGGAGAAGAAATTGTGCAGTTATATCATTAAGGCAAGATTCATGACCTCAAGGACGACCATGAACATGCCTGAATGGTTCAGAATCACCAAGTATAAGAAATTCTCTAGGTAGAAGGCAGAGACAGTATAACATTTATTTAGACACAAGAGACTCCAATTCAAGAACCAGTAATTCATATTCCATATAGTAGCAATAATATTCCAAAGCCAGTAAGTCCAACTCAATGTAGCAACAAGGAAATTATAACACAATATTATAGCAAGGAACCAAGTCATCCTGTAATCCCCCTCCCCCCCCCCCCCCCCAGGGTATTCCTGTAAACAATCACTCACCAATCCTAACTCTTAGCTCAGCACTCTCTTCTGCAGGCTCTGAGTTCCCGCTCCTTCTCCTTGGGCTGAATTCCAATTCTTGTAGCTCTTACTGCCTCAATGTCCTCTTGATGTCTGCTTCTGAATCCTGCTGCTCTCAGTTCTGGGTTCTCTTTTTATACAACTCTAGCAAGCACCTGATTGACTAGAACTCAATGCACATACCATTGGCTCTGGCCTTAGCAACTCCCCTTATGGCCCTGAGCGCTTCATGCAGGTTTAACTAGCAAAAGGGTGTGGTCTTGGGGCCTCACACCTAGTTAGTGAAAGGGTGTGGACCTACCTCTAATCTGGCCTCTCTTTGTTGGCCCCACCTGAGGCCTATTCAATGGGCTGGAAAGATCTTTCACTTACAGGTTGACCATACAACAGTGGATACATTTTGTTTTATCTGAGATGGACAAAGGAAGTATGAATGCAAATATACAAAATGTTTGATGTAGAAAAGCCATCAAACCCAACCCAATAAAAAAGAAATAGGAATGGGGGAGTGGTTAAAAGTGAGGATAATACCTGAGAGGGAATGTTTGTAAGCTACAAGCCATCCCCCAATTGATAAATGGCCAAAGAATATGGACAGGCCCTTTTCAGATGAAGAAATCAAAGCTATCTATAGTCATATGAAAAAATGCTCTGAATCACTATTTACGAGAAAAATGCACATTAAAACAACTCTGAGGTACCACATCACATCTATCAGAATGCCTAATATGACAAAAAAAGAAAATGTTAGATTTTGGAGGGGATGTGGGGAAATTAGGACGCTAATGCATTATTGGTGGAGTTGTGAAATGATCTAACCATTCTGGAGAGCAACTTGGAACCATGCCCCAAAGGCTATAAAACTGTGCATACCATTAAAACAAGCGATACCACTAGTAGGTCTATATCCCAGACATAAAAAAAGGGAAAAGACTGATTTGAACAAAATATGTATAGCAGCTCTTTTTGCAGTGTCTAAGAATTGGAAAACAAAGGGATACCTATCAATTGGGAAATGACTAAACAAGCTGTGGTGTAGGACTGTAATGGAATATTATTGTGCTAGAAGAAACGACAGAGGATGATTTCAGAAAAACTTGGAAAGACTTACATGAACTGATGTACAGTGAAGTGAACAGAGCCGGGAGAACATTATACACAGTATCAGCAATATTCTATGAAGAACTATGAATAATTTAGCTATTCTCAACAATAAAATGATACAAATCAATCCCAAAAGACAAATGACGGTGAATACTCAATACCTCCAGAGAAAAAAATGATATTGATTGAATGCAGATTGAAGCATGCTATCTTCACTTTCTTTTTTTTTAACTAAAGTCTTCCTTTTTAATAATTAATTTACTTTTAGTTTTCAACATTCACTTCAATAAGATTTTGAGCTTTAAACTTTCTCGCCCTCCTCTTCTCCTCCTCCTAAAGACAGCTTGCAATCTGATATAGGCTCTACATGTACATTCATATTAAACATATTTTCACATTAGTAATGATGTAAAGAAGAATTAGAACCAACAGGAGGAACGACAATTCTATTGCTATGGTTAGAATTTTTCACTGGGAGTCTTTTGGAATTGTCTTAGATCCTTGTATTGCTGAGAAAAGCTAAGTCTATCAAAGTCAGTCATCATACAATGTGGTTCTCATTCATACAATGTTCTCCTGATCCTGTTCATTTAACTCAGCATCAGTTCATATAAGTCTTTCCAGGTTTTTTCTGAAGTCCACCTGCTTTTCGTTTCATGTAGTGCAATAGTATTCCATTACATTCATATATCACAACTTGTTCAGTCATTCCCCAATTGACATACAGCCCCTCAATTTCCAATGCTTTGCCACCACAAAAAGAGCTGCTATAAATATTTTTGTACATATGAGTCATTTTCCTGTTTTTTATTATCTCTTTGGGATAGAGACTTAAAAGTGGTATTGCTGGGTCAAAGGGTATACACATTTTTATAGCCCCTTTGGCATGATTCCAAATTGCTCATAAGTCCACCAACAATGCATTAGTGTTCCAATTTTCCCACATTTTCTCCAGCATTAACAATTTTCCTGTTTTGTCATATTAGTCAATCTGATAGGTGTGATGTGGTAACTCAGAGTTGTTTTGATTTGCATTTCTCTAATCAATAGTGATTTAGAGCATTTTTCCATATGACTATAGATAGCTTTAATTTCTTCATCTGAAAACTGCCTGTTCATATTCTTTGGCTATTTATCAATTGGGGAATGACTTGAATTCTTATAAATTTGATTTTATTCTCTGTATATTTTAGAAAAGAGTCCCTTTTCAGAGACACTGGCTCTAAAAAAATTCTTTCACTGTTTTCTGCTTCCCATCTAATCTTGGTTGTATTGGCTTTGTTTCTGCAAAAACTTTTCAATTTAATGTAATCAAAATCACCCATTTTATATTTCATGATGTTCTCTATCTCTTTTTTGGTCAAATATTCTTCCCTTCTCCATAGATCTGACAGGTAAACTCTTCCTTGCTCTCCTATTTTGTTTGTAATATCAACCTTTGCATCTAAATCAGATACCCGTTTTGACTTCGTCTTTCTATATGGTATAAGATGTTAGTCTATGCTTAGTTTCTGCCATGCTTTTCTAGTTTTCTCAGCAGTTTTTTTTTTTTAATAGTGTGTTGGTAAGCAAAATGGTCCCTTAGCACTTAGTTCAACAAAGTGGCCTTGAAGAGTTTGGCTTTTGTTTCCTTTGAGTAATTCATTGTATTTCATTGAGTCTTACTAGGTGCTAAGCCCCAGGCCCAAACCCCTATTAGGTGCTAAGCCCATGTGGGCATGAAGCTCCCAGGGTCCTAAGGGGAGGGGCTAAAACCAGAGCCAATCACAGGAGCTTAAGTTCTGGTTGCTCAGATGATGCTTGATGATGTCTGAAACTCTATAAGAGGAGAGAACACAGCTTGGAGATTGAGACTTGTTGGAGCTAGCAACAGCGACAACGACAGCTACAGCTGAAGCTGAAGCCAAAGGAGCTGAAGAATCAGGCACTGCTGGTAGCAGGGCTGACCCGTGCGTGTACTGGGGAGTGCTGAGCAAGGACTTCAGGCCAGTGGGTAATCTTCTTACCAGAGGGGGGAAGCACGAATATGATTTGGTTTAATGCCATCATGTTTTTCTGTAACCTCTTGGTTACTCTTGTGAGGCAGACTTATTGGGCCTGGAAGCTTTTGGCCAGGATATCGAAATGGTGACACTGGTTAGTGGGTCTGCTACTTTGGAGCTTGAATAAATGCTTTAATTCTTCTCCCTTCTACTTAAAGAATTCCTTATATCCTGGGGTTCTGAAACATTCAGACATATATATGATTTTCTTTGAAATCATAAATTCTGCCTTCATAATATAAATAGTGAGTTCTTATCCCAGAAGCTGAAGTCTTTGCATTTATCAAATATTAGAGTACTATATTCATTGACTATTGTGTTTTGCATGTCTCTCCTATTCCACTGATCTACCACTGTGTTTTTTAGCACATACCAAGTAGTTTTCATGACTGCTCCTTTACGATACAATTTAAGATCTGGTACAGCTAGGCCACCTTCCCTTGCATTTCTTTTCATTCATTTTCTTGATATTCCAGATATTATTTTTCTCTTCCAGATGAATTTCTTTATTGTTTTTTCTAGGTCTACAAAATATTTTTGATAGTTTTATTGGTATAGCACAGCATAAGTAAATTGATTTAGATAGAATTGTCATTTTTGTTATATTAGCTCAGCCTACCCATGAGCAACTGATATTTTTCCAATTATTTAGATCTCACTTTATTTGTGTGAAGAGTATTTTGTAATTGTGTTCATATAGTTCCTGCATTTGTTTTGGCAGGAAGACTGAAATATTTTATGTTGTCAACAGTAATCTTAAATGTAATTTCTCTTTCTATCTCTTGCTATTGTTTTTTTTTTTAGTAATATATAGAAATGCCAGTAATTTATGTGGGTTTGTTTTATATCCTGCAACTTTGCTAAATTTGTTTATTATTTCAAGTAATTTTCACTTGATTCTCTAGGATTCTCTAAGTATACCATCATATCATCTGCAAAGAGGAATAGCTTTGTTTCTTCTTTGCCTATTCTAATTCCTTCAATTTCTTTTTCTTCTCTTATTCTGATGCAAAATTTGTGAACAAAATACTAGCAAGGAGGTCACAGCGGCAGATCACGAGGATTATACACTATGATTGGGTGTTTTTTATACCAGCAATGCAGGGCTAGTTCAATATTAGGAAAACTATCAACACAATTGACCATATCAACAACAAAATCAACAGAAATCATATGATTATCTCAAGAGATGCTGAAAAAGTTTTTGAAAAAAAACAGCATCCATTCCTTTTAAAAATACTAGAGAGCATAGGAATAAAAAGATCATTCCTTAAAATGATAAGCAGTATCTACCTAAAACCATCAGCAAGCATTATCTGTAATGTGGATAAGCTAGAAGCCTTTCCAATAAGATCAGATGTGAAGCAAGGATGCCCGTTATAACCACTATTATTCAATAGTGTACTAGAAATGTTAGAGCAATAAGAGAAGAAAAAGAAACTGAAGTAATTAGAATAGGCAATGAGGAAACAAAACTATCACTTAACAAATAATATAATGGTATACTTGGAAAATACTAGAAAATCAACTAAAAAGTACTTGAAATAATTAACAACTTTAGCAAAGCTGCAGCATATGGGAGAAACATGCATAAATCATCAGCATTTCTTTATATGACCAATAAAGCTCAGCAGCAAGAGATAGAAAGAGAAATTCCATTAAAAATAACTGCAAATAACATAAAATCCTTAGGAGTCTATCTGCCAAGACAAACCCAGGTACTGTATGAACTCAATTGCAAAACACTTCACAAAAAGTGAGATATGAAGAGTTGGAAAATTATCAGTTTCTCATGGGTAGGCCAAGCCAATATGATAAAATGACAATTCTGACCAAACTAATTTATTTATTTGGTGCCATGCCAAACAAGGTAACAAAAAATTACTTTATAGAGCTAGAAAAAAATAAGAACAAAATTCATGGGAGAGCAAAAGGTCAAGAATATCTAGGGGATTAGTGAAAAAATACAAAGGGGAATGGTCTAGCAATACCAGATCTCAAACTATATTATAAAGCAGTAAGCATCAAAACTATTAGTTACTGGCTAAGAAATAAAGTGGTGGATCAGTCGAATAAATTAGGTAGACAAGGCACAGTAGTCAATGACCATAGTAATATAGTGTTTGATAAACCCCAAGACCCCAGCTTTTGGGACAAGAGCTCACTATTTGACAAAAACTTTTGGGAAAACTGGAAAACAATAGGACAAAAGCTGGATATAAGACCAAGATGTCACAACATATATTAAGATAAGGTCAAAATCAGTGCATGACTAAGTAAAAGGTAACAACATTAGCACATTAGAAGAGCAAAGTATTGTCTATGTGTTAGACCTATGAGAAAGGGACAATTTATGACCAAACAAGAGATAGAGAGTATTGCAAATGTAAAGTAGATAATTTTCATTATATTAAATTAGAAAGCTTTTGTACAAACAAAAGCAATGCAACCAAGATCAGAAGGAAAGCAGAACTCTGAGAAAAAACTTTTATAGTAATGTCTCTGATAAAGGCCTCATTTCTCAAATATATAGGGATCAGAGTCAAATATATAAGAATAAAAGCTATTCCCCAATTGATCAAAGGATATGAGCAGGTAGTTTTCAGACGAAGATGTCAAAGCTATCTATAAGTATTTGAAGTGCTTGAAATCACTTTTGATTAGAGCAATGTAAATTAAAGCAACTCTGAGGTGCCACCTCACATCTATCAGACTGGCTAATGTGACTGTTTCAACAATTCGGCTAGCAGCTGCTGTGAGAGTGAAAGACCAACACAAGCCCAACAAGAATGCTGCCAGCACAGGTTCTTTTGGTCTGCTTTACTAAGGAAAGTAGCAATAGGGGGTTAACAATCTTATTTCAAACCAACATCCAAATATCATTCACTTAGTTCTCGGAAAAAGCCAGCACCCTGAACTTCAGAGCAAATACAAACAAACATACATTTTAAACAGACCAAATACAATTCATAGTTACCAAGAAACCATCAACATCTGGGTGAGCCAGGAGGCTCTTAGAGTGGCTGCCCAGAGTCCCATGCCTCCAGGAGTGAGAGTCTCAGGCAAATAGCACTGTTCTCTCTTTTTATACACTCTTTAGCCATCATCAAATATCATCTGAGTGATCAGAACTTACTCTCCTACTATTGGCTCTGGTCTTAGCAACTCCCCTTAGGATCCTGAGGGCTTCATGCCCACATAGGCTTAGCACCTAGTAGATAGGGGCTTGAGCCTGGGGCTTTGTACTCAGTAAGGCTCAATCAAAGACACTTAATTAATTTGTCATTCTAAAACTGTAAAAAAAGTCCCAACTTAATTGGTATTACAATGACAAAACAGGAAAATGATAAATGTTGGAGAGGATGTGGAAAAATTGGGACACTAATGCATTGTTGGTGGAATTGAGAACTGATCCAACCATTCTGCAGA
Source organism: Trichosurus vulpecula (assembly GCF_011100635.1). NCBI lineage: Eukaryota > Metazoa > Chordata > Mammalia > Diprotodontia > Phalangeridae > Trichosurus > Trichosurus vulpecula. The sequence continues at coordinate 421,582,086 of NC_050576.1, forward strand.
CCAATTTGGAACTATTCCCAAAGGGCTATAAAACTGCATACACTTTGATCCAGCAATACTGCTTCTAGGTCTATATCCCAGAGATCATAAAAAAGGAACAGGACCTACATTTGCAAAAATATTTATAGCAGCCCTTTTCATGGTGGCAAAATATTGGAAATTGAGGGCATGCCAATCAATTGGGAACTGGTTAATAGCTGAACAAGCTGTGATATATTAGTGTAATATAATGCTATTGTGGAATAAGAAACGATGAAGAGTCAGATTTCAAAAGATCCTGGAAAGATGTGTGTGAACTGATGCAAGATGAAATGAGTAGAACCAGGAAAACATCATACATAGTTTCAGCAATATTGTGTAATGATCAACTATGAATGACTTAGCTCTTCTCAGAAATACAATTATTCAGGACAAGTACAATGGATTCACAATGGAAAATGCTATGCATTGCTAGATAAAGAATTGATGCAGTTCTCATGATTCATTCCATTGGTCATAATTCTTCTCCACAACTTGACTAGTGTATAAATTAATTCAATGCAAAGTTATACATGGCAGTTATATGAGATTCAGTGCCATCTTGGGAAGGGAGGGGGGAGGGAGGGAAGAAAATCTGGAACTCAAAATTATGTAGAACCGTGTGTGGTAAACTAAAAATAAAGAAAAAAAAGAAAAAAGAATTGATGCAGGGAGATTACAGAGTACACACAGGCCTAGACCTGATAATAGTGGAGCAGCAACAGACACTGGCAGGCTGAATTGCCACCTGCAGTGGTGATCCCCACACCTTTCAGCACAGGACATGAGTCTGTCAGAGGTATGTGAGACAGAAGTACAGAGCCTGCAATAGTGACAGCAGCTACTCCTAGGGCGATCAGCCTGCAAACTAAATGTTTGCAAGTCACCTTCTTGAACTTCTGGGAACCATGATGACAGAGTAAACTGTAAGTGTTCTCATCCCTCCCTTGTTGACCTTGAATACCCCAGAGAATACTGCCCTAGGAAAAAACCTGGAATACTAGAGCCAGAAGTAGGGTTTTGGCAGTCTTTTAGCTCTGGAAGCTAGGGAGAAGGAACCCTCTTGCTGTGGCAGAAAGGGACCAGTACAAGACTGGAGGCATCCCAGCAAACCCCAACTCAGGAGACCAGCAAGAGTTCTTGAGCCCTGGGGGGTGGAGCTGGCAAGCACCAACACCAGGACCCCAGGCGTGACTTCCCAAAGGCAGAGGAATTGGCAAACACCAGCACAGATGATGGCCTAGACCACCAGTGCTATAGCACAGCCCTAGGGGAAGAGGAGACTTCCAGCAACCAAACTGCTCCTCCCTCTCACCTCACACTGTGAGCTTCAGTGTAACCCCAGGGAAGCTCATAAAGACATCAGTTGACTTCAATCATTGACACACACCAGCCAGATCCAGCTTAGCACGAGGTAAACTGCAGAATAATATAGCTTCGAGCTGACAGAACCAGAGGCCATAGCACACAAAGTCAGTAACCAGGAATATACTTTCCAGCACAAGAAGCTTGGGACAGAGCCCTATGTGCCCCAGAAGCAAAAGTCAACTTTAAAAGCCAAGAAAAAGCCAATCACCATGAAAAATCAAACTAGAAAAAGCAAAGACCATAGAATCTTACTACAGGGACGTAGAAGATAAAAACATGAATTCAAAAGAGGACAGCATTGACACTATACCCACATCTGAAACCTCAAAAAGGAATATGAACTGGTCTCAAGCCCAAAAAGCATTCCTGGAAGAGCTCAAGGAGGATTTTAAAAGCATATTTAGAGAGGTAAAAGAAAAGTTGACCAATTATTTTAAAAATACAATGGGCCAAATAGAAAAAAAAAATCATTGATGAGTACAAATCTTTAAAAAGTAAAATGGAAAAGGAGGTATAGAACCTAACAGGAGAAAATAACATCTTGAAAAGTAAAATTGACAAAATGGAAAGAGGGATACAGAAGCTAACTGAAGAAAATAATTTGTTAAAAATTAGAATTGGACAAGTAGAAGGTAATGACTCTATGAGGCACCAAGAATCAGTCAAACAGAATTTAAAAATGAAAAAAAAGAAAATGTGAACTATCTCATTGAAAAAATAATTGACCTGGAAAACAGATCCAGGAGAGATAATCTAAGAATTATTCAACTACCAGAAAACCACGATGAAAAAAAAAAAGAGCCTGGACAGTATCTTCTAAGAAATCATCAAGGAAAACTGTTCCAAGGTCCTAGAACTAGAAGGTAAAATAGTCATTGAAAGAATCCACCAATCACCTCCTGTAAGAGTTCACAAATGGAAAATTCCCAGGAATATTGTAGCCAAATTCCAAAATTATCAGGACAAGGAGAAAATACTGCAAGCAGCCAGAAAGAAAAAATTCAAATATTGTGGAACTACAGTGAGGATCACACAGAACCTTGCTGCTTCTACAACAAAAGAAAGGAAGAATTGGAATATGATATTCTGAAAGGCAAAGGAACTTGGACTATAACCAAGGAGCAAATCCAGCAAAACTGAGGATAGTCTTTCAGGCAAAGATATGGACATTCAATGAAATAAGGGAATTCTAGACCTTCCTGATGGAAAATTTGATCTTCAAATACAAGACTCAAGAGAAGCATAAAAAGGTTAACAGGGGGAAAAAAGAGAAAAAAACATTATTCAATAAGGGACATCCCTACATGGGAGAATGATACTTGTTAATCTTGAGAATGGTATAGTTATTATGACATTTATAAAGGATATAAATAGACAGAGGGTATGGGTATGCATTAACTGATGTGATGATAAAAACATAAGAAAGGGGTGCAAAGGGATTTTAATGGGAGAAGAGGTAAGGAGGAGTCAGAAAAGGAAAAATTACATCACACGAAGAGGCACAAAGTAGAGAGAAAGAAGGGAGGGAAAAGAGCAGGGTTATGAGCTTTACTCTTATCAAATTTGGTTCAAGGAGGGAATAACATTCAGTTAAGTATAGAAATCAAACTTGCCCTACAAGAAGTAGGAGGGGAAAGGAAAAAGAAAAGGAGGGGGGTGGTTAAAAGGGAGGGAAGAAGTAGTAAGGGAAAAGGGTAAGATAAAGGATGGGGGATGGTAGGGAGGGAATATTGAGGGAGACAGTGGTCAAAAGCAAAACTCTATCGAGGAGGGGAAGGGAGAAGGGAGAAATAAAAGCATAAACGGGGGAGGAGGAAAAGGATGGAGAAAAAGACACAGATAGTAATCATAATTGTGAATTTGAATGGGATGCACTCTCCCATAAAATGGAAGCAGATACCAAAACAGATTAAAAACCATAATCCTACAAAAGTTGTTTACAAGGAACACTTTTGAAACAGGGGGACACACACAGGGTAAATGTAAAAGACTGGAGTAGAATATATTATGCTTCAACTGAAGTAAAAATGAGAAGGGGTAGCAATCCTAACCTGAGACAAAGCAAAAGCAAAGATAGCTCTAATTAAAAGAGATAAGGAAGGAAACTATATCCTGCTATAAGTCACCATAGACAATAAAGTAATATCATTAATTAACATATATGCACCAAGTTATATAGCATCCAAATTCTTAGAGGACAAGTTAAGAGAATTACAGGAAGAAATAGCAAAATCATACTAGTTGGTGACCTCCCCCTCCCCCTCTCTGAACTTGATAAATCTAACCTCAGAATAAAAAAGAAAGAAGGTAAGGAGATGATTAGAATTTTAGAAAAGGTGGATATGATAGACTTCTGGAGAAAACTGAATGGGGATAAAAAGGAATATACATTTTTCTCAGTGTTACATGACACACACACAAAAATTGACCATGTACAAAGGCATAAAAACCACACAATCCAGTGCAGAAAGGAAGAAATAGCCAATACATCGTTTTCAGATCATAATGCAAAAAAACTTATTTGTAATAAAGTATCATGGAAAGATAAACTAAAAATTAATTGGAACCTAAATAATCTAATCCTAAAGAATGAGTGAGTCAAACAACAAATCATAGAAACAGTCAATAACTTCATGCAAGAGAATGACAACAATGAGAAAACCTACCAAAACTTATGGGATGCAGCAAAAGTGGTTCGTAAGGGAAGAATGATACCCTGGGCAAATCATTAAGCCAACTGTACTGGCTTGCTTGTGGTTCCTAATACATGTCACACCTGTCTCATTGTGTTGCCTTCACACTGGCATAATTCTTCTATATAACATGACTAATGTGAAAATATGTTTAATAAGGATGTATATATAGAGCCTATATCAGATTGTATACTATCTTAGAGAAGGGGGAGGGGAGGGAGGCAGAGAAAATTTGAAATTTATGGAAGTGAATGTTGAGAACTAAAAATAAATAAATTATTTAAAATGAATTTTTAAAAATCTTCCTTTATTTTTTCCTCATGTATCAGGGTTATTATTAGAGCACTCTGGTCATACCCTCCCATCTCAAGTCTTGCCACATGACTAGTCTATCTTCTCTTGAAAAAGTAGTAATATCATGTGAAAAACTTGATAGGACCATATGATTTAGAGTTTAAAGGGACCTAAGAATTTGGACAGGCCAATTGTTTCATTTAAAACATGAGAAAAACTGAAGATGAAAGAGGAGAAATGATGCAGCCAGTAAATCACAGAATTGAAACTCCAGACTAAGGTCTCTGACTCCAAATCCAGCACTCTTGCCAATATACCACTCTGCATCTCTTAAGAAGTCCCAAATAAAGTCTACACACACCTTGATATTCAATGAATTCTTAGAAAAGGTGAGCACAAGGGAAGACAATGAAAACAATTTTGGAAAATACAGTTTGGAATAAAGAAATAAAAGAAGCAAAAAAACTTGTAGGCTATGCAGAAGATTCACATGACTACATTATGAATATTTTCTTCAAAGGCAGAGTCAGAGGGTATTCAGCATGATGATCACTGAACATCAGTAAAATTGAAATTTATATTGTTTTCTGTGTATGTTTGAATAATATTGTTGAGAGTTCAACATGATGAGGGTCCTCTAAGTTCTTGATGAAAGTAATGAGTTTGGACAATGTTTCTTAACAGTATTACTCTGATCCAGAAAATCAATTCAGCAAAGTAAGACATTAGAACTTGGTTTATTTGAAGCAGTGAGAGATTTCATGGTTAATTGTCATTAACTCTAACTAATATAGACAGTAAAATGGGAATTTCCCAAGCTTACATTTTCCTTGTAAAGGTTCCCTCGGGCTAATGGGCATGCCCAGGTCTGCCAGTCACTTTAATCCTCTTGATGGCCTTAAAAAGGAAACAATAGCAGAGCAGGGGCAAAAGGGTGATTTTACCAAAGATCTGAATCCTAAAAAACAAAACAAAATAAAACAAAAAAAACAGCCAGAGAGATGATAAGGAAGGAGAACTAAGAAATGTATCTTCAGTATACATGAAATTTGGCTCCATTCCTCTGTTTTGTTTTTTTTTTTTCAGATTTGATCCCTATTTTCATCTAGAAAATCCTCCCATTTTCCTCCTGGCAAATCTATCCCTTTTTCAAAAAAAATTTTTTCTTAGTATTTTCAGTTTTCAAAAAGTTAAATATTTTATTGGAAACTTAATCTTGTAAATCTATGAAAAAAGTAAACTTGCTGTGTAATTACATGTAAATTAATTTCGACAAATAATATATCATCATACTTTTTTTGGTTACTCTTTCTAAATCTCCATTCTTTGTATATTCATTCTCATTCATTTTTACAAATAATTTTCAAATTCCTCATATACAAAATTCAGGATTTGAACCTGGTATAGAGAAAAAAAAACTGAATTGAAATTCAGTTGTATACCTAATTAGTTGTCCAATAGGGCCATTCAATTTACTTTGGGGTTTCATTTTAGTTATTTATAAGTGAGGAAGTTGGATTAGATATTCTCTGAAGTTTCTTCAAGCTTAAACACTTAAAATTTTTGAGGTTTTATGAATATATGACATCAAGATGCTAGTTATCAAAGGAAAGTATATGCCTCTTGTCTCATTCCCATCAGTAAGATTAACCTTTTTTTGGTCAATATCTGAATGATTATAATAAAGACAACTGAATCAGCCTATTGGCTTGTGATCTGATAGACTGTTCAAATTAGTTATTATCATGGGGATAATAAGGATTTAGCAAGAAAATTGCTACATTGATAGTCCTGAACAACCCAAAGCCAGATGGCATTTTCCTTAGGACAAAGAAGATTGAGGAACAGAATTTTGTTCCTTCCCCCTGAAAAGGAAATCAGCTATTATTGATTATTTTGATTTATTTTTACTTTGATTATAAGATTAAGCTCCCTCTCTTAGCAATAGGCATCCCTAAACTAAGCCGGAATAACTAGTCTCTTAAGTCTTGGTTACTATAGATTTAGTGACTAGATAAATTGAGAAGACATTATCATTTACTAGCAGATAGTTTAGAGTAAAACATAACAAAATAATCATATGATTACTTTTTAAAGGCTGTTTCCCTTTCTGGAAGAAAGGGAGTTTGACCAAATGCTAAGTCACCCTTTCTAGCAGAAAGAGTTGACCAGAGGCTAAGTTCCCCTTTATGGCAATGGGAGAAATGTTAGCTAGCAAAAAAGTTCCTTTTTCCAGTCTTAGTTGATAAGCCCCCCACCCACCCACCCTTTTTACTTGAGCTAGAGTCTAAGTTGAGTAATGGAATTTTCTAAAGAAGAGGGAGGGTGATTGATAACTATTGACCACAAGTTTCTCTTTCCCCATATACTTTCTGGTTTCAAAAGGCACCATTTGTAAGGGCAAGGGCTTTTGGGTAGAATTAAGAAAGCCTAGGAGAAGCTAACTAGTCAGATGGTTTGTGTTGTCCAATTCAATTATGTTCAAAATTAGTTTCTATATTTTTTATTCCTCTTTTTTAAAAATAAAAATATTCCTCTGCAAATTACTCCTTTTTTCTGAACTTTGAGGAGTCAGGTGACCTGGTTTGGTAGGCAAACACTAGCTTTGCAAATTAAATGATACATAGCTGGAACCAGGAAGTAGAACCCTGTGTAATGGGAGACAGTTCCTACAGCTATACAAATTCTTAGAGGAAATAACACTGGTAGTAATCTTCTGAACCAGCAAGGACTAAAGAGCAATTCTCACCTGACTAGAAAATCTTAACTTTATGATTTGCTCAGACAGTACAAGTCTGAGGTAAAAGCAAAATGTCTTTTCAGCTGTACTAAGTACCTTTGACTTTGAGGAAGACAATGATGATAGTAATAAGTTTATTACCTAAATGGCTTTATGATTAAAATATTTGTTAATTTGTGCTTGTGAACCTTTTATATTTTAAGCATTTCTTTCATGGTGAAGAAAATTCTCACTTGTTCTACACCTGATCCCTATTTTTTACAAGTATCTTTTCTGGAAGGGAGCCTAATAATCCTTTCTGGAGGGAGCCTAAAAATGAGCCATATAACTAAGCTTTACTCTAAAGATTTTTCCTGGAGTTTTACTCCTGGTTGGGGGCATGTTGGGTCAGGGAGTGCAAGAAAATTCTGACCTAGAAAATGACAAGAGAGAAAATACGTGCCTATGCAACTGCAATATGATATGCAGTGGAAGGCATCTGAAATCAAGGTGGGCAAAAGTATTATAAGGTCAATCAGAAGCTCATCAAGCAATACAATCTAATTGCTCACTCCTGGGAAGAAAGTATAGCAGCAGATGGTCCATAACCACATGGGAGGTGGAATGACTTATTTTGAATAAAAACCACACAAAATATGAAACAGAAAAAGTGACAAACAAATACGAGCCTTTAAAATAGCAGCTACTGTCACTTCACAGAGGTAAGACTGACCAGAATTGAGAAGGAATACTGAGGATATTTGTTAATTTTTCAGTCATATGTATCTGAATTACCACTGAAATGTCAAGCATGTCAATTTTAAAAATGAAAGATGAACAGAATTCCACTTTCTTTTCTTACAGCAATATTTTAATGAGCATATGCTAATCTCACTTCTTATCTTGAATTACCCTCTGTCAATTTTTCTCTTCTTTAGTTCCAGTTCTACTGAGGTCCTAAGAAAATTTCATGGTTTACACTATTTTCCATGTTAATGAATCATGAATCTATAATACCAAGCTTTACTTATGCTAATAGAATAATAATCACATATATTTACTTCTAGAATTTATGATTTCATCAGTGTAGGTACCTCATAGGATCAAAATACTAGAAAAGAACTCAGAGGATGAGAAGCTTAAAGATAAGGAAACCTTGACCCAAATAGGTTAAAAGAAGTGGTAGAGTAAAGATTTAAACCTAAGTTTTATGGCTCCAAATACAGTGTTCTCCCCTGCCCCCACTATAGTACACTGTTTCCTCCCCTTACAGATGCAGTATTAAATTCCACAGTGTTCTAGTAGAAGGTTTCAAGAGGTTCTGTTTGTAAGAGGAATTCTTCATTTGGTGGCCAACATCCTAGAAATAAGCTAAATATAAATAAGTTGGTTCTCAGGTGATGGAGATATTGAACTTTGTCAAGGCTGCATTTAGAGCCTTTCTAATTTAAAACAAGCTGACACGTTTATGGTTTTATTAGTATAGCCTTCAAGAAACTAGAGTCACTTCCATATTATGATGAGGCCTTAAAGTTGGTCATTAGCAGCAGCAGCAGAAGGAGGAGGAGGAGGAGGAGATGATGATGATGATGATGATGATGGTGGTGGTGGTGGTGGTGGTGGTGGTGGTGGTGGTGAGGGTACAGTCTCTGGGAACCCCGTTGAACCTGATGGGATATAGTCTTGGGAGCCCCCTTGAACTCTCCCTGAATCTTCCCACTACATCTGGCCTTCCCCTAAGGCCATAAGACTTTCATTATTTAGGTCATAATCTCTACCTAGCCTAGCCCTCTATTGTCCAGCTGCTTCCCACCCTTGATCCTGATCAAAATATCTATACCCTATCTCTGTTTCCCTAGCCTTCTGTTGTCTTTCATCTCCAGGGAGCCTTCAGCTATTTCCCACCCTGGAGTCTGGCCTCACCCCAGTCACCCCAGTCCACTCTAAACCACTCCTCTAGTCATCCCAGACTATTCAAGACCACCCCTCAATCCCTCCCACAATCTTTCTGTATATAAGTTCCATCTTGCCTCCATGAAGGCTCTCAGATTCAATCTAGCTCAATAGATTGAATCCGGTCTGCTTGAGGAAACAGTGTCACAAAGTGTGGGATTTCTTAAGACAACCCATTATGGTGAATCTTTAATAAACTTTGTCTTTTTCTTTGCCTGAGAAGGCTTGAGTCAAATTCATTTGGCAGGACCTGGAGTTCTGGTATTTTGGGGTCTTGAGGACCCCTAGAAATGTGTGGTTCCCTACCTCATCATTTTTCTTTAACCTCATCAGTGGTGTTGATAAAGAGAAAAAGGTGGAGGAAGAGGAGGAGGAAGCATCCCCTCAAAGTCCAGCCCATCATCCATTTCATGAAGAAAGGTGAATAGTTCATAGAGGTCTTCCTAGGTTCCTCTAAAACTTTTCACTTCATTATTGCTTATGGCAAATAATTTTTCATTACATCCATGAACAAAATTTGTCTGAGTGGGCCCTTCCTTGGCTTCTAGTTTTTTGTCTATTATCAAAAGGACAGCTAAAAATATGCTTTCTGTAAATTTGTTCTCTCTCTTTTTAAAAACCTTTTTGAAGTACCATTAATTATTGGAAGTATAATTGGTCAAAATATATTCACAGTTTATTGACTTTGGGGCATAATTCTAAATTGTTTTCCAGAATGGCTACATCAATTTACCACTATACCAGCAGGGAACTAGTGTGCCTAATTTCCCACAGCCCCTCCAACATTTGTTATTTTCCTCATTTTTTCATCTTTACAAATAAAATAAATGTGACATGGAAACTCAGATTTTCCTTAATTTGTATATTGCTATTCTGGAGTATTTTAAATAGCTGCTAATAGCTTGTATTCCTTTAAAAACTACTTGTTCATATCTTTTGATCATTTGTCTTTTAAAGAATGGCTCTTAGTATTGGTCTTGGCTATGAGATATTGATCAGAAAAACATGGTAAAAAGATTTTCCCCCAAGTTAACTGCTTCTCTTTTTATTTTAACTCCACTATATCTGTCGATGTAAAAACTTTTTATATTTTATTTAATAAATCACTGTTTTTATCTTCTATGTTATTTTATCATTAATTTAACCATGAACTCTTCCCCATTAATAAATCAAATGGTACTTTCCTTCTTGCTTCTCTGCCAAGCTGTTTTCTAGTTTTCCCAGCAATTTTTGTGAAACAGTGAGATTTTACCATATTTAACTGGGGTCTTTGGATTTATTGAATGCCATGCTACCTTATTTCTTCCCGTAGTTTGTGTTTGTTGGCTTTTCCACTGATCAGTCTCTACTAGCATCAGATTTAAATGATTCATGCTTTGTGATGCAGTTTGAGATCTGTTATGACCAGACCCATATCCTTCCTCCTTTGTTGTTGTTGCTGTTGTCTTTTAAATTCTTGACCTTTTTCTTTTCCACATAATTTCAGTATAAAGTTTTTCCACATATGTATAATAATCATTCAATAGTTTGGTATTATACTAAGTGCATTAATTTAGGTAGTATTGTCATTTTTCTTATATTCAGTTGATCCTAAGTAATTAATATTTCTCCAATTATTTCTACAGAGAGAGTTTTTTAAGTAGTTCCTAGGTGTATCTTAGCAGATGTTCTTCACAATATTTTATATCCTTTTGAAATGAATTTCTTTTTCTAGCACTTCCTGCTATGTTTTGTTGACAATGTATTGAACTGCTGATGACCTATATTGATTTAATTTATGTCCTACAACTTGAATGAATATACTGTTTAATATATTATTTATTAACACATGTTAATATGGATTAATATATTTTAGTTGACTTTTTAGTGTTTTGTAAGTAAATCATCATCTACAGTAAATGTTTGTTCCCTCTTTGCCTATGCTTATCCCTCTATTTCTCTGGTTTTATTACTACATTTGCATTTTGAGGACCATGTTCAACAGTAGTGATGATGATAATAGGCATTCTTGATGAAAGAACAATATAACAACCCTTAATCTTATAAGAAGGTCTCTGACTTTTTTGCATTAACTTTTGGATGTATAAATATATACATATATATATATATATATATATATATATATATATATATATATATATACATGTATACATATTTTTTTTTACTTTTGGATATATGTGTGTATATTTTACTTTATTAAAAAAGATCTATTTATTCTTTTCATTTCAAGAATTAATTTTTTAAAAACTGCTATGGCTATTAGATTTTATCAAAATCATTTTCAGAATCTATTGTTATAAGCATATAATTATTTAATTCCTATTATTAACTTGGATTATTATATTTACAGTCCTGCTTATGTTCAACCAACTAAACATTCCTGATACTAATCTAATCATAGTTGATAATCTTTCTCATATGTTGTTGTAGCTCATTAACAAATTTTAATTAATTTTTTGGAATCAGTGCTCATTTGAAATATTAGTGTATAGGTTTTCTCTATTTTTTCTCTTACTTGTTTAGGTATCAAGATAGTGTTTACATAATAGAAGGATATTATAAGGGTCCCTACTTTCTGACTGTTGGAAACAGTTTATAAACTTTGAGATTAACTATTCTTTGAATATTGTATAGAATTCACTTCTGAATCCATGTAGTCCTGGAGATTTTTTTCTTTTTTTTTAAGATCAACTAATTTATTTTTAGTTTTTAATATTCATTTCCACAAGATTTTGAGTTACAAATTTTCTCACCATCTCTGCCCTCCCCCCACCCAAAGATGGCATGTATTCTGATTGCCCCTTTCCCCAGTCTGCCCTCCCTTATATCACCCCACTCCTCCCCCACAATCCTCTTTCCCCTTATTTTCTTGTAGGGTAAGATAGATTTCTATATCCCATTGCCTGTATGTCTTATTTCCCATTTGTATGTAAAAACAGTTTTTAGCATTTGTTTTTAGAACTTTGAGTTCCAAATTCTCTCCCTTCTTCCCTCCCCACCCTGCCTCCTTGAGAAGGCAAACAATTGGATACAGGTTATACATGTATCATTATGCAAAACATTTACATATTAATCATATTATGAGAGACTAACTATATTTCCCTTCATCCAATCTCATCCCCCATTTTTTCAATTTTCTTCTCCTTTGACCCTGTCTCTTTTCAAAAGTGTTTGCTTCTGACTACCCCTCCCTTCTATTATACCCCCCCATCCCCTTCCCCTCTAATTTCTTCAAAGGTAAGATACTCAATTGAGTGTGCATGTTGTTCTCTCCTTAAGGCAAATCTGATGGCAGTAAGGTTAACTCACTCCCTTTCACCTCCTCCTTCTTCCCTTCCATTATAACAGCTTTTTCTTGCCTCTTTTATGTGAGATAATTTATCCCATTCTATCTTTCTCTTTCTCCTTCTCCCAATATATTCCTCTCTCGCCCCTTAATTTTATTTTTTAGATATCATCCCTTCATATTCAACTCACCTTGTGCCCTCTGTATGTTTGAAAGTCCTCTATTTCATTGAAAATCCATTTTTTCCTCTGAAGGATTATACTTAGTTTTGCTGAGTAGGTGATTCTTGGGATAAGAATTCATTGTTTATTGAAAACTGTAGGAAAACTTGAAAATAGTATGGCAAAAACTAGGCATAAAACAACATCTTTAACCATATACCTAGATAAGGTCAAAATGGGTTTATAAATTTGACATAAATGGTGAGTCTATAAGCAAATTAGGAGACTAAGGAATATTTTATATTTCAGATTTAAGGAGAATGGAAGAATTTATGACCAAACAAGAGATAAGGAGCATTATGAAATGCAAAATGGATAATTTTGATTGTATTAACTAAAAAGTCATTGCACAAACAAAGACAATGCAAACAAGATTAGAAGGAAGTATAAAGCTGGGAAACAACTTTTACAGCCAGGGTCTCTGGGAAAGGCCTTATTTCTAAAATATAGAGAGAACTAAATCAAATTTATAAGAATTCATGTCATTCCACAATTGATAAATGGTCAAAGGATATGAACAGACAGTTTTCAGATGAAGAAATCAAATCTATGTATAGTCATATTACAATTCTCTTAATCACTATTAATTAGGGAAATGCAAAATGAAAGAATCCTGAGGTACCATCTCACACCTATCAGATTCGCTAACATGACAAAACAAGGAAATGATAAATATTGGAGAAGAAGTGGGAAAAATTGAAACATTAATGCATTGTTGGTGGCATTATACACTGATCCAACTACTCAAGGGAGCAATTTGGAATGCTGCCCAAAGGTCTATAAAACTTTGCATACCCTTTAACCCAGCAATACCACGTCTAGGTCTGTATCCCAAAGAGCTCATTAAAAACGGAAAAAGGACCCACCTGTACAAAAATATTTATAAAGCTCAGAGGGGGTGGAGCCAAGATAGCAGACTGAAACCAGGGACTTGCTTGAGCTCCTCCAAATCCCTCCAAACACCTGCAAAAAATAAGTCTAAACGAATTCTAGAGTTACAGAACCCATGAAATGACAGAGTGAAACAAGTCTCTAGTCCAAGACGGCCTGGATGGTCACTATGAAGGGTCTATCACACTGTACTGGGAGTGGAGTGCAGCTTAGCATGGGCAATGGCACAGACCAGGCCACAGCGATCAGGCTGAGCAGGCCTCAGGGCCCTGAATCACTGAGCTGTGGTGGTTTCACAATTCTCATCCCACAAATGCCAAAGACAACTTAGATCAGTGGGAAAACTCTGTTGGACTAGAGTGAGCAAGGGGGACAGTCCAGCCTTGTTTCAACAATCCAACTAGCAGCTTCTGTGGGCCTGCAAGATCCACCCACAGCAAACACCCAGAAAGCTGCCAACAGCACAGGTTCTTTTGATCTACCTTAATAAGGAAAGCAAGGTTAAAGGGGTTGACAAACTTACTTTAATTCAGCACACAAATATCATTCACTTAGTTCAGGAAAAAAGCAAATTATAAACAAAGTACAAAATCAACAGACAGACCCAATACAGATTCATAGTTACAAACATCTAGATTCAGCCTGGGAGCTCGGAACAAGGGCTGGCCCAGAGTCACAGACACCGCCACTGCTGCAGGTAGAGCTCCAAAGAACAGACAGCCAACCCCTGTTTTTTATATCTTTTTCAGCATCAGGGGTGAGTCACACATGCGACTCACCCACTTGACCTAGAATCATCACAAAGGGGCAGACTTAAACCTACATGGTCTAAAAGCCTCTGCTCTCCCAGACATGTAAACTAGGCCCTCCCTGGAGTTAGCCCCACCTTGGGCTCCACCTTAGTTGCCAATCCACACCCACTAAAGTTTTGCACCTAATAGGGGTTTGGGCCTGGGGCTTAGCACCTAGTAAGGCTTAATGAATTACTAAAAGGGAAGAAAAACCAAACTATTCAAGGGCACTTGTTGAACTAAGTGCTAAGGAGCCCATTTTTGGTTACCAACACACTCCACCATTTGTTCTAGGATACATAATCTAATCAGCCATGTATGCTAGAACATACATTGTGATCCAATTACGAAGGAAACTAAAACATATCATTCAGTGACATTCCCAAATATTGGTTTACAGTACAAACATGACCCACCCCTAGGTCCCAGCAAGATAATCTTGTCAATCAATCATTCCCAAAATACTTGTTAACAATTCAAATGTCCACCCCTAGGTCAAAGCAAGTTAATCTTTTAAGTTCATAAAGTACTTCTTGAGCATCACCCTGCCCTTGCACTTAGTACCCTGAGGGATGGGGATGCTTTAGTTAGTAAATTCCTAAAGCAAACAGAGTTCTCTTGGGGATGTCTCTTTCTCCAGGTGGGGCTGGCTAAGGGGAGGTGTTAACTCCAGAGCCATGCCCTATTAGGTGTTAACCTACTCTATGTGGATGTGAACCTCCTAGGGTCCTAAGGGGAGGGGCCAACTCAAGAACCAATCAACAGAGCTTAAGCTCTTGATGACGTCAAAAACTCTATAAAAGGAGAAAGGACTGCAGATATCTATTTGCTGGAACTGAGGTGGAATTCTCTTGCTTTGTCCTGCTTGTATCTGGGTTGCAGACTTGGTTGGTAGTCCTGGGGGATGAGGAGCACTGGTGTGGCAGAGCTTGTCATAGCTGTGGAGAGGGAGTCCTCCTGGCAGTTACAAGGCAGGAAAGAATGCTTGATATCATTCACAGACCAGAGCACAGGCCAGGAGAGGAATAAACACCTCTCATTGAATCACCTCACCTCAGAAGAACTGAAAATTTACAGGTGCCTAGAAGTAGCTCTGAAAACAATAGCACAAAAACCCCTGAAGCTTGGGACAGAGCACTATCAACTCTGGAAGTGGTCAAATCTTAACAAAAAGTCTAAAAGTCAAGTAATTGGCTGGGAAAATGAGCATATAGCATAAAAAACTCAGACTATAGAATCTTACTTTGGCAACAAAGAAGATCAAAATATACAGTCAGAAGGAGTCAACAAAGTCAAAGAGCCTACATCAAAAGCCTCCAAGAAAATTATAAATTGGTCTCAGGCAATGGAAGAGCTCAAAGAGGATTTGAAAAGTCAAGTATGAGAAGTAGAGGAAAAATTGGGAAAAGAAATGAGAGGGATGCAAGAAACTCATGAAAAATGAGTCAATAACTTGCTAAAGGAGACCCAGAAAATACTGAGGAAAATAATGCCTTAAAAAGATACAATAACCCAGATGGCAAAAGAGGTCCAAAAAGCCAATGAGGAGAAGAAATTGGTCAAATGGAAAAGGACGTCCAAAAGATCACTGAAGAAAATAATTTCTTAAAAATTAGAATGGAGCAAATGGAAGCTAATGGCTTTATGAGAAATCAAGAAATTATAAAACAGAACCAAAAGAATGAAAAAATGGAAGACAATGTGAAATATCTCATTGGAAAAACCACTGACCTGGGAAATAGATCCAGGAGAAATAATTTAAAAATTTGTTAATGAGTGGTGCTTCTCAGGTTGTTAGCTTATTCTTAATGAGTTGGGCTTGAAACAGGACTGATGATTTGTGGGACACTTCTATTCTCAGGGGTCTTGAGCACAGGGTCCTGGGTTATCTTCAACAGGATATGAAGGGAGATGGGTAATGGAAATGGTGGCCATGCTTGACTTATGTCCTGTGTCTATTTAAGAGTGTGTTGGTGCCTCGGTAAGATATTGAGGGTGTAGAGAAGGGAATGTCTTCTATATCCTTTTCAATTCCATAACACTGAAGGGAAGAGGTAGAGCTTAGAAGATGTTTAAATGAGCCTGGGACCCCAAAATTCACCCTATCAGCCTTGACTTGTACATAAATGAGCTTAATATGCAAAATTGGAAAGTGAGAAAGTGTTAAGTTGAAAATTCTGTCCATTTCATCTCCATGTTTTCTTTTTTAAACTAACCATTGGTTTATTTTTTTCTTCTAATTTGAGTATATAACTTGAAAAAGCAATAAAACCAGGTAAAATATTTTAAATAGTGAAGCTATGATCTCTGGAATTCAATTCTTATTTGATGACTGAACTAGATATATTTTCATGACAAGGCCAAAGTTATTATTTGAGATTGGATTCTAATTTAAACACCTCAGAATGTAGACTATGTTGTCAATATTATTTCATATTAAATTAAAAATATTTGCCTTATTTTCTTTTTTATTTACTATTTTATTTTTCCCCAGTTACATGTAAAAACAATTTAAGAATTTTAACATTCATTTTTTTAAACTTTGAGTTCCAAATTCTGTCCTTTCCTCAGTCCCAACTCCCTACTCCTACCTCCACATTGAGAAGGCTAGCAATTTGATGTAGGTTATATATCTGTAGTCATGCAAAACATATCCATAATAGTCATGCTGTGAAAGAAAACAAAAACAAAAAAAACTCAAGAAAATAAAGTAAAAAAAAATAAGTATGCTTCAATCTGTATTCAGTCACCACCAGTTCTTTCTTTGGCAATGGATAGCACTTTTCATTCTAAGTCCTTCAGAGTTGTCTTGGATCATTGTATTGCTGAGAATAGCTAAGTCATTTACAGCTGATGATCTTACAGTATTGCTGTTACTTTGTACACAGTACATTTTGCATCAGTCAATGAAAGTCTTTCCAGGTTTTTCTGAGAGCATCCTACTCATCATTTCTTATAGTACAATAGTGTTCTATCATAATCACATAACACAACTTATTCAGCCATTCCCCAATCGATGGGCATCCCCTCAATTTCTAATTTTTTGGCCCCCAGAAAAAAGCCACTATAAATATTTTTTGTACATATTTGTCCTTTTCCTTTTTTAAATCACTTTTTTGGATACAGATACAGTAATGGTTTTATAACCACTTAGGCATAGTTCAAAATTACTCTACAGAATGGATGAATCAATTCACAACTCCACCAACAATGCATTAATGTCTCATTTTTCCCACATCGCCTCCACCATTTGTCATTTACCTTTCCATTCTATTAACCAATCTAATAGATATGAGGTAGTACCTTGGAATTGCTTGAATTTGCATTTCTCCAATTAATAATGAATTAAAGTATTTTTTATATGGCTATCAATTACTTCATCTGAAAACTGATCATATCTTTTCATCATTTATCAATTGGGAAATGGCTCTTATTTTTATAAGTTTGACTCATTTCTCTAACAGTTGCTCCATCATATTCCCTCCCATTTATTTTATTCTCTCTCTCCTTTTACCCTGTCCCACCTCAAAAATGTTTTGCTTCTATCACTCCCTCTCCCAATCTGTCCTCCCTTCTATTACCTCCACCTTCTCTTATCCTCTTCCCCTCCTCCTTTTCTGTAGGATAAGAGAGATTTCTATACTCAATTAAGTGTGTATGTTATTACTTCTTTGAGCCAATTTTGATGGGAGTAAGGTTCACTCACTTCCCTTCATGTTCCCCCTCTTGCCCTCTACTGTAAAACCTTTTTCTTGCCTCTTTTATGTGAGATGATTTACCCTATTCTACCTCTGGTTTTCTCTTTGTCCTAGTTCATTTCTCTCTCACCCCTTAATTTTTTTTAGATATCATCCTTTCATATTCAACTCACACCTGTGCCCTCTGTCCATATATACTCTTTCTATTTACCCTAGTAATAAGAATGGTCTTATGAGTTACAAATATCATCTTCCCATGTAGGAATGTAAATAGTTTGAACTGATTAAGTCCATTATGGTTTCCCTTTCCTGTTTACCTTTTTATGCTTCTCTTGAGTCTTATATCTGAAAGTGAAATTTTCTATTCAAGAATGCTTAAAAGTCCTCTGTCTCAATGAATATGCATTTTTCCCCTGAAGGATTATACTCAGTTTTGCTGGGTGGGTAATTCTTGGTTTTAATCCTAGCTCCTTTGACCTCTGGAATATCATATTCCAAGCCCTCCAATTAGTTAATATAGAAGCTGCTACATCTTGTGTTATCCTGATTGTGTTTCCACAATACTTGAATTGTTTCTTTCTGGCTCCTTGCAATATTTTCTCCTTGACTTGGGAACTCTGGAATTTGGCTACAATATTCCTAGGAGTTTTCTTTTTGGGATTGCTTTCAAAAGGTGATCGGTGAATTCTTTCAATTTGTATTTTACCCTCTGGTCCTAGAATATCAGAGTAGTTTTCCTTGATTATTTCTTGAAAGATGATGTCTAGGCTCCTTTTTTGATCTTGGCTTTCAGGTAGTCCAATAATTTTAAAATGATGTCTCTTGGATCTATTTTCCAGGTCAGTGGTTTTTCCAATGAGATATTTCACATGGTCTCCCATTTTTTTCATTCTTTTAGTGTTGTTTTATCATTTCTTGATTTCTCATAAAGTCATTATCTTCCATTTGTTCCATTCTAATTTTTAAAGGCATTATTTTCTTCAGTGATCTTTTTGAGTTCCTTTTCCATTTGGCCAATTCTGCTTTTTAAGACATTCTTCTCCTCATTGTTTTTTTTTTGGATCTCTTTTGCCATTTGGGTTAGTCTATTTTTTAAGGTGTTATATTCTTCAGTATTTTTTTTGCACCTCTGTTAGCAAGCTGTTGACTTGTTTTTCATGATTTTCTTGCATCATCCTCATTTCTCTTCCCATTTTTTCCTCTACTTCTCTTACATGATTTTCAAAATACATGATTTTCAAAAAAAATTGTATTTTTCCATTGCCTGTGATCAATTCACATTTTTCTTGGAGGCTTTTGATGTAGGAGCTTTGATTTTGTTGTCTTCTTCTGATTGTATGTTTTAATTTTCCTTGTCACCAAAGCAAGATTCTATAGTCTGATTTATTTCTGCTGTTTGCTCATTTTCTTAGCCAATTGCCTGACTAGCTCTTTGCTAAAGTGGGTCTTTGGTTCCAGGGTGGAGGGTGTACTGCTCCAAGCTTCAGGTGTTTTGTGCAGATGTTTTCAGAGATATTTCTAGAGAGCAGTAAGTAATCAGTTCTTCCAAAATTTTATGATCAAAGGAGAGGTGTTCACTCCTCTCCTGGCCTGTACTCTGGTCTGTGAGTGAACCACAAACACTCTTTTCTGCTTTGGAATAGAGGAGGATTCCCTCTCCACCATAGCCACAAGCTCCATCATGCCAACACTCCTCCTTACCCCATGACCACCACCCAAGACTGTGATCCAGATTCAAGCATGGGCAAAGCAAGAGAATCTTGCTTCAGCACCAGCGAAGAGATCCCTGCAATCCCCCTCTGATCAGCTGTTCAGTCCCCCACTGTTTGTTGGTCAAGAGTTCCAGAAGCAGACACTGCTGCTGGTGCCACCCTGAGACTGGGGCCAAACCTTGCTCCTCTCTCATCCAGGTCTGAAAGACCTTTCCTACTAATCTTCTAAATTGTCTTTGGGGTTTGTGGGTTAAGAAGTTTGGAAACTGCCATAGACACCAGTGATTCAGTCCCCTGAGCCCCGTTCAGTCCCATCTGTGCTGTTGCAGCCCCTGATGGACCGTACTCTTCTCTCAGAATGGTGCAACAGACCTTTCCTGTCCACCTTCCAGTTTGGCTTGGGTTGGAAATTTGTTTCACTCCGTCATTTGTGGGTTCTGCTGCTCTAGAATTTGTTTAGGGCCATTTTTACATGTATTTTGAGGGAATTGGAGGAGAGCTCAAGGAAGTCCCTGCTTTTACTCCACCATCTTGGCTCCATGGGTAGGTTATTCTTGATTGTAATCCTAGCTCCTTTCCCCTCTGGAATATCATATTCCAAGCCCTCCAATCCTTTAAAGCTGAAGCTACTAAATGTTGTGTTATCCTGACTGTGGCTCCACCATACTTGAATTATTTCTTTCTGGCTGCTTGCTTTATTTTCTCCATCACCTGGGAACTCTGATATTTAGCTATAACATTCCTAAGGCAGTTTTCATTTTAGGATATCTTTCAGGAAGTGAGGAGTGTATTCTTCCAAGTTATATTTTACCCTCTGGATCTACTATATCTGGGCAGTTCTTCTTGATAATTTCTCTTTTATATAAATTAGTTGATTTATTTCTGGTTTTCAACATCCATTTCCACAAGTTTTAAATTTTCTCTGCCTCCCTCTCCTCTCACCTCTCCAAGGTAGCATGCAATCCAAAAGAGGTGCTACATATACATTCTTATTAAACATAATTTCTCATTAGTCATGTTGTATAGAAGAATTAGAATGAATGGAAAGAACCATGAGAAAGAAAAAACAAAAAGCAAAACAAAGCAAAACAAAGAAAGAGAGCAAATAGTATACTTCAATACGTACTCAGACTCCATATTTCTTTCTCTGGATGTGGATGGCATATTCCATCATGAGTCTTTTTGGAGTTGTTTCAGGTGCTTGCATTGCTGAGAAGAGCTAAGTCTATCAAAGTCAGTCATTGCAAAATGTGACTGTTATGGGGCAGCTAGGTGGCACAGTGAGTAGAGCACTGGCCTTGGAGTCAGGAGGACCTGAGTTCAAACCAGCCTCAGACACCTGACACATGTGCTAGCTGTGTGATCTTGGGCAAGTCACTTAACCCCAATTGCCCTGCCAAAAAAACAAAAACAAAACCAAAAAAATGTGGCTCTTACCATGTACAATCTTCTTGTAATAGTAATTAAGGCGGGATTTTTTTGCTGTTTTCTTAAGTGCCTTTAACAATTCTGGCCTTGTTTGAATGGGATAGATAAAGTGGGATCTTTTTATTTTGGAGTATTTCTCAGCACTGAGACAATTGGGAGTCACTGATTTGTATATGATGTGATACTAGGGATAGGGAAATTTCCCACACCCAGCCTGGGTGAGGTCAGAGCCCTTAGGGCTCCA
This sequence comes from Trichosurus vulpecula, assembly GCF_011100635.1. NCBI lineage: Eukaryota > Metazoa > Chordata > Mammalia > Diprotodontia > Phalangeridae > Trichosurus > Trichosurus vulpecula. The sequence goes on from NC_050576.1 coordinate 421,603,402, forward strand.
AACAGGATATAACTGAGGGGAGCTTGGCATTTGACTTTTGGTGCTCACTCATGGAAGGAGTGTTGAGACTCTGGGCAAGCTGTAACTGCCACCCAGCTTTGCAACCCAGATATTGGTGTTTCTCTAGTAACTATGAATTGTGATTTGAATCAGACAAGGTCTGTCTGTTGATGTTTGTAATTTCTTTTTGCATTTGCCTTGAAGTTCAGGGGGTTGATCTTTTCTCCCTGAACTGTGAATGATACTTGTATGTTTGATTAAACTGAGATTGTTAACCCTTTAAAGTTGTTTTCCTTAGTAAAGCAGATCGAAGAATTTGTGTTGGCAGCTTTCTGTGTGCTGGTTGTTGGTGGGTCTTACACTCCTACATCAGCTGCTAACAGATTGTTCTACAGTTCTCTGCACACTTCACTCAGCAGTAGTTCACATAAGGTTTTTTCTGAAGTCTGCCACCTCATCATTTCTTGTAACACAATAGTATACCATTACATTTATATATCACAACTTGTTCAGTCATTCCCCAATTGATGAGTATCCCCTTGATTTCTAGTTTTCAGCCACCACAAAAAGAGCTGCTATAAATATTTTTGTAAATGTGGCTCCTTTTCCCATTTTTATGATCTCTTTGGGACACAGCCCTAGAAGTGGTACTGCTAGGCCAAAAGGTATGCACAGCTTTATAGGCATTTGGGCATAGTTCCAAATTTCTCTCCAGAATGATTGGATCAGTTCACAACTCCACCAACAATAAATTAGTGTTCTGATAATAATTTCTTGAAAGATGATGTCTAGGCTCTTTTATAAAATCATGGTTTTTAGGTAGTCCAACAATTTTTAAATTATCTCTCTTGGATCTATTTTCCAATGAGATATTTTACATTGTCTTCTATTTTTTTCACTCTTTTGGTTTTGCTTTATTGTTTCTTGATTTCTCATAAAATCATTAGCTTCCATTTGCTTCATTTTAATTTCTAAAGAATTATTTTCTTCAGTGAGTTTTTGGAAGTTTTTTATCATTTGCCCTAGTCTGTTTTTTAAGGTGATATTTTCTTCAGTATTTTTCTGTGTCTCCTTTACCAAGCTCTTCACTTATTTTTCATGATTTTCTTTCCTCAGTCTAGTTTCTCTTCTCAATTTTTCTTCTACCACTCTTACTTTCATTTTCAAAATTCTTTTTGAGCTCTTCCATGGCCTGAGACAAATTCAAATTTTTCTTGGAGGCTTTGGATATAGGAGCTTTGAATTTGCTGTCTTCTGAGTGTTTGCTCATTTTCCCAGCTTATTACTTGACTTTTAAGTCTTTGGTAAAAAGGGGCTGTGCTCCAGCGTGGAGGGCACATTGTCCCAAGCTTCAAGGGTTTTATGCAGCTGTTTTTCAGAGATACTTGTAGGGACCTGTAAGTTTTCAGTTCTTCCAAGGCCCCCTTACTCTCTGTAGGCTGAGAACTCTGGAAGTAGCTGGTAGCATTGCTGATTTAGTCACATCCAAGGCCTGTTCCTGGTTTGCTACGATTTGGGCTATGCTGGCACAGCCTGTGCCAGACTGAGCTCCACTCTCACCCAGGTATGACAGACTTTTCCTGTTTACCTTCTAAGTTATCTTTGGCATCTGTGAGCTGAGAGGTCTGGAAACTGCCACTGCTGTCAGTGATTCAGTTGCCCTGAAGACTGCTACTAGTTTGTTGGGGCCAGATCTGCCTGGGCACAGTTTGTACTGGATTGTACTCATCTCTCACTCTTGTGCAGCAGACCTTTATTGCCAATCTTCCAAGTTGTTTTGAGCTGGAAATTTGCTTTGCTCCATTCTCTAGAATTTGCTTAGAGTCATTTTTAAAGGTATTTGGACAGGTTTGGCAGAGGCATCAGGTAAGTCTCTCCCTTTACTGCCTTGGCTCTGCCTCAAATTAAAAATCTTAATAGCAGAAAGTCAATGAGCATAACAAAGCTTGTTAGTAGTTGCACAGTTCTTCTAGAATGATGGTCTATTAGATAAGATCAGTATGCCATAGGAAAAAAATGTCCTCATTAGGACATTTTATTAGAGGGAATTAATTACTGAAGTGATATCAGCCTTTATCTAACTCCTTTACAATGTCTAGTATAGTTGTGATGGACTGTTATTAATATAATTTAATTAAAAGAAAGTCTTTAACTGAAACTGATATATTATTTGAAATGACCCAGCAAATATAATTTTTTTTCCATTTCAGGGGGAAAATCTTTTTTTTCCTTCAGTATTTCCTGTGGTTGTTCCCTCAGGGTGTTACTTTCCTTACCTTTCATTCATTTAAAGATATGAGGACTCCCTATTGTTGATAATAATACTTCCCATTTATAAATTGTGTTATGGTTTTTTTTTACTCATCATAGTATGTAGTTAGTGGGAGGCTGATATTTAATGTATAAAAATGTAAAATAAAACTTCAAATTTCTAAATGCCACTGAAACTTCATAGGATGGGCTTTATGACTGCAATTTGACTCTAGAAGGCATGCATTATTCCAAAGAAACAAAAGTAATTAAAAGATTAGTGGAGCAATATTATGTATTAAGAGTATATATTCTAATTGGGAAATCCAGGGACCTAAGGTGGGGAGAAGAAAGAAACATGGTAAAGAACAGTTGAATGAGGAACAATGGAGGGTAGAAAGAGAAGTGGTATTTGGGTATACTATTTAACAGAAGAATGAGATGAGAAGTTTAGGGAATTGATCACCATCCTGGAACAAAAGCCTAATATTGAAGTGATAGTGGACTTCAAGTATCCAGACATCTACCATTGTGCTTTCTCTTCCAAAAGCAGAGGAACAGATACTGTTGACATGCATTAATGATAAATTATTGCTTCTTAAGGTAAAGGCAATGACAGGGGAAACTACTCTTCTAGGTATTGATTCATCACGAAGGAGAAACTGTTTGCTGAATTAGGAATAGCTGACCACTGTTTCACAGAATTTAAAACAGAGGGGAGGAAGGCACTTGCACCCTACATTAGGAATAAGCTGAGTAGAAAGGATTGAAAGAAAGAATAGAGTGGATCCAATGACCTGGACTTTTTTCCAGAGGAAGTTGATCCAACAGAGATGGCATTAAATTTTTGAGGAAAAAGGATTAGCTGCCAGATAACAGAATATATTGACCAATTCAGGTGTTTTTTAAAGATATGGCCAGATGTTCAAAGAAAAGGCAAAAAATCTGAGGATGGCTATGAAAGAATAGCACAATTTGAAAAGAATAGTATTAGGATCACTTGAAAGTCCAGAATGACCCAATGATGATAATGAATACTATTGACATTATGAATATTTTTATTTATTTTTTAAAATTTATTTATTCACTATTTTATCTTCCCCAATTACATGCAAAACAATTTTAACATCCATTTTTTAAAAATTCTAAATTCTGATATGTTATACATGTCTAGTTATGTAGAACATATTTCCATATTAGTCATTTTGTGAAAGAAAACAGACCAAAAAAGAAAACAGCAAAAAAAAAAATGAAGTTTTTTTCAAGTATGCTTTGATCTGTATTCAGATTCCATTAGTTCTTTTTCTGGAGATGGATAGCACATTTATCATAAATCCTTTGGAATTGTCTCAGATTGTTGGATTCCTGAGAACTGGCTAAGTTATTCATAGTTGAGCATTATACAGTATTATTGTTTTCTATGTATAATATTCTCCCGTTTCCACTGTTTTCACTTTGCATCCTTTCATATAAGTCTTCCTCTGAGAGTAACCTGTTCATCATTTGTTGTAGTACAATAGTCTTCCATCACAATCATATAGCACAAGTTGCTTTGCCATTCCTAAATAAGTTTCCAATTCTTTGCCACCACAAAAAGAGCTACTATAAATATTTTTGTACATATAGTTCCATTATTATTTTTTTGTCTCTTTAGGATACAGCCCCAATAGTGGTATTGCTGAGTCAAAGGGTATGCATAGTTTTACAGCCCTTTAGGCATAGTTCCAATTTTTTTTTCCAGAATAGATGACTCAGTTCACAACTCTAGCAACAATGCATTACTATATAAATTTTCCCACACCCCCTCTAACATTTGTCATTTCCATTTTCTGTAATATTAGTCAATCTTATAGGTGTGGGCTAGTACCTCAGAACTGTTTTAATTTGCATTTCCCTAATCAATAGTGATATTGATCACTATTTTTTCACATGACTATAGATGGTTTTATTTCTTCTGAAAACTGAGTTTTCATATCCTTAGAATATTTATCAGTTGGGGGGGTGGCTCTTATTTTTATAAATCTGACTTGGTACTGTATATATTTGAGAAATCAGGTCTTTATCAGAGAAAACTTGCTGTAAATTTTTTCACGGCTATGATTACAACCTATGTATTTCCCTGTTTATCCTGTTCTCTCTCTCTCTCTCTCTCTCTCTCTCTCTCTCTCTCTCTCTCTCTCTCTCTCTCTCTCTCTCTCTCCCTCTCTCTCTCCCTCTCTGTCTCCTTTCACCTTGTTCATTCTAAAAAATGTTGTGCTTCTGACAACTGTCTACCCCCATCTGTACTCACTTCTATCAGTCTTCCTTCTCTTATTCCCTTCCCCTCCTACTTTCCTAAATGGTAAAATTGATTTCAATACTCATCTGAGTGTGTGTTATTCCCTCTTTGAGTTAGTTCACAGGAGAGTAAGTTCCAAGCATTGCCTCCCCTCCAATCTTCCCCTCCATTCTAAAAGCCCTTTCACAGCTCTTTTATGTGAGATAACTTATCCCATCTACCTCTCCCTTCCCCATTATTGCAATGACTACAATTTTTACCTCTTTCTGACCCCTTAATTATATTTTTAAAGATTTCATCCCATCATGATCAACTTACATCCATGCCCTTTGTCTATTTATACTCCTTCTAACTGACCTAATAATGATAAAGTTCTCAGAAGTGACAAGTATTATCAATATTGTTTGTCCACAATAACCTTATTGAATTGCTTATAATTTCTCTTTCCTATTTATCTTTTTATGCCTCTCTTGAGTCTTGTATTTGAAAGTCAAATTGTCTATTCAACTCAGGAATGTGTAAAAGTCCTCTATTTCATTAAATATCCATTTTTCCCCCTTAGAAATTAAACTCAGTTGTGCTGGGTGATTCTTGGTTGTAATCCTAGGTCCTTTGTCCTCTGGAATATCATATTCCAAGCCCTCCAGTCCTTTCCTGTTGAAGCTGCTAAATCTTTTGTTATCTTGACTGTGGCTCCACGATATTTGGTGTTTTTTCTTTATGGCTGCTTGCAATATTTTTTCCTTAACACAAGAACTCTTGAATTTGGCTATAATATTCTTGGGAGTTTTAATTTTGGGTTCTCTTTCAGGAGGTGATTGGTGTTTACTTTCAATTTCTATTTTACCCTATAGTTCTAGAATATCAATGCAGTTTTCCTGGATAATTTCCTGAAAGATTATTTCTAGGAATTTATTTTTGATCATGGCTTTCAGGTAATCCCACAATTTTTCAATTTTCTCTCCTGGATCTATTTTCCAGGTCAGTTATTTTTTCAATGAGATATTTCACATTTCTTCTATTTTTTCATTCTTTTGATTTTATCTTATTGTTTTGTGATGTCTTATAGAATCGTTAGCTTCTACTTACCCAGTTCAAATTTTTAAGGAATTATTTTCTTCAGTTAGCTTTTTTATCTCCTTTTCCATTTGGCCAATTTTACTTTTTAAGTATTTGTTTTTTTAGTGAATTTTTATATATATATTTTTTTCCAATTATCCTTCTTAAGGTGTCCTCTTCAGTGGATTTTTGTGCCCTTTTTTACCATTTAGCATATTCTGGTTTTTTTTTAAGGTGTTATTTTCTTATTATTTTTTGGTGCCAAGCTGTTGACTCTTTTTTCATGATTTTCTTGCCCCACTCTCATTTTTTTTTTTTTACCAATTTTTCCTCTACCTCTCTTATTTCATTTTTAAAATCCTTTTTTTGAAGTCTTCCATGACCTGAGACCAATTAACATTTTTTCCTTGAGGCTTTGAATGCATTGGTTTTGATTTTGTTGTCTTCTGAGCTTGTGTTTTGATCTTCCCTGTCACCATAGTAACTTTCTATAGTCAAGTACTTTTTTGTTGTTTGTTTATTTTCCCAGACTTTTAAAGTTGGACTCTGCTCTTGGCATGGAGGGGGCACTGTCACAAATTTCATGGTTTTTCGCAGCTGTTTTCAGAGCTGGTTCTGGGGGTCTGTAAGTTTTCAGTTCTTCCAAGGTGGTATGACCCAAGGAGAAGTATGTTTACTACTCTCTTGGCTTGTGCTCTAATCTGTGAGTGACCACAAGTATTCTTTTCCTTCCCAGAACTGTGGCCAGGGTCCTTTTTCCTTGTGACCATAAACTCTTGTGTGCTGGTGCTCCTACTTATTCATCATTGTGACTCAGGACAACAATTCAGGAGTACAGAGAGTGCAATAGAGTACTATGCCCATTGATTCTAACGCCAAATGGTTTCCTGTAATCTTCTTCAGAGCAGTTGTCAGGCTCCTTGTTGTCTGTGGGCTGAGAACTCTATAAGCTGCTACTGCCGCATCTGATTCAGTCACTCCCCAGGGACTGCTGCTGGTTTGCTGGAGCCTGTCCTGGGCTGATATAGCCTGATCTCAACTGCACTCTACTCTCACTTTGTTGTGACAGACTTTTCCTCGTGACCTTCTGAGTTGTTTTGAGTGGGAAAGTTGTTTTACCCCATCTTTTTGTAGCTTCTGCTACTCCAAAATGCACTTTGAGGTATTATTTAAGTTCTTTGGTGGTGAATTTGGGAGAGCTCTGGTGAGTTACTATCCTTTCTCCACTATTTTGGTTCTGTCCCTCCCCTCCTGTGTATTTTTAAAAGATTTTTTAAAACTTACTTTTACAAAAGTTGTGAGCATAAGCAAGTATGCAGGAAATATAATGATTTTAACAGATATTGATGAGTATGCTAGATTACTCAATAGTCATTTTCTTTCTGTTTTCTGTCCCAAAGATAATGATATTTGAAATGGGTAAAATGGAGAAAAAATGTTTAACTCAGTGGTAAAGGAGAAAAATGAGGAAACAGACAAATGGCATATAGATGTTCTCTCAGCATTCATAACAGCAAGTTCAATTGTTAACATACTAAGATACTAAAATGCTAGTAGGTTTGATCACTGAGCCACTGTCAGTGATCTTTAAAAGGACATACAGAACAGGAAAGATGTTATAGTACTGGGAAAAGGAAAGTTTTGTCTCATTTTTTTAAAAAGGAAGAAAGTGGAATCTATAAAATAGAGATCAGGGGGCTTGACTGTGATTCTTGTAAAAATTCAATGATATGTGATTAAAGGGGTGGTTAAGTGGACATCTAAAATGTGAGTGGTATTCACAAAGGGGCAACCTGGTTTCATTGAAAACAGGTCAAGCCAGACTAACATTATTTCCTTTCCTGATGGAATCATTATATTGGTCAAATAGGGAAATGATGCACACTTTGCTTAGAATTGTGTAAAACATTTGATAGTCTCTTTTTGTACAAATATGGGCTAGATAATAGTATAATTAGTTGATTCTAAAACTAATTGAAAGGTTAGCCATATTGTGTATTATCTTATTTGATTTTCATATCAATTTACAAATATGCTGAGGTAAATAACTTGATACCTGGTTATGTCACATAGCTGTCAAAGGTATGATCTGAACTTAGGTCTCTCCTTTTCCAAGCTCTGAATCCTTTCCTTGTATTAAACTTTGAATACTACCAAATTGCTTAATCCCTATTTGAACTCAATTTTATTTTATAACATTACAGTGAAAGAGAAGGGAAGGGGTGGGGGAGGGGTGGATAATTACTACACCAATGTTAAAATCACAGTTACTCATGCAGGCAGATGACAATATGCACTTCAGAGTACAGATCTGTTATTGGTCACATGCACAAGCTTACACTCCTTAATTTGTAAAAACTGATTTTGGTAGCAACAGGGTATCTCTTTGGGAATAAGTTTCTGACATGGAAAACTGTGCAGTGATATTTAATCTGGGTAAATAAACTATAAAGATGTGTTTCCATCTGGATGAAATGTCAAATAAAGTGGGAAAATTCATAGCCCTTTAAAGTGTAGGCGGGGAAAGATCCCTGATTCTTTGTTTAATCTGAATATAAAGTATTTCATCATCTTGTCCTGAAAGGTGCCATAAATTTGCAGGGTTGGTCTAATATTGCTACTGTGTCTTCCCCTTCTTACATAATTCTACTTATAAGCAATTTGCTCTCCCACCCACCCCCTTTTTTTGAAAGAAAGGAAGCCAAAACTTTGACTATCTCTAATCCTCCTCCCAATCAAAAAAAGGACTTTTTAAAGTAGCACCTCCCCCAAAACATCTCTGCCTATATTACCTAAAATTCTTCATTTCACTATCAAACATTTCCCAAAGTTGACTAATTAGTAATTTCTTTGAATTAGCAATCTTCTTTTAATGCCTCTGGAAGAGGAGAGCTAAGATCAAATACAAAATCAGATCATTTTCTTGGAATTCTAGAACTTAGAGGTTGCATTCTGCAACAGTGAGGTCTTAGTAAAAGGCAATAAAAGAGCATTTTGCTCCTCAGTGAGAAGCCAAGAGGCTGGAAGGGGATGGGAAAAGGAAGTTGAGAGAACGTACAACTCATACTCCTACCCATGTCTACAATTTTACCTGGGCAATCCCTGATTATGGCTTCTAGAAACCTTTTTGTTTTTTTTTTAAATAAAGTGAACAGAAAGAGCTTTCTTAATAGAGATTCATCTTAGGAACAATAGATTAGATGGGTCCAGGAACTAATATGTCAATGCCCTTGGGAGGGTGGACTAGAACGTTTGATAGATCAAGAGGTATAACTCTGAGAAAAAGAGATATCTATAAGGGCCTAGTCAAGACAATGCCATTGTGATACTGAGAAAGGACTCTAGGAACTGAAAGGTCAAGATGTGGTAGTAAGGATAACTGAAAAATGGTCCAAGCTCCCAGATACCCAGAATGAAGGAAAATACTCATTTTCTTTTTCCTATTAGTTTTGATATTAGTGGGTCCAGGAAGGTAGGGCAAGAAAGGGAAAAAAAATAACAGAATCATGGCTAAGTGTTTCTCACTTCTAATGAAGCAATATAGAGTAGAGCCCTATGTGTATGAGGTTCCATGTTTTGCAAGAGTTCTATCTTTCTGTGGTTTGAAGAGAGGCAGGATAGATATCCTTAGATCCTTTTCTCCCCACCCCTATCCAAGGCTAACTTGTATTTCTGCAAGAAGGGGAAGAAGAGGTTAGTGTTATTCTGCATTCCTCAGAGAGAGGGGAAGGGACATCAAGCTAGAAGTATAAGTATTTTTCTCTCTTAAATATTGTTCCATCTAGGGAAGACCTGCACAACTTGTAAACTTCTTCTGGCCCCAGTCTTAGAGACATACTGACAATGGTTAGTTGCCACAGGTCACATGGCAGGTTAGACTAGAAAGATACTGACAGGGTTGGTTGCCCTGGGCTACATGACAGCCAACCAAATTCCTTTGGTGGGCTGCAAGCACATGCAGGCCATATGTTGTGCAGGCCTGATCTAGGGGGAATGATTAGGTTTCAGCTAACTTTTGATAGCTTTGTGATTTAAGGGGAAAGACAAGCTCCAATTTCTATATCCAAAGCTTAACCCCTTTCCAAAAAATACCAGTTCCACAATGGACACACAAAGCAAATATCAAAGAAACCTATTTAACAAAATCATAGCAAAAGAGAAATTAGAGAAGGTACACATAGGAGAACAATAATAGAAAAGTAGAGTGGAGTTCTCCCATTGAGGGTGAGATCACTCAACTAAACCAAGAAATTTCCTAGATATTACCCAAAGAGAAACTCCCTGAAGTGTTTAGAGTAGCAAGCTGGGCATAGAGACATGATGAAGAATACTTGCTCCTCTCATGTCTTGCCAAAATCTTTTCCTTCAGCAGTCTGAAGCACAATTGGCTTTTCTAACCTTAATTCAAGCTCTCTATTCAGTATGAACTGTCTCTCTGTGGTTGGGATACCATGACAAAAACAAAAATGTTCTCAACCTTCAGTACCTTATCTTCCACCAGGGGACAAGATTGTGACAGTCCAGAAGAGCTTTCTGATTTTCTTGGGCTATCCAGTCACTCAGGCTACCTCTGCTCTGGACCCACCTTTTACTCCTACTCAAAATTCCCTTCCATATTTTTCCAGAAATTTTTTGTACTTCATGTTCGAAGTTTTCATGTCCCAACACTAAGTAGCTAGAGTCTCACTGGCCAATCCCTGTCTATCAAAATACAGTAAAGCAGTCAGAGACATCTGAGAGAAAACTTACACATTCCCAGTAAAACCCATGACACATCTGTTGTGGAGACAGGAATCCAAGTATCTCATACCTAAATGAGGAGTGATAAAATAATGGAGGAGTTGGATGTGCCAAGTCCAAAGGCAGCATCTCCCCAGGATCATTGTTTATGCATTTTTCTCCACTTGGTATGGCCAGTATCCAAGTTCCAGTAACCTCCCGTGTCATAGCCTTCCCTTGTTATAAATAATCCTTAGCTACCCCTAGGTGTCTCATTTTAGACCATAGGGCTTCTTTTACATGAATCAAAACACAACATAATAAAGGTACTTTATCCACGATTGATAGGTCTGAATGGCTTTTATGAAAAACCTCTCAGTGCCCCAAAGATTTAGAATGGACTAAAATTTGCATAAAGTAAATTAAGGTAAATTATTTGAAGTAATACATTAGGTGGTATACACCTCTTATTAATGTACAATGTAAATTTAAAGCAGCGAAGGTTCTGACCAATCTAGTTTAGTCTTTGGAAGTTCTGAAAAGAGCACTGGGCTTAGAGTAAAGAGATCTGGGTTTTGAATCTTGGCTTTAACACATATTAATTCTGTGATCCTAGGCAAGTGTCTTGGAATTGTTTGCTCTACATTTGAAAAGGAACAATATTATTTTCACTACCAATATAAGAGGGATATTTGTAAGCTTGAAAGCATTATAAAATGCGAGTTATTATTCCTGAAGGAAGTTAAATGGTTTTGCTTTAATGATAATTTAATTATTCTAAACAGGGAGGAATGGCAAAAGATAGCTAATATTCTGGACCTAATTTTATCAATAAAAAAGAACCCATTTGATGAATGATAAATGACAGCAACCAAGAGTAAATACTACAGAAGGACAGGAAGCATAGTGTGTTATGAATAATTACCTGTTTCCTTCGATGGACTTCTCCAATCAGAGATGCTCTGCAAAGATATTTTTTCTCAATAGTCAGCAAACTGCCACCTGACCTGATACTCTTCTGATTCCAGGGATTATCAACCCTTAGCCACTAAAGTACAAAATCAATTCCCAATCCCAATTGCCTTATTTCTTATTTTCATCCCTTTTGAACCCTACTTCTTCCCCCTCAAAAAAATGCCCTGTTCCACATGTACTTGCCTCATCCACTGTGGTCACTGGAATGCCTGCTCTATAATTAATTAACTTGCTTTCTTCTTTGAAATAATTTTCTTTTTTACTCCTTCCATCTTTCATAATTTACTGAAAGATGACTCCTTCCCAATGACACTGAATCCTTATGCATACTTTCCAGAACTTCATACCCCAATTCACTGGTCATTACTGAGGAGTGAAATATTTCTTACTCCCCATTTGTAACTCCCAGAGTATCACTCTACCACCATTATGAAGCAACTTCTCCTTTGATTCTCATACTATACAAATTTATCAACCAATCCATATCCTGATGACCATTACCTATCAACCCCCAGGATTTTTTTCCCTTCATTCCTCAACGAAATCAGTGCCTGGATCACAATGTGTCACTCTACCACAGTTCTTCCTCTCATACTGTACATTTCAACATACACACATGTATATGTATATGTATGTGCACATATATATACACATATACATATACTCCCTTGAGTACTTTAAATTCATAGTTCTTAAATCTACTCATGATCTAGCCTTCTACTTCACCTCCGCTACACCCAGAAACAACTTTAACCATCATACTACCCACAAAGAACTCAGCTTCCTTTTTCATGAACTCCAAAATCCCTTTATCTAACTATAGGTTTTGTCATTACATCTTTTGCTATACTTTAAAACCTAAGCACTGTTCTCCACCTTCATCTTCAATTCTACCTCTCAGTTGTTTTGAACATCATCATCAATGCACTTGCTCCAGAGTTTATCCTTTCCCTCTCAGTCACTTGATGAAATAATTGAAATCTACACTATTTTTACACTTGAACTCCTTGCCCTCCTGACCTAACACAGATCACATTCTGATAAACCATAACCTTAGATTATTTGAATTACTTACCTCTTTGGTCTTATTTACATGATGGTGAATGGTACTAAAGAAAATTATATAACTGAGTACACTACAAATCTATGTAACATAATTTCAACTAGGCCTTCACTTTAACAAGGCAATAATTTTATATATCCCTAATCAATTCTCTATCCAACCCAACACAGAAACTGTTCCAAATATTTGGATACCTACTCAAATCTCCCACAATATTCTTTTCCCCCAGCCTCTCAGCTGAAGATTTTTTTCATATATTGCTAAGAAAAATGAGGCAATTCACCTGAAAACTCCCTCTTTTCCCTACTTTCTCATCTCCCAAGAGTCAGACATCTTCACCCACTATCTATCTCACATGAAGAGGGAACCAAGGAAAAAACCCTCCAAATGTGACTTTGATTCTATCCTTTCCCATATTTACCAGTAAATTGCCCCGCTATTCATCCCTACCACCCCCATCTTCAATCTCTCCTCATCTAATGGCTTCTTCCTTACTGTATTCAAACACATTCATGTATCCACCAAATGCCTAAAATCCCCTCATTTCATCTGATCATTTGCTTTAGCTACTGTCCTATATCTCACTCTTCTCCTTCTCAGCTGAACACTTTGAAAAAGCTTTCACTTTATGAGATAAATGACATACTCCCAACTCTATTTCCTCTCACTTGATTCTAAACCCTCTAAATGTACCATCAGATCTCATTATTCACCTGACACAGCTATTTCCAAAGTTATCAATCATCTTTTAATTGACAAATAAAATGGATTTCCTTCAATTCTGATACTTTTTACCTCTTTGTAGCCTTTGTTACTGCTGGTCATCCTCTCATCTTGGATATTCTTCTTTATGGCCATTATTTCTCAGTCTCTTTTTTTAGATCTTAATTCAGTTCACGCCCACTAAATGTGGGTTTTCCAAAAAGCTCTGTTTTGAGCCCTTTTTTCTTTCCCCTCTAAATAATATTTTGTTTGGTAATCTCATCAACTTTCATGGGTTCAATTATTATTGCTATGAAGATGATTCTCAGATCTATATATCTGTCCCTTACATCTTTGTTGATAGCCAACTTTATACTAATAACTGTCTTTTGGGTATCTTAAAGTGAGTATCCACCAGACAGTTATCATAGGACCAACATTTCCCTGATGCTGTTTCTTTCCTCCTACTCACAACACTATTGTTTCCTTTATACATCTTCTTTCTTTCCATGCCCAACATGGAGAAGTTTTCCCTAAAAGAAGGTGAAACTGAATTCAAGATCTAATTGGCCCTCACTTCTCTGACACAGGTTCCTAGTAATATGAAGATATTAAAAGTCTCAACCATTTAAAACCAGGGACCTTCAGACTTAATGGATTTCTGAAAATCATTCAAACCACCATATCCTTCCCCCCATGTTGCTCTGATGATCAGACATGTTTCCATATGGATACAAGTGGTGGATGCATCCAGAAAACCTAAGAGACACACTGCATCCTTATTGTATATCCTTGCTGTATTAGGGAAAACTTAACCATCTTTCGTTAGCTGTTCAATGACTTTTCAATGCCTCATTTTGTTCCGACATTGAACCTGAAGAGTACTGGCACAAGAGCTGTGTCCAACAGCATCTTAAATACAATATACCAAAAAAACAGAATTGGTCATTTCTCACCTCCCCTGAAAACAATTTTTCCATTTTTCCAACTGGCCTCTTATCCCCACTTACAACTTCAGTGTCTTTCTTCACTCTGTACTAGCACTTACCCGACATGTCTAATCTGTTGTTAAATCTTATCATTTCTACCTTCACCGTATCTCTCAAAAAGTCTCCATCATACTATTAACACAGCCACCACCTTCATCACTTGATACATGGACAATTACAGTATCTTTTGTTTGGTTTTTCAGCCTCATGTCTTCCTCCCCACTGTTTCTCCTCATGTTGTTGAAAAGAACATAACTATTTGATTCTGCTTCTTATCCCTTCTGCTACCATACTCCACCTTAGGAGTGATGTTATGACATTCACATTACAGTTATGATTATTACGTGTGTATTTCTTGCCATCATATCCTCTTAGCCTTACTCCTCTCTCTGCTTCCTGACCCCTTTTTTACAAGGAAAAGGGTGATGAGAAAGGAGAAGTTTGTGCTCAATACTAGTGATCTAGAACTCATATACTCAGCCTCCATTCTACTGATTCCCTCACCCTGATTATGTGGGATAGCAACTTTTGTCCCTTACCCTCCTTTTATATTCTAGTATATTCCTCTCTCTTCCTTTTAAAGAAATTCTCTATAGTTTGCCAGATCATAAGAAAACAAATCTACCTTTTTCATATTTAACTCTCTTTATGACCAAGAAGACATTAGTGTTGAAAAGTTCTTTTCTCCTTATTAATCTATAAACAATTAATTATGAATTTTTAAAATGTATTTTCCTTTATATTTCTCTTGACTCTTGCATTTGCATTTAATCATGGAGCTCTGGAGCATAGTCTGATTTAGGTTATATCTTGATCACCACAAGCCCATTCTAGGGATTAGAGAAATACAACTACAAACTCCAACTGTCTTTGGCTTGCCCCTTTTCTATACTCCACCTTGAATTGTATGGTATGGCTTACATTTGGCCCGCAAGTAAGAGTTTCTATGATGTACTAATGAGCTGCATTTTTCTGACTAGACCACTTCCCTGGTCCTGGTATGGACAATTGTGTCACCACATTTTCCTAGCTTACCCCTAGTCTACTACTGAGAGGCTGCTATGCCCTAAGCTACTGGACTGGGTCTTTCTGGCTTTTTCTCTAATGCCCCCAGGCTTCTGGCTTTGCTTCATGTGAAACAGAAAATAAGCTTGAGAGGTAAGATCACAAGAATAGATCAAGTGATAAGAAATTATTATCAGACAAATGAATTTCAGAGTTCTGGATTAAAGAAAACATCATCGGTGAAGGAAAAGAGTAGATCATGAGGTTTGAGGAGACTGGAGAATTGGAAGGTATTCGAGAAATCATCAAGATGCATATTGAGGTCCCCTACTATAAGGACAAAAGTTGGGTAGAAGAGAACGACCATGAGCAAGGTAACGAATTACTTGAGAAAGGAGGGGAGAAATGATCTTATAACTGGTAGGCAACAGCCCATATTATCTGAATTTGGTGACAAATTTGTAGGAGAGATTGCTAAATAATGAAAACAAAGGAAAAATCTGCAAATTTGGAAAGAGAAAAATCTAGTAGGGAGCAATGAGTATTCTGATTACCCCTCTAAGACCAATGAAGGAATTGGAATAAAAGAATGAATAGTTATCACTGGAGAGCATGGCCAGATATGGCATGTTACCTGGGAAAAGCCAGGTCTCTGTGAATGTTAGGAAATAGAAGGGCTATAAAAAAAGACCCCAAACCAAGAAAGTTTGTTAGATATGCAATGCAAACTACAGAGGAAACAATGGAAGGGCAGAGGAAATGGAAATTCAAAGGGGAAAGATTGAAAAGGTTAAGGATAAGAGAATGGAATCTGACTTTGGAGGAGGAAAGTCAACAGGGGATTTTGTATCGTAGGCACTGGGTAAGTAACAGATGGTAAGAGACTGCTAGTCAAAGGAATACCATTTGGGAGAGCAGTTCTGCTGAAAATGACAGATGCTTAAAACGTTTATGGTCTGCGAAGCCCACCTTCTGCCTCCCAGCAGAATGGGCTCCAACTTTGTGGTGAGGTTGGTCTTCCCAGGGGGCAGTGCAATCTGTTTGTAGGAGGAGCCTGCCACTTGAGGATTACTGAGTGACCAGGTGATATATAAACTGGAGGTAAAAAAGATTTAAGCAGAGACATGAAAAACTATCTTTAAGTATTTGAAGTAGAAATCTTCAAGTATTCATGTGGAAGGGTGACCAGACTTGCTCTGCTTGGTCCCAGAAAGCAAAACTAGAAGCAATGGATGGAAGTCTGCAGGAAACAGAAAGTTAGGTTCTAGTAAGAAAACATTTTTTATCAATTAAATTTATATACAAGTTGAATGGGCTGCTTTGGGAGCTTTTAGTTTCTCTTGTTTCAGGACTTTAAGTAGAAGCTGGAAGACCACTTGTTGAAAGATATCATAAAAGAGATTTTTGTTCCGATTCAGGTTGAATAAGATACTTTTGGCAGACTCTTCAAACTCTGTGATTCTGTAATTCTTTTAAATCAATCCTCAGTTCTCTTCAGAAAAGTTAGGCTCCTTTCAGACAAACAAAATCTTACAGAAATGACATTCATTTAATAAATGTGAATGTAATAATCCAAAGTATAACTTTTTTAACTCAAAGCCAAACTATATCCTCCATTTACTACCCATGGAATGCCCTCTCTTTCACCCTTATCCATGCCCAGTACGTCATGTTTCTGGCTCTAGAACAGTCATTCTAATAAGCCTGTTCTTTATTCCAATGAATTTTTTGTAAATACCCACCATTTTGTCCCTTGTAAATTGTACTAAAGTACACTTACCTCCCTATTCTATCCTTTATTGATCAAACATAAACAGTAGTTAATAGTGACATGGTGATAGACTAATTCGATAAAATTTAAATAATTTCATTCCTAGCACAAAAAGTTGGAGGTAATTATTCTATATTATTCTCTCCCATCTAAATACATCCAGAATGGCAAGGACAAAGAGCCTTTGTTGATACCCTGTTGTCTTTTTATTTTAGAAGTTATGGTTTGTGGAAATGTTTCCCTTCACTACCTATATTCTTAAAGTCTGTCACATATACACATTCACTCACACACACATACACACACACACACACACACACACACACACAAATGATTCTTTGCATATCACCTGCCTTCCAATGCAATACACCTTCTTTGTTCTCCAAATAGAGAAAAAATATTCTGGAAACTGCTTCATATCAATTATGCTATCATTATCTGTTAATTGCAAATAAATAGAACAGCTTTTCTCTTGTGATTTTGAATGTGTTGTTTGAAATCATGGGTGAAGGCTGTGAATGACATAGACACCCATTGGTAATTTCTCAGCAACAGATTATTCTTTAATTAAAATTTTATGATGAATCTTTTTTGCAATGGCACTGATACTTTTATCTCTTGACCATAAGTAGCTACTCAACCTATGCAAACTTCAAAGACGTTTTCAGGTATGGAACACATTTGATTATTTTCATACAAGGGTACACGAGACCTTTAGAGTCAGAAAACCAAGACTGGGGAAAAGTACCTGCTCTAGTTTTATGTGCACAGAATTATATGTATTTACTTTGTGCTGTTAATTTGACAGGTGCATAATTGGTTCAGTTGGAACAAGTTAACCCAAGGGATACTTTGGACACTTAAGATCAATATAAATGTAGCTGCCTGAATTGGACAGGAGATAATATCTTGTTGGATGATTGAGTAAGGTTATTGAAAGGAATTAATAAGAACTACTTGGAATTTATAAGGTCAGACTCTGTAAAAAGCAATTCAGTATAGTAAGTATTTATTAAATATATGTAACAATAATACTACTTGCAGCTACTGTGGCTGTGTAAGGCCAATAACACCAGGACACAGGAGAGATGCTTGCACAGCTTCTTTGATCTGCTTTTTTAAGGAAAGCAACTTTAAGGGGTTTGCAATCTTACTTTAATTAAACAAACAGATATTCACTTAGTCCAGGGGAAAAAATTAGCAGCCTGAACTTCAGAGCAAATACAAACAGAAATTACAGACAGAGAAAATAACACAAATCAACAGACAGGCTTCTGTCTGACCATAGCAATGCATATATAGTAACCGGAGAGAGAAGCACCAATATCTGGGTATTCAAAGCCATGGGGGGCTCCTTAAGGGCTACCCAGAGTCTCATCTGGCAAAATCACAGGAACAGTCTTCCAATGAGTGAGCTCCAAAGCAAAATGCTAACCTCAGAGTATACATATATATATACTTCTTCAGGGTCAGAGGGCATCATAACCATGTCACCCAAACTCATGTGACTTAGGCTTTCTTGTGACTTAAGCAGGTCATCAAAGACTCTTAATTTAATCAAAGACTCTTTATTGAAAGAAAGGCAAGACTCAATCAAAGGCACTTGATTGCCTTAGTGCTGAGAAGCATTCCAAAAGAAAAAAAAAACAGGGAAAAGTCCCACTTTGCATGTCATTACGTGTTGGGCAATGAGTTAGGCCTTGGGGATACAGAAACCAAAATGAAAATGGTTCTGGCCCTCAAGTAGCTCTCCTTCATCTGTGAGGAATAAAGAAGAACAAAATCTCCACGATCTGGAACAAAATAAGTATACCTCCTCCAAAAATACAGTGATACTAATGAGTTTTATGATGCTCTGAGCTCTGAGAACCCTGGCAATTACAATTAATTAAGGAAGCACAGACCTCAAGAAGCTCCTGGAAAGAAAATTGGGTAATTGCCTAGAAGAAAAATCAGGATTATAGAATCATAGATTTATACCTAGAAGGGAAATTAGAAACCTTCAATTCCAACAGGCACTGTGTTAAGATCGCAGGATACAAAAAAGAAAAAGTAACACAGTCTCTGTCCTCAAGGAACTTACAATCTAATGAGAGAAGACAATACACAAAAGGAAGCTGGAAAGGGGGGCTGCCAAGGAGTACTCAGCATAAGGGAATCATGTTGCATAGAGTTCAAGCCAGACAGAAATACAGGTAGAAAGTGGAGCGCTAACAGGGGAAACCCTCTTGTCTTGAGATGAGACGCTTGGGACAAATTGAGGACCACTTGGGTCAAGTGACTACTCCAACTGGCACAAGGAGTTCAGTTGGGCACTGTCTTTGATTTGGAAAATCATAAAGTCCTATGCCCAGAACAATATGGTATCAACAATTCAATGTCCACATTGGCACTGGACCCACTCACTAACTTCTACTATTCTTGTTGTATCTCCAGCCTTGACGTTTAGCATATGATGTCTCTGCTAGGTGCTGACATGTCCAAAAATGAAGCAAAAGGCATCAAAAAGGTACCTCCATTGGTTATGACCCTACAGGAGAGGACTTTTGATTTTCCCATGTTCTCCAATCCCCAAAGTACCTGTGTAGACCCATCGCCTATATGCAAGAATTAGTATTGCTGAAGATCTTCTCTATACCATCCCTGAAAACGTTCACATACCAGACATGCAGCCTGAAATGGGCTACAATGTAAATTCCAATTATTAGATTATGCCTCAAGATCCATCGAGCCAGTGGTTTTTGTTTGAACTTCTCATACAACCACCCTAGCTCCTTGGTGGAGAAAGTCTGCTCACTGTCTGCATCCTCAGAGCACAGAGTCACCCTCCTTCTAAGAGTAGTGATAATAACCTTGAAGTTTACTTACTATGGATGGGATAGCCCAAATCTCTATGCTCCAATCTCAGTAAAAATTAGAACCTTTATGGCCTAGTATAGGTTTTTGGCTGGGTCCTCAGAGACTAGAGGGTGGGCTCCTTACCATGGCCCATTGGTCCCTGCATCCATCAGGAATTATTCTTACATGGCCACTTAACTAAATTAGTTTTCCCCTCAGCTTTCACTGCATGGTACTTGAAAGGCCAAGCACTCTGTCTATAACTGCTGAATGCTCCAGCCCCAGTCTTATTATGTTGGCAATCCCACCAAAACAGAACAATCAACAATAATCATGGAAGGCTAGAAATGGTGCAGTCTTTATTTTTTTGGGAAGCCTCCTCCAGTAATCACTGTGCTAATCTCTCAGGCTAATTTGGGTGCCTGCTCCCTGTTCCCTAGAAAGATAAAGATCATAGATAAACAAGAGGACTCTTGAGACTGGTAGTCATTCGGTATCTTGCCATCTGATCATCCCATCTTCATATTTGCAAGGCTCTTCTACTTTATCTATGAGATGAGCCCCAAAAGCAGCTCATCTCTTCCCAACCTTCCGTAACTATGCTAAATGTTAGTGGTGACACTAATACAAGCACTCGCTTAGTTCGGATTTCATTTTGGGATGGAATGAGGCACTTGAAAATTACTGAACAATTAAAAGAAAGTTTATTTTGTTCTGATACAGAAAGGGTATATGACAACAGTATACAGGTTATACATGTGTAGTCATTTAAAACACATTTCCATGTAAGTCATGCTGTGAAAGAAAACAGACAAAAAGTACAAGAAAAATAAAGTATAGGAAACGTGTCTTTGATATTCATTCAGACTCTACCAGTTCTTTCTCTGCTCATCATTTCTTATAGCACAATAGTATTCCACCATAATCATATACGACAACTTGTTCAGCCATTGCCCACTTGATGGACATCTCCTAAATTTCCTGTTCTTTGCCACCACAAAAAGAGCTGCTATAAATATTTTTGCACATATTGGTCCTTTTACTTTTTGTTTATTATCTTCTTGGGATATAGACCTAGTAGTGGTCTTGCTAGGTCAAAAGGTAAACATGGTTTTATACCCCTTAGGTTTCATTTCAAATTGCTTTCCAGAATAGTTGAATCAGTATACAACTCCACCAATGGTCCATTAGTGTTCTAATTTTTCCCTCCAACATTTGTCATTTTCCTTTTCTGTCATATTAGCCAATATGATGTGTGTGTGGTGGTAGCTCAGAGTTGTTTTAATTTGCATTTGTCTAATCTATAGTGACTTTTTTTTAATTAAGATTTTTTTATTTTTAGTTTACAACACTCAGTTCCACATGATTTTGAGTTCCAGATTTTCTTCCCTCCCTCCCCATCTCCCTCCCTATCTCCCTCCCCAAATACGGCATGAATCCTATATATCTTCTACATATAACTTCACATTGAACTTATTTACACAATAGTCAATTGCAAAGAAGAATTATGACCAATAGAATGAATAATGAGAAAGAAGAAACAAAACCAAAACAACACAAAACAAAAGAGAAAAAAAGGGAGAAAAGAAGAGGAAACAGTGTGCCTCAATCAGCATTCAGACTCCGTTGTTCTTTCTCTGGATGTAGATAGCTCTCTCCATCATGAGTCCTTTGGAGTTGTCTTTGAACCTTATATTGCTGAGAAGAGCAAAGTCTGTCAGAGTTAGTCATCACAGAATCCATATATCTGTGGTTGTGCATAATGTTCTCCTGGTCCTGCTCCCCTCGCTCAGCATTATATCGTGTAGGTTTTTCTAGGTTATTATGAAGTCTATATCTTCCCCATTTCTTATAGCACAATAGTATTCCATTACATTCATATATGACAACTTGTTTAGCCATTCCCCAATTGATGTGCATCCCCTTGATTTCCAATTTTTTGCTACTACAAAAAGAGCTGATATAAATATTTTTGTATATATGGGTTCTTTTCCTACTTGTGTGATCTCTTTGGGATACAACCCTAGAAGTGGTGTTCCTGGGTCAAAGGGTATGAACATTTTTATAGCACTTTAGAATTAGTTCCAAATTGCTCTCCAGAATGGCTGGATCAGTTCACAACTCCACCAGCAATGTAACAGTGTTCCAATTTTCCCACATCCTCTCCAGCATTTATCATGTTCCTGTTTTGTCATTTTAGCCAGTCTGACAGGAGAGAGGTGGTACCTAAGAGTTGTTTTGATTTGCATTTCTCTAATCAGTAGTGATTTAGAGCATTTTTTCATATTCCTATAGATATCTTTAATTTCTTCCTCTGAAAACTGCCTGTTCATATCCTTTGACCATTTCTCAATTGGGGAATGACTTTTATTCCTATAAATTTGGCTCAGTTCCCTATATATTTTAGAGATGAGGCCTTTATCAAAGATGCTAGTTGTAAAGATTTTCTCCCAATTTTCTGCTTCCCTCCTAATCTTTGTTGCATTGATTTTGTTTATACAAATGCTTGTCAATTTAACATAATCAAAATTATCCATTTTGCATTTTGTAATGCTCTTTATCTCTTGTTGTGTCATGAATTCCTTGCTTTCCTATTCCTTTTAAAAACACTAGAAAGCATAGGAATAAATGGAACCTTCTTTAAAATTATAAATAGCATCTACCTAAAACCATCATCAAGCATTATTTGCAATGGGGATAAGCTAGATGCATTCCCAATAAGATCAGGGGTGAAACAAGGATATCCATTACCACCCCTACTATTCAATTTAGTACTAGAAATGTTAGCTGTAGCAATAAGAGAAGAAAAAGAAATTGAAGGAATTAGAATAGGCAAAGAATAAACTAAATCATCCCTTTTTGCAGATGATATGGTGATTTACTTAGAGAATCCTAGAGAATCAAGTAAAAAACTACTTGAAATAATAAACAACTTTAGCAAAGTTGCAGGATATAAAATAAAGCCACATAAATCCTCGGCATTCCTATACATTACTAACAAAGCCCAACACCAAGAGATGGAAAGAGAAATTCCATTCAAAGTTATTGTAGACACTATAAAATATTTGGGAGCCTATCTGCCAAGACAAACCCAGGGCCTATATGAGCATAATTATGAAACACTTTTCACGTGAATAAAGTCAGATCTAAATAAATGGAAAAATATCTATAGTGACTTCTAGCATTTTTTCATATGACTATCGATAGCTTTGATTACTTTGTCTGAAAACTGCTGTAATTTTTGGCCATTTATCAATTGAGAAATGGCTTTTATTTCTATAAATTTGACTTAGTTTTCTATATATTTGAGAAATGAGGTCTATATCAGAGAAACTTGGTGTAAATTTTTTTTCATGGTTCTGATTACCAACTATATATATTTCCCTCCAATCTATTTTCTCCTCATTATCCCACTCTCTTTCCTTCCACCCTGCCCATTCTTAAAAGTGTTTTGCTTCTGACTTCCCACCCATCTATATTCTTTCTATCAGCACCCCCCATTTTCTTATCACCTTCCTCCTCCTACTTTCCTAAATGGCAAGACAGATCTTTATATGCAACTGAATGTGAATGTTATTCCCTCTTTCAGCAAATTCAAATGACCGTGAAGTTCACACATTCCCCACCTCTCCATGACCCAACTTCCCCTCCACTGTAGCATTTCCTTTGGGTCTCTTTTATGTCAGATAATTTACCATATTCCACCTTTACCTTTCCTTCTTCCAGTGCATTCATCTTTCTCACCCCTTAATTTTATTTTATCTTAGAAAGTCATCCCATCATTTTCAACTCTCATCTGTGCTTTCTATGTATATACCTTCACACTGCCCTGATAATGATTTTTCTTGGATCACTCTCATTTCTCTTCCCAATTTTTTCTCTATCTCTCTCACTGATCTTTAAAATCCTTTTTGAGTTCTTCCATGGCCTGGGACCAATTCATATTATTTCTTTCAGGCTTTAGACATAGCGGTTTTGACTTTGCTGTCCTCTTCTGAGTTCATATTTTGATCTTTCCTGTCTTCACAGGAACTTTCTACAGCTGGGATCTTTTTCTGCCATTTGCTCATTTTTCAGCCTATTTCTTACTTTTTAACTCTATGCTACAGTGGACTCTGCTTCTGAAGTGTATGAAGCTATAACAAACTTCAAGCTTTTTGTACAGCCTTTTTTTTTCTTTTTTTTTTTTGGCCGGGCAATTGGGGTTAAGTGACTTGCCCAAGGTCACACAGCTAGTACCTGTGTCAAGTGTCTGAGGCTGGATTTGAACTCAGGTCCTCCTGATTCCAGGGCCGGTACTGTACTGACTGTGCCACCTAGCTGCCCCTTATACAGCCTTTTTCAGAGGTAATTCTGGGGACTTTTAAGGTTTTGATTCTTCAAAGGTGGTGTGATCTAGAGAGAGATGTGTCCACTATTCACCTGTACTGTGCACAGGTCTGTGAGTGACCACAAGACCTCTTTTCCACCCTGGAACAGTGACTAGGGTCCCTGCTCCACTGTGGCTACTTTGCTAGTGCTCCTCTTTGCCCTAGGACTGAGATCCACGACTGTGGCCCAGATCCAAGTATGGGCAATGTAACAGAAACCTGGCCACAGTGCCAGCAAAAGGATTATGTAATTTTCTTCTGATCAGTTGGCTGACCCCCTTACCATCTGTGTGCTGAGAGGTCTGAAAACCACTACCACTGATTCAGTGGCTTCCAAGGACTGCTCTTGGTTTGACGGGAACCAGTTTGCACTGGCACTGCCTGCACTGACATAACCTACATTCAACTCTCCACCTAATGCAACAGGCCTTTCCTGCCAACCTTCTAAGTTGTCTTTGGTTGGAAAACTCTTTCGCTCCATCTTTTTGTGGATACTTCCACTCTAGAATTTGTTTTGAGGTATTATTTAAAGGTATTCAAAAGGTTGGAGGAGAACTCAGGAGAGTCCCTACCTTTTCTCCTACCATCTTGGCTTCACCTGTTTTGCTATAAACATTTTTGTACAAACAGGTTCTTTTCCCTTTTGGGAGAGTGTCTTTGAGATATAGATCTAGTAATGATATTGCTGCATCAAAGAGTATGAAGAGCTTTATAGTCCTTTGGGCATAGTTCCTAATTGCTCTCCAGGATGGTTGAATCAGTTCACAACTTCACCAGCAATGCATCAGTGTCCCAGTTTCCTCACATCCCCTCCAACATTTATCATTTTCCTTTTTTTGTCATATTAGCCAATCTTATAGGTGCAAGGTGGTACCTCAGAGTTGTTTTAATTTGCATTTCTCTAATCAATAGTGATTTAGAGCAATTTTTCATATTGTTATAGATAGCTTTGATTTATTTTTCCTGAAAACTACCTGTTCATATCCTTTGTCCATTTAGTAACTTTGGAATGACATATTTTTTACAAATTTTGTTCAGTTTCAATATATTTGAGAAATGAGTCCTTTATCAAAAGTATTTGTTCCAAAAATTTTTCCTCAGTTTTCTGCTTTCCTTTTATTTTTGGTTGTATTAGTTTAGTTTTGTTTGTGCAAAAACTTTTTAAATTTTATATAATCAAAATTGTCTATTTTACATTTTATAATGCTCTATTTTTCTTTGGTTCTTATCCATTGATCTGACAAACAAATTATTCTATGTTCTCCTAATTTACTCATGGCATTACTTTTTATATTCAAATCATGTACCCATTTTGACCTTATCTTGGTATATGGTGTGAATGTTGGTCTGAATCTAGTTTCTGCCATACAATTTTCCAGTTTTCCCAGAAGTTTTTGTGAAGTAATAAGTTTTTGTTCCAAAAGCTTGGATCTTTGCTTTCATTATATACCAAATTACTATACTCATTTGCTATGATGTAACATGTGCCTAATCTATTCCACTGATCCACCACCCTATTTCTTAGCCTGTACTAAATTGTTTCAATAATTACTGCTTTATATTACAGTTTGATATCTGGTACAGCTAAACCTCCTTTCTTTACTTTTTTTATAGATTCCTTTGATATCCATGACCTTGTGTTCTTCTAGATCAATTTTATTATTTTTTTCTAGCTCTATAAAATGATTTTTGGTTGATTGGTATGGCACTGCATAAAGAGAATAGTTTAGGTCGAGTTTTCATTCTTATTATGTTTCTTCAGCCTATAAATGAGCAGTTAATATTTTCTCAATTGTTTATATATGACCTTATTTGTATAAGAAGTGTTTTGTAATTGTGTTCATATAATTTCTGGGTTTGTCTTGACATGTAGACTCCCAAATATTTTATTCTGTTTTATAGTTATTTTAAGTGTAAATCTCTTTTTATCTATTGCTGCTGGACTTTTTTGATAATATATAGAAATGCTAATGATTTATGTGGGTTTATTTTGTATTCTGCAACGTTGCTAAATATGTGCACTATTTCAACTAGTTTTTTAGTTGATTCTCTAGTATT
Organism: Trichosurus vulpecula; assembly: GCF_011100635.1. Classification (NCBI taxonomy): domain Eukaryota; kingdom Metazoa; phylum Chordata; class Mammalia; order Diprotodontia; family Phalangeridae; genus Trichosurus; species Trichosurus vulpecula. Next base: position 421,629,479 of record NC_050576.1, read on the forward strand.
CTCTAAGTATATCATCAAATCATCTGCAAAGAATGATAGTTTTATTTCCACATTGCTGATTCTAATTCCTCCAATTTCTTTTTCTTCTCTTGTTGGTATAGCTAATATACTATTTCTAGTACAATATTGAATAATAGTGGTCATAATGGGTAGCCTTGTTTCACCCCTGATTGTAATGGGAATGCTTCTAGCTTAACCTCATTATAGATAATTCTTGCTCATGGTTTTAGATAAGTATTATGTATCATTTTAAGGTAAGCTACATTTATTCTAATGTTCTCTAGTGTTTTTAATAGGAATGGTTGCTGTATTTGTCAAAAACTTTTTCTGCATCTGTTGAGAGAATCATAAAATTTCTGTTGGTTTTGTTACTCAGGTGTTCAATTATGCTGATAGTTTTTCTAATGTTGAACCAGTCCTAAATTGCTGGTATAATTCTTAGTATGATCCTTGTGACATATTTCTGTAATCTTCTTCTAAGTACCTTATTTAATATTTTTTATCAATATTCATTGGGGAAATTGATCTAAAATTTTCTTTCTCTTTTTTGACTCTTCCTGGTTTAGGTATAAGTACCATTTCTGTGTCATGAAAGAAATTTGGTAGCACTGCACTTATTTTTCCAAATAGTTTATATGGCATTGGGACTAATTGTTCAAAATACTGATTTTCTTTTTAAAAATAGCTCTATATAAAATTTCCAAAAGAAAGGGCTACTTTGAGAATAATTATGAGAATCTATGTATCAATTATCTGTTGTTGTTCAGTCATTTCTGTTATGTCCAACTCTTTTTGACTCTAGTTGTGGTTTCCTTGGCAAAAGTACTGGAGAGATTTATCATCTCCTTTTCTAGCTCATGTTCCAGATGAAGAATAAACAGGGTTACGTGACTTGCTCAAGGTCACATAGCTAGTAAGTGTCTGGAGCCAGATTTAACCTCAGGAAGATAATTCTTCCTGACTCCAGGACTGGCACTCTATCCACTGAGCCATTTAGCTGCCCATCAATTATCTATCTATAATTAAATTTAATAGAAAATAGAAAAATAATCTGGTGCCAAAGCATTATTATTTAAAACCATAAAGAAACTTATAAATCATGAAGTCTGAATTCATTGTTTTACAAGTGAGGAAACTGAACAGATGTCCTCTGACTACAAATTCAATACTTTTTGTTCAATACTAGATGACAAAAGAAATTTTTGTTCCTTAAATACATTTTTATATATTCAGCATTTCTGATGTATGTATTTCAATAGCAATTGTAATAATGCACCACAGTATTATTTTAAATTAGTTTAATTATTTTACTAGGTAAGCTTAAGCTGAGATCTGTATTTCAAAAAATGAGAAATAAATGCCAGCATTAGCTCCATTAGATCTTTAACACAAGAGGTATAAAATACCTATAGGATACAATTTTCAATTTATAGCATGAAACAATACTTTGCCTATTCCTCTCATCCCAGATTAGAATTCACAGAATTAACTTTTGACTCATTGACTTTTAACTTCATTGACTTTCATTTCTTTCTGAGCTAGATTGGCAGTCTTTTAGGGTAGCTTAACTGAAGTAAGATGCCTACTAAGATGCCTTTGCTTATTCAGCTACCACAGAAACTTCAAAATTGAATTTTAAGTGGCTCTTTGTAAAATTGACACTTCCTGTAAATATTGCCTTATGACTGATACTTTTGTTGAGATATTTTATTCCCTGATATGAAGGATGCTCCCATTTTAAGGAATTCTAATTCAAAAGGAAGAAAGCAATTTTTTTACTGGTCATTGAATGCTGAATTAATTTCCAAGTAAATTGTCATTCATGCTTATTCTACAAGTGGTACAAGGAAGGAACAGATGTACATAGAGAAAAAAAATGTTATGCCATTTTTTTTCTGGCATTAGAATTTACTTACAAATAAAAATAACTAGATTTTTCTAAAATTCTTAACTGATACATAAACAATTTTCAAAATATGAATATACATGCAATACACACATACATGCATATGTGTGTATACAAGTGAAAATGAAAATAGAGTCAAATATTTGAACACAGAGAATTTGGGAAGACATTGCTGCTATGTAGATCATTCCTCCTACTTGAACAATAATCAATTTTGCTTCTGTTGGTCAAACTTCATCACTTGTAGATTTTTCAATCAAAAACGTGTAAGGGCAGAAAATAATCAACAGTTTCCCCCCATAGTGTGTACAAATGTTTTCATACAGCTCTGGTTATTAGCGATAACGACTTCAGCACAATGCATTTCAGGGGAATTAATGACTGGGGTTAATGGCCCGAGGCAGACCTAGCCAGTCGTGAATTCCCAAGAAATGCCTTTTGCTTTGATCATTACTGTTTCATTACAACATAAAAATAATCAGTGGCAATTACAGTACGCCAGAACAGCTCAGCCTTGACAATGAACTCTTTCAGCATCGACGTCGCTTCCACGGCTGTTATTAGAAATGAATTTTATCTAAATAAATCTTGAAGCTAAAGGAATTGATACAAATGATTATGAATCATAATGCAGCTTTCACTGGCCAGTATTCCAAATCAAATTTGAGAATAAGCTGTCTGCATAAAGTAAGTAAAATAACCTTTACAAGTGAAAGAGCAACCAAGTCAACCAAAACAGAAGGTCCTTAAGGAAACAGCTCATACCCAGGGAAATGAAAGGATGGACTCAATGGGGGCCATGTTCTGATGAATCCCTGAGGTAGTATTGCTAAACAATGCTTTGAAACAGATAAATCTAATCTGCTGGAAGAAATTATGGAATAGATATCATTTGCACTGGAAATATTGATTTTGGTTCTGAGTTAAAAGGAAAAATGAGTGAATATATGGATTTTTTTCTTTGTATAGCTATTTTCAAACTCCTCCATATTTACACATGATTTACATCTTTTTCTAAATAATATATTCAATCCTTGAATAAAAAGATTTTATATATACATGAATTTTCTTTGAAAGGAAAAATTTGTACGTGTTATACAAATTGAACCCTGTGATGGGTAGCAACAAAAAGCAAGAAGTTGGTGTAAAAATTGGACTTTTATTTTCTAAGGATTTTCTTATAGAGGAATAAAAAAACTAAAGACATTTTAATTTACAATTATTATAAACTGACAAAAAAGTAGATAAAGTCTGTAATCTAGAAATGAAAAGAGATGATTATTGTCTTCTTTGGAAATTACAAAGGCTCTTGGATATTGGGGAGTATAAAAATTATTTAAACTTTTTTTACATTTTTATGAAAAATGCAATTCCTATGTATTGCAATTAGTCATAAAAGTAGAAAGTGTTATTTTCATATTTCAAAATGGTTGCCTTTGTACTAGGCAACTAATAAGATAGGCAATAGATCCAGGCAATAGTTGCCAATGCACTAGGATTTGATTAACCTTATGGTAAGTATTTTCCCAGTATCAACTATATTCCTACTATAGAACCTAAGGGATTCCTTTGGCTAAGTATTTTCCCTGAGGCTGACTCCAAATATACATTTTTAAAATAAAAAGGTTATGTGTAGAAACAAACTATAAACACCTAGCCTCTAGAGTAGACAAATTTGGAGATCTTTAAGCATGGAGAAATACACCAATTCTATCATCCTAAGGTCCTGCACAGTTAAATTAAATAAAATATCATGAATAACTAGAACTAATAAATGCTTTGAGCCTTAGAAAATGTTGAATCAATCCAGTGACATATTTCTTAAAAGCCTATTTGATTTTATTCAGACATAAACTACGTTAATGATATGAAGTCAGGGACATCAGAGTAGAAGAGTATTTTGTGGACCAAATACATGAATTCTAACTTGCAGTAGTTACTTTGCAATATACAAAACCTTAACCCAGGCTCTTGTGATGGTTAACATCTGCCTCTTTTGCTTAGTAGAAAAATACATGAACACATATCATCCAAGAATTTTAAGCCATAGTCATAAATCCTACATTTTCCTGTATGACCTAGCCCATTATAGTTCCTTTGTATTTTCTGATCAGAGAAAGGAACTCTATTATCAATCTTAAATCTGTATTTGTTTGAGTAGATCTTACAAATATTAACTTCCTTCCTAGGTTTAAGTTCCCTTTATCAATCATCTCAAGTAAAGACAGTAAAGAACGGTCAAGTATCAAGTAAAAGGCAATAAATTTGATATGACATATTGTTATGATAATGCGCATTAACTTCTTTGCTGCTTGAATGGATTGGACTTACTGGTTTTGGGATTTAGTTTCCTGGTGTCTGAATAAAGGTTTTGGTTCTTCTGTCTTCAACATGGAGAGTCTGATATATTTTGCTGTACAGAACCAAGTCAGCACATTCACAGCAATAACAACTATTGTGAATAGTGTCTTGGCAATACAGACATGACCCCTGAGTCCCACAACTGACAAATGCTCCTTGTTGAACAAGAACAACCCCTATTTTCAGAAATGAATATAGACTGAGCCATGTTGTTTATTTACATATGCGCTTATTCCCAAGTGACTCCAGGTACCAAGAACAAGCAGAAGCTCAAACTGGTTCTTGGATTTCCCAGAGTTAAGGTCAGCTTGAGTGAAGGATTGATTTTCCAGCAATGCCTTGGTTCTACTTGAACCATCCATCCTAACTCTAAGAGAATGGTCCAGCTGAAGGATGACGTGCCATAACTCCTCTAATCTATATTTCTCCCCTCTCACCCATAATGACATCAGTTATTTTAGGGAAATCCCATTTGAATCCTCATGGGTTTCTCTACTTCAAGCATATGAAGTAAGATTTCAATGGTCTTAGATTACTTTTGAAAGAATAACATTCAAATATAATAAATATGTATAAATTCATCAGGCTGTATACAACTTATCAATGCAAACTGCAACTTGTGTACAACTGAATAGACAGTGCCCAAAAAATTATTACTGGATTTGTATCTCCTTTGTGTCTGTAATGGTGTTGGTATTGTAATCTCTTGGATACTTATAGGAATACACGTGCGCGTGTGCACACACACACACGCACACACACACACACACAAACAAAACGCTTCCAGGTAGGCATTTCTAATTGTACATTGCAGCCAAAGTTATGGACTATTGCCCACATTTAGTAGAAGCAGTATCTGTCATGTGCCATCGTTGCTGTGGTCCTTTTCGGTTACAACTCTAGGATTAGCACTAGATACCCTAGATCATCAATTAGGCAGAGTCATCAGCTACAAAAATTTAATGCTTCACCATGGACAGAACAATAATCATGTTTGGGGCTTCCTCCTCCCTTTCCTTTTACCTTCTTTAATTTTTATTTTGTTAGCTCTACCCAGCATCCAGTACAACAGGGAGCAGCTCCCACTGACAAATTTCATTGGTAATTCGAGGAGTTGAGAGACCATTTGACTTCACTGGAGCATAAAGGCCTAGCTTGGAAGGGAGCAATTGAGATAGTAAATATTACCAGAGCTACTACAGGCTTCTGGAGAATATTCTTGATCTGATGTAGCTTGTTTCTGTGAATATTACGTAGGAGACAAAAGGAAGAAATGCTTTTTTGAATCAATATCCTTTTTTAAACATTGCACATTTCATTCTTATAATCTCTTATTGGGACAGCTATGTGGCTCAGTGGGTAGAGCACAAAGCATGGAGTGAGGAATATCTGAGTTCAAATCTGGCCTCGCACACTCACTAGATATGTGACCCTGGGCAAATCACTTAACCTCTATTTGTCTTAGTTCCCTATCTTTAAAACGGGACCATTGGGGCAGAGCCAAGATGGTGGAGTAAAAGCAGAGACTCACTTGAGGTCTCCACCAAACCCATTCAAATACCTGTAAAAATGACTCTAAATAAATTCTAGAGCAGCAGAAACTACAAAATGACAGAGTGAAACAAATTTCAAGCCTAAGACAACCTGGAAGGTTGACAGTAAAGGTCTCTTGCACTGGTCTGGGAAAGGAGTGCAATCCAGCATGGGCTGCAACAGCATAGACAGGGATGGAGCAGGCCTCAGGGGACTGAATTACTGTCAGCTGTGGCAGTTTCCAGACTTCTCAACCCCAAAATGCCAAAGACAACTTAGAAGGTCAGTAGGAAAGGTCTGCCAGACCTGGGTGAGAAAGTACCATGGTCTGGCCTCAGCCCCAAGATGGTGGTGGTAGCTGCTTACAGAGCTCTTGGGCAACAAGCAGCAGGGGGATCAAGTGGCTGATCAGATGGGGGTTGCAGGGATCTCCTTGTTGGCACTGAGGCAGGATTCTCTTGCTTTGCCCGTGTTTGGATCTGGGTTGCTGTGATGGGTGGCATTCAAGGGGTGAGGAGTGTTGGCCTGGTGGAGCTTGTGATGGTGATGGAGAGGGAATCTTCCTCACATTTACAAGGCAGAAAAGAGTGCCTGTGTTGAATCACAGGCCAGAGCACAGACCAGGAGAGGAGTAAACACCTCTCCTTTGATCATATCACCTTGGAAGAGCTGAAAATTTACAGGTCCCTAGAAATATCTCTGAAAACAGCTGCACAAAACCCCTGAGGTTTGGGACAGTACACTCTGCATACTGGAAGCAGAGTCCTACCTTGACAAAGAGCTCAAAAGTCAAGTAATTGGCTGGGAAAATGAGCAAACAGTAGAAAAAAATCAGATTGTAGAATCTTACTTTGGTGACAAGGAAGATCAAATCATACACTCAGAAGAAGACAACAAAGTCAAAGCTCCTATATCCAAGGCATGCAAAAAAAATGTGAATTTGTCACAGGTCATGGATGAGCTCAAACAGGAGTTGGAAAATCAAGTAAGAGAAGTAGAGGAAAAATTGGGAAAAGAAATGAGAGTGATGCAAGAAATTCATGAAAAATGAGTCAACAGCTTTCTAAAAGAGACCACAAAAATGATGAAGAAGAGAACACTTTAAAAAAATAGACTAACCCAAATGGCAAAAGAGATCCAAAAAGACAATGAGGAGAAGAATGCCTTAAAAAGCAGAATTGGGCTTTTCCTGATAGCAGACAAGATGGTGGAAGTGGAGCAGAAGAAGAAGGGAACCTTCTGGAAGATCACCTACTGTGGCATGGACTTGGATCAGCTGCTGGACATGTCCTACGAACAGCTCATGCACTTGTACAGCACTTGGCAGTGTCGGCGACTCAAGAGGGGTCTGCAGCGCAAACAGCATTCCCTCCTGAAGCGTCTGAGGAAGGCCAAGAAGGAGGCGCCCCCCATGGAAAAGCCAGAGGTAGTGAAGACACACCTTCGAGACATGATCATCCTGCCCGAGATGGTGGGAAGTATGGTGGGTGTCTATAATGGCAAGATCTTCAATAAGGTAGAAATTAAGCCCGAGATAATCGGCCACTACCTGGGTGAATTCTCTATCACCTACAAGCCTGTGAAACATGGCCACCTGGCCATTGGAGCCACCCACTCCTCACGTTTCATCCCTCTCACGTATCCTAACAATAAAAACACGAAGGTTCTTAAAAAAAAAAAAAAAAGCAGAATTGGCCAAATGGAAAAGGAAGTCCAAAAGCTCACTGAAGAAAATAATTCCTTCAAAATTAGAATGGAGCAAATAGAAACTAGTGGCTTTATGAGAAATCAAGAAATTATAGAACAAAACCAAAAAAAAAATGAAAAAAATAGAAGACAATGTGAAATATCTCATGGGAAAAAACAACTGACCTGGGAAATAGATCCAGGAGACATAATTTAAAAATTATTGGACTACCTGAAAGTTATGATCAAAAAAAGAGCCTAGATATCATCTTTCAAGAAATTATCAAGGAAAGCTGCCCTGATATTCTAGAACCAGAGGGCAAAATAGAAATTGAAAGAATTCACCAGTCACCTCCTGAAAGAGATCCCTAAAGGAAAACTCCTAGGAATATTGTAGCCAAATTCCAGAGTTCCCAGGTTAAGGAGAAAATATTGCAAGCAGTGAGAAAAAAAATTCAAGTATTATGGAAACAAAATCAGAATAACACAAGATCTAGCAGCTTCTACATTAAGGGATCAGAGGGATTGGGATATGATATTCTGGAGATCAAAGGAGTTAGGATTAAAACCAATATTTACCTACCCAGAAAAATTGAGCATAATACTTCAGGGGAAAAAATGGATATTCGATGAAATAGAAGACTTTGATGCCTTCATGATGAAAAGACCAGAGCTGAGTAGAGAGTTTGACTTTCAAATACAGAATTCAACAGAAGCATGAAAAGGTAAACAGGAAAGAGAAATCATAAGGGACTTATTAAAGTTGAACTGCTTCATTCCTACATGGAAAGAAGATATTTGTAACTGATGAGAGCTTTCTCAGTATTAGGGTAGTTGGAAGGAATAGGTAGGGAGAGAGAGAGAGAGAGAGAGAGAGAGAGAGAGAGAGAGAGAGAGAGAGGGAGAGCGAGTGCTCATAGAGTGAGTTGAATATGAAGGGATGATACCTAAAAACTGAAATTAAGGGATGAGAGAGGAATGTTGTCCTAGGAGAAGGAGAAAAGAAGAGGTAGAATGGGGTAAATTATCTCACATAAAAGGGATAAGAAAAGGCTTTTACAATGGAATGGAAGAGGGAGGAGATGAGAGGAAATGAGTGAAGCTTACTCTCATTGGATTTGGATTAAGGAGGGAATAACAGACCCACTCAATCAGTTATGAAAATATATCTTACCCTATAGAAAATTAGGGGGGAAGGGGATAAAAGATGGGGGGGTGGTAGAAAGGGAGGAAAATGAAAGGAGGCGGTAATCAGAAGCAAGCAGTTTTTAGGAGGGACAAGGTCAAAGGAGAGAATAGAATAATTGGGGCTGGGATAGGATGGGGGGAAATTTACCCTTTTCTACCTCCTCCTTTCCTCTTCTCCCAGAACCACCACTTTACACCACTTAATTATGTTTTTATCATCATATCAGTTACTTTATACTGACACCCTCAGTCCATGTATATCCCTTTCCATTGTTATAATAACTGTATAATTCTCAAGATTGACATATATATATATAACATATATAAAAATATAACCCTATATAAGGACGTAAACAATTATCCCTTATTGAAAAACAAGATTATTCCCCCCTGCCCCGTTTACCATTTTATGTTTCTCTTGAGTTTTGCATTTGAAGATCAAATTTTCCATTGACCTCTGGCCTTTTCATCGAAAAGGTCTGGAATTCCCTTATTTGATCGAATGCCCATTTCCTTGCCTAAAATATTTTGCTCAGTTTTGCTGGGTATTGGATCCTTGATTGTAGCCCAAGCTTCTTTGCCTTTCAGAATATCATATTCCAATTCCTCCTGTCTTTTAATATAGAAGCTGCAAGATCTTGCATGATCCTTATTGTAGTTCCATGATATTTGAATTGTTTCTGGCTGCTTGCAGTATTTTCTCCTTGATTGCTACAATATTCCTTGGAGTTTTCAATTTGGGAGCTTTTCCAGGGGGTGGATTCTTTCAATGACTATTTTACTTTCTGGTTCTAGGACCATGGGGCAGGTAGACCAATATTTTTTAGATTGTCTCTCCTGGATTTGTTTTCCAGGTCAGTTGTTTGTCCAATAAGATATTTTACATTTTCTTCTATTTTTCATTCTTTAGATTTTGTTTGACTGATTCTTGATGCCTCATAGAGTCATTAGCTTCTACTTGCCCGATTCTAATTTTTAACAAGTTGTTTTCTTCATTTAGCTTCTGATCCTCCTTTTCCATTTGGTTAATTTTACTTTTCAGGGCATCATTCTCTCCAATTAGATTGTGAACCTTCTTAACTGTTCTGCCAGTTTTACTTTTTAAAGATTTGATCTCATCAGTGATTGTTTTCATTTTTCTTTTACCTCTCTAATTTGGTTTTTAAAATCCTCCTTGAGCTCTTCCAGGAATACTTTTTGAGCTTAAGACTGGTTCACATTCCCTTTTGAGGTTTCAGATGTGGATATAGTATCAATGCTATCCTCTTCTGAATTGGTATTTTGATCTTCCCTGTCTCCATAGAAAGAACCAATAGTCCTTGGCTTTCTGGATTACTTCTTCATGTTGTTTGTCTTTTTCCTGGCTTTCAAAGTGTATTTCTGCTTCTGGGACCAGGGGGCTCTATCCCAAGTATCTAGTTTGGGAACTGGGGCCCTGGTTACTGACTTTATGTGCTATGACCTCTGGTTTAGTGAGGTATGGGGGAGGTGTGGTCTGACTGTTGGAAGTCTTCTCTTCCCCTAGGGCTGTGCTATAGCATGTGTAGTCTCTGCTGTTGTCTGTGCTGGTGTCTGCCACTTTCCCTGGCTGTGTGAAGGCACCTCTGAGTTCCTGGTGTTGACCCTTGCTGGCTCCACACACACCCCCCCCCCGGGGCTTAAGAACTCCCACTGTCTGGCTACTGAAATCCCACCTCTGGCTTCTCTATTTCTCCCAAGGGACTATTATCTAGGTAAGTAATGGAGGGATGAGAGCCATTTTACCTAGTCATCATGGCTCCTGGAACTTCAAGAAGGTAACTTTCAAACCATTAGACTGTGGGCTGCAAGCCTCAGGAATAGTTGTTCTCATGGCTACAGGAGCTGCACTGCTGTCTCCCGTAGCTCTGACAGACTCCCATCCTTGGCTGGGAGGCCTAGGGATTGCCACCAGTTTCATGTACCCAGCATTGTCCCAGTCCCATTTGCTGGCTGGGTTCTGTTGCTGCTCTTGTTCTGGTGTGGTCTAGTGCAGTTCTGCCCACCAGGTGCTCTGAATCTACTCTGATTCACTTTTTTAGAGGTATCTGACAGAATTTGTGAGAGCTTGTTTCAACAATCCAGCTAGCAGCTTCTGTGGGGGTATAAGATTCACCCACAGCCAGCACCCATAAAGCTGCCAACAGCACAGGTTCTTCTGATCTGCTTAATTAAGGAAAGCAAGGTGAAGGGGTTGACAAGCTTACTTTTAATTCAGCATTCAAATATCATTCAGTTAGTTCAGGGGAAAAATCCAGCACCCTCAACTTCAAAACAAAATGCAAACAAATTACCAACATCAACAGACAGACTTTGTCTGATTCAAATACCAGCACCTAGTTACCAGAGTTCAACAGAGTCTCAGCATCCGGGTTTACAAGCTGGAGGGCTCCTTAGCTACAGCTGCCTGGAGTCTGTTCATCAACACCATCTCCAAAGCCCCGCACAAATGGCTCTGTCCTTCCTTCTTATAGGGCTTCAGATATCATCAAACATCATCTGAATCACCAGAGCTCAGGCTCTGGTGATTGGTTCTTGAGTTGGCCCCTCCCTTTAGGACCCTGGGAGGTTCACATCCACATGGATTAGGTTAACACCTAATGGAGTTTGGGCCTGGGGCTTAGCACCTAGCAAGGCTCACTGAATTACTCAAAGAAAACAAAGGCTATTCTGGTTACAGAACTCCGGTAAGTTGCTGCTTTTCCAGTGACATCTTGGCTCCCTCTCCAGCATGTCTTGATTTTAATCTTATTAGCAACCCAGTAGATCTCATAAAAAAGAGGCAAAAAAAATCAAAAACTTAAAACAATGACTATATCATTCTGGTATTGTAATCTTTAGCATGGCTGGTAGCTTTGATTAAGTAGATCCCCTCTCTTTCCCACTGCCACTACCACCACCACCACCACCACCTTCTTTCCTTTTATTTTTACAACAATCTTTTAGTTATTATCATTCCTATTTTACAAATGAGGAAACTGAAGCTCAGAAAATTAAGTAATTTTCTCATGGTTACTCTGCTAGTAAATTAGACATAGTATTTTATTCTAAGTCTTTCTTGACTCAAAGTCCAATGCTTTTTTTTGCTACATTGGAGGCAGAAGAAAATCTAGGAGTATATTGCTGTAATCTAGATGTGAGTTATGAACACCTCCACAACATAATAGTTGAAATGGAGAGCCAGGAATAAGTCATTTTCTGAAAACAGATGGGCTTCATGGTCCGCTGAAGAATTGGGACACTTAATAGTATTTAAGTGGCTGGCTATGGTAACTTTTGTAGAAAATAAGAGAATTAGACACACAGGTCCTATACTTGAAAATTATTCCTAAATATTTAGAAGAAAAATTTATTTAATTGGCAATTTGTATTATTAAGCTCCTTTCCCAAAAATATGGATTAAACAAATCTGAGTATAATATATAGTCATATACTAATTGCTTTTTGGCTTTTCTGTTTCTAGCTTTCTGAGGTCAAGCATAGAACACACAGAAACAAATTTTCTTGCCTTTCTCCTTCTCATCTTGTTCCAAAATGTAGCTTTGGTAGTTTCTCAATGGTACCTATTTGCCTATTCTCAACCCCAGTCAGGGAAACCTTGGAGCTCATGAGCCTTCTTTTCTCCTCTCTCCATTCCCTACCCAATTATATTATTTTTCAAAATAAATGATTTTGTACATTAAATTCGTATAATTGTTTTTTTCAGTGTGAGATTTAGTATGGTATTGTAGATGGAGAGTGTGCCTCAAAGTTAAGAATTCCTGAGTTCAAGTCTGCTTCTATACCTAAAGGCTGTGGGACGCTGGGCAAGTCATTTACTTCTTAGCATTACCAGTAACTCTAAGACTACAAATTTCAGGACAGAGAGAGATCTGCGTTTTGGAGTTTCCTATATCAGTGAAAGCACAGGTCTTCCCCTCCCAATTTATATATATATATATATACACATATATATATACACATATATATATATATATATATACACACACACATAGATATATTTCAGAGTTCTCGTTTTAGTAGGATGTACATTTAGTGCAATATAGCATGCAAACTTATAATCAGAATTTAAGAATTAGTAATACTCTCAGAGAGCATCTAATCCAACCCCAATGAGGAAAAGGAAGCTCAAACATATCATTTGACTTATCTAAAACATCTTAAACATTGCAAATTGAATTGGATCTAGACCTCAGGTTTCTTGACTATAAGATTAGTACTCTTTCAAATGAACCATATTACCTCTTACTCCAGGCCTTGAATTTATGACTCATTATCACACTCATATCATGGGACTCATACATGAAATACAATGGGACCAATATGTGCTGGTAAGGAAAGACAATCTTAGTCACTCCTGTAGCAACAAGCATGCACACACATCTACTGTACAGGAAATAAGCAGCTTAGTCAGTGATAGTAATGATGACATCATATGATAAAAGATGATTTGGTGCTCCAGGGTTGATTTGTTCTCTAAGGGACAATCAGTGTCACTTTCATTGTTCTCTTTTTGTTTATTCATCAGAAAATTATCCATTTTTGTCCAAAGGGATATTTGGCAAATGTCCACAAGGCAAATAACTTTAGTAATGTTCTAATATGATGGCTGGGCAGCTGGGTGGTGCAGTGGCTACAGCTCTGGGCATGGAGTCAGGAAAACCTGATTTCAAGTGTGGCCCCAGACATTTATGAGCTGTGTGACCCTAGGGAAGTCACTTAACCCTGTTTGCCTCAGATTTCTCATCTGTCAAATGGTCTGGAAAAGGAAATTGCAAACCATTCCAGTATCTTTGACAAGAAAACTCGAAATGTGGTCATGAAGGGTCAGACTCAACTGAAACAACAACTGAACAACAACGTGGTGGCTAACTAGGAAAGAACCTCCCCCACGTGATATGTAAGCCTTTTTTCTAGTTATAATGATAGAAGCAGTCAAATTATCCCATATGTAGCTGGGGTCTTAAATAGCATAAACATAGAAGGGCAGCATTTCTAGGCCCCTATCCTGCAATAGATTTAACTGCAAACATCATGCAGAAATCAACAGCTCCTTTTAGTCACTCTACAAAGAGCTGCTGTGTCTTCAGTTTCAGCGAACAAACATTTTGCTATGTGAGCAGCTGAAGCAAGCTGTGTCAACAAAGCAGAGTTTGAATTATGACATGCTGCTGTGTCTATGAAAGCAGAAGAAGGGAGTACATGATTATGGCCTAGAGCATGTGGTTAGAGAGGGACTAATGGTTGCTCTCCAGCATTAGTTGTTGATGGAAAACATCTGCTTTCTTTTCTGTCCCCTCAAAGGAATCTCTTGGGAAATAGGCCCCTGATGGACTCACTCTGAACCAGGTCATTTCTCTCATTAGATTCTTGATGCAACATTTGAATCTGATGAGAAAAGCTAGAATTGATACAATCCTCAGTAACATAAAGGGAAAAGTGATAAACAAATGTGGAAGTATACTTCATTGCCAGCCTGAAAATATCATTGGTGCTTTACCTCCTAATTTGCACACTTCACAGCTGTTAACAGATCTTGGTAGAACCAAAGTAAGTTGACAAAGAGATCTGGCTTTTTGTCATCTCAATCATATTTTTCTTTTTATTTTCACAGCAAAATTCTTATTTATCTCAAGGTCCCTTGATACAGTTAAGTAGCCTGCCTTTTTTCTTTGCTCTACGTAGGCCCTCTCATCTGCTTTTTCATTCTGTAGTCAACAGAATAGCAAAGCTAACAAAGGCTGAAGAATATAAACAGCTCCCCATGTCTGAATTGCTGTGAATGTTATTAGAAACCAAACACAGCGGGAGATCTGGTGTTGTACCAGGTGTATCACAAGCTTGAAGGCAAGGACTCCAGGTGCTGTTATTCTCCTTTAGCCCCTGATATCTGGGAAGTTTCCAAATGAAATAAACAACATTCACATGTGGCCTCTCAAGACTCTTAAACAAGGATGGGAAAAGGAAGTGGGTACTAATATACTAAAATTACAACACAAAAACAGTTCTTAGGAAAAAGAATTGACTTCTTGCCAATATGGCCGCCTGAATAGAGGCAGCAGCTTGGCTCCCACAAATTTACTCCAGCAAAAAAATCTAAAAATCATACCACACTGAACAGTGGTCAAAAAACTCAAAAATAAACTAGAGTAGTAGATTTCATCCACCACAAAACTATGCAAAAAATCAGTCAGAAGACCAAAGGTGATAGGCAAAGCTTCTGTCAGCAAGGACAGTACTTGCTTAGGTATATAAAGACAAAAGCTTCCCAAAGCAACCAGAGATGGGTAAGAGATTCCAACTCAAGGGCTCCCTAACAATTAGAATGGTACAAACAGAAATCAAGGATTTTATGTGACAACAAGTAATACTACAACTAAATCAAATTTTAAAAAACAGAAGAAAATATATCTATCGACTATTTAAAACAAATGACTTGGAAAACAAGTCAAAGAGAGATAATTTAATAATTATCAGAATACCAAAAATAAAAAATAAAATCTGGGAACTAAATTTCAAGAAATTATAAATGGAAATTTCCACATCTATTAGAACAGAGGACAAAATGAGGATAGAATGAATCTAAGGAGTTTTTTTTTTCCTTAAAAGAATCCCAAAAGGAAAAATCCCTGGAGCAGCAGCACAAAAATTCACATGAAGGAAAAACATACTGCAAGCAGAAGGAAAGGAATTCCAGTATGAAGGACTTAAGTAAGGATCTACAAGATTCTACTACAAATGAAAGTTCACGGAATAAATATTCAAAGAGAACATATATATATATATATATATATACATATATATATATATATACATATCCACACATGTATATTATAGCTTTGAAACCAAGAATAAATAATTCAGAAAAAAATTGAATATAGTCCCACAAGGAAGGGTGTGGGGAGACCTTTAATGGGATAGAGGGCTTTAAGCACTCCTGAAAGAAAAGGTCACAGCTAAGTAGAAACTTTGAAATAGAATCGTGATTCAAGAGAAGCCTAGGAAGTAAATTTAATGGACCAATTAGAAAGGGCTGTACAATGATGTAATGCTAACATTAGAACAGGGGAAAGAGAAAGAAATTTCTCTGCCTAACTTTAATGTCTTCGAAGGGTACTGAAGAAGTTAGATGAGAACCAAAAATCTGGAGGTGTATTGGTTCTATT
Source organism: Trichosurus vulpecula (assembly GCF_011100635.1). Lineage (NCBI taxonomy): Eukaryota > Metazoa > Chordata > Mammalia > Diprotodontia > Phalangeridae > Trichosurus > Trichosurus vulpecula. Next base: position 421,645,337 of record NC_050576.1, read on the forward strand.
TTGAGAGTTTTGAGGAAAGAATGAGAAGGGTTAATAAAGGGAAAATACATGTGTGTAAAAAAGGAAGAGTGAGGCAGAAATTCCTTTTTTATTACTATTATATGTAAGAATATACAAGTAAAAAGTAATGAATGAGTACAGTAGGTGTCACAAGAACCTTACTCTTATTAGAATGAAAGGTAGCTCAACCATTCATTGTACCTTCAGAAAGACTGACCATATAAGAGGGCATAAATTTTTTATAGTGAAAAGCAGAAATATTAAAAGCATCCTTTTCAGATCACAATGCAATAAAATTATATTTAATAAGGCACCACAGGGATATAAATTAAAAACTAATTGGAGATTAAATAACCTAATCTTAAAGAATGAATGGGTTGAAGAACAAGTTATAGAAATAGTAAATAGTTTCATTAAAAAGACAACATATTAAAAATTACAGAATACATCAAGAGTAGTAATTAGAGGAAAATTTATATCTCTAAATGCTTATACCAACAAAATATAGAAAAATCAAATCAATGAATTAGTTATGCAATTTAAAAACTAGAAAAAGAACAAATTAAAATCTCCAATTAAATTAGAAATCCTGACAATTAAAGGTGAGATTAATAAAACTGAGTGTAAAAAAACATTGAATTAGTTAATAAAACTAAGAGTTGGTTTTACAAAAAAATAATAACATAGATAAACCATTGGTTAATATGGTTTTTAAAAAGGTGAGAAAAAATAACTAGTATTAAGAATGAAAAGCGTGAATATGCCACTGACAAGGATGAAATCAATCCAGTTATAAGGAGTTATTTTGCCCAATTATATGCCAATAAATTTAAGAATTTAGTGTCCATCTGCTACCCAACTCTCACCTGTGGCTCCAAGAAGGTGTAACATGTACTGTGGCTACATCCTAGTAAAATAATTTTGGCAGATTGGCTAAATCAGGTAAGTTGAGGGGCATAATTCCATGCATGTGAAGAATTCCCCCCACTAGAAAGAGTGGATGAAAACAATTTGTTCCAAAGGTTGTGAAGGTGACTGAAGCCTGCAGATCCTGTGTAGCACTTAGAGTTTGGTCAGACATTAAAGATGTCATAGTTAGCCACCTCATCCTGGCCCATTGCCAGTCATCTTGGCTTCTAGCTTACCATTGGACTTTGATGAATCTGGAAGAGAGAATGAAGCTGATGACTTCTTGGAACTTTGTATCACTTAAACCCATTTTATGTATGAGTCAAAAGACATCACCCAAACTATTTTACCATTTTTATCTACCTTGGAGTTGTGTGACAACAGACAATTGATGAAGTAGCAGGTGTGGATTCACTGGGAGCTGTAGTCACAATCCTCCATACAGGTGGCCCAGGCCAAAGTATAGTCTTCTCACTGGACTGAAGCAGCAATGGGATGTGGCAGCCACAGAGGTGTCTGAACAGCATTTTTTAAGAACCATACTGCTTACCTTCTGGCATGAGGAAGGGTCTAGAAAAGGTGCCCTAAAATTTGTCTTCTTTATTTAACCTAACTCTGGCCAGATTATGATGACAGCAAGGCATGTTACCCTGTGGAAAAAACACATACAAAAAATATACAAAAACTTTTGCAAAGATGGTTCTACTCATCATTGGTACATGGAACATGTGCACATTTATGGGCAACACAAAATTCAATAGACCTGAAAGACCAACAGCTCTTGCTACAAGAGAACTCAGCAGGTGTTGCATCTAAATAACAGCTCTGAGTAAAAGAAGGTTGGCAAATCAAGGCCAGCTTACCAAAGCTGGACTTAGATACACATTTTTCTATAATGCCTTCAGTGATGGTAAGCACTGTGAAGTTGGTGTAAGTTCCTCAATCAAATCTAATCTAGTCAACAAGCTTGTATACCTACCAAACGGAGTGAACAACAGGCTCATGGCAATGAAACTACCACTTTCAGGAAAGCACCATGCCACCATCATTAGTGTACATGCTCCCACCATGATGAATACTGACGAGGTGAAAGAAAAAAAATTTGAAGACCTGGAGACCCTCACCATCAATGTGCCAAAAGAGGAAAAGCTTGTAATTCTGAATGACTTTAATGCCAGAATAGGCACAGACTATTAGATATCGGGGAGTCTTGGGAAGAATGGAGTGAGAAACAGCAACAGAAATGGTTACTTAGTCATGAAGACTTGTGAATCTCGTGACCTTCTCATCACCAACACTGATTTCAATTTACATAAACAAAACAAATCTTCATGGATGCACCCTCACAACCAACATGTGCATTTAATAGACTATGTCATTATAAGAGTAAGAGGCAGACAGGATATGAGAGTGACAAAGGTGATATGTGGCACAAAGCGCTGGACTGATCATAAACTTATCCTCTCCAAGCTAAACATTCACCTTCAACAAATGTAGGGCCCCGAGACAAAATGACTATCAGAAGACTTAAGGTTAACAGATTAGAGTGCTTTTCTACACATGAACAGATTGTTGCTACCTTGGAGGGAAACATGAGCCAACAGTAGAGCAGAAAAGGAGTAGGCAGCTTTCAGAGATTAGGTTAACGGAACCACATTTACTCATCCGGGCCAGAACATTCACAAACATCAGCATTGTTTTGATGAATTTAGAAGTTACTAATTAAATGAAAAACAAGAACTCCACAGAGTTTATCAGCAGGATAGTTTGTCCACCTCTAAGGAGGCGGGATTTAACTAAATCAAAAGTAAAATGCACGTAAAACTTAGAGAGATGCAAGATTCTTGGCTCAGTAAGAAGCAGAAAAAATTCAGTTTTATACTGATAGTAACAATCCAAAGTACTTTTATGATGCCCTGAATACTAGTTATGGGCCAAAGCCCTATGGTACATCCCAGCTACTCGGCATTGATGAGGACATATTGGTTAGTGATAAGGACATGATCTTGGACAGATGGGCTGAACAGTTCCATAGTGTTCTCAACAGACTGCTGAAGCATTGACTGCATACCTCAGTTTGAAGTCAATCCTTCTCTAGTTGAACTTCCAATTGAAGAAGAGGTTTTGAATGTCATTAGGCTCTTCTTGTCTGGCAAAGTGCCTGGTGGTGATTCTATTCTAGGTGAGTTCTACAAGACAGGGGGTCCACTGCTCATAACAAAAACTGGTTGAAATCTTCTGGGGTTTATGGCAAGTTCTATCCCCCAGGAGTTCAAGGATGCCCCCATTGTCCATCTCTTTAAAGGAAACAGAAATAAGCTATCATGTGACAATGACAAGGGAGTCTTTCTCTTACTTATTTTCAGCAAGATTCTTGTGAGAGTCTTCCTTAGTAGGCTGATCCTTCATCTGGAAGATGGTCACCTACCGGAGAGCCGGTATGGCTTCAGGAAAAACTGAGGAGTGGTTGTTTGGTTGTTTTTTGGGTGTTTGTGTGTTTGTTACCTGATGACTCCAGGAGAAATTCCAGGAGCAGAACAAAGGTCTATACACAATGCTCATCAATCTGACCAAGGTCATTTCTAGTCGTGCGGGCTTGTGGGAGATCATGGCATTTGATTTTTCAAAGAAGTTCATCAGTATTTTATGAGATGGACAATGTTCTGATCCTTTCCCAGTCAGTGACCAGTGGTGTGAAGCAGGGCTATGTGCTCTCTCTCATGAATGACATTTTCAGATACCTTCAATGAAGACAAAAGGGCATGAGGGTCGGCTACTACACTGACGTTAAATTATTTAATTTGGAAAGTCCATAAGCCAAGAATAAAGTGTAGGGAGAATGGTTGTGCACTTTTTTTTGTTGTTGTTCACAGATAATTGTGCACTCAGTGTAGCCTCTGAGGCTGAGATGCAACAGCATGGATCAGTTTTCTGCTGCTTGTGCTAATTCTGGCCTGGCAATTAATACCAAGAAAACAGGATTTCTTCACCAGCCAGCACTACACCATCTAGACATGGAACCATCAGTAGAGAAATTTTAAATACTGTGGATAAGTTCACTTATTTTGGCAATATACTTTCCAGATTTTTATAGATGACAAGCTTATTGTATGCATTGCCAGAGACAGTTCAGTCTTTGGGCAGCTCCAAAGGAAAGTGTGAAAGAGAAAAGGTATTAGGCTGCCTGTCAAACTGGATGTCTATCTAACACAGCCATTGTGCTGACCTCATTGTTGTATGTGAAACCTGGACAGCCTACCAGCACCATGCCAGAAAACTGATTTTCCTCCATTTGAGTTGTCTTAGGAAGATTTGGAAGATCACCTGGCAGGAGAAGGTACCAGACACTAAGGTCCTTTCTCAAGCTGAATAGTTAAGCATTCAAACTCTGCTGCAGAGAATGCAGCTTTGATGACCTGGCCATATTGTTCCAATGCCAAATGTATGTTTGCCTAAAAGACTATTTTACCCAATGCTCACACAAGTCAAGTGCTCACACAAAAGTCAGAAAGAGTGATACAAGGACACTCTCAAGTTCACTCTGAAAAACTTTGGAATTGATTTTGAGACATGGGAAATACTGGCACAAGACCACCCAGCATCACATGCCCTTGTCAAAGAAAGTGCTGTGGTCTATGAGCAAATCAGACCTGCAGTAACTGAAACGCAACATAAAATGTGAAAATTTAGAGCATCTCCATTCCAAATGTTCATATGGACTATTTATGCCCAAACTGTGGAAGAGACTTCTGAGCTCATATTGGTCTGATCAGCCGTGGTTGGACCCATCATACATGGACCCTGACATAGTGATGTTATTTTGGTCCTCCTCAAGTATGAAGGACAACAACCAACAACTTGAAAGTCCATAATGCATTATTTTGAATTAAAATTTAATGTTTTGGGCCCTGTAGAAAAATTAAAATACCTTTGGAAGATGTAAAACACTAAGATTAATTATGATACTTTAGTGTAAATATATTTATGAGCTTCTTTCTTGGAAGCAAGTAAAAATATTGGGAAAGGTAGTTAAGGAAGACTATGAAAATGTCAGCTCCTTGTGGGCAAGGACTGTTTTCTTTCTGTCTTTGGGTCTCTGGGGACTTCGTAAGCACTTAGCACTTAGTAAATGTTTTTTGATTGTTTATAGGACAAATGAATGAATCCTCAATACTATTTAGGCATTTTCTCTCTTTTGTGAGTAACAAAGGTACTGGCCAATGAGGACCCCATCCTTAGAGCATGATCAATGTTTGTGCAGCTAGTTGGTGCAATAGATAGGAAGTAAGTAAGGAGGACTTGAGTTCATATCTGGTCTCAGATACTTACTAAGCTGAGTGACCCTGGGCAAGTCACTTAACCTGTTTGCCTCAGTTTCCTCATGTACAAAATGAGGATAATAATAGAATTTATCTCCGAAGGTTGTTATGATGACCAAATGAGATAGTATTTTTAAAGCACTTACCACAGTTCCTGGCACATTGTAAGCACTATATAAATGTTAGCTATTATTATTATTGTTTTTGTGATGCCTTATGTTCTGCCTGTTATTTGAGCCTTCTGCTGTAAGTGGGTTTACGGAAGGACACTTTCCATGCCTCAGGGCATGCACTAAACTTGGGGCTATGTTATGTGTGCTCTAAGAATCCTTATTTTAGCTGATTCTCACTTAAAATAGCTACTTAACATATCTATCCCAAAATGCTTTAATCTGACTGATCACTTATACTCTTATCCTACCCACATTCCCTGCCACTCATACACCCACTGATCCAGAACTCCATGGACCATGGAAGAGCTAAGGCACTCAGCTTTCTTACTTGCTTCCTGGGGATGTGTCATCCTAATTGGCAACAGTCTACTATATCTAGCTTACTCTAGACCCAACCATATTTCAACACAATCATGTTCTTACCATCCAACCTTCTACTACACTCACCTTCTCCTTCCTTCCTATTTTGGTCTATAATGCAAAATAATGCATTATGGAATTTCAGGTTGCTGGTTGTTGTCCTTCATACTTGAGGAGGACCAAAAATAGGAATAGTAATTAATCAGCACTACCGTTGCTTTTAATAAGGCCATGTCAGTTACCTCTCCTGTTGCTCTCTTGACCATCCCTGTGTTTTCCCAGAAAAAGCATCCTTCTCTGGACACCATGAGATTTAGTGACAGATTTTATTCAAAAGGAGGTTTGGAAAAGAAGAGATGATATGCATTGCATGAAATCGTATCTAATGTTCTTAATCATAAAGAAACAAACACATTAGACACGTATATTAATTTCTTGGTTTTATAGATTGAAGTGCCTCTCTTCAAGGAATTTCTCACATTTTGTTTTAAGATCTAGGCTGCTTTTCAAGATGATATCACACTAGTATGATAAAATGCTCGATCTCAGTGCTGGTAATTGGAATTCAAATAGTAGTTAGGTGCCATTTGCATAAGAGAATAAACTAATCATTTGCTAAATCATTACAAGGAAACTACATCTAATGAACTTATAAATGCAAAATACAGTAAGTGACCTGAGAGAGATGAGGGAATGATCCACATCAGAGATGAATTTTCATTTACATCCAAATTTAAACTTATGAAGTAATGTATTTTTTCTTTTTCATTTCAGTAGAAAGATGACATAGAATGAATACCTTAGCTCAGAAATATCTGAATTTAGTGAACAAAAGTGTAAGTTATCGAAAACCACTGCTTGGTTTAGAGGGGAGACATGTATAGTACATATTTATCTAAATGATTTTTCAAAAGCAGGAAATGTTCTCCTAATTCATTTAAATACAATCCACCTATTATGAAGTAAATCGAATGATAGGCACAATGCTTTCACTTTAGGAACAATCACTCTTCTGTGAATTGAATTTCCTATGGGGAGGGGAAAGGAGTATAAAATGCAAAATGAAGAATGATTTATTGGAGGATAAGAAAAGTAAAAGAAAAACTTAAACTTATGATAAATACTTAAACACTCATGATAAGAACACTATGATAAAACCAGCAAAAGTAAGCCTCTGCTATATGTTTTGAATTTAAATCTTTTTTAAAATTATCATCTCATTATCGTATCCCAATGGTATCTCCCATGCCTCATTTGTAGAATTCTCCCTTATAAGAAAGTATAGCTAACCAAAACAGTCCAACTCTCACCAAGTTTAATAAGGCATCACATCTAGTCCATTGAGAGGCAGAACAGATCTGTGGAAAGAACATGGGATCTAAAGTTCAAATCCAAGATCCACAACTTTCTATATAGGTGACCTTGAGTAAGTCACTTCAATTCTTGTGTTAAAATCTTGGCTTTATCATTTACAAAATGAGTTGGTTGCTCTATGTGACTTCTGATATGCCGTCATCTCTATGTTTATAATCCTATGACTCTTTTACCTTGAAGAAGAAAGAAAATGGGAGACATTTTATGGGTCAGTCAAAATTGGTCCCTGAACTGATCAGATTTCTGGTTTCTTTCAGTGTTGTCTTTCTCACTGCATGACTCTTCTTATGAATCAACTTAGCTCAAATCATTTTTAATTTTTTCTTTTTATTACTAAAACTTAAATATATAAGAGAAAGAAATATATTGTAAAATTAAATATTGGAACTTAAATACAAATAAGAAAAGAAAAAAGCATGTTATGTGCATGGCAGAATGTAAGAGAGGATTCAAAATATATAACAATAAATTTCCATTTCAAGAAATCCTACATAATAAATACTACATGTTGTATTGAGAGCTGTCCATCTTTTCTTTGCCTCCTTGTAAGTTTTCTTTTGTTCTTTGCTATGCACTTTTTACTTTGTTCCTTTTTCCCCTTCCTCCATACCCCCAGAAAGCTACAATAAAGTGATAACATGTTTATATATAGACATATGCATACTCATATGCATATGTACACATACATACATACTACGTATATAGACATATATTTTTCCTAACAAATTCTACTCCTGATTTTTGTTTTCATGTTTGTGCATATCTCTTATTTCTTATCCCTCCTAACTCCACTGCTTTACTTCTACACACTACCTTGCCTCCTATTACTTACCCTACTCCGCCCGCCCAGGATCCCTCCCTTATCCTTCTATTCCCATAACTTTAAACACCCTTCTATGCTCTCCTTTGATCTATTCCTTCAACTTCCCCTCTGAAGATCCCTCCCTTTTCTTCCCAAGGATCCCTCCCTTATCCTCCCATTCCCATTAATCAAACACTCTTGTATAACCCCCACTTTGACCGATTCCCTCACCCTCCCCTCAAATCATTTTTAATTTTTTTAATCAAGAAAAATTCATCTTTCTCCCTTCTATCTCTCCTCTCCCAAATAAGAGCAAAGGGGAAAAAAATCCTTGTTACAGAAATATGCAGTCAGACAAAACAATTATCCATATTGGCCATATCCAAAAGGAAATATATGTTTACATATGTGTATACACACATATGTAAGTGTATATTTATGTATGTCTATGTTTCATTATTGTTGTTCAATCTTGACTCAATGGACCATATTATCTCAGTATTGTCCATGGGGTTTTCTTGTTAAAGTTACTGGAATGGTTTGCCATTTCCTGCTGCAGTAGATCAAGGTATACAGAGGCTAACTGACTTGCCCAGGGTCACACAGTAAGTGTCTAAGGCCAGATATGAGCTCAGATCTTCTTCACTCCTGACCTGCCACCTAGATGCCTCCAGTGTTTCTAATCTAATGTTTCATAACTATTCCTCAGGAATCGTCATTGTTTATTACAATGATCAGAATTCATAAGTCATTCAAGGAATAAATTGTTCTCCTGCTTATTTTCACTTTGCATCATTTCATACAAGCCTTCTCCTTAATTTCTTTAAACAAGTTTTATTCTATCACATTTGTATACCGTAATTTATTCATCCATTTCCCAGGTGGTTGACATTGCTTCAGATTCATTGCAAAAAGAATGTTTTTTTGTAATTATAGTTATTTTGCTTAGGAATAATTCTTCCTTAATCTACCCTTTCCCCTCCTATTTCCCTGTTGCTTGAAATATATTCCTGTACTCAAATACATGTGTATTCTTCTCTCCTCAAATCAATTCAGATGAGAGTGAGGTACAAGTATCAATTGCTCTACCTTTCTCATTTTTATAAGATTTTTTTTTTACTTTTGTACCACAATTAATGGAGATAATTTCCCCTAAATTTCTTTTTCCTCTCCCCACAATGTATTCCTTTCCTCCTGTTAAAAAAGTAGTGTTTTATTTTTTCCCCAATTACACGTTTTATTTTTAATGTATTGCTAATACAATCTGAAGATTTTCCCATCCATTAATAGGTGCATGTGACCTGTCTGAGTCACATGCAAGTCTGAGTCACATGGAGCCTGTGGTGGGAGGACCTTGCCAAATCAGTGGAGCAGAAGGTGGTGGAGTAGGAAAGGTGGAGCAGAACTGAGAGGAAATGAGACAGAGGAGTCAGAGCTGGGAGAGAGAGACATACAGAGCAGCAGCTAGCATGAGCTAGCTAGCCCTTGTTGTGGGAAGGCCCTAACAGAGGGAAAGCTTGGGGATGTTTGTGCTTCCTGCATTGCTAATGTTTATAGATTTCTTTGTGGCTATGATGGATTTGGCTTACTGGTGTTGGGATTTGGCTTTTTGGTGTTTGAATAAATGTTTTGGTTCTGCCTTCAATGAAGAGAGTCTGTTATATTTTGTGATTCAGAACTACACCAGCATATTCATAGCTGCTGTAGGCACTGTGTATATCACATTGGTATTAAACATGTCAAGACAATTTTTAACATTCATTTTTACAAGACTTAGAGTCCAAATCTTTCTTCCTCCTTCCATCCCTTCCCATCTTCCAAAAATGGTAGGCAATATGATATAGGTTATGTATGTGCTATCATATAAAATATATTTCCATAGTAGTCACAATTATCAAAGAAGAAACAGATCAAAAGAAAAATCATGAAAAAGAATAAAATGAAAAAAAGTATGTTTCAATCTGCATTCAGAGTTCATCAATTCTTTATCTGGATATGAATAACATTTTCTTTTTTCAGTCCTTTGTACTTGATTTAGATCATCGCGTTACTGAAAAGAGCTATGTTGTTTACAGTTGATCATCACATAATGTTGCTGATGCTGTGGACCTTGTTTTGCTGGTTCTGCTAATTTCACTCTGTAATAGTTCATACAAGTCTTTCCAGGATTATCTGAAGTCTGCCTGTTCATTATTTCTTATTGCACAATAGTATTCCATTACATTCATGAACCACAGCTTTTTAAGCCATTCCCCAATTGCTGGACATCCCCTTGACTTGCAATATTTTGCCTCCAGAAATAGGGATGCTATTAATATTTTTTCACATGGAGGTCCTTTTCCAATGTTTATGATCTCTTTGGGATACAGACTTAGTAGTGATATTGGCTAGATCAATGGATATGCACAGCTTGGTTGCCCTTTGGGCATGGTTCCAAATTGCTCTCCAGAATGGTTGGATCATTTTGCAACTCCACCAACAATGCATTAATGTCCCAATTTTCCCAAATCCTTTCCAAAATATATCATTTTCTTTTTTTTTCGTATTAGCCAATCTGATAGATGTAAGGTGGTCACTCAGAGTTGCTTTAATTTGCATTCCTCTAATCAAAAGTGATTTAGAACACTTTTTCATATGTCTATAGATAGCTTTGATTTCTACATTTGAAAACTGCCTGTCCATATTCTTTGACCATTTATTAATTGGGGGATGGCTTGTGTTTTTATAAATTTGATTCAGTTATCTATATATTTCAAAAATGAGGCTTTTATCAGAGTCACTTGCTCTAAATATTGTTTTCCAGGTTTCTGCTTTTGTTCTAATCTTAGTTGCCTTGGTTTTATTTGTGTAAAAGTCTTTTAACTTAATTTAATCAAAATTGTATATTTTACATTTCATAATGTTCTCTATCTCTTATTTGGTCATAAACCTATAACTCACTTAATTTGTCCTTTAAGAATTTGGATGCTACATGAAGCCTACATCAGATTGCTTACCATCTTGGGGAGGGGGAGGAGAAGAGGGGAGCAAGGGAAAAAATGGAACTCAAAATATTATAAAAGTAAATGTTGAAAAATAAAAAAATATGTGTGTGCATATATATGTATATGTATGTATGTATGTATATATACATATATATATATGTAAAATTTGGATGCTATACAATTTCGAGCATGTGTGTTTAGTATTGATATTTCTTCATTGTCTATGGTACTTTTTAACAAGATGTAGTTTCCTTCCTTATCTCTTTTAATTAGGTCAATTTTTGTTTTTGCTTTTTCTGAATTGTGTTACTACCTCTGTTTTTTTTTTTACTTCAATTGAAGTGTAATAGATTCTACTCCAGCCTCTTACCTTAACTCTGTGTGTGTGTTTCTATGCTTCTGTGACTTTCTTTTAAACAACATACTGTGGAATTTTGTTTTTGATCCAACCTTCTATTCACTTCCATTTTTTTTTTTTGCTTTTTTTTTTTGGCAAGGCAATTGGGGTTAAGTGACTTGCCCAAGGTCACACAGCTAGTACATGTGTCAAGTGTCTAAGGCCGGATTTGAACTCAGGTCCTCCTGACTCCAGGGCCGGTGCTCTACTCACTGTGCCACCTAGCTGCCCCTATTCACTTCCATTTTATGAAAGAATTCATCCTATTCACATTCACAGTTATGATTACTAACTCTGTATTTCCCTCCATCCTATTTTCCTCTCACTCTTTTCATCTCTTCCCTCCTCAGTGGTATTTTGCATCTGTCTACTGCCTCTCTCAGTCTCACCACTTTTCTGTCATTTCCCCCACCCAACCCTTCACCCCCCGCCTTTAATCTCTTTCCCTCCTACTGTCCTGTTCAGTAAGACTGATTTCTATTTTCAACTGACTGTGTATATTATTCCCTCTTTGAGCCAATACTGATGGGTAAGAATGCCCACCATCCAGCCACCCATCTTTCCCTCCACTGTAATAGGTTTTTCATATCACTTCAAGTGAAATAATTTACCCAATTCTACCTCTCCTTTCCTTCTGCACCCAGTTTACTCCTCTTTCTCATCCCTTACTTTTTTATTCCCTCAAATTTACCTTATACCTGTAGCCTTTATCTATGTATATTCCTTCTAGCTGTACTATTAGTGATACAACTTTTAAGAATCACAAGTATTGTCTTCCCATATAGGGATGCAAACAGTTCAGTTCCATTGAGTCCTTTATGTTTTCTTTTCCCTTTTTACCTGTTTATGCTTCTCTGCAGTCTTGATATTGGAAGTCAAATTTTTGGTGTAGTTCTGGTCTTCTTATAAAAGCTTGGAATCCTTCTATTTCATTTAATGACCATTTTTCCCCTCGAAGTATTATGCTTATTTTTCTCTGAGTAGGTAATTCTTGGTTGTAGTCCTTTCTTCTTTGCCTTCTGGAATATCATGTTCCATGACCTCTGATTCTTTCATATTGCAGCTGCTAAGTCCTGTGCAATCCTGATTGTGGCTGCCCAATAACTGAATTGTTTCTTTCAGTCCCTTGTATACTGCCCAGAGCTTACAACAGCTCCTCACCCTAGAGTTCCACCCCTGAGTGAAGCTGCCATTCTTAATCGACTTTGGATCTGCGCGAAACTGCTCAGTGAATGACAAGGCTGCCAGTTGATACTTGTTTGGACACTGCATGAAGTCAAGGTGCCCTGGTATGGGACCTCTTCAGGGACCTCTTCTTGCCCTGGTAGATAGCCTTTTCATGTACTAGAGCAGGGCTGTCCAAAACACAGCCCGCAGTGTGATTTTATGTGGATGGCCTGTGGGTTTTAATTTTCACGAGTGAAAAAATAAAAAAAATAATTTGCATGGAATGCATATTTGATTTTTTAATTCCATCACTAATACATAATCTCATTGATGTTAATTTTCATTGGTGTTTTTAAGCAGTATTATGGATGGGAACATATCACAAGGAATTATCAATCGATCTGTGGGATGTGTTCTGTCAGTACGATGCAGACTAGTCAGTATGCAGCTACCTTTAAACTGTTGGTAGCTTTGCGGTTTTGTGTTTGCTTTCGGGCTTCATGCCTTTGCCTGTCGTATTGATGACTTACATTCCCCCACTTTCTATTAGTGTACCATATTTTTTTATTCTGATTGCGGCCCTCGAATAACTATTTTATTTTAATGTGGCCCTAAGATAGCCTAAGGTTGGACAGACCTGTACTAGAGAATTCCTCACATTGCACCATTGGCCAGACTGTAATCCATCCCCAATGGCTGTTTTGCTTTGCAAACCTAGCCTATAAAAATAATTTGTTGTGATTTTTTTCTTGTGGATTTCCCCATTGGGATTGGGTGTAGTGTATTTTCTAGATCTGTTTGAAGGAGTTTAGGATGGGGTGGGTGAGCTCAAGGTACTTCTTCCTGCTGCTCTCATCTTGACCACTTCACAAGTTCTCAAGTTTATCTGAATTCTTCATGTTTACCATATATGTGTATACGTGTATTATATACATTGATATGTGTGTGGATATATGTATGTGTGCATGTGTAAACATGTGTATGTATGTGTATTAGACATTTTCCTCTGCTTTTACCTCCTTGAGTTATGAAAAATGAGTGGTACTGCTATAAATAGGTATCTTTTTAGGTTCTAGCTACTTCCCAGTGGTTGTGGTTCATAAATCCAAACTATACTTGTGCTGATATTTATTTGGAATAATTCAGGAATGTGCTGGCAATTAACCAAGAATACTGGTTTTGAAGCAGTAAATGTAAGTTATAAAAATCCTTTTTGTCAACAAATGGCAAGAGATGAATTTTACACAGGATACAATGATGACTAAAAGTATTTTCAATCATTAGACCAAGTCTATGCCTTGTACCACATAGGCATCAGTGCTTTAACATATATGTGGCACTAGGAAAAATTGGGGGGGATACATATTTTCAACATTAATTTAAAAAGAGGAAGCAATTTCTTTCCACTGCTCTTTGAACTTTTAATCACACACAGTGCTAAATTATCCTTTTTAAGGTAGGAAAGAAAAGCAGTTAAACTGATACCTATTTCTTCATCTCTTTTAGGTATATGGGTAGCAAAAATTGCATCTTTACCAACAGAAAGTTGTTTAAATAAAATTCCTGCTTTATATTGATAATCAAAAAGAATTAAAGAAAATATAATTTTATCCACATATCTGTTCTTTATTCTGACTTTGTTTTCATCTCTTGAGAGGAGTCAGAGGACCTAAGTTAGAATCCTTGTTCTGCCACTTACTATTTGTGACCTCAGGTAGGTCACTTAACCTCTCTGTGCTTCATTTTATCCATTTGTAAAATGAGTTTTGGACTTGATGACTTCTAAGGTCTGTTCTTCCTCAAAACCTGTGATCCTATGGTTCAACTAAAATATATATGCAATACATATGTATTTTATTATTTATAAATATATCAGTATAATAGAGAAGATATTGCTATCTATGAAATATATGTATGTATACACACCACTGGTTTTGTTGCTACTGATACTGCGTAAGTATAAATTTTGTCACCTAATTTATTCATTGCCATTTATAACAGTGGCTTTCCTCCATTATATATAAATTATCCATAAACAGGGTGTTCCTAAAGTGATAGTGCAGTTTTAAGCTTTAACATTGCTACACCAGGTAGACTTGGAACACTTTCCTGAAGGACATATTTGTGACACCTGCATATTAGTGGGGAAACATGCCTCCTGACCTGAGGGAGACCTCTGGAATAATGATACTTTGCACAGTGTATATGAGAGTTATGAATGATGATTGTTGGAGAGACTAAAGAGAAAGACAAGTACAGAAGAGTTAGAATGAGAAGGTGAGGAGAGGCAAGGCATGAACTTGGAATGATTGGGCAGATCTCCCCAGACATTCAGGTATATAGAGAAAGTTAACCTCTGAACTGTCTGTGATTATGAATGCATTTAATGCCAGAAACTGGTAAGGATGGACTTGGTGAATTTGTTCACATTTCAGTTTAGTTAAGATGTAATTATGTTTCCAAGTCAAAGAATATACTCCTGCATTAACATACTCGTGGATTCTACAGTCTATACCAATGGTGTCAAACTGAAATAGAAATGGATCTATGCAGCCACTTATTGACTTAGAAAAGCACTAATACTATGTTTTGTTGTTATCTATTTTGTAAAATATTTCTCCTATGACATTGGTGGCACTGAGAGTTTTGCAACTCCATGCTCGTCTCTCAAATATACGCTAATCTGTAAAACTATACCTAATTTCAGGGGGGTTTATACTTTTACAATTTTTATTTTAAATTTATGGAATAAAAAAGCATTTCCATAACATAATACAATAAAAAGATGATTGCATATGAAACTGTAAATTTAATATGTACATCTTGCTATTTATTTCAAATATAAAATAAAATTATTGTGTAAATCTATTTTCTTCCCGCCCACCCCAGCCCTAGAGATGGCTACTATTAGAAACAAATAGGGGTGTGTGTATACACACATAAGTATGTATATGAGTGTATATATATATATATGCATGTATGTATGTGTATACATACATGTATGTATATGTGTATATGTTTATCTGTGCATAAGTAGGTATTTGTGTATGTGTAAATTTATTTTATACATACTTCTATTTATCAGTTCTTTCTCTAGATGCAGATAGTGTCTTTCTTCATATGTCCTTTATAATTAATTTGGGTATTTGTAATAGTCAAAATATTCATTCAAAGTTGTTCTTAAACAATGTTGCTATTACTGTATACAGTGTTCTCTTGGTTCTGCTCATTTCACTCTTTATTACTCCATGCAAGTCTTTCCATGTTTTTCTAAAATCATTGTGCTCATCATTTCTTATAGCACAGTAGTATTCTGTTTCAATCATATAATACAATTTGTTCAGCTGTTCCCCAATTGATGAGCATCCCTGCAATTTCAAGTTCTTTTCCACCAAAAAGAGAGCTACTATACACATGTTAGAACATATAGCTTCTTTTCCTTTTCCCCTAATAATCTTCAAAAATAGACCAAGTAGTGGGTAAAAGGGTATAGGTAGTTTAGTAACTCTTTGGGCACAATTCCAGATTGCTCTACAAAAGGGTTGGATCAGTTCACAACTCCACTAACAATGATTTAGTGTCCCATTTTTTCCAAATTCCCTCCAACATGTGTCACTTTCCTGTTCTACCATTTTAGCCAATCTAGTTCTTTTACTATTTGGTTTCATAAATATGTTTCCTAGATATCTGTGATTTTCTTTTATGTAACAAGAATTTGTTAGGAAGGAGCTAAGTTGACTAAGAGTAAGCTATCATCTTCATGGTCTGTGGTGGGACAAAAGTTCCACCCAGAACAACCAGATTGATTTTTATCCTGTACTCCCAAAAGTGCATTATACCTAGACTGAAAATATCTAATTTGGCATAGGTAGATATAATCTATCCCAATAGACTTTTTGGAGATAGGAGAGTGGAGGAGTGATATTTCTGTTCCACCTAAAGGTAGAAATCACAGACTCCACTGGAGATATGGAGAGAGATCTAGTCAATCTAAATATATTGTTGCACCTCAGGCCCCACCACATCCTTACCATCAAGGAGCTTGTGTTGTACTGATTTTATGATATGGTCCTATGATGCTTCTAAAGTAATAAATAAGTTTAGCTTGGTAGCAAATATTCTGATCAGTGAACATCCTGAGGGAATAGGACAAGTACAAAATGTCTGTCTTCACATGTAGGAAAATCCTCTCACAAGTTTCAATGAGACCACCAAAATTAAACTACCAGGTACTTTACAGCCATAGATCTTCAAAGGTTAATCCATAAAATAATTTTAATTTTTGAGCAAAAACTCATCTTTAAAAAAGAGGGAGACCCTCAAGCCTATGAAATTATGTTTCAGAATTGACCAATCAGATATTAATGGATAAAAGTATTTGAATTAATTGTATGCAGCTAGTATACCTTTTGGGACAGATGTTTTGGTGTTCTTGAAATCAAGACCTAGGAGTGTATATGTTATTAGGATTTAATCAAAGCTAATTTTCTCCATACAGAAAAAAATGTACTTTTTCATGTATGTAATCATTCATTTGCTCAATTTCCTCTTGGGTTGATGAATAGAAAGTTTAAATAATTTCCTAGACAATCCCCTTGATAGAATAATCAATCCGAATAGTACAGGAGTTAGTCATTCATGTCTATATTTAGATAGGTGGATGGATGGATGGATGGATGGATAGATAGATAGATAGATAGATAGATAGATAGATAGATAGATACATAGATACATAGATAGATAGATAGACAGACAGATAGCAATGGCCAAATAGTTGAATTGGAAAAAACTCCTGTTTTTCTTCTGTAGACACAGTCTTTGTTATTATAGTTTTTAAAAAGGGTCTTTATGGTATCTTTATAATCAAGGAGAGCTCCTACAGAAATGGTAACGAATGGATTATCTGGCAAAATTCTATACTTACTCAACAGCAGTAACAACAAAATCAGTGGCATATGTATTTTATAGAGATAGATGTCCTCTGTGTGATATTAATATAACTACTGCTATATGGGCATACAATACAGATTGTTTTCTTTCTTCATTTCTCAATTATTTGTCTTCCCACTCTCCTTGATTGTAAGAAAGATATGTTAATTATTCCCCCGCAAAAGGCCAAAGCTCCAACATTTTGCAACATTGTGTGGAAGAAAGAGCACTGACTGGTGTGTGAAGTCACCAGACTGGGGTTCACATCTTCACTCTGATGTTTTCTACCAGTGACCAAAGGTAAACCAAATAGTGACAGTGGTATTGTCACTATATGTCAAGGCTATTCTGAAGTAAGTATTCTGTAAATCTTCACATGCTTTATGAATGCATGGAATTAGTACTGCTCCTATTACCCACATTTGTGTAAATTGTGCAAGGATAAGTCATAACACAAGTTTAGAGTTGGCTGCAGATTTCATTTGAGGATACTGATTTTAGTAATTCCTTTCAATTGCTATGTACTAAAATTCCTAGTGTATTGGATGGATGGATTGGATGGAATTAATCAAAATATTTTAAAATTATGCGTCTTACCTATCTATGGCTCTTTCTGTCTCTATATCTCACTTTCTCTGTCTCTCTCATAGAACATCAATTATCTTATTCTGATGCCTCATTGTTCATTGTGGCATATGGATGGCACAGTTCTACAAAGCTGTGCCAATTTAAGTGCAGGTCCTACCAAGCTAGAGAGAGTTTGAATGAGGGTTCCCTGATAGACTTCAGATATGTTGTCTAAAATGCAATCTAACTAAGCTTAGAGACATCAATGGCCAAAGGAACTCATCAGTCCACCAAGCATGGAGGAGTTATGAGCTCTTCACTGGGAGACCCTCATAGTTAGGATCACAGATACTTGAACTATCACAAAGACAGAGAGAGAGAGAGAGAGAGAGAGAGAGAGAGAGAGAGAGAGAGAGAGAGAGAGAGAGAGAGAGAAGAGGAGAGGAGAGGAGAGGAGAGGAGAGGAGAGGAGAGGAGAGGAGAGGAGAGGAGAGGAGAGGAGAGGAGAGGAGAGGAGAGGAGAGGAGAGGAGAGGAGAGGAGAGGAGAGGAGAGGAGAGGAGAGGAGAGGAGAGGAGAAGAGAAGAGAAGAGAAGAGAAGAGAAGAGAAGAGAAGAGAAGAGAAGAGAAGAGAAGAGAAGAGAAGAGAAGAGAAGAGAAGAGAAAAGAGGGAGAGAGGGAGGAAAGGAGGGAGGGAAGAGAGGGGAGGGAGAAGAGAGAGAAAGGAAAGAGATTAAGAAAATTTTCCCCTAGAAGGAAGCAGCTCTAGCACAGCCTTACTTTTGCCATACCAAATACTACAAAGATAAATTCCTTGATTCCATAAGTACACTAAATCTATATTTCTGCTTATTTCTAAATACTCCATCCTAGTATTGGTTAAATTGTAAAACAGAGGTGCTTATTCAGGTTAATTGGAGATTAAATAAAACTATTAGAGTGGTTCTTAGAGAATTCTTATAATTTACAAAGTATTTTAGGCAAGATGGAATCCAGCCAAGGTTTCAAGCTTATGAAACAACGATTCATGGTTAATAAGGGCAAATGCTCTAGAGAGATTAATTTTCCCTATCTCAACAGGCTGACCTTTACCCAGAGACATAGCAATTTAATTATCTACATTGAAAAGCACAATTATGGTAAAATTCAAAACCTGATTTATAGACAAGATTTTTTAAATTCTCATCCATAATAAATGTAAATAAGGGCATAGAACCTGCTTTTGGTTTTTCATTCCAGGAGGTGGAAAGTATATACTTGACAATTAATTTCTCTAAATGGTCTTGCTTTGTGGGAGCTTGTAATTTAAAATTAAATGTTTATTATCAACTATAAAAAGATAATTCTACCTGTGCAAGTAAGACTATTCTTGCTCATTTAACCTTTCAAAGCTGTACTCTGGATATGCCTACAGAGAAACAGGTGAATAGAAAGTCTATGAAGTTAAAAAAAGACCACCTTGCTAGTACATATTTAGACAACAACCTGATGAAAATTCTGTCAGCTTTCTTTTTATAGCATTCTGTAAAGGTTTCATTTGACAGTAATATTGCTACAAAATCTTTTTTTTCTAATATAGCTCATTATCTCGAAGATTTGAATGTTATCTTGGGTCTCAGCATTGGTGAATCTACATTATTTTTTCTAAAACAGCATGCTGTAGTGAAATGAACTCCTGACTTGAAAAAGCAAGATTGACCTGATTTGATTTCACAGCTTCAGTGTTTATTAGGTGTCGTTCTGGTAAAGTCACTCTACCTACCTAAGCCTCCGCTTCCTCACATTAAAATTGTAATAATATTGTACTACTTCTCTTACAGAACTTCCTGTAGGATACACACCAACATAGGGTGGTTTAAGTAAAATTTAAAGTGGTACGTAGACCTTAAGAATCATTGTCAACCTCAGATCATGAATTCAGAATTGGAAAGCACATAAGAATCCTTTTTCTAGATTAAAAAAATGGGTCCAGAGATTGTGACCCTCATAGGTACACTGGTAGTAGCTTGCACAGCCAGGGTTTGAACTCAAGTGTTGCAACTCCAAATCAAGTAATTTTTTGTTTTCTATATCGTGTTGTGAGAAAACATAAATACACAAAACAATAGTCCTTGCCTTGTCTTATAGTTAGGTGTCTGGCTATAGCATAAACCCCCATGGGCAAGATTATATACACATTCCATGCTGTAATCTTCCTAGAAAAACTTTTCATAATCCTGAGAGAAAGTATCTAATATTTTC
Source organism: Trichosurus vulpecula (assembly GCF_011100635.1). Taxonomy (NCBI): domain Eukaryota; kingdom Metazoa; phylum Chordata; class Mammalia; order Diprotodontia; family Phalangeridae; genus Trichosurus; species Trichosurus vulpecula. The sequence goes on from NC_050576.1 coordinate 421,665,558, forward strand.
CTCTAAATTGAGGGCTAATTTACATTTTGTTGAGTTACAACTATCTATGTTCAAATGTGGAGCAGGTAGGTGACACAGCTAATAGAGCACTGGGCCTAGAGTGAGAAAGATCTGAGTCAAATCTGACTTCACTGTCTGGATGGCTCAGGAGTCACTTAACACTGTTTGCCTCAATTTCCTCATCTGTAAAATGAGCTGGAGAAAAAATGGCAAATTAGTATCTTCTCCTAGAGAATCTCAAATGAGGTCACAAAGTGTCAACTTTACTGAAAAAGCTGAAAAACAAATATTAAAATGTAAATGTGATTTTATTGCCTTACTGAAAGACTGTTGGGCAAAATGGTGAAAGGGTCTTAAATAGAGAGACAAATGAGCTTTATCAAGAGATATTTGTTACTGACAGTAATGCCAAACAAAGACTAGTGATTTTTTTTCCTTGACAGGTACATATAACAAAGGCATGGATTTGGAAAAATGGATTAAATGTAAAAGGGGATTCTGTTCTTTAACCACACTCCTTTGTCCTTCCCCACATACATATCTGCATGTCAAATAAAAACATTGAGTCCCTCATAGTTCCTTTGTGGTTTTCTTCTATTGCATCTCAGAAATTGGCTGAGGACATATGAACTGATAGTCATGGCTTTAACAGCAGAAAAAGGTGAGGGGAGGGAATTTTCTAATCCAAAGTAGAATTGACTGGCTGGGTCTGGGGACACTAAATGTAAGTGTTGTTCACCAGAACAAACCTCAGTATTTGAAACAATTTTAGAAAAAAATGTATTAGGTCATTTGGTAGAGGAAAGCAAGCTGGAAGGCGGTGTGGCTTCCTTTCATCCAGGCTCTGGAAGTTTTCCTGTGCTCAGGAAGGACTACACTCATGAGGGAGCGGTGTTCAGAAAAGTGTATTTAAATTTGTTGAGTGACAGGGATAGAGAAACACATCACAGAGTAGTCAACTTTCATGCCTTTTCTAGAAACAATGGTAGGTATTCAAACAAGAACTGGAGCATGGTCTGAGGTCTGGGGCCTGGTAGATATAATGTACTGTGTACATTTGCACTGGCTGTCTCACTTAACAGAATACTTTAAAGTTTAATGGATTATGTCACTCAGGGTAGGATTTTAGGATGAAGATGTAAAGAAATCCTATGAAGAACTACAGAAAACTCTCTAACTTAAATGATCACATACTTTGATTCTCAGTGGCTATCAGTGTATTTCAACAAACATTTATTAATTACTTGCACAGGGGATACAAAGCAAAAGAATAAAAGAAATAGTTTCTGCTCCCAAAATGCTTGTATTGATTTCTTCCTTCCTTCCTTTTTTCCTTTTCTTCCTTTCTCTTCCTTCCTTTCTTTTTTTCTTTCTTTCTTTCTTTCCTTCTTTCTTTCTTTCTTTCTTTCTTTCTTTCTTTCTTTCTTTCTTTCTTTCTTTCTTTCTTTCTTCCTCTTCTTTCCTTCCTTCTTTTCCTTCTTTCCTTCCTTCCTTCCTTCCTTTGGAAACAAAATACATGAATATCAATTGTGGAATGCCTAAACAAACTGTAGTATAGAAAATATTTTTAGGAAGAAGGAATGACAGAAACCAAATACTTATAGACAACACAAAAGTTTTAGGCCTATACAACATAGAAAACTTTTACAGAGGAAGTAGTTGGGAATTTCTGGATATGACATGGCCCAAATAAAATAAAAAATGAAATTAACTATATTTTTAAAAATAAAATGACATTGCTGATGTGCTACTTATCCCTGAATCACCTGTGCTAAACCACCAACTTGTTAAAGCAAAGATCAAAATTTAGGCAAAATAAGAAGAAAAAAAATAAAAAGAAAAATGTAAACTCAAATTTAACTATTTAAGCAAATTATTAATGCCCTCTGATTGTGATCTAGATGTGAAAAGGAACATTGTCACTGATTCTAACAACTTTGTACAAACAATTGACCAATGTAAATCAATTGCCATAATGAGAAGACCAAAAGGGACTAAGTATTGCTTTAGTCAGCAAACAGAATACACTTGTTAAATGGACTAATATGGAAATCAATATCAAGATTAGTTTGAAATATAATTTCATTTGGAAAATCTCATGGAGACGAGTGATGGAAGATTATGAGCAGCACTACAAAAAAAAGCAAGAAGAGGCAGTGGAAAAGAAAAATAAATAAATAAAGTTTGATAAGTGAACCACCAAAGCAGTCATCCTGGAAGCATTAACAATTAAACTTAAAGGAAGCCAAGACATAAAAGATAGAAACTATAAAGATATTTATAACATGCTTTTTTCACTATCAAGGACAGTACAGCTACCGTATTTGGCAATCCAATATCAGGTATATATGCTTCTTGAGGAAGGAGAAATGAAAAATATAATAAGGTTAGGAAAAGCAGCTAAACTAGATCAAATATATACTGATGCATCCATATGGGAAGAGATATCATCTTACAGATTTTGAGGGATCAGTTCTCAAGATGTAAGAAATACAGAAAAAGTAGCGACATGGAAAAATTTCTGACATTATTAATTCAAAATGGCAACTGAGAAAATTAATATGTGTGTGTGCACACGTGTGTGCGTGTGTGTATGTATGTAAATATATGTATATATATACACACTTATGTATATGTGTATATATAAATATATACACATAATTTCCATTTGTGTAAAATTTTATACAAATTATCTATACAAGTATTGAGGGCATCATCAGTGATGATGGGCATTAGGAAGAAACCTCTTATGTGTTTCAAGAAATATTACACAATAGACTATCCATGATATAATTTACTAAAGATGTTGAGAATATAAGATCCCACTCTGCTTATTGTTTGTTGACTAGAAAAAGGCATTAAGATTTAACAGAGAGAAATGCTATCTTCAAGACTCTCCTCTGGCAAGTTTTCTCCTGTCTATTTGTCAAAATTATACAAGGTTTCTTGAAATATATATATATATATATATATATATATATTAACAAAAATAATATTGCTTGTTAACTCATTGATTATAAGTATCAATTGTGGCATAAAGGCAAAGATGTGCACCACTCTTATGCAAATGATCTAGCAGAGTGTCAAAGTCAAAGAGGATTTTGTAGATGACATTATATTGATTTATCAAGCCCCCAAACATTGCAAAGCCTTCTCAACAAGATACATAAACTTTCAGATGAGTTTGACCTATTCACCTAAGAAAAATTAAGGATTTGGGGATGTATTAATTAGGGGAATTTTTGATCATCTTAAGAGTAGAGAAAATTTGTTTGGAATATTTTATTTTATTTTTGTATTAATAGTATTATACACCCTGTGGTGACTCCTGGAGGATGGATTTCAGTGATTATGAATGAATTGTCTCAGCAGGTATGATAGACTCTTGTAGGATGAGTCACCCTTTATTCCAATCTACAAATTTAAGTCATAGGATCATAGATTTAGAGCTAAAATGGACATTAGAGATCGCCAAGTCCAATTCCTCAATTCACAGATGAAAAGCTGAGGCCGGGAGAGAGGAAAATGACTTGCTCAAGGTCAAACAGCTAATAAGTATATGAGGTGGTACTTGAATGCTGTTCTTTCATGACTCTATTCCTCACCCATGCTACCACTCTTCTCTTCATCACATATATGGGCCCTTTTCTCCTCTTGGTCTTTTGCTTTTTCAGAGAATAGGGTAGAGAAGAGTGGACGCAAAGTTCTTGGCCCCATCTCAATGATGCAACCTTGCTAGTAATCTCAGTGATTTGAGTCCTAGAATTCAGACCAGTCAGAGAATGTGAAATAACTAAACATCACCATCCTTAGGGGGTTGCCTCTTTAACAACCCCAAATGCAAGAGACCCAGAACCAAGATTGCTAGTTAGCAAAATGGGATTATGAATAGTATCAGAACATTGGAGAGAGAACAGGAACACACAGGTGGTCTCAAAGTTAGAGAAGGAGCAAGAAATTCTAAGGAGGGAATACCAGGTAGCAAATGGTAATGACTAGACTTTTGACTATTATTGCAAGTTATTTGAGCAGCCAGATCTGATCAGAAAAACAATTGCCTCTCCTAAATGCCAAAGTTTGCTTCTGTCTTGGCAAAGTTCAAAAACCTTAAGGTATTTTAAAAATTTATATAAAACTGAGTGCCTATATATCTTTTGGTAGTGAAAGATGGAACACTGGAATATTGAGACTATTCTAGCAGCCTCAAGTTCATTTCCCTTCTAAAAAGGGACCTAATCCATATGAGATGCACTAGAGAGAAAAGGGAAACTGCATTATGTATTTATGACCTACTATGAGTAACTGTGCATTTTCTGGATTTTTTGTGAGATCAAATAAAGGCTGTCTTTTACCTGATAAATGTATAATGTATACATTATACATGTATACATGTTTGTACAGATCTTGGGGCTGACTTTAGCCACAGTAGTGGAGATCATATTCAAGTTATGTTTTTAAATAATCCAAAGAGAACTCTAGGTGGGAGAAATATGATCTCAAAAGAACGTTGTGTTTGGGGATATCCACCAAAACAGATTGTAACAATTATCTTGTTATAATAGAATCTAGAGTGTTGCACAATGGGTTATAGTATTTAAAATGCCTATTATCTAGATCTTGGACAAATACTACTACCAGAAGCCAGGCCTAAAATTGAACAATAAAAGGAAAGCAAACTGACTTGCCTTTGGAAAACTAAGATATTTTAATGACTCCAGTTTTATCCCTAAAACAAATACCTATCATTTTAAAGCTAATGTTTCTCTGGTGTTATTTTATCGCTTTGAGCCATGAAACTCAACATTCTCTGAAGATATTAATTTGTGGATCACCCAAAGGATAAAGGAGAGATGTATCATAGGCATAAAAATTCTCTAATATAAGAAAAGTAGGGACTCATTCTGTAAAATATGAAAAATAAGGAATTATACTGGAAATAATGTATAAGTGATGTTATCAAACTATGATGAAAAACTAAAATGAAACTTTCATGTAATGAGAGCATAATCTATGGGCAGCCCAAGTACTTTATTGGTTTCCTCACAACATCAAGAGAAGTGGCACATTGGTTGGATTCCATATATTGAACAGAAGGGAAGATATTGATGATAGTGACACATATTAAGGAATGGATTTATTGCAATCTCCACCATTGGATGGAATACCCACATTAGTGAAATCATAGAAATAAAGAGATGGTCCAGGCATGCAGTAAAAGAGAAGATAACTAATGGGCAGTCCACATATTCTATTTGCATCCAGTCAATGCCAAAAGATACAGAGGGCAGTTCCCAGCGTGGTGAGTGGAATCTTCATGTGGGATCTACATGAAAAAACATAAAGCATGAAAAAGGCATTGATAAGCTTTTAGCTGCACCAATGAAAGTAGTAGGTATATCAGTGAAATCAAAGCCTTTTGAAAGTATAAGGCTAAGAGATCAGTAAAGTTTTGAAGACATTTTATTGAGATTTCAGGAAAGCATTTGTCAGAAATCCCCATGCTGTTGTTTTTTTTTTTTTTTTTTTTTTTTTTTTGCAGAGGAAGGCATTTTATTACGCTCCCCGAGAGAGCGGGTGTAGTGCTCATGGGAACACTCACACTGATACAGCTGCAGGAGCAGGGGTAACCATTCCCTCCACTCCTGCTAGAGTCATGGTTAGTTTACAATCTTTGTTTTTTTACATAGTTTTCCTAGGTTATACAGTTTATATAAATAGGATAATAAGGATACAGAAGCAAAAGTGAAGTTAATTAGATTTTCCTTGTATTAAACTATATTCTTTTACTTCCCCTACTTTCCCTCTTTAACATATGCAAATGATGCAAATCAGTAGGCCTGGATTCTTGACCAAGACCAGACCCTAGATAAGCTTGAACTGGTTCAAGTGGGTTTGGCCTCTCTAATTCCCCAGACTGCCTTCTCAAAAAGTATGCACATGTGTACAAGCCTCTGACCTCTCACCTGACCAACCTTGAGGCCTGGTCTCTGCTAAAGCTGGGGTGGGGGAGGGCAGGGAAGCACACCTTTAGTTCTGTGGAAACAAAACTCCTCCTCCCATTTCTTACAATTTCCCCCTCTTCTTTTATTCAAATTTTTGTTTCCACATTTTTAATATTCCCTTACTCTCTTTCTCATCTGAATTTTTCTTCTTAATCATCACCCCCTTAAATATGGGAAGGATTGATCGACACATTGAAAAATCAAAGGGGGCAGTCCCCTTTGTAAATACAGATACAGAGACCCCAAAGAAAACGATAATGCAGTTGTTCCTTTAAGACTCAAAAGTCTCTTCCCATAAGCTGTCTGGCAGGGAACATCAGTGAAGTCTTCTGGTCCTTGGTATTTGTTCCAGCCATCTCCAGCATCTTCTTTTTGCCTTCCTGTAGGAACCAGCTTTCTTTCCATTCTCCTACAAAAGTCACCTTGGCACAATTTTCTAATCCTTATACCCTGATCATTTTTACAAATTCAAAATTGGAACTTTGGCCAATTGCCATGTTTAAGAAATTTTACATCAGAACCCAGTTCCTCATACTTTACATTAACTCCCTACATACTTTACTTAACATACTTTACATTAACATTTCCTCACTAGGAGGATAATATTTCACTAAGGAATTAACAGCGGACTCCAGCACCTACCTAAATACATTAGATAACCAATTCTTAACACAGTACATATATAAAACTTTTAGTCATGCCATGTTTCTTTGATGGCATGTACGAAATAAACCACAAGCCATTCTTCTTTTAACATTACTAATTGTAACAAAGCTTTAGACAAGCATGATATTAACCAAATAACAAAATATCCTCACAAGCCCTTGACCTAATTGTCTCCATACCATTTCCAAGAAAAAAAACCTAACTTAACACTAGTCCCAGTCCTAGAGTAATCTAAGATGTTCCATAATCAATTATTTTAATAGATTTACAAAACCTTCTGATTATAGAAATTTGCCACCAAGAGAATAGGGACTTAGAGTAAGCGGACCGTATTTTCCCCAGCTTCCTGTCAACTCCAGGCAGAGGCTGTGTCAAACTGCAAGCTGCATTGAGCCAGGCCTAGTCTGCCAGGTTTCAGTTGAGGCATCAGGTCAAGATGGTCCCACCTCAGCACATGCTGAACAGTTGCCCCCTCAACTTTGCCAAGAAATCATACCTGCAGTTCATGCCTGCCCTCCCACAGGGCTGCTGCCATCTTGGGTCAGCCTTCCTTGATACTCACACCTGGAGTTAGACTCAGAAAAACAGTCAGTTAACAGTCCCATTAAAGGCAAATTCCAATGATCAGTGACTATTGCCAGAACCATTACCCCATCTCCACTGTCTATAAGGATCCAGGAATATTCCACTAGTTTTTCTTTCTGCTTGACACCTTGCTATAGCTACCGAGTGCCAGAAATTCCGACCTATATTACCCTTACTCATAAGCCTTATACCACAAGAGGTCATTAGGTCTGGTATGGAAGAGACCGATTACTAAGGATCCAGGCCAGACTCAGAGGTACAGGTACCCAGGGCCAACTTTCAAATTGTTGTGGACCCCCACAGATCCAACAATTGGTTACATTAAAAGTTCTGTCAATGACTTAAATTATTCTCCTCCTTCCATGGAGGGGAGATAGCGGCTCCAATGATCAGAGCGATCCAAGTAACCAGGACAATAGGATTGTATCTGGATCTCATTTTCTTGCCTAATTTTTACCTTAAGTTACCTAACTTTACTAATTTTTAGCTCTCTTTTACCTTTTCCAGAAGAGATAAGCCTGTGCTTTCCCTTATGCCTCCCCCCTTATTCTGATGGAAGGAAAAAAAAAATGTCACTGTCCCTGTTATCTCCACTATTCCTAATTTTCAACTAGTGGAATAATCCCTCCATCCTTCATTGAAGCTGGCATATACTGAATGATTAACAAGATAATGGAAACAATATTAATACAAAGGTTATTAGTCCATTCTCTCCTGGTGTCCCTCTCCCTTTCGGTGTAGAATAATCTTCAAGGGGTAGGAATTGTCCTTAATAGTCCATTCTTGGGATTCCCCCACAGGTCCTTTTACCTTGGTGTAATGAGTCCACCCTTTCTCAGCAGTTCGTATAGCAGTCTCTGTAGTGAGAAGTACCTGGAACGGTCCCTCCCAGCTGGGCTGAAGCTTAGTTTCTTTCCAGGATTTAATCAGCACCCAGTCTCAATAGGTTTGAACTGCAACCAATTAGCTTACAGGTAGAAATTCAGCAGGCCTTCTAAAAATTATAAGAACAATTATTTGGACAGCTCTAAAATGAGATGTCTCCTTCTTAAAGCAAAATAACCTTTAAACATTGGGATTAATTCAAATTCCCAAAGTGCCATCACCAATTAGTCCATATCTTTAGATGATACAGGCTTGAAAATCACACTCCTGTATTTTTCAAAGTATTATAACAACTCAATTCTTTGTTATTACACAATTTCCAGATATCACAAAATTCTTTAGCCAAAAAGGTGTTGTAATGGGGAGAACATCTAGTTTCTATACATTACATACCCTTTGTCCATAGGAATCCCTCTACCCTGAAAATTTTACACAAGATTGAATATCTAAAAATCCTTGGTCCACTTAACAACATCAATTTCTTAACTAAGTACAATTCCTAATCTAACCTCTAGATTACGAGAAATTATTTTAATCACTAATGGTAACATTTTCATTTTTAAGGCCCAATACTCTTAGCATTGTAAGAAAATTTATAAAGCCACATTTCTAACCGTTCACAATGTATCCTGAATTGACAGGAGGACCCAACCAGGCCTTTGTATTTCAACTGAACTTCCAGACAAAACTTGGAAGTTATAATTTCTTAGGTTATAGCAATTGTCCAACTTCTTAATCTAATGCAGCTCTAAAAATAAATGTAATAATGCCCTAAACATTATTATGTATGTAAAATTTGAACTACCCATTTCAGTCTAGGTAAATACATTTCTAAACCAAATATGACAGTTTAGAATTACCAAATTTTCATCACATCCTTTAAAAGCACCCAATTCACATATATCAAACTCAGACTAAAATCACAATGCTCTTCTCAAACTTCACAATCTAGAGAATTTTAGAAATACAGAAACAATAAATTTCAGATGACATCAATTGCATTTCCAGGTCACTACCTATAGGAATTGTTGATCCTATTACTTCTGATATATATATATATATATATATATATATATATATATATATATAAATTGAGCAAAAACCTGTTGACCCTTCCAATAGATAGGGGTCCATCCTCACCCTTAACTCCGGATTTTTCTCCCAATTTTTACCCCAATGGCTAGCGTACAAAGGGAAGATCTCTCTGTCCCTGTGTCTATCAAGAATATTATGTCTTTATGATCCCCAAACTTTAGGTTTACTAGGGGTTCTCAGCTGGGTCTAGAGAGAAAGAACCCCAGACCCCAATAGTCTTCTTCCTCAAAAGTGAGGAGGGGAGCTCCCCTGTTCTTCCTTTCTTAAGTCAGGACACTCTCTCTTAAAATGTCCTTTATTACAATAGTAACAGACTGTCCTACCTGCCCATTTACCCACATCTCTCCTATATCCTGAAGCCCTGTGCCCTTTGAGATTCTCCCTTAAGGATTGTTTATGATCGCCTCTTCCTTCTTGCTTCCTCATAATTTCCCTCATAGTATTGGCCATGACCGGAGCTTTCTGTTTCTATCTTTCATCCTCCCGCCTTACATATAGTTTCTGAGCCTCTCTCAATAATTTTCCCATTGATCTCTCACTCCATCTCTCTCAATTTGTGCAATTTCTTATTTATATCTGGCCATACCCTAGTGACAAAATTTACTTCTAGCATCACTTGGGCCACAGTGATGAGGGCACAGTCTCTGGGAACCCCCTTCAATCTGGAATACAGTCTCTGGGAGCCCCCTTGAACTGTCCTTGAATCTTCCAACTAGATCTGGCCTTCCCCTAAGGCCACAAGCCTTACATTATCATTAGGCCCAAATCTCTACCTAGCCTTGCTCTTTATTGTCCAGCTACTTCCCACCCCTGATACTATCAATATCCATGCCTTCAGCTACCTTCAACCCCCAATTCCATTCTCCTGGTTGCTGGAGTCTGACCTCATCTCGTCCTCCTTAGACTCCTCCTCAAGACCCTTCCTAAAGCCCTCTACTAGTCACCCCAGACCACCCCCCAATGCCTCCTACAATCTTTGTGTATATAATCTCCATCTTGCCTCCTTGAAGGTGCTCAGATTCAATCTAGCTCAGCCCAGACTAAGTCTGGCCCACCTGACAGGTGTCACAAAGGGGTGGGACCACCCAAGACAACCCGTCATGGTGAACCTCCAACAAACCCCATCCCCTCCCTTGGCCGAGAAGGCCCAAGCCGAATTCCTTCGGCAGGACCCAGCCTGTGGGCACCTTGGAGTCTTGAGCACCCCCAGAAACCAATGGTTCACTAACAACCTTCATTTTGATTTAACCTCTTTAACAGGATCCTGAATATCTCCTAATTTTTTCTAGGAACTGAGAAGGAGATTCATTTTTTTTTATTTCAAAAGTCTTATATTCTGTAATTTTGGCATAGCTTCCCTTATCCATTCTATTACCAATTGTCTAAGATCCTGCATATTCTTATGATGTTCTTTAATATTGTTATCCCAGCTTGGATCTTCATTTGGGAATTTTCTATCTGCAGCCACCACTCCTGGTCCTGGAGGGTGTCCCCTTTCTCATCCCTCCATGGCTGCCTTTCTAATCATACCCTTTTCTTCTCCCATAAACAGGAGGTTGAGTATGGACATTAATTCTGCCTAGTATTAGGAATATTTGCCTGGTCCCAGAAGTTGGAGTCTTTGGGTTTATCAAACAGTAGATTATTATAGTCACTAACTACTGTCTTGTGTACCTAATCTATTCCACTGACCCACCACTCTATTTCTTAGCCAGTACCAAATATCTTTGATGACTGCTGTTTTAGAATACAGTTTTGATGTGGTATGGCTAGGGTACCTTCCTTTGAATTTCTTTTCTCTAATTCCCTTGATATTCTAGACCTTTTGTTCTTCCAGACGAATTTTGTTAATATTTTTTAGCTCTAAATATTTTGGTAATTTAAATTTCAGAATTTAAAATAAATTGCCAAAATTGGTAATATAAAATAATACCACAATAATTTTTGATAGTTTGATTGATGTGGCACTGAATAAGTAGTTAATTAATGTAGAATTGTCATTTTTTATTATATTAGCTCAGCCTACCCATAAGCAACTGATATTTTCCCAATTCTTTAGATCTGACTGTTTGTGAAAAAGTGTTTTGTAATTGTGTTCCTGGGTTTGTCTTGGGAGGTAGACTCCAAAATATTTTATATTATCTACAGTTACTTCAACTGGAATTTCTCTTTTTATCTCTTGCTGCTGGGCTTTGTTAGTAACATATAGAAATGCTGATGATTTACATGGATTTATTTTATATCATTCAAATTTGCTAAAGTTGTTAATTGTTTCAAGTAGTTTTTATATGATTGTCTTCGATTCTGCAAGTGTACCATCATATCAACTGCAAAGAGTGACAGCTTTGTTTCTTCATTGCCTATTCTAATTCCTTCAATTTCTTGTTCTTCTCTTATGATAAAGCTAACTTTTACAATACAATATTGAATAACAGTGGTGATAACAAAGACATCCTGGTTTCAACCCTGATCTTATAGCAAATACTTCTAGCTCATCCCTATTAAATACAATGCTTGCTGAATGTTTTTGATAGATACTACTTATCACTTTAAGGAAAACTCTATTATTTCTATGCTCTCCAGTGTTTTTAATAGGAATGGGTGTTATATTTTATCAAAACATTTTTGTGCATCTATTAAGATAATCATATGATTTTCTGTTCACCTCTGGTTTTTTTCATCAGGAATGATTGAAAGTCCCCACCATCTTTCCCTCTGAAAGATTGTGCTCAATTTCTCTGGGTAGTTGATTCTTGGTTGTAATCCAAGATCCTTTGCCTTCCAGAATATTATATTCCAAGCCCTCCTATCCTTTAATGTAGAAGCTTCTAAGTCCCCATAATCTTGACTCTGGTTCCACAGTAACATGTTTCTTTCTGGTTACTTTCAGTATTTTCTTTTTGACCTGATAGTTCTGGAATTTGGCTACAATATTCCTTGGTATTTTTAGTTTGGGATCTCTTTCAGGAGGTGATTGGTAGATTCTTTCGAAGACTATTTTACCAACTGGTTCCAGAGAGTTTTCCTTGATAATTTCTTGAAAGATGCTATCCAGGATCTTTTTTTGATAATGGCTTTCAGGTAGAGAAATAATTCTTAGGTTATCTCTTCAGGATCTATTTTCAAGTGAGTTGTTTTTCAAATGAAGTACTTTACATATTGTTCTACTTTTTTCATTCTTTTGATTTTGTTTGAGTGATTCTTGATGTCTCATAGAGTCATTAGCTTCCACATGCCCAATTCTACTCTTTAAGGAGGTATTTTCTTCAGTAGATTTTTTTTTCCATTTGGCCAAGTGTATTTTTTAAGGAATTGTTTTCTTCAGACAATTTTTGTCCTTTGTTTTCCAAGTTATTGATTCTCTCTAGCATACCTCTCATTTCTTTTCATCTACCAATTTTTCATCTACCTCTGTTTTAAAATCTTTCTTGAGGTGTTCCAAAAAGTCTTCTGAGGCTTGAAGTTTTGAATGTAGGCATATTGACAATATCATCCTCTTTTGAGTTTGTGTTTTGATCCTCCCTGTCCCCATAGAAACTGTCTATGGTGGTTGCTTTTACTTTTTACTCATCTTATTTACCTATTTCCTGACTTCTAAAGTTGTGCTTTCTTGTTGGAGCACAAGGGGTACTGTCCCAAGCTTTTTGTGCTGAGGGCAAGGGGCTTGGACACTGGATTTGTGTGCTGGGGCCTCGGGTGCTTTTTCTATTTAGGTCAGGAGAGATGTGAAGTCCTCAAAAGATGTGGTGCTCTCAGGCCCTGAGAAAGGGTACATATACTCTGAGGTTAGCGTTTTGTTTGGGGCTCACTCATTGGAAAACTGTTCTTGTCATTTGGCCAGATGAGACTTTGGGTACTCGTTAAGGAGCCCCACAACTTTGAAAACCCAGATGTTGTTGCCTGTCTTTCTGGTAACTATGTAATTCTTTGATTAGACAGCTATAGGGCTGTCTGTTGAGAATCGTATGTGTTTGCTCTGTTTATATTGTCTCTGTAATTTCTGTTTGTATTTGCTCTGAAGTTCAGGGTGCTAAGTGAATGATATATGTATGTTTGATTAAAGTGAGATTGTTAACCCCTTAAAGTTGCTTTCCTTAGAAAAGCAGATCAAAGAACCTATGCTAGCAGCCTTCCTGGTGTTATTGGTCTTACACACCCACAGCACTGCTAGCAACATTGTTGTTACATACCTTGTACCTATTTGATTGGTTAATAGGAAAGGAAAGGGAAATGACAAATGGTGGAGGGATATGGTGAAAAATGAGAGATTAATGCACTGTTAGTGGAGTTGTGAACTGATTCAATCATTTTGTAAACCAATTTGGAACTATATACAAAGGGCTATATATCTTGGCTTTCAGGTAGTCCAGTAATTCTTATATTATCTCTCCTGGATCTATTTTCCAGGTCAGTTGTTTTTGCAATAAGATACTTCAAATTGTCTTCTATTTTTTTCATTCTTTTGGCTTTGTTTTGTTGTTTCTTCACTTCTCATAAAGTCATTACCTTCCATTTGCTCCATTCTAATTTTGAAGGAATTATTTTCTTCAATGAGCTTTTGTGCTGCCTTTTCCATTTGGCCAATTCTACTTTTCAAGGAGGTTTTTGTTTCTTCAGTGAATCTTTGTGCCTCTTTTTTCCATTTGGTCAATTCTGCTTTTTAAGGCATTATTCTCCTCATTGACTTTTTGGATCTTTTTTCCCATTTTGCCTAGTCGGTTTTTTAAGATGTTATTTTCTTCGGTATATTTTTTGTCTCCTTTACCAAGCTGTTGACTCATTTTTCATGGTTTTCTTGTATCACTTTCCTTTCTCTTCCCAATTTTTCCTTTATCTCTCTTACTTGATTTTCAAAATCCTTTTTGAGCTCTTGGCTTGAGATCAGTTTGTGTTTTTCTTGGGAGCTTTGGATTAGGAGCTTTGACTTTGTTATCTTCTGCTGACTGTGTGGATCTTCCTTGTCATCATAGTAACTTTCTATGGTATGAATTATTTACTGTTGTTTGCTAATTTTCCTAGCCTATTATTTGACTTTTAAGTCATTGTTAAAGTGGGGCTCTGCTTCCAGGGTAGAGGGCACACTGTCCCAAGCTTCAGGAGGTTTTTCCATCTGTTTTCAGAGATACGTCAAGGGACTTGTGAGTTTTCAGTTCTTCCAAAGTGGTATGATCTAAGGAGAGGTGTTTACTACTCTCTTGACCAGTGCTCTGATTTCTGAGTAACTGCAATTATTTTTTTCTGCCCTGGAATTGTGATGAGTGTCCTGTGATGAGTGTGGCCACAAGATTTGGTGCGCAAGTGCTTCTTCTCACCCTGGGTCTGCCACCCAGAATTGTGACCTGGATTGAAGTATGGGCAAAGCAACTGAGTCCTACCTCAATGCAAGCAAAGAGACCCCTGTAATCTCCTTCTGATCAGATGATGCAATCCTTTTACCATCTGTGGGCTGAGAACTCCAGAAACAGCTGCTGCTGCTGCTGATGATGATGATTCAGCCACTTCTAAGACCTGTTCCTGCTTTTCTGGAGTCAGGGCAGTGCTGGCACAGCTTGTACTGGATTTGCTCCACTCTCACCCAGATCCTCCTGATCTTCTGTTAAGGTAATTAGGGTGGGACTTTTTTGTACTGTTTTCTCTTTTGGAATGCTGAGGTAATCAAGTACCTTTGAAGAGTTTTGCTTTTCAAATGTAATGCAAGCAAAGTGGACTTTTTGTTGTCTTTGTTTTGGAGTGCTTCTCAGCACTAAGGAATCTTTGATTGAATGGAGAGTCTTTGATGACCTGCTTACATCAAGGAAAGGCATATTTCACATGGGTTCGAGTCCCATGGTTGTGACACCCTCTGACCCTAGGCAAGTGTGTATGTCACAAGAAGGCCTAAGTCACGTGGTTTTGAGTCATATGGTTGTGACACCCTTTAATCTGAAAAAGTGTATATAAACTGAGAGGTTAGTGTTTTGCCTTTGGAGGAACACTCGTTGAAAGAGTGTTGGTGATGAGACTCTAGGTAGCCATTGAAGCAGTACCCCCAGCTTTGAATACCCAGATGTTGGTGCTTTTCTCTGGTAACTATGTATGTATTGTGATTTGGTCAGACAGATAAAAGCCTGTCTGCTGATCTGTTTGTAATTTCCGTTTGTATTCCCTCTGAAATTCAGGATGCTGGCTTTTCCCCCTGAGTTAAGTGAATGGTATATGTATGTTTAATTAAAGTAAGATTGCTAAACCCTTAAAATTGCTTTCCTTAGAAAAGCAGATTAAAGAGCATGTGCTAGCAGCCTTCTTGTGTGCTAGTGTTATTGGTCTTACACAGCCACAGTAGCAGCAACATTGTTGTTACATCTTCTAAGTTGTCTTTGGCATCTGTGGTCTGAGAGATCTGGAAACTGCCACTGCTGTTACTGATTCAATCACCCCAACACCTGTTCTGGGTTTTCTAGAACTTGGTCTATGTTGGTGTGGCCTATGCTGGACTGTGCTCCTCTCCCACCCTGGTACAATAGAGCTTTCCTACCAATATTCTTAGTTGTCTTGGGGTGGGAATTCATTTCACTCCATCTTTTGTGGTTTTTGTCACTCTAGAATTCATTTAAAGTCATTATTTAAAGGTATTTGGAGGGGTTTGGGGGAGAGCTCAGGTGAATCCTTGCCATTACTACACCATCTTAGCTCCACCTGTCAGGAGTTAAGTAACTCCTCAATGAAACTTTCTTCTGATTTTCCCAGATGAAGCCTTCACATGTTTGTATTCATTTGCCTGGCTTCTTTTGCACTTATTCTAGTCATTTTGTGAATGTCATATCTCTGAATCCATTCTCCAACCAGGTGACAAAATGAAATTCCTAAAGCACTGGTTTGACCATGTTACTCCTTTGTTCTATATATGCAGTGGTTAAGAATCAAATGTCTACTATACTTTTTAGCATTTTAAAATGGTCATAATCTAAATCCATCCAGCTTATTTTTCCTGACATCACTTATTCTTCTCTGTCATGAGTATTTAGGTTCCCTTAAATTGGTCTTTTTACTGTTCTTTACTGATTACATTCCATTTCCCATTTCTATACCTTTCCACAGGCTCCATGAATAGAATAGCATTTCCCCTCACCTCTACATAGAATGTCTAGCTTCATTCAAAACAGCTCAGGTGCTACCTCTTATATGACATCTTTGCTGATACCCCAATTGCTATCTCCTTCCCTTCCCCAAATTTATATATATATATGTGCACACACACTCTATATATTTTGCTCATGCTTAAGTGACATTTCCTCTAGAATATAAGTTTATGGAGATCAAAGATGATTCATTTTTGTCTTTGTAACCCCAGCACATAAAAATGACTGGCTCATAGAATTTACTTAAATATCTGTTTATGGATTTACTTGTTGTTTCTAAAGAAAGTTTAAAATTTTACATTGTATCCAATTAAAAAGAAAATCTGCCCCTGAATGTTTCACCAAAGTTGTAATAAAAGTGATCTATACAAAAATATGTCTGTATAGATAAATCATTAAATTCCCCTCAAATACTATAAATGTGTACCCAGGGATTCATCCAATTTATAGAATCTCTCTTTCTGTCTCTGTCTCTGTCTCTCTCTCTGTCTCTCTCTCTCCCCCTCTCCCCCCTCCTCTCCTTCTCCCTCTCCCTCTCTTCTCCCTCTCCCTCTCTTTCTCCCTCTCTTTCTCCCTGTCTTATTAGAGTGGACTATGATCTGTGAATTAGTGCCTATGGCTTATTTTAATTTAAGGGAAAACTACCTCCATTACTATTTTCAAAGAATGCAAAAATAAGAAAATATTCATTTAAATATCTGTAATTATTGAATATACAACCTCACTTAGGAGATATTAGAGTTACAGATTGTACTCTTCTATGACAAAATTAACTGGTGATCTACTCTATTAACTCCTTATAAATTAGCAATCACCTTTAGCTCCTTAAAGTAGGCTTTTAAATGTCCCTTACAAACCTAGAATCCCTACTTCACAACTTGATTTTTTGTGTAAAAGAAAAGATAAAGTACCTAGGACATTCTTGTTCCTAAGACACATGTTTTGAGGCTAAAATTCCCATCTTTCTGAAGATGAAGCCAACATTAAGGTGTCACCTTAAAATTAATTTGCTTTCACCAGAGCCAACCTTTGTTTTCATCTGCTTTTGAGTTCAAAGGTCAAAGAAGGAAAATTTTGATTGAGCTCTTTATGTTGTCATGGCCCCTGAGCATCATTGAAGAATTTCTTTAATATAACCAAGTTTAATAAATTAGAATTTCCTTAAAACTAGTGAATTAATATTATTCTGAGTCAAAAATTAATTTTTTGATACCAGAATAACAGATCTGTGCCCTGTCATGAAAAGAGTAGTTAATAGAATCCTGTATTTTAATGAAAGACTTACCAAACAAATAAATGTCACTTGAAAGCAATTAATCATTAAAAATGGCCTCCTTAACCTATACCTGAGCTGAGCACTTTAGATTAGCCTTTGTGGTAGCATGATGACTACTTTTTCTTTGATGACTACTTCTTGATACAGTTCCAAGACACACTGATAACCTAGGATACGTTAAGAGAATTCTAAAGAAATAAGAAATCAATTAATTAATAAATAAGTACTTTCTCCCTGCAAGGAACTATAAAAGTATCATGAGGACCAGGAGTCAAGATGGAGCAGAGAATCAAGTTTGATTCTTTACTAAGCACTATTTATATTT
The DNA here is from genome assembly GCF_011100635.1 of Trichosurus vulpecula. NCBI lineage: Eukaryota > Metazoa > Chordata > Mammalia > Diprotodontia > Phalangeridae > Trichosurus > Trichosurus vulpecula. The sequence continues at coordinate 421,683,510 of NC_050576.1, forward strand.
CTGTTGCTGACTTGTCATCTGATTTTGAGTCGTTGTTCAGTCAGTTTTTGAGGTTCATATATGACTCTTCTCCTGATTACAAGATGAGAAATTTCTTTTTATAACAATAAAAATATAACTTGTATCAGAAAACACTTAAGGATGGTGTTATATATTCCTTTTTCAAGTTAATAGTGTTCTTTTAGTACCTGATCTTCTTACAATTTATCTCCAGTGTTTTAAGGAATGACATCCATTGCATCCAATAACAACTCCAAGTGGGAAGAGAAATGTTCAATTAGGGGATGAACACTGAATGATCAACTGCTAATTAAATTTATATCTGTTTTGTAATATTTTCCATCTTACTTGTCTTGCCTCCAGACAAGGATGCTTAATACTTCTGTTTTGTTCCATCCAATAAAAATGGAAAGCACAAAATGAAAACATTTTTAAGGACAGAAAGCTGCTCTAATGGTTAGTGGATTCTCAGAAAAGTGCCAACATAAAGTAGAAATAATGAAGCATTAATGGAACAGAAAGCAAATATGTCAGAAACACAAAATTGGTTGAATCATTGATCCATCCACTTTGTTTTCTTCCTTTTTTCCTCCTCCTCCTCCTCCTTGTTGTTGTTGTTGTTGTTGTTCTTCTTCTTCTTCTTCTTCTTCTTCTTCTTCTTCTTCTTCTCTCTGTCTCTCTCTCAGTCTCTCTGTCTCTCTGTCTGTCTCTCTGTCTCTGTCTGTCTCTGTCTGTCTGTCTCTGTCTCTGTGTGTGTATGTGTGTGTGTCTGTATGTCTGTCTGTCTCTCTCTGTCTGTCCATCTCTCTGTCTCTCTGTCTCTGTCTCTCTCTCTCTCTCTCTCTCTCTCTCTCTCTCTCTCTCTCCTTCTCATCCTCCCTCCCTCCCTCTCTTTCTGTTGAGTTCAATAACCTCATTCCCAATAGGTGTGCTCCTTTATTCTGTATTGTCTGGTATATATTCTCCTATGCATACGTTTTCTGATATCTGTTTGGCTATGAGTTAGATAAATGAGTTTCTTTACTATTCACTATATGTGTTCACTGTGGAACTGGCATCAGGTGGGAAAGGGGTAAAGTCTTGAATATAGAGTTTTGTGTCTCCTTTCCACCAATAATGAAAAGTAGTGATCAGAAGTTGATTAAACATGATTATAACCCTTAGATTCATAATATTTAAGGGAATAGATGAAATAATTCTAGCCCAGTACCTCCCTCTCTCTGAAGAGGGCAGACTCCAGCTTCAACTTCCTTCTCCTTCTCCTGGCAGGAACTAAAGTTTTTATTGGAGAAGTTTGGGAAAAGAAGATATTAGAGATGTTTATTCTGCCTCCCTTTGAGCCACAAAAGGACAGCCTATGAGCATAGGTTAGCCTTAACACACATGGGAGTTTTCCCACTCTTACCATCTCTGCCCCCTCACTCAGACAGGGAAGAGCATGCATCTCCACCAATGAAAAGAGAGTTCTATACCAATGGGCTTTGGAACAGGGGTTGTATGCATATAAAAACTTCCCAGATCTATTAGAATTAGAGGGTAAAGTGATGATAAAGGAATGATGTCAAGAAAGAACATTCTCCCACCCACTCAAAAAAGAAAAGTTTCAGGAATGTCATAAAAAGTCCTAAACTACCACATTAAAGGAAAAAAAAAGTACTGCAAGAAACCAGAAAGAAGTAGTTCAACTACCAAAGAACCACATACAGGGTAATTTAAGAGCTAGCAACTTACATTTTAATTGAGAGGAGACCTTGGAATACAATATTCCAAAAGGCAAAAGATATGGACTTAAACCAATGAAAACTTGTCATGAAAAGCTGAATATAATCCTATAAGGAAAAAAATACATTTTAATGGAATGTGGAGTTTCAAGTATTCTTGATGAAAATATTAGAACTGATTAAGAAATCTGAAACACAAACAAAAGAGTCAAGATTAGTTTAGAAATGTAAATTTCTTTGAACAATTGAAAAGGTTTACAGGATGACATAACAATAACATTTTAATGAGGGAGGGAAGTAATCTGTCTTTCATTCAAAACCTCAGTATCATTAAATAATAATGAGAAAATTAAATAAGAACAACAGAAGAGCAGTAAGTAGATTAGTTCTATCTTGGGTGTTTAAAGAGGGGACAGAAAAGAGAGGATGGAAGGATAACACTACTGTGGAAGAAGGAAGGACGAACTCACTAATTCTCATCACTGGAATAGTGAGAAGAGTCATGGAAAAATCATGGAAAAGAGGATGGGAGAAGAGAGCATCAGATGAACTCACTCTTATCTGAACATAACAAAGAAGGGACACACACAAATATGCACACACACACACACACACACACACACATATACACACAGTTTGGTATGGAAATATTTAAAATTCATCAGGTGAACAGGTGGGAACCAGGTAAGATCAGGATGGAAGGTTATACAGGTGAAGGAATTGTTATGAAATAAACATATTCCCTTATCCTGAAAAAGAAACAACAAAGAAAAGAAGAAATGTAAAATAAAGACACTTGGTTTATACTATGATAAGCTCTAATTGAGCACATGACATAAAAAGTCATGACATGAACAAATCATAGACATAAGAAACAAATTACTTTTCAGATCTAGGAATAGGATAAGAGTTTGCAACTAAACAAAGAATAGAGAAGACCACAGAAGATTAAAAGGATACTACTATTTACTAGAATTTAAAAAGGCTTTGCACACACAAAAAAAATCAAATATAGCTAAGGGAAATAATTGACTGAGAAAAAATATATTTTCAGAAAATTTTTCTGATGTTTCCTTTCATTTATATGTATATACACATATATACATGCACATATGTGTGTATGTGTAACTAACTCAAATTTATAATAAGAAGAGTCATTCACAAATTGATAAACATTTAAAGGACATAAACAGGCTGTTCTCAAGGAAAAAAATCCAAGCTACTTACAGCCAGAGGAAAAAAAAATTATTCATCACCATAGTTAAAGAAATGCAAATTAAATAAACTCTGAGTTTCCACTTCACATCTATATGATTGGCAAAGATAACAAAAAAAAAGAAAAATGCTGGAAAGATTGTGGGAAGTCAGATATACTAGTGCATTGTTTTGTTTAACTATGAATTTGTACCAATATCCTGGAAAGCAATTTAAAACTATTCCTTTCAAGTTGGTGGTGCAGCAGATAGAGAACTAGGAATTTTTCATTATAGAGAATGACAACAATGAGAAAATATACCAAGTTATATGGGATGTAGCCAAGGCAGTATTTGGGGGGAAATTGATATCTCTAAATGTTTACATCAATAAAATAGAAAAAGAGCAGTTAAATAATTAAGCATGCAGTTTTTTTTAAAAAAGAGAACAAACTAAAAACCTCTAATTAAACACCAAATTGGAAATCTGAAAAACCAAAGGAAACATTAACAAAATTGAAAGTAAGAAAACCATTGAACTAATAAATAAAACTAGAAGCTGCTTCTATTTAAAAAAAAACAATAAAATAGATAAACCGTTGGCTAATTTGATTTTTTTAAAAGAAAGAAGAAAACCAAATTATCAGTACCAAAATTCAGGGATGATTCAATATTAGGAAAACTGACCACAATAATAAGAAAAAAACAAAAATCATATGATTATGTCAATAAATCCAGAAATAGCTTTTGAAAATATAAAACACTACAAAATACTAGAAAGCACATGAATAAATGGAGCTTTGTTTCAAATGATAAGTAGTATTTATTTAAAACCAAGAGCAAGCATTATCTATAATGGGGATAAGCTAGAAGCATTTCCCATAAGATCAAGGGTGAAGCAGAGATGGGCATTAACATCACTATTATTGAATATTGTTCTAGAAATACTAGATATAGCAACGAGAAGGGAAATACCTGTAAGGAATTAGAATAGGTAACAAGGAAACAAATGATCACCCTTTGCAGGTGACATGATACTACACTTGGAGGATCCTAGGAAATCAAAAAAAGGGAATTAAAATAATTAACAATTTCAACAAAGTTACAGGATACAAAAAACCAGAAAACATCAGCGTTTCTGTATGTGTACTACCAACCAAACCCAGCAGAAATTTGATAGAAAAAGAAAACCGCTTTACTCAGAAACTATAGGAACAAAATTTTTAAAAAAAACCATTTTTCCCACCAATACAGATTCCTAGTTCTTCTTAAGTTGTGGGCCAAGTATTCCACCAAGATTTAATTTTTTATGTAAAAATAAATGAGCACATCCATCTCATCAGTTTGTAAGTTTGCTTTCATCTTTAGTAATGGTAAAATTATTTGCATACTAAAGAATTGTATTAAAATAAATTTATGATTTATTACCAATAAATGTTTGTATACCTATTTTATATACCTACATACCTGGGGGCAAAAATTTCTTGGATGAAAAGGTGTCATGAGTGGAAAAAGTTTAAGAAGCCCTGATCTAAACAATGGGAGAAATATTAATTGCTCATAAGCAGACCAAGCCACATAATAGAACTCGCAATTCTACCTAAATTAACTCATTTATTCAATGCCATTTCAATCAAACTACCAAAATTACTTTATATTGCTAGGAAAAAATAAGAAAATTTGCCTGGAAGAACAAAAGTTGAAAAATATCAAAGGAGTCAATGAATGTGTGAAGATGGCATTGCAACTCCAGATCTCAAACTGTATTACAAAGCAGGAATTAATACAGAATAGGCTAAGAAATAGAGTGGTAAGTCATTGTAATAGATCAGGTACACAATAAACAGTAGGAAACAACTGTGATAATCAGCGTTTGATGCATGCAGAGATTCAGATGTTTGGAACAAGAACTCACTATTTGACAAAAAGTGCTGGGAAAACCGGAAAGCAGTTTGTCAGATGTTAGGCATAGACCAACATCTCACACCATGTAACAGAATAAGGTAAAAATGCATAAACTATTTAGACATAAAGTGTGATACCATAAGCAAATTGGGGAGCATGGAATATCTTATCTGCCAAATCTATGGATAATGGAAGGATTTATTAAGAAAGAGAGAGGGTATTATGGAATGTAAAATGTATACTTTTGATTACATTAAATTTGAAAGATTTTGCATGAAGAAAACCAATGTAGGAAAGATTAGGGGGAAAGCAGAAAGCTGGGAAATAATTTTTACAGCAAGTATCTCAGATAATAGATTCCTTTCTCAGATATATAGAGAACTGAGTCAAATTTATGAGAATATGAGTCATTCCTCAATCAGTAAAAGGTTAAAGGATATGAACAGGCAGTTTTCAGAAGAAATCAAAGCTATCAAGATTCATATGGAAAAATGCTCTAAATCATTATTCACTGGAGAAGTACAAACTGAGACAACTCTAAGGTATTGCCTCACACCTATCAGATTGGCTAATATGGCAGAAAAGCAAAAGATAAATTTTGAAGGTGATGTGGAAAACTTGAGATACTAAAGCACTGCTTCTGGAGTTGTGAACTGATCCAACCATTCTGAAGAATAATATGTAATCATGCCCAGAGGGCTATAAACCTGTGCACATCCTTTGACCCAGCAACAACACTGCTAATTCTGCATTCCAAAGAGATTTTAAAAGTAATATACTATATATATATAATATATATATATATATATATATATATATATATATATATATATAGCATCTCTTCATCTGGTGGCAAAGTATTTAAATTCAGGGTATGCCCAGAAAATAGAAAATGACTGAACAAGTTGTGATACATGATTGCTATAGAATATTATTGTTCTGTAATAAATGATGAGCAGCACAGTTTCAAAAAGACCACAGAAGGCTGATATGAACTCATGCAAAGTGAATGCAGCAGAACTAGGGAAATATTGTACACAGTCACAGCAATATTGTACTGTGATCAACTGTGAATGAATCACCTAGTCTGAGCAATACAAAGAACCAAGACAGCTCCAAAGGCCTTATGATGAAAAATGCTATCTACCTCCAAAGAAAGATCTGATGGAGATTTGAATGCTTGTAAACTTTATTGTTCTTTTTTGGTCTATATTTTCTTTAAAAACATGGCTAATATGGAAATATGTTTTGCAGGGAAGAGAAGGATGGAGACAATTTGGAACTTAAAATATTCTAAAATGAATGTTAAAAAATAAAAAATAATAACTTCTAAAAATAAAATAAAAATATAACTCCTATATTCACTAAATAAAATAAAATAAATGATAGGGTAGACTTAAAGGTCCCCAAGCTCTCCTCTAGTTCTGAAATTATGGTCCTAAAAGGTACAGAAAAAACTCAGCTAGCCAGATATTTGAAAGAAAATTCTGACTTTTACTAGGGAATAATTGAGTACATTGCTAAGTTACCTGGGAAACCAGCTGAAATTATCTGTATCAATATCATCCTATAAAATTATACCTAGGGGTATGGATGAGGATAGAGGAGGAAAAAAAAGGTGGGGAATGAAAGAAAAAAAATCCTGACATTCTTATCCAGCTTTTTATCTATTCTTATGAGTATTTCAGCAGGCAAGATGTTAAACTGGGTCAAGAAATAGCTTCAAGGACAAGCTCCAATTGAGCTAACAGAGGTTTGATCTTTACTTCAATTTAATTATTTTAATAATTAAAGTGTTATGCTGAGGCAGGTTGCAAATCATCTAATTATTTTTTTATATTTCCTATCAAATTATGCATATCAGTTGCTGTAATAAACATAAACTTTTTATTTCTATATGAGTCATGCTGTGAAAGAAAATACAGACCCCCCCACCCAATAAAATAAAGTTTAAAAAAAAAGTGTGCTTCATTTTCCATTCAGGTTCCTTCAATTCTTTATCTGGGAGAGGATTGTATTTTTTTGTCTTGGATCCTTCACAATTGTCTTAGATTTTATTGCTGGGAGTAGCTAAGTCACTCACAGTTGATCATTGTATATTATTGCTGATACTATATAAAATGTTCCCATGGTTCTGCTCATTCCACTTTGCATCAGTTTATGTAAGTCTTCCAACCAAGGTTTTTCTGAAAGCATCCTGACAATTATTTATTATAGCAAAATAATATTCCAATTGATGGGCATCCTCTGAATTGTCAGTTCTTTGCCACCAGAAAAAGAGATGCATATACATACATACATATACATATACATACATATACATACATATATATGTATATATATATGTATTACATATTTTGGTCTTTTTCCTTTTTTTCTTTTATCTCTTCAGGATACAGACCTACTAGTGGTATCATTTGGTCAAAAGAGTATGCACAGGTTTGTAACTCTTTGGGCATAATTCCAAATTGCACTCTAGAATGGTTGGATCAGTTCATATCTCCACCAACAGTGCATAAATTTGACTCATTTCTCTATATATTTGAGAGATGAGGCCTTTTATCTGAGAAACATTGTAAAAAAATTCCCCACTTTTTTTTTCCTTTTAATCTTGTCTGCTTTGTTTTTGTTTGTGCAAAACCTTTTAAATTTTAAATTAAAATAAAATTTAAACTTAATGTAATCAAAATTATTTTTTTCTTCCCATAATGGTCTCTATCTCTTCTTCATTATAAATTTTTCCCTTACCCACAGTTAAATTATTTCTCATTCCCCTAATTTACTTATGGTATCACACTTTATGTCTAAATTATTTATCCATTTTGAAGTTATCTTCATATACAACGTGAAGTGTCAGTCTATATCTAATTTATGCCAAACTGCTTTCCCGTTTTCCCAGAAATTTTTGTCAAATAGTGAGTTGTTGTCCCAAAAATCTAGATCTTTATATTTATCAAACATGAAATTGCTTTCATTTCCTGTTACGTGTTGTGTACCCAATCTATTTTATTGATCCCCCACAATATTTCTTAGCCAGTATCAGATTATTTGGTTGATTACTGCCTAGTAATAGTTTGAGATCTGGTACAGCAAAGACACCTTCCTTCACATCATTTTTTATTAATTTCCTTGATATTCTTGCCCTTTTGTTGTTCCAAATGAATTTTGTTGTTAATGTGGTATTGAATAATTAAATTAATTTAGGTACAATTGTCATTATTATTATATTGCCTCAGCCTTTCCATGAGAAATTAATATTTCCCGGTGGTTTAGATCTGACACTATTTGCATGAAAAATGTTTTATAATTTTATTCATATTCTTCTTGGGCTTGTCATGAAAGATATGCTGCCAAGTATTTTATATTTAAGTGGAATTTGTATTTCTGTCTTTTGCTGCTGGATTTTGTTGGTAATATATAGAAATGCTGATAATTTATTTTGGGTTTTTTTATATCCTGTGATTTTGCTATACTTGCTAATTATTTCAACTTGGTTTTTAGTTATTTCTCTAGGATTCTCAAAAATATACCATCATATCATCTGCAGAGAGTGATAGTTTTGTTTCTGCATTGCCTAGTCAAATGTCTTTAATTTTTCTTCTTTCTCTTATTGCTCAAATATTTCTAGTACAATATTAAAAACACTGGTGATGATGAATATCCTTGTTTCACCCTCATCTTTTTGGAAAGGCTTCTACCTTATCCCCATTACAGATAATGTCTGCTTCTGGTTTTAGATAAATTCTACTAATCATTTTAAGGAAAGCTTCATTTATTCCTGTAATTTCTAGAGTTTTTCATTGGAAAGACTTATTTTGTCAAAAGCTTTTTTGTATCTATGCAGATAATCACGATTTTTGTTTCTTTTGTTATTTATATGATCAATTATGTTGATATGTTTCTTAATATTCTTTTTTATTCATAAGGTATTATTATTTTTTCAATTATTTATTTATTTATTTGATATTTTTAGTTTTCAGAAATGATTTTCACAAGAGTATGAATGACAAATTTTCTCTCTATTTCTACCCTCCCCCCCACTCCAAGACGGCACATATTCTTATTGCCCCATTCCCCAGTCAGCCCTCCCTTCTGTCACCCCACTCCCCTCCCATTCCCTTTTCCCTTACTTTCTTGTAGGGCAATATAGATTTCTATGCCCCATTGCCTGTATATCTTATTTCCTAGTTGCATGCAAAAAAATTTTTTTTTGAAAATCTGCTTTTAAAACTTTGAGTTCCAAATTCTCTCCCCTCTTCCCTTCCCACCTACCCTCCCTAAGAAGGCAAGCAATTCAACATAGGCCACATGTGTATCATTATGCAAAACCCTTCCACAATAGTTATGTTGTGAAAGACTAACTATATTTTGCTCCTTCCTATCCTATGCCCTTTATTCAATTTTCTCCCTTAACCTTGTCCCTTTTCAAAAGTGTTTGCTTTTGGTTACCTCATCCCCCATCTGCCCTCCCTTCTATTGTTCCCCCTTTTTATCTCTTTCCTCCTTCTTCCTGTGGAGTAAGATACCCAAATGAGTGTGTATGTTATTCCTTCCTCTGGTGAAATCTGATGAGAGCAAGATTCACTCATTCCCCCTCACCTGCCCCCTCTTCCCTTCCTACAGAACTGCATTTTCTTGCCACTTTTATGTGAGATAATTTACCCTATTCTATCTCTCCCTTTCTCCCAGTCTCAAAATATTCCTCTCTATCCCTTAATTTGATTTGATATTTTTAGATATCATCCCTTCATATTCAATTCAACCTTTGCCCTCTGTCTATGTATGTATGTATGTATGTATATTCCCTTCAGCTACCCTAATACTGAGGCCTCATGAATTACGCACATCATCTTTCCATGTAAGAATATAAATGAAACAGTTCAACTTTACTAAGTCTCTTACAATTTCTCTTTCTCTTTACATGCTTCTCTTGATTCCTGTGTTTCAAAGTCAAATTTTCAATTTAGCTCTAGTCTTTTCACTGAGAAAGCTTGAAAGTCCTCTATTTTGGGGGGCAGAGACAAGATGGTGGCTGGAAAGCAGGGACTAGCATGAGCTCCCCACCGAGCCCCTCCAAATACCTATAAAAATTGGCTCTGAGCCAATTCTAGACCTGCAGAACCCAGACAATAGCAGAGGGAAGCAGGGCTCCAGCCCAGGACAGCCTGGATGGTCTCTGGGTGAGCTCTATTCCACACAAAGCTGGGAGCAGAGCAGAGTGGAGCCCAGGGTGGGTGGTGTGGACCAACCAGACCAGGAGTTGGGTGGCGTGGGCCCTAGCACCCTGAATCAGTGAGCTGCAGCAGTTACCAGACTTTTCAACCCACAAACACCAAAGACAACAGAGAAGGTTAGTGGAAAAAGCTGCTGGGAACAGAGTTTAAAAAGGAGTTCAAGGTTCGGCCACCACCCCAGGGGCAGAGGAGGTGGGGCAGCTACAAAACTACAGCTGCAGTTGCTACCAGCCCCAGGCCCACCTGGTGGGAGGAATTAAGTGGAGGATAAGAGCAGGAGTGAAGAGCCTGCTGAAGATCTAAGTCCAGTCCGGGTTGGGGGTTCTTGGGGAAGGAAGAGTGCTGGTGTGGCAGAGCTGGCACATCCCCCCAGGCTTGGAACATACTTCTCTTAACTCTACAAGCATTCATACCCTGCTGAAAAACTAAAGGGTCAAGTTAGTTGGCTGTGAACATAGCCAGGCAGTGAAAACGCACCCAGATTCAGTCTCAGACTCTGGAATCTTTCTTTGGTGACAAAGAAGATCAAAACATACAGCCAGAAGAAGTCAACAAAGTCAAAAAGCCTACAACAAAAGCCTCCAAGAAAAACATGAACTGGTCTCAGGTCATGGAAGAGCTCAAAAAGGAGTTGGAAAAACAACTTAGAGAAGTAGAGGAAAAATTGGGAAGAGAAATGAGAAGGATGCAAGAAAACCATGAAAAACAAGTCAATGACCTTCTAAAGAAGACCCAAAAAAATACTGAAAAATATACTGAAGAAAACAACACCTTAAAAAATAGACTGACTCAAATGGCAAAAGAACTCCAAAAAGCCAATGAGGAGAAGAATGCTTTGAAAGGCAGAATTAGCCAAATGGAAAAGGAGGTCCAAAAGACCACTGAAGAAAATACTACCTTAAAAATTAGACTGGAGCAAGTAGAAGCTAGTGACTTTATGAGAAATCAGGATATTACAAAACAGAACCAAAGGAATGAAAAACTGGAAGACAATGTGAAATATCTCATTGGAAAAACCACTGACCTGGAAAATAGATCCAGGAGAGAGAATTTAAAAATTATTGGACTACCTGAAAGCCATGATCAAAAAAAGAGCCTAGATATCATCTTTCAAGAAATTATCAAGGAGAGCTGCCCTGATATTCTAGAGCCACAGGGCAAAATAGAAATTGAAAGAATCCACAGATCACCTCCTCAAAGAGATCCCAAAAAGAAATCTCCTAGGAATATTGTCGCCAAATTCCAGAGCTCCCAGATCAAGGAGAAAATACTGCAAGCAGCCAGAAAGAAACAATTTGAGTATTTCGAAAACACAATCAGAATAACCCAAGATCTAGCAGCTTCTACATTAAGACATCAAAGGGCTTGGAATATGATATTCCAGAGGTCAATGGAGCTAGGATTAAAACCAAGAATCACCTACCCAGCAAAACTGAGTATCATGCTCCAAGGCAAAATATGGATTTTTAATAAAATAGAGGACTTTCAAACTTTCTCAGTGAAAAGATCAGAGCTGAATAGAAAATTTGACTTTCAAACACAAGAATCAAAAGAAGCATGAAAAGGTAATCAAGAAAAAGAACAAGAAAAAGAAATTGCAAGACACTTACTAAAGTTGAACTGTTTTGTTTACATTCCTACATGGAAAGATGATGTGTATGATTCATGAGACCTCAGTATTAGGGTAGCTGAAGGGAATATGCATATATATATATATATATATATATATATATATATATGTGTGTGTGTGTGTGTGTGTGTGTGTGTGTATGTATATGTGAGTGTGTATGTATGTATATATGTATGTATATGTATATATATATATATATATATATATACAGAGAGAGAGGGCTCAGCGTGAGTTGAAGATGAAGGGAAGATATCTAAAAGAAATAAAATCGAATTAAGGGATTAGAGAGGAATATATTGAGAGAGGGAGATAGGATGGGGTAAATTATCTCACACAAAAGTGACAAGGAAAAGCAGTTCTGTAGGAAGAGAAGAGAAAGCAGGTGAGGGGGAATGAGTGAATCTTACTCTCATCAAATTTGACCTGAGGAGGGAATACCATACATGCTCATTTGGGTACCTTACCCCACAGTAAAAAAGGAGGAAGAAGATAAAAAAGGGTGCATGATAGAAGGGAAGGCAGATGGGGGCAGAGGTAATCAAAAACGAACACTATCAAAAGGGGACAGGGCCAAGGGAGAAAATTCAATGAAGGGGGATAGGTTAGGAAGGAGCAAAATAGAGTTAGTCTTTCACAACATGAGTATTGTGGAAGGGTTATACATAATGATACGCATGTGGCCTATGTTGAATTGCTTGACTTCTTAAGGATAATGGGTGGGAAGGGAAGAGGGGAGAGAATTTGGAACTCAAGGTTTTAAAAACAGATGTTCAAAAAAAATTTGCATGCAAGTAGAAAATAAGATACACAGGCAATGGGGTGTAGAAATTTATCTTGCCCTACAAGAAAGGAAAGGAAAAGGGGATGGGATGGGAGTGGGGTGACAGAACGGAGGGCTGACTGGGGAACAGGGCAACCAGAATATATGCCATCTTGGAGTGGGGGGGAGGGTAGAAATGGGGAGAAAATTTCTAATTCAAACTCTTGTGAAAATCAATGCTGAAAACTAAATTAAAAAAAAGAAAAAAAAAAGAAAGTCCTCTATTTTATTGAAAATCCATATTTTGCCTTGGAGCATGATACTCAGTTTTGCTGGGTAGGTGATTCTTGGTTTTAATCCTAGCTCCATTGACCTCCAAAATATCTTATTCCAAGCCCTTCAATCCCTTAATGTAGAAGCTGCTAGATCTTGTATTATCCTAATTACGTTTCCACAGTACTCAAATTGTTTTTTTCTGGCTGCTTGCAGTATTTTCTCCTTGATCTGGGAACTCTGGAATTTGGTGACAATATTCCTAGGAGTTTTCTTTCTGGGATCTTTTTCAGGAGGCAATTGGTGGATTCTTTCAATTTGTATTTTACCATCTGGCTATAGAATATCAGGGCAGTTCTCCTTGATAATTTCTTGAAAGATGATATCTAGGCTCTTTTTTTTTTATCATGGCTTTCAGGTGGTCCAATAATTTTTAAATTATCTCTCCTGGATCTATTCTCCAGGTCAGTGGTTTTTCAAATGAGATATTTTACATTGTCTTCCATTTTTTCATTCCTTTGGTTCTGTTTTATAATATCGTGATTTCATATAAAGTCACTAGCTTCCACTTGCTCCAATCTAATTTTTAAGGTAGTATTTTCTTCAGTGGTCTTTTGGACCTCCTTTTCCATTTGGCTAATTCTGCCTTTCAAGGCATTCTTCTCCTCATTTGGCTTTTTGGAGCTCTTTCGCCATTTGAGTTAGTCTGTTTGTAAGGTGTTATTTTCTTCAGTATTTTTTGGGACTCCTTTAGCAAATCATTGACTTATTTTTCATAGTTTTCTCGCATCACTCTCATTTCTCTTCCCAATTTTTCCTCTACTTCTCTAACTTGCTTTTCCAAATCCTTTTTGAGCTTTTCCATGGCCTGAGACCAGTTCATGTTTTTCTTGGAGGCTTTTGATGTAGGCTTTTTGACTTTGTTGACTTCTTCTCCTGTATGTTTTGATCTTCCTTGTCACCAAAGAAAGATTCCAAAGTCTGAGTCTGAATCTGAGAGCATTTTCACTGCCTGGCCATGTTGCCAGCCAACTACTTGACCCTTGAGTTTTTCGTCAGGGTATGACTGCTTGTAGAGTAGAGATTACTTTGCCTCAAGCTTGAGGTGCTGTAGTGTTGTTTTCAGAGCTATTTCTATACAGCCAGCTCTGACACATCAGTGCTACTCCTCCCCCAATAACCCCCAACCTGGCCTGGGACTCAGATCTAAGCAGTCTCTGCACTCTTGCTGCGTTCTGCCACTTAATTCCTGCCACCAGGTGGGCCTGGAGCCAGAAGCACTTGCAGCTGTAGTACTGTCCTCACAGCTGCACCACGTCACTGCCTCCGGGGTGGTGGCCGAACTGAAAACTCCTTTTACTCTGTACCTGCAGTTTTTCCCACTAACTTTCTCTGTTGTCTTTGGTGTTTGTGGGTTGAGAAGTCTGGTAACTGCCACAGCTCACTGATTCAGAGCGCTAGGGCCTGTTCCACCCGTCTCCCAGTCTGATTGGTCTGCGCGACCCATGCTGGGCTCTGCTCCTCTCAGCCCCCAGGTCCATGCAATAGACCTTATCCGGTGACCATTCAGGCTGTCCTGGGCTGGAGCCCTGCTTCCCTCTGCTATTTTGTGGGTTCTGCAGTTCTAGAATTTGTTCAGAGCCATTTTTATAGGTGTTTGGAGGGTCCTGGGGGAGACCTTTAGGCAAGTCCCTGCTTTCAAGCTGCCATCTTGACTCCACCCCGTGTTTCTTAATATTCAGAGAGCCCTGCATTCCTGTTACAAAGATCACGTTGTCATAGCATATGATCCTTGAGATATATTGCTGTAATCTCCTTGTTAATATTATAGTTAAAATTTTTACATCAATATTCATTAGGGACATTGGTCTATAGTTTTTTTTTTTCTCTGTTTTTGCTCTTCCTGGTTTAAGTATCAGCACCATGTTTCTGCCTGTAAGGTTCAGAATTCCCCTGGGTGGGGAACCTTATACCTCCCCCATAAACATGGGGTTAGTTTGATACCAAAGGACAAGGCCAAGAGGCTCCAGATTGATTATAAAAGTTAAATCAATCAATCAATAAATACTTACAAACACTAAATCATTTGGCAGCCATCCCAGATTGTCTCTGTTTGTAAGTATTTAAAATTAATTTTTGAATTAGAAAGAAGTATTTATGATATAAAGCCATGAAACATCTGAGTAGTCCATAAGCCTTGGCACCTTTCATTCCTTGATCCAGAACCAAGGTTACAAGATAATTTTCCTGACTAATGTGTGCATATTTATGCTGAAGTTATTTGATACTAAAATAAACATTGAATTGGACCATACCTCAATTTTTTAATGAATCTTATCTTCTTCATCCTCTGCAACACATATTAGGGAATAAGCTTGAATATTATTTCAATAATCTTTTATTAATAATATTTTTAAACATTTTAATTTCCTACTGCATCCTCCCTTATAACAAATAAGTATAGACAAGGAAAATAAATCATCAACATGATGTATCTGAAAATATATGCTTATGCTTCATTTTTCACTTTTAGTCCATCATCTCTCTGACAAAAAGTGGGAGGTATGGTTCAGCATTAGCATTAAAAAGTGATTTACTTGTCATACATAGTATTGATTAAAGAATTTAAAACAATTCAAACCTTCCCAAATATCACATTAGCAAGCCTGACTTCTCATTTCACCCCAAGCCTTTTCCATTTTTATCTTTTGTCAGTCTTATTCATGAAGGTACCATGAAATCTCTGCTTTCCAGAGTAATCAAATTTCAGTGGCAAAATCAAAGTCAAGATGACTGGTGGTGGCCCAGGATGCAGTGGATGACCTTAGCTTCTTCAGTGTCTTACCAAGCTCTAAGAGCTCCACAGCACCTGCTTCAGTGGGCCATTGGAACCAATTGTTCTCACCTACTTACTCTACTGGGAGAAATCTTCCCATTCTTAGGGTAGACATCCTCCTAACTCACCAACAGATTTGAGGCCTGTGGTTATCTTCAACCTGGTTTAACCAATCTGCCAAGACAATTTACTGGAGTATGACCAGTACACATACAACAGCTTCTTAGAGCCACAGATGAGAGCCAAGTGACTGAGGGAAGGCACTAGAATTGTATTGAAGAGTAAGGTTGAAGATGAAATAATGCATATATCTAGAAACATATAGATGCCTTCTAAACATGTAGAGAGATAAGAAAAGTGGGGCACAGGGTCAGCAAGAGACTTTTAGAGGGGTGTGTGGATTAGATTAGGAGAGTGGGGAGAGAGGATGGGATGAAGAGTGGAAGAGTGGGGAGAGAAGATAAGGTAACAGGGAGAGGGTAAAAAGAGAGGCTAAGAAAAAAATAGTGGGTAAAAATAAGATGGAGGGCAATTTACAAATAGTAATTATAACTTTGAATGTGAATGGAATATTTATAGCAGCTCTCCTTGTAGTGGCAAAGAACTGGAAATTGTATGGATCCACATCAGTTGGGGAATGACTGAACAAGTCGTAGTCTATGGCTGAGGTTGAATACTACTGTGCTATAAGAAATGATGACCTCAATGATCCTAGAAAAGTATGGAAAGACTTGCGTGAAATAGTGAAGAGTAAAGTGAGCGGAACCAAGAGAACACTGAACACAGTAACAGCAACATTGTTTTAAGAATGACTTTGAGCAACTAAGTCATTTTGACTATTATTAATACACATTGTTTTTAAAAAAAGACATGAAGAGAATTACTAGATCAGGTTCAGATGAGTGAGGAAGTAGTTTGAAGTCAGATTGCAAAGGGTTGGAGAACTGAGGGACAAAAAAGGAAATGAAGGTAATAAGGGAAGAAAATTTCTCTCTCTCTCTGTTTCTCTCTCTTTCTCTCTCCCTCTCCCTCTTTCTCTCAGTTTGGTTGAAGAAAAAAGTATAAAAATAGTTTGAGGGCATAATTGATCCTAGTAAATGTATCTTAATAATGATGAGACTGCCATTTTTGAAGATAACAAGAAAAGAACCAATAGATAGAGAAAACTGATGTAATATTGGTGAGAAAGGAAGGACAATTGAGTAGACTATCTGATGAAGAAGATAGGAGGGAAGGAACCAAGGATTAACATAGAAAGGTTGGCTTTGAAAGTAAATCCAGAGTATGCTGTGGTAGACTAATTCCAAAATATTTTATAAAGTTTGTAGTTATTTTGAATGGAATTTTCTTTTTCTTTTTCCTCCTGCTGGATTTTGTTAATAATGTACAGAAATTTTGATTATATTTTGTGGATTTATTTTCCATCCTTATACTTTTTGTTGAATCTTTAGAATTTTGTAAGTAAATGGATATGATGTCTCCTCTTGCCCATTTATTTCTCTTTTCTAGTTGAATTTATTTTCTTTTCTAATTGCTATAGCTAACATTTCTAGACCTATCCCATAGTCATGACAATGAAAATCAATATATTACCCCCTATCTTCTTTGAAAGATTTTTAGTGTTTCCCCATGAAAAAAATAGTAGCTCTAGCTTTTAGATAGATAATTTTTATTGAATTAAGTAAAAGTGCATTTATTCCTATGATCTTTTAGTGATATGCATGCTATCTCTTATCAAGGCTTCTTCATTAAAGTCCATATAAGCCTACATATTTTTTTCCCTTTTGGGGTATCTATTTGTGATTATTCAATTTCTGCTCTTAGATAGAGTTGTTTTAATTCTGTTTCTTACTCTGTCATTTTGGGTATTAAGTATTTTTAAATATTCAAATAAATATTTAAATAAATATTTGAATATTTAAATAAATTTACAAATAAATATTTAATTATTTAAATAAATATTCAACCTTTTCATTTGGGTGGTCAGATTTGATGATGTATAATTGGGTTAAACAATTTTAGAAAATGTCCTTTATTTTCTCTTCATTTTTAGTCAGTTTATCTGTCTTTTCTTAATTTTGATTTTGGCAATTAAGTTTTATTTGTCTTTTCAAAAAATAAAGATAACTAATTGATTAATCTTCCCCTCAATTTTTTCTTAGTTTTGTTTATTAAGTCAATAGGGTTTTCCCCAGTTTCACCTATCTCTTTCTTTTTTCTCAAAATTTATATTTGTGCTTATTTAAGTAGTTTTTTTTAAAATTTTCTGTTTAAGGACAATGCTCAATTCATTTATTTCTTTTTTCTACCCATTGTTGATTCCCCACCCCCACCAAGAATTCCTTTAGCTGTATCTCAAATTTGAGATTGTCTACTTTTGTCTAATATGATCTCTTCTATCTCTTGTATGCTTATAATTTTCTTTATCTGTTTATTGTCACAACTAATTTAATTTTCTCTATTTAAATACTTAATGATACATGACATTTCAGGACTCCATTGACTGGTGTCACAAGTGGTAGAAACTCATAATACTCATCCTTAACTGGGAATCATCTTGTTAAATTCATGGTAAGAGATTCAAGCTGAACAAAATTCTTATTAATTTCCATTTCTACCTGTCAGCCTTACAGTAAATACCTCATCAGTCCTTTCTCCAACTTATATATTTTGTTTAAATTCTAATATAGTTTTAACATACGCATAAATTTGAATGAAACTTGCCTTGTCTTCTACTCTAGAGCAAATATAAAGGTATTTTCTAAATGGTTTTCTAGGTAGTTGAATAAAAGAAGCATACCTCCTCTGAAAATTACCAATTTATTTTTTACATTTATACAGTGAAATAATCTGTTTCCCTGTGTATTCTAAAACACTTTCCCTTTCCATTCAATATTAAAAAATATAACTTCCAATTTGTTTCCAAATGCTTTCAAAAAGCTTGTTTCCATCAATGGATTTTCCCCTTCATTTCCCATTATAAAATCTTCTCTGACCCTGAAATATGTAATAGGAGCACATCCCCATTTTGGCATCCAGGAATATACCAGATGGGACTCATTCCTTAATAGTCTGTTGAAAGATGGGAATCACTCCTTCCTCTCTGGGATCTGAGCAATCTGCCTCCACAGGAAACCCAAACACTGTTGGCCAAGGACATGAGGGGCCAATATTGATACTTTATATCAACTATAAGCCTCATACCTGGCAATAGAGAGCTAAACATGACTGCTGTGCCACTGAGTCAGTTTTGGAAAATAATTATCTTGGTGGAAACATTGTGTTTGACTTTTAATTGTAGCTATCTGTTAAGGGATTTGTGCTGGATGCCTCTGTATTGCTTTCAGCAGAAATGAAGTAGGTTTTGGCAATGTTCCCTTAGGCAGTTCCAGGGTTGTGTCACTATCAACTGGATCATAAGGTGTAAGGGAAAATATTATTGGAGCAACATCACAGATGGAGTTGGCTGGCTTGCAAGTTTTCAAGGCCATCTGAAGACAGAAGGGGACTAGGAAACACTTGTGCACTATTGAAGCCAAACCCATTATTGAGGGTGATACCATGATGGTAATGCTAATCATAGTGGATTCTGGTTATCCCAACAAAATTATAATAATAGAGCACACCTAAGGAGTTATATTCATACTCCATTAGTGACCAAATAAAATTTTACATCTATTTTTTTTCCCTCTTTGGGAGAGAAGATACGATCTTGAAAAGGTAGAATGTATTCAATCAGTTCAACCTTCCTAGTCATTTTATACAGTTTGCCCTTACAAGCCTT
The DNA here is from genome assembly GCF_011100635.1 of Trichosurus vulpecula. Lineage (NCBI taxonomy): Eukaryota > Metazoa > Chordata > Mammalia > Diprotodontia > Phalangeridae > Trichosurus > Trichosurus vulpecula. The sequence continues at coordinate 421,702,846 of NC_050576.1, forward strand.
AAATTATGTCTTTTGTTCAACAAAGAGTCAGGATTATTTATTCTGAAGTCTACTTTCACTTCAGGATATAGATAGAGATAGAGATATAGACATAGACATAGACATAGGCATAGATACAGATAGATATAGATATTTTTTTCCAAATCACTGAAACTGTTTTTTCCTCTTAGATAAGAATATTCACTTAAAAGTATATGAATTTCAAGTACTATATACTCTTATTTAACAATATATGCTTTTCAACTGTTTTTTCTAAGAATTTCCATTACCATAAAATATTCATTTTTATAGCACACATTGCTGTGTTTAAAAGAATACATAAATACCTACATATATACATATACATACATATGTACTTATACATATGCATATATGTAAGTGTGTATGCCACAATTTCCTTCCCTTAGCCTCGGTGTGACTAGTAATACTTCAGTTACCTACTCCAACCCCAAGTACCCTACCACATATGTTTAATCTCTCATATGCTCTCATTTCAGAGTATGGGAATCCCCTGTGGATGTTCTTTTCCTTCTCATTTTACTGAGTTTGCACACTGACACTCCACACCTTAATCTTATTCTAATTGGTGTTCATCCAAGATTAGTATATCTAGGTATTCTTGAGATTTTTATTGCCTAATTGCATTTAGGGTAAAAATATCAACTCTTCTGTTTAGCTTTTGGAGCCCTTTACAACTTTTATTTCCAGACCATTATTCCTCCCATGCTATGATCCAGCCAAGCTGGCCTTCACTCTGCCCCTCATGAAGGACATTTCACATGACCACCTGTCTACGTTACTGGAATGCATTCCTTCCTTACCTCGGCCTCATAACATTCTCTTCTTCCTTCAAAACGCAGCTAGAGCATCACTTTCTACACCAAGCCTTCCCTGTCTTCCCCTCGTATCTCGTGTCTGCCCTCCCACCTTTTGTTTAAATACTTTGTATTGATTATCTTTACATTTATTTTGTGTATATTTATATAAGTATTTATTCTCCATTGCAGTGTAAGTTCCTGCTTAAACACTACTGTGTCTATTTCCTTTACTGTTTTATATCACCTGAACCTGGCATAGTGTCTAGCACATAGTAGGCATATGATAAATACTTGTATACTTGTTTAATTGATTAATTAATTAAGCAAGCTTCCTTGTAAGCCCTCATTTTTCATATCCATTGAAAGGAAACAGCACCTGGCAAGCCTCCTTTGTCCTGGTGCCACTCTTGCAATGAATATAATGAAGAGTTGTGTAAATATTAAAACATAAGCAGGATAATCATTTATTATGTATTTGCTATATAGCAGGAATCATGTGCCTGGTACTAAGCATGCAAAGACAAAAATAAATTGACTCCTGCCTTCAAGGAGCTTAAATTCTAGTGGGAGGGAGGGAAGAAACAATAACACATATCTAGATAGAAACTCAATGTTGGGGATACATTGATCACTTCTACTGAGGAGAATATTACACCAAGCTAGAGAATCCTGGCCACCCGTAAAAAGATAAGCACTCAGGGCAACACACAAGATGTTCTCACAAAGGACTGAGTCTCACTAATTGGGATGATGACACTAAAGAAAAATTCTCTTTATTTCATTACTACCCCCTTAAAATTACTTCTTCATATTCCTAACAATTTTCCTGCTGCTTTATATATGATAAGATGTGTTCAAAAGTAATAACAAAAATCCTGTTCCATTCCCTTTTTTTCCTGGCAAATACTATTGTTTATGAAAAATAGATTTGCTTGGGTTTAAACTACATACATATATATATGTATATATATATACATATACATTATATATACATATACATATACATATATATATATATATATATATATAAAGTAAAACCAAGTTTACATGCTGGAGGACATGCTCATTTCATACTGTAGAGGTTTCTAGTGGTAAACTGAAATAATTGCTCCTGAGAGTCTTTGCCCACATAAAACATATTTCATTGAAAGCTCTTCAGAATTTCCTAAGACAAGCCATCTGAGATATTGACGGCCTGTTATTTTGTTCTGACATGTAGACCAAACCACAGATCAGATTTAAGTTATGATTTGTGATTATTTATTTATCTGTCAACCCCTTCAGAAATCATCATGAAATAAAGAGGATTACCACATTCTCTTAAAACAGAAAACTTTATTTCATTTGGCCAATCATGTAAAATTCCCCATTTTCCTATTTTTTTCTGTGTAATTTCACATGTACCTCGATCTTTCCATGCCCTATTTTACATCTCAGCCTATTCACAATGTGACATTAAGGACTATAACAGGGATCTCCCAGACTCAAGTTTTTCTTCACTGTACTCTATCTTCCACGTAGCTGTCAAATTACTCTTCCCAAAGCACATATCTGACCATGTTACTGCTATTCCATAAATTCCAATGGCTGCCCATCACTTCCAAGACCAAATACAAAATTGTCTGTTTGGCATTCAAAGCCCTTCACAATCTGACACCATCCTACCTTTCTGGTCTTTTAATATCTTACTTAGATCCTCCACCCTAAATACTCTGTGATACAGTGACACAGGCCATCTTGCTTTTCCAATCACAAGACATTTGCATAGGGCATTTTCCCTGACTGTTCCCCGTGCCTGGAATATTCTCCCTTTGCATCTCCACTTTCTGGCTTCCCCAGATTCTTTCAAGTTGCAGATAAAATCTCACCTTCTATGAGAAGTCTCCTGAGCCTCATTAATGCTAATGTCTTCCCTCTACTGATTATCTCCAATTTATCTTCCATATATCTTGTTTGTACATAGTTGTTGTACATAGCTGTAACTAGTTGTACATAGTACATAATTTTCATTTTGTTTTATTTTGTGGCTTTGTGCTTTTTTTGCCTTTCTTTGTATCCCTAATGCTTAGCAAAATGCCTGGCTCATAGTAGGAGCTTAATCAATGCTCATTGACTGACTAAATGACTGACTGAATGACTAGAAGGAATTTTCTCCATCCACAATCGAGGATATCTTGCATCTAGGATTTAACATTTTCTTATCCCTTATTGGTAATATCTTTTGAGTCATTGGGGTGGTTTTTTTTTTTCCTCTTCAGAAACTGATTGTTTTTTGTGATATGATTTCAAGAGAAAGCAGTTTTGCTCTTCCATAAATGGTGTATGCAATCAAGGTGTATTTGTAAGATTCTCAGATGACTATACTATGCTTCTATCTCCATGATTCAAAATAGGAGCCATGGCACTGAGGAAAATGCAAGTGCCTGTCACCAAGAAGAACAGAATGAAGCAGGAGCCAGCTTCTTTTGAAAAATATGATGCAAATGTCCTCCCTTCTGAATAAGTATTAGCTGCTGATTCAAAATGTATTCATGGATGTTCATGGAAGTAATCAAAGGAATATTGGAGTTGACTGCGAGCACTTCTGAAGGTTAACAAATGATACGTGCACATATATGTATATGTTATATATATAATATGTTATATTGTGTTATATATGTGGTATGTATGTATCTATATATATTGATGATAGGGTGAGAAACACAGGGTAAAAGCTCAGAGGTCCACTGAGTAATTTGTGAGATGCATAACAAAATCTTCTGGTAACTGAATTTTGTACAGGAGAGTCCTTTGTTATGATAAAAATATACTTTACCTTATTGAAGAGAGATGAGTATGATCGAGATTGAACATACCAAGGTGACAATTTTCTTCTATTGTCCTCTTTTTAACTGAACTACCAAAGTAATACCATAATAGAAATTTTAAAATTTTGTACTCAGTGCCTTACTAAACAAAATAGGCATTCTTTCATTTTTCACTCAATATTTTCTAAAAGATTCTATAAAAATTTCTAATAATGAATATTTTAACCTTTCATGTTTTTATTTTGTTGTATCCATATTGTTATATACTTGAAAAAAATAATCTCATATACTTTGTGAATTAACCATTTAAATATTTTAATATTAACCACTTTCTCTTCTCTCTGGGACATTTCTAGGCTCCTTTTCTTTTTTTTCTTCCCTTCTTTCCTTCTTTTATAGATTTGTAATCTTATTAGTCTAGGGAACCAATGCAGATGCATGAATTCTTCTCATATACTCTACAAGTGATAGAAATTCTTTTTAGATTTCTTGTATATTACTTTCTTCTATTGCATTGACTTTTTCAATATACATACATTTAGGAGAGGTAGAGCAGTGTAATAGTATAGTGGAAAGTCATAGGAAAAAAAGATATGAATTAGGGATACACCTGCACTATTTATTACCTGTATAATCATGGCAAAGTCACATCATTTCTCGTAACTGGTTTACTTATCTAAAAATGGTAATTGTAATACATCTGCTACCAGCCACTGTGGATAAGGAAACGTAACAACAATGCTACCTGCAGCTGCTGTGGGGGTGTAAGACCAATAACACCAGCACACAGGAGGGCTGCCAGCACAGGTTCTTTGATCTGCTTTTCTAAGGAAAGCAACGTTAAGGGGTTAACAATCTCACTTTAATCAAACATACATACATCATTCACTTAGTTCAGAGGGGAAAGCCAGCACCCCGAACTTCAGAGCAAATATAAACAGCAATTACAAACAGAAAATATCAATAGATCAAATAACACAAACCAGCAGACAGACAGTCTTCTAGCTTTCCATCCAACACCTCAGTATATAGTTACCAGGGAAGCACTGACATCTGGGTTTTCAATCCGGGGGGGGGGGGGGCTCCTTAACAGTGGCTACCCAGAGTCTTATCTAGTCAAATCACACAACACTCTTCCAGTGAATGAGAGTCCCAAGCAAAACGCTAACCTCTGAATTTATATGCCTTGTTCAGGGTCAAAGGGCATCATAACCATACAACTCAAAACCATGTGATGCTTCTTCAGGCATCACAACCATGTGATGCAATCATTATGTGAACTAGGATTTTCCTTGACGTAAGCAGGTCATCAAAGACTCCCAATTTAATAATAAAAAAAAAAGGCCAGACCCATCAAAGGCACTTGATTATCTAAGTGTTCCAAGAGAAAACAGTAAAAACAAAAAAGGTCCCACTCTAATTACCAATACAGGGGAAAGAGAGATTTCCTCTAGGAAAACAGGAATTATAACTATAAGAGACCTCAAAGACTTAAGAGTCCAATGTATCCAACCTGAGATATAGAAACATCCATGGGATATGAAAAGTTTTCTCAGATGACACAGTAAATATGTGATAAATAATTATATTTCCTATTGGAATCAATTAACATATCTCATTTTGTATGTGCATGTGCAAGGAAAACTGGAGAATATATTTATTTTCATATTCATTAGATTACATTATTATAATAACATTCTAAATACTTTCCCCACCATCAGTCTATCCCTTTCTAATACACACAGATTTAAGGACATGCCAAGAATCAACAAGTCAATTAACATTTATTAAGTGCTTAGTCAGGTACTGTGCCAAGTGCTGGGGATGCAAAGAAAGGTAAAAGACAGTACTTGCTCCCAAGGAGCTTGCAGTCTAACAATCACACAAGGTCACATAGCTAGTAAATATCTAAGGCAGTGTTAGAAGCCTTCAATTCCAGTGTTTTATCCATTACACCATGCTGCCTTACAGAAATAATAAAATAATACTTAATAAACTGGGATGAGGTCTCAGAGATTAACCAATGAGAAAGAGGTTGCAATTTCATTAATTAATTTGATAATATCAGAACATCGTGCACATCAATTACCATAAAACCTGGAATTAGAATAAATAAGCTAAGTCAAGTAGCAGGGAGAGGGTGAAGTTTTGGTATTGTCATCCACTAAAGCATGTACTCAACACTTAAGAAGGCTACATGTAGAATGGCTCCCATGATCCCTGCTAGCCCTGTATTGTGTACAGGTACATGTTGTTTCTCTCAATAAAATACTTAAACTCCTCAAGGCCAGGGACTACTTAGAATTTTTTAATGGTCTCTGTATCCTGGGTAACTAATACAGTCCCTGACACTTAGAAGATATTTAATACATGTTTATTGAATAATGACAAAGCATTTTTTAATCCCTGAACACTTTGATGTCCCCGATATCTACCAGTGATCAGGGTATTTGACAGGCTCAATAAAGGATTGCTATTAAAAATATGCATCTCAATTATTACTAATTTGCATAAACCTTTATATTTAGAAATTGTGTTAAAGCTTATTTTTCTTAAGCATTTTGAGGGCAGACCAATATTATGTTTGAGCTTTTTGAAAATTACAAAAATCATCGACTCATAAAACACTAAATGCAGCAAATGAAGCTGATGTCCTACCAAAGAGTAACCCAACTTATTCTTCCTTTCCCAGTCTCTCTTGAAATTAAAAAAGGCATGTGAAAAGAATACAAGGTACTAGCATTTCTCCAGGTTGTCCCTATTCCAAAGAATTCCAGAGGAGTCATTCTACATTCCCTAGGGTGTTTGGATGGGTCTTTTCTTCTGTGTATATGGGGGTTCCTTATCAAGGGTGACCCGGGGGAAAAATTTCATACTTCAGAATTAGAAAATCCAATTCTGTGTCTCAATCAGATTTAGAATTCTGTTGTTGTTGTTGTTGTTGTTGTTCTAAGAAGTAGGCAGTGGCATCAAAAGCTCTTTACAATCTGGTTATCACCTACATTTCATATTTATGAAATACTCTTCATACTCTTCACTCACTACATTTCAGCGTGTTTTATTTGCTCTTCTCCAAATTCAACATTCCAGTTCCCAAATTGGAGTCTTTGCCTAAGATGCTCCCAAGTCTAGAATAAATAACTTTCCTCTCCCCCACCTCTTAGAATCCTTGAATTTCCTCAAGGCTCAGTTCCTCGAAGTCTTTTACAATTTCCCTGGTTTTTAGAGTTTTCTCCTCCCTAAAATTATTCTAGGTTTATCTTTTTGTGGTTTACATTCCCTCTTTGAGGGCAGTGACTGTTTTCTTTTTCTCTTTCCTTCCTTCTTTCTTCCTTCCTTCCTTCCATCCTTTCTTTCCTTCTTTCCTTCCTTCTTTCTTTCTTTCTTTCTTCTTTCTTCTTCTTTTTCTTTCCTTCCTTCCTTCCTTCCTTCTTTCCTTCCTTCCTTCTTTCTTTCTTTCTTTCTTTCTTTCTTTCTTTCTTTCTTTCTCTTTCTTTCTTTCTTTCTTTTTTCTTTCTTTCTATATTTCTTTCTTTCCTTCTCTCTTTCCTTCTCTCTTTCTTCCTTCCTATCTTTCTTCCTTCCTACCTTTCTTTCTTTCTTGTAATCTGAGCATCTAGTACAATGCTTTGTACAAAAGTACACAATAAATGTTGGACAAATTTATTCCCTGAATTGAGAGTGGATGAAAACAAAGCATATGGCATTTACCTTATAGTGGATCATCTGGAAAAAACTGAGGAAAAGGGAAATATTAAATTGCTTATTCAAAATCACGCTGGACATTAGTCACAGTCAAGCTTAGAATGAAATTATTTTACCTTTTTTCTCTGGTGTAACAAGTAAATTCATCTGTCTTTAACAAAATACCCATGGTTTTCTGTTCCTCTTCTTATGGCAGTTTTGATAACTTGTCCTATAGAAACATTTTTTCATTTCCAATTCATGTATAGAGGGGAGAATAATAAACCTGATGTGATAAATAAATTAATTCTTGGGAGTAGACTACACACCCTTGAGAGGTGAATAAGTTCTTCTAGGGTGTCATTCAGTGAGTAACCTTTTCCACTTCACTAAATGGTTTTTCTGGCATCCGTGAAAAGTTATTCACTGAATATGGATGGGCTATTTATTCCCGAGGAGGAGTTTAGTCACAATAGGATTGGTCGATCCTTAAGGTCCTCTTATTTTAAATGAGATCAAATATCTGTAACATGCTTCATCTGAGACCTTTCTGTACTAAATATATGTTTGACATATTTATTAAGTGTTTCAGAAAAGGAAAAAAAAACAGCAGCAATGATTACCATAGTGTAGGCATTTAAAATCAAGAGGCAGGGAGTGGGATTTAGACAGATTGCCTATTCAGTAGCTGCACTGATGATTTAAAATTTATCAGTACTTGATGGGAGCTCTCATTAACCACTCCAAGCTATTTGTAATAAATAAACTCTAGTAATTTCTGTTCCTGTTATGCTTCATCATGCTGCCTTAATTCCTGGAAAATCCTCCTTGATTGTTTTGCTTAGCAAAGTATTTTTATTAATGTCCCTTTTTAACATTCTTCATGACCCCAGTAATAACCTAGACATTAAAAAGATTACATTTCCACTTTGAGCTCTTTATACAACTTATATTTGGATTCTAATCAGATATCTCTGAATCTGAATTTGAAACATTGGCACCTTGCTCCAATGTCTCTTATTGAAAAAAAGTCATCTGAATTACATTCCCCTTTGCAAGAAAAAACAATATGATGAGATAACATTGTGTTATAAGAAATAAAGTATTTGTAGAAGCATCAACATATCCCACATGGAAACAAAAATATTCAAGTTTTCTGGAGCACTTAAAATTGATACGTAATTTAAGGTTTTTTTTTAATAATACCATGATCACTTCCCAACCTCCCTCCTTCATTCAAAGAAATAGTTCAGCAAAACCAAGAGACTACAACTGACATACTCACCACTTTTTTACTAAAAGAAATGAGTATGTTTCATCATCAGTCCTCTGGAATCAAAATTAGACCTTGTGTAAAATCTGAATAATGATCTCTTTGGTATTTGCATTTATGTAACTGTTATTATTGCATGTATTGTTCCCCTAGTTCTACTTTCATCTTGTTAATAGTTCATAAAGCTTTTCCATATCTCTCTGAATGTCATATATTCATAATTTTTGTCCAGATATAATTTGGCATTTACAATATACTACTTTATATTACCTTTCATTTGCGTATACCTTATCCCACTCACCACCAATAAGATTATGAACCCATTGGAAGAAAACACTATGTCATATATCTTTGTATTAACAGAATCAACTCCCTACCTGAAATGAACCTGTATTAAAATATACCTAAGAAGTAATCACCTACCTTTTCTTGAAAACCATCAAGGAAGGAGACTCTAGTACTTATAAGGGCAACCCTCAGAATTTTTGTACACTTCTAGGAAGTTTTTTTTTTCTGGCATCATCTCTAAATCTACCTCTTTGTAATTGCCTTCTAATTGCTACAGTTCTGTCCTCTGGGGCCAAACAGAACACACTTAATTCCTATTGCACATGACAACCCTCAGATACTTGAAAAAAGTCACCATGTTTCTCCCCAAGTCTTCTCTTCCCTAGGATAAATAACCAGAGTTTTTTTTGGAATAAGTATTCTATGAAAGACAGACATGCTCATTTGTTAAACCATTTGTAAAATCCACTTCTTTCAACTGATCTTCATACGTCTCAAGGCCCTTCATCATTTTGATTTCCTACTCACAATACAATCCAGCCAATCGATGTCCTTCTTAATCTACAGCACCTAGAACTGAGAAGATTCCAGATGTGGTCTGATAAGCAAAGAACACAGAGGTACTATTACCATTTTATTCATGTAAGCCAGGCTTCTCCTAATTCAGGCAAAGATCATATTAGCTTTTTTGGCTGCTACATCATACCTATGATTTATATTGACTTTTCATTCCACTAGAACCCCTTGCCTTTTTTCAAACTGCTATCTAATCATGCCTCCCCCATCTGCACTTCTAAGGTTGATTTTTTTAACCCAGGTATAAGACTTTATATTTACCCCTAATAAATTTCATCTTTTCAGATTTAGTTCCATGTTCTCACCTATGCTTTTGTTTGTTTATTCCTTAGATATTGATTCTGTTTCCTTGGATCTTAACCATTTTGCCCAGCTGAATAACTTCTAAATACCATCTATGGGCATGCTATCTGTGATTTTGCACAGTTCATTGGTAAAAAAATTAAAGACCATAGAGCAAAGCACAGATCCCTGGAATACTCCACTGGAAATCTGTTGATACTTACATGGAAATAATAAAAATTTATCTTTGAATTCAGCTCTTCAGTCAGTTAGAATTCCATCCTACTCTCTAGTCTGAATCTCTCTATATTCTCCACAACGATAGTACAAGCTACTTTGTCAAATATTTTACTAAATTCTAGGTAAACTCTTAATATAGCACTCCATTAATCTAATAGTCTCATAATTTTTTCAAAAAAGGAAATAAAGTTAGTCTGAAATATGTAATTGCCTGTTCTTTTAGCTAAGATGTCTATTTATACCACAATCACCACTTTCTATTCTAAATATTCACTTAACCATCTCTTTAATGATTTCTTCTAAAATTTTGCTTAACTTTAAAGTCAAGTTCACCGGCCTAGAGTTTGCAGGTCCTAGTTTCTTGTCATTATGCTGTGCCGGTCATGTCAAACTCTTCATGACCCTATTTGGGGTTTTCTTGGCAAAGATACTGGAGTGACATGCCATTTCTTTCTCCAGCTCCAGCTTTTATTTTACAGAAGAGGAAACTGAGGTGAAAAAGAGTTAAATGACTTGCCCAAGGTCACCCAGCTAGTAAGTGTCTGGGGCCAGATTTGAACTCATGAAAATGAGTCTTTCTGGCTTCAGGCCTCGCACTCTATCCACTATGCCACCTTGCTGCAGGTTCTAAACTATTATATTTTATGAAAATTGTGGTATTATTTTTCCTTCTTCAGACCTCTTTATTCTCTATAACCTTTCTAATATCAACAATACCTCAGTAATCACTGAAAGAATGGCCAGTTCTCTTACTAGTTTCTTATTTATTCTGGTGATCTGTTAATTTTTGTTCTCTTTTCAAGTACAAAGATTTTTCTCCCCGGCAAAGAAATACTCAAATGGTATGATGGCAAATTGAAACCCATGTCTGCCTAACCTGTGCAATCATTGTCTGTGTCCTCCAATAAATTCACTGTAGGAGGTCCACCTAGTGTACCTGGAGTCTTCCCTTTCTCCTATACATTGTGAGGTTATTGTGGAGGACTCTGGCTCTCCAACCATCATTTTTTGCCCTCACCAAATTTCTCTTCTTATCATACAACTCTTTGTTGACACTTTTTATTCCTTATTATCCTCAAAATTCTTTCATGGTTTGATATTGCAGCCTGCTCACAACCTCTATGTGTCTCTCCATTGCTTTCTATCTAATATCCATTTTTTAATTCTTCAGAGACAATTATATAGCATTTCTCACTGCTGTACACAGGTAGAATGTTGACGTTAAAAAGATGAGGCTTTACTTTCAAAGGAAGCTTGCAAGTCAATAAAACAAAATTTCTATTTCCTAAAAGCAATCCATCTTTTCTCCTCCTCTTATTCAATTCTGGGCCCAAATTGTTCACAATCCAACTTTGCACCAAATAGATGTACTAATGAACAAGCTTTCTGGATTGCCCGTCCAAACGAATGGGAGAATTTGGGCAATATTTGTTCCTCATCAAATCTGTCTTTCAGGTCTGAATGATTTTTACTCTCTAAAAGAAGCGAGGTCTTCTAGTTTGGTGCAGTCTTGCCCAAAATCAAGGAGCATCTGGAGGATTTGGGCAATCTCATCTATCAGCGACATTCTTCAGTGACTGACTGACTGACTGACTTATAGGGATAAGTCCCTGAATGAGGAAATAGAAAAGGTATGGATCCTAATTTAATAATTGGTTATTAATATAATAGAAAACAATTTCTCTCACACTTATCATAGTACTGTTATATGTGATGAAGGAATATCTCATGAAATACTATTCTTTTTGCTTTTGTCATACAACAAAGCCCATTTTGCTAACCAGAGTTTCCATTCTTCATATCTCCAAGGAGAACCTAGTCATATTCCCACTTAGTTGCAATTTTCTTCTTTTGTCTGTCTTTGTTTATCACAAGCAAGTAAAATCAATGTGACTTAGCAAACTCAGTAATATGTCCTCTAATTGGTTGATGGACAAAGGGCCCATGTTTAGAATATAGGCAAACTAAAAGTCATAGACCATTTAAAAACTAGGAGATTCTTAGTTCCCTTTGCCTCCCTTTCCTGACAGTCTACTACCATCAATGGAAAAGTAGAAGAACTGAGAATGTTTTTGAATTTTTCTGTCTCATCACCAAGTAGCCAGTCTACTAATGATGTGCCTTTCTGAAGTTGTGTGGGTAGGGCCACAGAAAACAGACCCAGTCTATTGCTGAGGTCACACTCAAAGCCTTTCCAGAATAGTACAAACAATCTAGCTGAAGAAAACGCAGTAACACCCAGCCAAGCCATTGGGTAAATGTGAAAATATACTACAGCTATCCACCAAAGAATGAGCCCAGGAGTTAGCAAATTGACCGCCATCTAGCAGACATGTTATGCCACAGGAAGAGCCCAGTCACTGAGCAATCTGTCCCAGGCCAGGCTGGCAGCAGCTGCCAGCAATGGAGGAGTTTGCTATGCAAAATAAGCCTCCCTTATTTCATCCTGATATTGAACATGAACTAAGAGGATTCTGGCCTGACTTAGGCTTCTCCCTAACAATATATAATTCTTTTAAAAATCTAAATTGGTTGATGAGTTTTCTTTGCATCTATATTAGTCTTTTCATACAACTCCCAGTTTTCCTCTTCCCTGGAACTGTTTCCCTTGTGTCTTCAGACTTTCATTTCATTAAAATGTCTCCAATCCCTCCTGGGCTCACCTCCACTACAAAATTTATTCTATGGCATCCTATGTGTCCTTCCTCTGAAATAGTTAAAAGTCTGATTTCCCAAGATTTAAGGAGAACATCAGACTATGTCTGAAAGTCCTTTCTTTCTACATCATAAACCCTAGAAGTGCATGGTCACTCCTCCCAGGTTTGTCATTTATACCCCAGCAACCAATTCCTCCTTCATCCCTGTATATTATTAGTTTTGAAGCTTTTGGTAGAGGGAATGCCCCAGAAGATGCCTGCATAACTGAAATACCTCATCGCCATATATCCTGTCTCTATGGCAGATTTGTGATATATTTCCTAAACTCCTTGTCTACTTATCTTTCTGCCAGGTAGTCTGTTACATACTGCAATAACAAAACCATATACATATGTGTGTGCATGCATGTGTGTATATGCACATATACACATACATACATGTATACACATAACATACACATGCCCGTACATATGTACTGTGTGTATGTGTGTATGTATGTATTGTGTATATATGTGAGTATATGGATATATGTGTATATATGTACTTTTATATATGTGTATGTATATTATGTTATATATGTATGTATGTATAATTTATGAAATAAAACAAGCTTTTCCATAACATAGTACAATTAAAAAGATAATGATAATATATATTATAATACAATATAAAATTCTACTTATATCTGAAAGGCCATTTTCAAGTGATCTTAAAACAACAGCTTCATTATCGTTCCCTTGACTGCCAGAGTTGGCATACCACTTGTAAGAAGCTGTGTTGTTCATTCTTTCAGTCATGTCCAACTCTCAGTGACACCATGAGCTATAGCAAGCCAGGCCCTTCTATCCTATGGTGAATGTTTACTTACCTATATTAAAGGGAATCCCTTAGCTAACTTGGTACCAATTCTGAATTTCTAGTTGAAGATGCCCAGACCCAGACCCCCCAAAAAGAGAGGGTAAGATCTCAGCTAAGACCTCTAAAGAGCCAAAGATTGGTTCTCACCCCTCCATAGGGCTTTCTGGAAAAGGAAAGCCTTGCGCTGGTGGGCCAAGGAAAACTTAGAAGGCAGTGGTAGACTCCAAATGTTACTGCTGGGCTTAGCACTAGAACATGCTGAATGATAGAGAACAAGTCCCTTAGTTACCTTTCTACTAATGAACCTGATCCATAATGAACAATAACTATGAAGGGCTTGGGGCGGGGGGAGCAGTGATTTCAGCATCTGCTCTCTGGCTTGAGCTTTCCTGATTGTTTGCAACACTTTGCATTGGGAAACTGACTGTGAATAGCAAAGATTTGTCATCATCTACTACTTGGACAAGCTTAGTATGATCCAGAGTTCATCCTTTCTGCAGTGGGAGAAGAAAAGTCTATAACTTTTAATCTTCGTTCTCTTACATTATTGGACTTTCCTTAAGGGGGATATTCCATCATTTCTTATCTTTTGGGGTATTTCTTTGGGTTTTTTGTTTTGTTTCATTTTTCTGTCACCTGCATTTTACTCGCCCACTATGCTGCTCATACTAGATGTCTTCTACCCCTACAGTCAGTGTTCTCCAGATATGACCCTATGACCATTTGAGTGGTAGAAGGTTCTTTAGAATAGTGTTCTCCAAATTTTTTTGATCATGCCCTCCATCAGTAAAAATTTTACCATGTTCCCAGTGTGTGTTTTTATTAAAAATTTTATAAATTACTACTACACTGAAATATACACGTTATAAAATCCACATAAAATGTAAAAAAAAGATGAAATATAGCTCCTTTTTCCCTAGAATAAATAGGGAGCTAGTAGAGTTTATTAACAAAAGGAATGCATGTTCAGACCTGCATTTTAGAAAAATCTTCATCCTATATATCTGGTCATTTGAAAGTATTGCCGTTTCTCCTCCCATAGCATCTCTTGAGTCTTGCCCTTTCTCTCTATTAGCACAGCCTAGTTCTGTTTTTCATCACCTTTTCCCCGGACTATCACAATAGTTTCCTAATTGGCCTCCTTGCCTCATCACTTCCTCCGTCCAATCAATCTTCTGTCCAGCTGCCAAAGTAATTCTCCTAAAGCTCAGTTCTGACCTTGTCACCCCCCCCCCCCTACTAAATAAACTACAGTGGCTCCTTACTGACTTTAGAATCAAGTATTACATCATCTTTATTTTATCATTTTAAATTTTTATTTCTGCATGTTTAAAAATATATATAATCATTAGAATAATAGTATATTTGCCGATCACACATAAAACAGTTTCACCAAAATGGTTGTTTAACCAAAAATATGTAGGGACCACTGTTTAAATATCCAGAATATTTTTACATCCTGCTATTTGGGGAGCTCTCGCTCCTCAAGCCTCTGTAATAAAATTTTTGATGAATGTTGAACTATTTATTTTGTTCTTTGTGCTACTGTGACTCCTTGTATCACATTAATCTTTTGACTTTGGCTTTCATTTGTTAAATAAGGGAATCTGAACTTTCTGATATTATTTCATTTTCCAAATTCCTTTCAAGATGTTTCTCATTAATGTTTTTTATGCTATTTACCCCAGAGTACTTCTTTTACTCAGGCTATTGCTTTTACTACTGCATGATATTTAAGGAACCTCACAATGCTTTTCTGTCAGTTTTCAATATCCCTTTCAAATCATTTCTACTACCTCTATAGTGGTTAACTCCTGTCCTTAGAGATAGTCCCTGAAAGCTCCACCTTTTCCTTCTATAATTGTAAACACAATTACTTACTGTATATTCTTCTGTGTAAATAAAAAACAGACAAATAAAACAATATTATACCATTTTGTTACTATTCTAACTCACAATTCTATTTTGTTTTACAACTTACAAAGCCTGTCCCTTGTAGTGATCTTTTGAACTAGGTAGAGCAAATATTATTATCTTCATTGTACACGCAAGGAAAGTTAGGTTTAGAGACATTGGGTCATGAGTATTACACGGCTATTAAGTGGAAGTCAAAAGAGATACCTAGTAATAGTAAAATAGGAACAAATAAGGCACTATGGCAGTTATTATTAATGCTTTAGCTGTCTTTCATCGACATTTTTAGCCACCTAGAGTGATTGGACAGCCTATTTTTCCATAACTATCATAATACATTTATGTCATCAAATGAAAGGATGTATTTGCATTGTACTTTGAAATGCATAATGATTGTAAATCTGATTATTCATTAGCATGTTAAATGAACGGCCTGGAATATAGGCATATTATTCAAATTTGATGATCTCTCGTTTTCCAAAAAGAGCTCAGAAATCATCTTATCCAGTCCCTCTTTTTCAGTTAAAGAAAATAGACTCTGAACTGGTAAGTGACTTGTGCATGGCCACACATGGAGTAAATAGCATAGTTAGAATCTGAATCAGGGTTCAATGTTCTTTTCATGAAAAGTTTTCTCAACAAAGACTTCTTGTTCTATATGTGCTTATACTGGACTTTGCATTTGCACAAAGTGAGGGTTATTTTTTTCCCAATTATTTCAACACTGTTTTACAAATTGCTAGCAAAATAATGCGAAATTTAAAACTAAATTAAATCTTTGGGGGGGGGGCTTATTTTGTTTTTTAATATATTTTCTTTTTATTAACATTACTATGACTAGAAGCTTCCAAGAACTGAAATGTCCTAGACTTTTATAGGTCACTAAAATCCTCTTTTAAGTTCCTTTAATTACTAGTCTGGGTATGACGTGGAGTTCTTATGCTTCTCCACTCATGATTTTTGAAACATTTGGGAGGTGAGCAAACTGCATGAGCTCCATGCACCAGTATCACTTTGCCCTATTCCCTCAATATTATGTTGAAAATTCAAGGGTTTACCAATAGAACTTTAAACTATTTTGAACCTATTAGCACATTCAGCCACAGTCTATGTACACTAATGTTCATATTTGATATTAAATGTGCAAGCATCTCATTAAAAGAGGGCCACTCTTATAGGAACTCAATCCTGGAGATAAGATGATTCCTTAACAAATGGAATCCAAGAAGGAAGTAGGGCTTGCTAAGTTTAAAGGGAACTATAGCTAGAATTGTAAAATGTTAGAATCTTTAAAGTGAGAATTGAAAATCATTTCCCAGTGTGGCATAGCTCAGAATCAAATCCTTTCATAGACTTCCTCCTTCTAATTGTTTTAGGAAGCAGTTCAGTGTAATTGAAATGTTATTCAGAAGAACCATGAGAGGATTCTGGGGAAATGGCAGAGTAGGTCAGAAAATCCCAAGCTCTCAAGATTCCCCCTCCCCCAAAAGAGATGAAATAGTGCCTCAGGGCGAATATTGAGCAGTAAAAATAAATAAGAGTAGGAACAGAACAGGAATCCTCCTAGGACAATTGGAGAAGATCTGAAGAAAAGTCCCATGATGAGGTTTGGTCCCTGTGAAGAGTAAACACCTCCAGACTGGGTTCTACGTCCACTTAAACAACAAGTGGCAAGCCCTGTGGTAATCTGGGTTGGGAAGCTGCCTCAGCCCCAGCTGCAGGAACTTTTACCCCCAGAACAGTGAGGGACGTTGAGTATCTCAGCTAGGGATGATGGAAGGAACCTCTGCTGACAAGGAAAACCAGACTCACCTGTGCAACGGAGACACTGCGGGGGGGCAAGAAGGAACAAGCACACGCCCGGTTAGTGCAGAAGTGCTGGGACAGGGATGCTGCTGGCTGTGGGCACTTAGAGGAGGCTAGAGAGGTCTTGGTTACAGTTCCAGGGCAGAGGACAGAACTAAAGGGTTATCTGAGGCCAGAGGCACAATCTCTCATACCCCAGGACTAGAGGTGATTATAAAAACCAAGCCACCACAAAATTTTTAAAAATGCACAGGCAAAGGAGAAAGAATCTAATCACAGATAATTATTATAGGAACAGGGAAGACTGGGGTTCATCTTCAGAAGAGGATACTGAAGCAAAGAAACCTGCTTCTATTCCAAAGAGTAATGTGAAATGGTCACATGCTCAAAAGGAATTCATAGAAGAACTTTAAAAAAAGACTTTAAAAATCAAATGAGAGAGATTAAGAAAAAACTTAACAAAAAAGAACAATCCAACAAAAACAAGAAGATTAGGAAAAGAAAGTCAACTAATTAGAAAAGGAGATCCAGAATGTTTAAGTAAGAAAATGTCTCCTTGAAAATCAGAATTTGGCAAGGAGAAGCCAGCATAGTTATAAGAGACCAAGAAATAATAAAACTAAATGTAAAGAATGAAAAATAGAAGTATTTCTTAAGAAAATTGATCTGGAGAACAGATCAAGGAGAGAAAACGTAAGAATAATCAGACTCTCTGAAAGCTATGATAAAAAAAAGAAGAATCTTGATACAATAATACAAGAAATAAATTAAGAAAATTGTTTAGAAGCATTAGAACAAGAGAGGAAAGCAGAAATAGAAAAGTCTATTGATCACCACCTGAAAGAGATCTTATGAGGAAAACCCATAGGAATATTACAGTCAAATTCTGAAACTCTCAGCTCAATGATAAAATATTATGAACAACAAGAAAAAAGCAATTTACATATGGCAGTGCCATAATTAGAATCACACAAGGCCTGGCAGTGGTGACACTAATAGACTGCAGGTCTTAGAACACTATACATCAAAGACCAAAAGAACTGGGAATCCAACTCAAAATATCATACCCAGCAAAGTTAAGCATAATCCTGAATGAAAAAAAATGAACATTTAATGAACTGTCAGACTCTCAGGACTTTGTTAAAAAAAATAACTGAACTTAATAGAAGATTTTACATATAACAGCCAAGAGAAATATAAGGTATATATCAAAGACTAATTAGACGGGACTCAGTGAGGACAAACTGTTTACCTTTTATGTATGTAAAATGTATGTCTAAGATTGTTATTGGTAATTGGGTAGTTCATAAGAAAGATTAGGTTAGACCAGAGTATGATAGGTCTTTAAAAAGTAAAACCATTTAGGAACAGCTAATGAGGTGTGAGAGGAAGAACCAACACAGGGGAATTAGATGGGGGAGGAGGGCTGTTTGTTCTGGAAACCTACTTTCATTCGGAATGGATTCAAGAGGGAACAACACACACGCACACGCATACGTGTACATACATGTATAAAAGTCTTCTAAATTCAGAAAGAAATAAAATGCTAAGGGGATAGAGAAAGGGGAGAGGTTAAGGGAGAGATCCTTAGAAGAGAGGGTGAGGGAAGAGGTTAAGGGTGGGGTATAGAAAGCTGACTAGATTAATGTGAATGGGAGGGACAAGTGAGGATAAGGGTCATGAAGGTTGTGATGCCCTCTGGCTCTGAGAAGGGTATATATATATACCCTGAGGTAAGGTTTTGCTTTGGGGGCTCACTCATTGGAAGAATGTTCATGTGATTTGGCTAGATGAGACTCTGGATAACCATTGTTAAGGAGCCCCTCTGGCTTTGAAAACGCAGATGTTGTTGCTTCTCTCTCTGGTAACTATGTATATATTACCTTGGTCAGACAGTTAGAAGCCCTGTATGTTGTTCTGTGCTATTTTCTCTGTTTGTATTTTCTCTGCTTGTCTCAACATTCAGGGTGCTGACCTTTCCCCTGAACTAAGTGAATGATATATTTGTTTGATTAAAGTAAGATTGTTGACCCCTTTATAAATAGCTTTTAAAAAAGCTATTTTTCCTTAAAAAGCAGATCAAAGAACCTGTGCTAGTAGGCCACCCTGGGTATGCTAGGTGCTTAGTATTACAAAAACATGGCAGCTCTCTCTGAAGAAGTTAATGAGAGAACAACAAATTACAAATACAAGTATATTAAAGTTAAGAACCATAAGAAAGAAGAAAAGTACAATTCAATAGCATTAATGGCCATATCAATGCTATTTAAATGAAATATATTGATCTCAAAGATAGGATTCATAGAGACAACTTAATGATCATAGTCCCATAAAAGAATACAGGTAAAATAAAAAACCTAGATACCATAATATAAGAAAACTGTCCAGAACTTCTGCATACAGAAAATAAAGTATTAGTTGAAAAAAATCTACAGATTGTCTACAGAAAAAGGTAAAAATACTCTTCTGAAAACTACAAGACAGGGTGGATAACTTTTCCAATGATAAACAATGACAAGCAACCATGAGAAATAGCTTCAAACATTTTAAAGGAAATTCAAATAATAAAAGGCAGAACCTTGAGAAACCTCAGGAAAGAATGAAATTATATATTTCAAAATGCCTAATCAATGCAACCTAAAATGATATACTCTTCAAAAATTGAGCCTAATTATCAAAGATGGGTATCAATAAAGGAAACATTTTAAGCATTCGAAAAAAAAAGAAAGAGTAGAAAAACGAGCATATTATTCAATTCGCTAACATCCAAGACAACAGAAAAACAAGAAAGGAAATTGATTCCCCTAAAGAGCTAGCTACCAGAGCTTGAGATGACCTATCGAGTTTGAAAGTTTAAGGAGAGCTTTAGGAAGCTGAATTGCAAAAGACAGATGTGGAACAACAATACCTTCTGGTCTGATGATTGCAAAGAGCAATGACAGGCAGGCATATGGAGAAATGAGCACTGCTACATAAATTGGCAGAAGGTCTATAGAAGCAAGCATCGATATGGAACAATAAAACTTGTCCAATCCCCTGGGTGTCCTGAAAGTTCAAATATTATAAATCACTGAGGATCTATTATTATATTCATTTTACAGATGAAGGATCTGAAGCTGAAATAGGTTACATGATTTTGCCCAGGATCACACAGCTGATAAGTATCTGAGACAGGATTCAGAATCAGCTCCTCCTGATTACAACTCCAATGCACTATTCCCTGTACCATCAGTCAGGTAATCATTCCACAAGTTCAAATTTCATTTAAAAATATTAATTAAATACAGAGTACTCTACTAAGTGCTGAGGGAATACAAATGCTTAACCTCCTCTCATGGAGCTACTAATCTAGTAGTCAGATATTACTCACATAGAGTAACATAGAGTAAAATCATGGCCTTCTGATGCTTCTTAAAATCTCTCTTTATTAAAAGAAAGTTCACCTTCATCAGACAACCAGAGGCTACATCATTAAATAAGATAATGAAGCAATAAAATGCAATAAGAAATGAAATAGTTGAAGATTTCCTTCAAAATCTGAATACATTCAGGACAAGGCCAGCTGATCCTTCCACAGAGATTATTTTTAAAACTAGCAGATGTTATAGTAGAAGAAGTTTTGAGAACTAGAGGGCAAGTGGGTAGAAATTACAAAAGAAAGGGTGTAGTTACAATTGTTTTTTAAAAAGAGAATAAGGACATCACTGGAGACAGTAGATGAACAGCTTACCTTTCATAAATTGATAGATGCTGGGATAAGACATCTTCAGATTGTAAGCTCTCAGGTACCTACACAAGCACAGATTTGGGGCTATAGTTAATATGGTTTTATGAAAAATTAATCACACTAAACCAATTTAATTTTCTCTATGACAGTGACAGGCTAAGTAAAAGTAAAATATTTAATATATTTGGTTTTTAGTGAGGCTTTTTATCTCTGCCCCACAAGTCATTTTCATAGTTTAAAATGCTCTCATAAGTCAATGCATAATTGGTTATATGGGGTAAGGATATGGTGGTCAAAATCAAAGGTGAGTATCTATGACTCTCTGTCCACCAAATATGATATATTAACTAGTATCCCATTGGGGCCAGCAGCATGTAATATTGTTTTGTTGTTTCAATGACTTGGATGACATCCTTTTCCACAAGCTTAAT
The DNA here is from genome assembly GCF_011100635.1 of Trichosurus vulpecula. Classification (NCBI taxonomy): domain Eukaryota; kingdom Metazoa; phylum Chordata; class Mammalia; order Diprotodontia; family Phalangeridae; genus Trichosurus; species Trichosurus vulpecula. The sequence goes on from NC_050576.1 coordinate 421,724,208, forward strand.
GAACATACCCTGAGATCAAAGTCTTAAAAAGTTTCCAGGACCACAAAACATAAGAACAAAATCCAAATGACCTTGAGATATAGTTCATCAAAACTAGAACACAGTTCAGGGAAAAGACCAAATATTTACATTAAAAACCCCAAACTAGCTGTATGACATGGAGAAAAACAGACAAAGTAGGTAAGCACATCCTTCGCTATATCAGAGCAATTATTTTAGTGTGTTTTGTAGTCATACCACATGGTAAGCCCTATGCACATTAAAAGATGTTTTTTTGGAGTTGCTGCAGAATAAAAATTTACCAGCATGAGAGCAACATGTTCATTCTCTATAAAGATAATTATAATAAAAATATCTAATGGACAATAAAGAATCTAATGTAGGGCTACTATAAATGAGCTAACTTGGTAACACAAGTTATAAGTGTCAAAATGATCACTATATCTTTATTGCTTCATTTTTCCCCTTTGGTTTCTCATACTTTTCAATATTGATATGTACAAAAATATAGGATCATAGATTTAGAAATGGATGGGTATTTGTGAGATTATCTAATTCAACCTCCTCATTTTACAGATGAGGAAAATGAGACCAACCAGAGTGGTTAAGGGACTTACCCAAAATCAATAAATATTTTTGTGCATATAGGTCTTTTTCCTTTTTGTTTTTTTTTATCTCTTTTGAGATAAGGACCTAATAGTGTTATTGCTAGGCAAAAGGGTAGGCATGGGTTTATAGCCTTTTGGGCATAGTTCCAAATTGTTCTACAGAATGGTTGAATCAGTTCACAACTCCACCAACAGTGAATTAATGTCTCATTTTTCCCACATCCTCTCCACCATTTGTCATTTTCCTTTTCTGTTCTATTAGCCAATCTAATATCTATGAAGCAGTACCTAATCTTTATTTACACAATTACAACACACAGGCTTAGATTATAGCCAAAAAGTAGACGTAAAGAAAGAAGAGCTTCCTGACAAAGTGATAAAACCATTAAAATGGACTAATTAAGATCATGAAACAAACATTCCTAAAGATAATTATAATATCATTGCCTTGGAAGCAGTTGTCTGTACTTGATAACCTTTAGAAGCTCTTTCCAACTTAAATATCATATATATCCTTTGCTATATGAAGTTATTTGTTAAGAATGTGTGTAACAGTAAGGCAAGAATCATGACCTCGAGGATGACCATGAACATGCCTGAATGGTTCAGAATTGCAAAGTACGAAAAACTCTCTAGGTAGAAGGCAGTGAAAGTATAGCATTTATTTAGATGCCAGAGGATCAAATCCAAGAACTAATACCCCAAATTAGATATAGCAGTAATTATGTTCCAAAACCAGCAAGCCCACCTCAATGTAGCAACAAGGAAACTATAATACAGTATTATAGCAAGGAACCAAGTCATCCTGTAACCTTCCCCCCTGCTAAGGCCCCCCTGTTAAGTGCTAAACAATCACTCACAAATCCTAACTGTCTGCTTGCCCGCATCTTTTCCCACAGTTCTGAAAGCCCTTGTAGTTCTCAGAGTCCTTGCAGTCTCCTGGATTCTCTGGATTCTCATTCTCTAATCACTCAATTCTGCAGATTCTCAGCTTTTTGATCTCCACAACATTCTGGTCTGCACTCTCCCCTGTACAGTCTCTCTCGACACTGGCTCTCTCTCAATGTCTACTGCCTCAGTGTCTTCTTGATGTCTGCTTCTCAGTTCTGCTTCTCTCACACTCTGTGCTCTCCTTATATACAGTGCTAGCCAGCATCTGATTGTCTGGAACTCAGGACTTTGATTGGCTGAATTCATGCACATCTGATTGGCTAGAAGTCAATGCACATACAATTGACTCTGGTCTAAGAACCTCTCCTTAGGGCCCTGAGGGCTTCACACTTCTCATGACCTAATTAGCAAAAGGGTATGGGCCTGGGGCCTTACACCTAGTAAGTAAAGGGTGTAAGTAAAGGCCCTGTTGAAGGGGCAGGGAAGATCTTTAATCACATTAACACCATAACGTGACATTTCAATATTTAAGCTCTTGAAGAAAAGAATTGTTTTAATTTTTGTCTTTGTATTCCCAGTTCCTAGCAAACAGCAAGAATTTGCTAAATGCTTGATGACTTGAATTGAAATTTAGACAATGGAGAAGGACTACTGAACCCCTGGAGCTAAAAAATATTCAGTATTTAAGCCTTTTTTTTAATTTTAAAAGAGGTTCATTGTATTGAGGATTCCTTTTCCCCCCTTATTTAATATTTTGTTTTTCATCAATTACACATAAAATCAATTTTAATATTCATTTTTAAAAGTTTGAATTTGAAATTCTCTCCTTTTTCTCCCTCCCCAAGCCCCACCATCAAGAAGGCAAACAATTTGATATGGGCTAAACATGTGTAGTCCTGCAAAACATTTCCATAATAGTCATGTTGTGAAAGAAAAACAATTTTAAAAAAACCTCCAGAAAACTAAAGTAAAAAAAAAAAGTATGCTTCAATATGTATTCAGAGACCATCCATTATTTCTCTGGGGTTGGATAATATAAGTTGTCTTGGATCATTGCATTACTGAGAATAGCTAAGTCATTCATAGCTGATCATCTTACAATATTCCTCTTACTTTGTATGCTGTTCTAAAGAGTGGTTAAGGGAAAACTAATAAGCATTTTTGTGCAAATAGGTCCTTTTCTTTTTAGCTTTCTATCTCTTTTGAGATATGGACCTAATAGCTCATGTAAGTCTCTCCAGGCTTTTCTGAGAGCATCTCTCTCATCATTCCCCATACTACAACATTATTCCATCACAACCATGTACCACAATTTGTTCAGCCATTCCCCAATTAATGAACATGTCCTCAATTTCTGATTCTTTGCCCCCAGAAAAGAGCTACTATAAATATTTTGTACATACAGGTCCTTTTTTTTTTCTTTTTTATCTCTTTGAGGATACAGACCTAGTAGAGGCATTGCTATGTAAAAGGGTATGCATGATTTTGTAATCCTTTGGGCATAGTTCCAAATTGCTCTACAGAATGGTTAAATCAGTTCACAACTCCACCAACAATGCATTGATGTCTCATTTTCCCACATCCTCCTCATTGGTCATTTTCCTTTTCTGTCCTATTCGTGAATCTAATAAGTATAAAGTAGTACCTCAGAATTGTTTTAATTTGCATTTTTCCAATCAATAGTTAGTTAGACCATTTTTCCATATGGCTACAGATAGCAATTATTACTTCATCTGGAAACTATTCATATCCTTTGTTCATTTATGAGCTGAGGAGTGGCTCTATAAGGCTTTTCTTGAAGAGTAGAGAGGTGGCTAGATGGTCCAGTGGATTCAAATCCAGCCTCAGACACTTAATAGCTGTGTGACCCTGGGCAAGTCATTTAACCTCTGTTTGCCTTAATCCACTGATGAAGGAAATGGTAAACCACTTAGGAATCTTTGCCAAGAAACCCCTATTCATGGCACTGGTTTGCTATGATCGACAGGGTCACAAAAAGTCAAATACCACTAAATGACTAAACAACATCAACAAAAGAGGCCTAAAATATTTGAGGATGCACTGGCTTGTACTCTATGTGGTTTCATAGATGAGAGATGATCCTGTAAATGTCAGACAAAGTCAAGGCAAAAAGTGACAGTTGGTAACTTCCTGTTGGGTGATACTGCTAACTTCCTCTCCCTATGAGGAACCTTCCCAGGTCCTCCACACTGGAGGCTGATTTGCAACTTTAGGATTCACCCTGGGATGAAGCTGCCTGCTTAGATGGGTGAGTGAATGAATTATCACCTCAGCCTCCAAATCTATCTGACCTTAGAACCATAACCCATGCTTCATTCCATTACACCATTTACTGGAGCAACAGTACTTAAACAAGACAGCATCTCACATCTTCCTTGTGTGCTACTTCCATAACTTCTTCTTTTCCTACCCCCTCAAGAATATTTCACTTTTATATCTGTATCCCTCACATCTCACACAGTTTCTGGCATATTTTAAAAGTTCAATAAATATTTATTAGTTGATTCATTACAGAAGTAGCTAATTCTAGCATTAACAACAGAGAGCTCTGCTGTCTTCCTGGACATATATCCAGGTCATGCTTGAGAAGCTACCATGACTTGTCAAGCTACCACATCTGGTTACTCTTATGGACCTAAAAAAAATTATTGTTAGAGATTATAAAATCTTGGACAAGAAACTGAAGACATTTGAGGTGATGTTTTTATCACTGTTATAAATAAAATGCATGAGTATCAGAAAAGAAAGGCATATTTGCCAAGTGAACAGCTAATTAATAAGATAGAATCTGTAAACAGGTTGCATATGTCTGGGTTACAGTTTAAACTCCAAAAGTAAGTTCTTACCCAGGCTAGAAGTGTATGTTAGAAAATCTGGTTTAAAAAAAGTCTTGCAATTCTCATTGAAAAGACTAAAAAATCTATGACAAAAACAACTACTAAGGGCAAAGAATGAAGCTACCTACAATTATTCACCAACATAGATATCATAGATATGTAAAGTATAGAAAGAATAGCAACACAGATGTCCAGAAATTCATGGAAAACAAAATCTGCACTGAGGTGTCTCCAGGCAAATGCATAAGGAATGGGCCACAAGCCAAGGAAACAAGAGATTTGGGTTGAAAGAAGAAAACTTGACATAAAATCTATCGATAAGCCTGAGGACAGTACCTATTATTGTAATATGACTGATAGGATATGCCTTATTTGAAAGGAAAAGGATAAGTAAAAAGAATGGAGTGATAATACCATATATTAAGAAAATATACTCAGTTTTTGGAAATCAAAGGAAGAAAATTATAGCAGAGAAAATTTACATGAAGATCAATTGATGTAGAAATGAAGTCATTTATTTTTCCTTGTGGAAACTACCTAGAACCTACACAGAAAGAAATAGATGAGGAGTACAGGAAATATATAATAAGGCTCCCACAGAGTCATGATAAAGTATTATTAACTTTCCCCTTCCATTCCTCATCAAAACTTTACAAAACACTCCCAGACCATCTATGCACTAGGCTCTATGATCCCTGATGATGATAAGTTGTGAGAAAGACGTGTATTATCTCCCCATATGAGAATGCAAAACATTTATCCTTGCATTATGATTGTTCATTCTTGAATATCTTTGTTTATGGTTCTCTTGATTTTGATGTATATTTCAAAGTTTCTGTGCAGATCTTATTTTTTCATCAGAAACACTTTAAAGTCCTCTATTTCACTAAAGATCCATTTTTCTCCTGTAGGGTTATACTCATTTTTAATGTGTAATTTATTCTTGGTTGTAAGTTGTAGTGTTGTACCAGAAGCGAGCGAGACACACCACAGAGTATAAGTTTTAAGTGGAGAATTTATTAGCCGGCGGCCATCGGGGTATGGCACCACAAATCAATGGCCAATGTGTTGGGGTGATGGCTTGGCTTATATAGGATATGGGGGTACAGAGTAGGGAGGAAGAGGAACAAAGGTCCTGGCTGATCAAAAGATTCAGTCAGGTTATCGTACTAGTGGGATAATCTCATTTACATTCCTTGGTGGAGTCACAGAGTCCCAGGGATATCTCCCAGGAAGGGTCTGTCAAGTTATCTCTCAGTGGGATGGTCCTATCTATTGACATTCCAGGAAGGAACCAAGGAGTCTCAGGGATATCTGCTAGACAGGATCTGCCAGGTTATCTCTCAGTGGGATGGTCCTATCTATTGACATTCCAGGAAGGAACCAAGGAGTCTCAGGGATATCTGCTAGACAGGATCTGCCAGGTTATCTCTCAGTGGGATGGTCCTATCTATTGACATTCCAGGAAGGAACCAAGGAGTCTCAGGGATATCTGCTAGACAGGATCTGCCAGGTTATCTCTCAGTGGGATGGTCCTATCTATTGACATTCCAGGAAGGAGTCACAGTATCCTAGGGGGCTTGCCAAATGCCAAAGATATCTAAGTCCATTCTTTCTGGGGGTACTTGTCAATAGCTAGGGGTTTCTCAGGGGTTCCTAATTTTTTTTTCCTGTATTACATTCCCCACCTTTTCTATGGAGGAGCTTTCAAACCTTTGAAAGAGGCCCTAGTCTGAGGCATCTAAAGTCTGGGCCACCAGGATAGGAACAGTATTTATATGAGAAAGAATAAGTTTTGAGATATAGGAAAGTAAACATGGACCTACGGCTACGGCCAGTATCAATAGAAAAAGGGGGCCAGCCAAAGCACCAAGCAGGGTGTTGAGCCAGGGAGAGGCACTGAAAAAAGATTGGTACCAATTCCCTCCATTTTCCCTCTCCTGCTGCCTCCTCCGCAGTCCTTCCCTGACCAAAGAGAGACTTTCTCGAATGACTCCCGAATTGTTAGCATAGAAACAGCAAGTTTCCCCCAGGGCGGCACATAAGCCTCCCTGTTTCAAAAGGAGAAGGTCCAGACCCCTCCTGTTCTGGAGGACCATTTCAGCCAGAGAATTGACCTGCCGTTCCAACTGGGCAACGGATTTTTCGATGTGAGTGATGTCCAGGTCGACTTGAGCACTCAATTCACGATAACTGCTGTCACTTCGGATGAGGGCTGCAGCGCCTACCGCTGTTGAGCCAGCCAACCCCAATCCCACTAGTAAGGGGATGAGGATGGGCATAGCTTGCCGAGACCTCCCTGTATGTACTAGCTCAGAGTGTGAGGAGAAGAACTCCCTACCTTCCAAGCCGGTCATGAGAGAGAATCTTGGTAGAATTGCAACCAAAACACAGAGGGGGTCCTCCTGTGTTAGCAGGATCGAGGCACGAGCACACCGGGTCAGGCCATCCTTGCAGGCCAACCAGGAACCGGGTGGGGCCATGAACCAGTATGAGTCAGATTCAAGACTAGTCATCTCTATGGTTCTGGAGCAGAATCTACAGAGGGGATTTGAGAGAGATGTGGAGGGGGTGGTTAAGCGGGTGCCTGCCCCCTGCAAATCACCCAGTGTAAGCCTAGGCTGATCCCAGGTGCACAAGTTAGCAGTAGAGGTTTTCCCAATGGCCTCTTGCAGAGCATAACCCATAAAGAATGGGGGTTGGGGGTCTACGCAGACCCAGCAATCTTGAGCAAGGTTATGATTTGTTATGTTCACAAGCCGATGGGTTGATTCTAGAAGATGAAAAAGATGTAAGTCCTGATTGGGGGAATGGATGGGCAGCGGGTACAGGACAGAGACTGGTGCCCCTGAGCCTACTGGCATCTCGGGAGGCTTTGGGACTTTTGGGACATCTGGGGGCTCCGGGACATTTGGGACACCTGGGAGCTGTGGACTTAGACCTCTGAGGACTGATTCTAGAGGTCTTAGAGGGGATGATGGTACAGGAGGGGCCTTATCTCCACTGCTCACAGTGAGAGCCATCCTATCTCCTAGTTCAAATCTCCCATTCTTACCCTTTCCCTTTCCCCAATTGAATTGAAAAAGGGCTAAGGTCTGGGAAACTTGTGTTCCCCAGATAGGGTCCGAGGGATTTTGAATAATGATATTAAGGTCAATTCCATTTGTTTGGATGTGAAATAATGGATCTGGACCCCCCTTACTTCCCGCCCGTTCACATAGGGATCCCTTAGGGTCGGTTGAGACACAGTCACGAGTACGGAGAGCTGGGCAGCCTGAATCAGTGCAGAGTAAAAAACCCACCACTGCAGGGGATCCTTTAGATCTGGGAAACAAAGTGTTGAGGGGGAGAAAGATGCAGCTGGAATCGCTAAAAGTCCAAGATTGTCCTTTTTGTATGGTGACCACCCAGTCCAGGTCGAGTTTTGGGGCGTGGGGGTTTTGGGGAGAAACATAAGGGTAGAGCAGGAAAATCAGGATGAGGAGGGAGACAGTCTTATCTTTAGTGGATCTCTAAGGGACTCCGCTTTCCATTTCTCAGGCGGGGCTGCTTTGACTGGACTGTGATGAAGCCAGGCAGAGATGTTATCAACCTTGACAGCGGTGGGTGTAGTGAGAATTACAGTATGTGGCCCTTTCCACTTCGGGGCAAGATCTGTAGCGGTATGCTTCTTGACAAAAACAGTATCACCTGCTTGAAATTTATGCACAGGGTTGGAGGTTGGGATGGGCAGCCCGTCTCGCACCTGCTTGTGGAGTGAATTCTGGGTTTCTTGGAGACCCTGAAGGAACTTAATAATAGAGGAGTTAGTTGCTTCTGCTATCAAGTCTTCTCTTACAGCGGGTAAAATGGGAGGTGGCCTCCCGTAAAGAATTTCAAAGGGGGACAAACCCAGTTTGTTTGGGGTGCATCTCACCCAGAAGAGAGCAAGAGGAAGCACTGTTACCCAGTTTTCACCCGTTTCCAAACAAAGTTTTGTAAGGCACTCTTTCAATGTACGATTCACTCTTTCTACCTGGCCTGAACTCTGAGGCCTATATGCACAATGTAGCTTCCAGTCTATTCCCAATGCCTTAGATATACCTTGGGAAATTTTAGCAGTAAATGAGGGGCCATTATCAGAACCAATCCTAAAAGGCAATCCAAATCGGGGTAAGATTTCATTCAGGATCTTCTTCACTATGGTTTGGGCAGTCTCATTTCTAGTGGGGAAGGCTTCCGCCCAACCTGTGAAAGTGTCTATAAAGACTAAGAGGTATTTATATCCTGCTGCAGGTGGCTTAACTTCCGTATAATCTACCTCCCAGGCCTCCCCTGGTGCACAGCCCTTAACTCGTACCCCTAATGGGGCCTTTTTGCCTTGTTTTGCATTTACTTGGACACATACTGTACACCGATCTACTGCATCTTGTATCAGATTTGTTATATTCTGGATGTAATACCTCTCAAGTAGCTGGTACATTTTCTTAGATCCCAGGTGAGTTGAGTCATGGACTTCTCTAATCAATTCCCTTGCTAAAGCTTTTGGAATGAAAATTTTGTCCTCTATGACCCACCACGATCCTTCCTTCACCCCTCCCTTTTGGATAGCGAAGGAATCATCTGAGGAGGAATAGACAGGATTGGGAGGGAGCGGGGTGGTCATCAAGGGGGCAATGAGGGAAGAAGTGGCTGAGAGCCGAGCAGCAGAATCAGCAGCTCGATTTCCCAGGACCTCAGGGGAGTCACCAGTCTGGTGACCAGGACAATGAATAATAGCAAGCCGTGAAGGGAGTTGGAGAGCATCAAGAAGGTCTAGAATTTCAGATTTATTGTGGATCTCCCTACCAGCAGAAGTGAGCAAGCCCGGTTCCCGATACAGAGAAGCATGGACGTGGGCTGTCGCAAAAGCATAGCGACTATCAGTGTAGATGTTAACAGATTTTCCTTCCGAAAGACGGAGGGCTTGGGTAAGAGCAATGAGTTCAGCTCTCTGGGCGGAGGATCCGGAGGGGAGGGGGCTTGACCAAAGAACATTGAGAGATGGAGAGGAAATGACAGCGGCTCCGGCATAGCGGACACCGTCTTTAACAAAACTGCTTCCGTCGGTAAAGAGTATCAAGTCTGGGTTCGAGAGAGGAACATCTGTCAAATCAGGATGAGCAGATTGGACTTGGTCAAGAAGTTGATGACAATCATGGATAGGGACGGACGGATCAGAGTCAGGTAGCAGGGTAGCCGGGTTGAGGGCTCCTGTATGAATAAAAGTCAAGCGAGGGTGGTCTAATAAGAGTGCTTGATAGTGGGTGAGGCGAGAGTGGGAGAGCCAGCGATCCGGCGAGGAGCAGAGTAGGGTCTCAACCGAGTGTGGGGCTGAAATAGAGAGGTTTTGACCAAAAGACAACTTATCAGCCTCCTTGACTAAAAGAGCAGTGGCTGCTATAGCCCGGAGGCAGGGCGGCCATCCCGAGGCTACGGGATCAAGGCCTTTAGAAAGATAAGCTACAGGCCCCTTCCATGGTCCTAATGGTTGTGTTAAAACACCCTTAGCTATTCCCATCTTTTCCGTCACAAAGAGGTGAAAAGGCTTGTGGATATCAGGGAGTGCCAAGGCTGGTGCAGAGAGAAGGGCATGACGGAGGTTATCAAAAGCAGCTTGTTCAGTTTCCCCCCAAACGAGGGGCCCCTGCCCGGAGGTAGCAGAGTAAAGGGGTTTAGCCAGATCAGCAAACCCAAGAATCCACATCCTGCAATATCCGACTACACCTAGAAATTCCCTCACCTGTTTCTTAGTAGATGGAATAGGGATAGCCAGTACCGCCTGTACTTGCTCAGGAGAGAGAGAGATCGCTGCCCCTCCCGTAGAATGTAGCCTAGATAAGAAACAGACTGGAGGCACAATTGTGCTTTCTTTGCAGACACACGATATCCCAATGACTGCAGAAGAGACAGAAGGGCACGGGTAGAGGTCAGGCACTCTTCATAAGAGCTAGAAGCCAACAGTATATCATCTACATATTGCAGGAGGGTACAAGAAGGATGTTCCAGACGGAAGGGTGCCAAATCATTATGAAGGGCTTCACTAAAAAGAGTAGGAGAATTCTTAAACCCTTGGGGCAACCCGGTCCAAGTAAGTTGTCCAGAATACGCCCCATCTGGATCATGCCATTGAAATGCAAAGAGAGGCTGGCTAACTGGGGCTAAAGGAATAGAGAAAAAAGCATCCTTCAGATCAAGGACAGTATACCAAACCTTATTTGGAGGAAGAAGGCTAAGTAAGGTGTATGGGTTAGGGACATCAGAGGGTAAGGTTTCTACCCGCTTGTTGACTTCCCTTAGGTCCTGAACAGGGCGGAAATCCTTGGAACGGGGCTTCCGTACAGGCAGAAGAGGGGTATTCCAAGAGGAAGAGCAGGAAACCAGAATCCCGTGGTCTTGGAGGCGTCGGATATGAATGGAAATGCCTTGGTGTGCCTCCTGGGACATAGGGTATTGCCGAACAGCAATGGGAGAGGCTGAGGCAAGGAGCTGAACTACCACGGGGGGATGATGAGCAGCCAGGCCTGGGGGATTGGATTCAGACCAGACCTTGGGAAATTCCTGTTGTAACAGAGAAAGCACGGGAGAGGGAGAGGAAAAGCGGGGAAGTGCCGCAGGAATCACAGCAAGAAGGTACTCAGCCGAAAGCGGCTGAGTGATTTCGGTATTTAGAGACCCTTTGGGAACGTTTCCCTCCGGCAGGGCAAAGGTGAAAGTGGGGGATGGCGTAGAAAAAGAGATAGTAGCCCTGAGTTTGTGAAGAAGGTCTCTTCCAAGAAGTGGGTATGGGCATTCAGGCATGACAAGGAAAGAATGGGTTACAGTTCCTGTGCCGAGGTCAACCACTCTCTCGGTGGTCCAAGGCAAAAAAGCAGCTTGTCCAGTAGCGCCCTGGACAGACGTAGATCGGGTTGACAAGGGACCTAATGGGGTCTTGAGCACAGAATGTGCGGCCCCTGAGTCGACCAAAAAGTTAACTGGATGTCCCCCAACTAAAAGCTGAACCCGGGGTTCCCTAGAACCAGTGGGGGTGGAACCCGGGCACCCCTAGGCTTGATCGGTGGTGACCAGCACTGAGGGTGGGTGAGCCTTCCTTCCCTTTCCTTGGGGACACTTATTCTTCCAATGGCCAAACTCCTTACAGTAAGCACACTGATCCTTACCAAGGCAGCTGCGAGGACCTGGATGACACCCCTTCTTCCCGTTCCCATCCAGTGACTGGAGGGCTGCAACCACAACTTTAGCATACTGCTTACTAGTCACATCTGCAGGGGTGTCCCTATTGTAAAAAACCTTCTGAGCTATTTCCACTAACTGAGATATGACCATTCCTTCAAAACCCTCCTATCTCTGGAGCTTTTTTCGGATGACTGGGGCCGATTGTGTGGCAAATGCCACATTAATGGCTCTCCTGTTCTCCGGGGCCTCTGGGTCAATGGGACTGTAGGTCTGGTAAGCCTCATATAACCTTTCCAAGAAAACTCCAGGAGCCTCTTCTGGTCCTTGTCAAATTTCAGAGATTTTAGTAAGGTTCGTGGGCTTCCTGGCAGCTGATTTCATGCCCTGAAGTAGATACTTATGGTAATTGCTAAGGGAGTTGAGGTCTCGCTGACTGGCTGGGTCCCAGTTAGGGCGGGTGGAGGGAAAAGCTTCCTCGACCTCATCCTGGTGGTCCTCAGGGCGACCCCCAGTGGGTCCCAGCACAGCCTTTTTTGCCTCTCGTTTTATCCTATCTCTCTATTCCGTTGTAAACAAGGCAGTGAGAAGTTGGTGACAATTGTCCCAGGTGGGGCGATGAGTCTGAAAAACAGACTCGAGCAGGCTAATAAGGGCCTGGGGTTTTTCGGAGAAGGGTGGGTTCTGAGTTTTCCAATTGTAAATGTCACTCGATGAAAAAGGGACATATATCAAGGAAGAAGTCCCTTCTGGCCCGAGAGTCTGTCTGAGAGGCAGAATGGGGGTCGGATCCGGGAGTTCGGTAGGGGGATTAGTAAAAGAGGCGGCCAAGGCATAGGGAACCCCTCCCCGGGTGCAAGATGGAGACAGAGTGGGGAGCGGATCCGGGACTGAGGTGTCGGGGAACTTGGAGGACCTTACATTATCAGGAAGGGGAGGGTAGAGTCCCTTTCTCGGGGATCCGTCAGGAACTGCGGGAGACGAGGGGGAAAGGCGATAGGGTGGCAGTTTGGAGGGGGAATCTTTTGCCAGGATTTGGGAAACTGAAGGGAGCTCAGAGGTACAGGCTACGGGAGGCTCCATATCTTCTGGCGGTGCCTGGAAAATGGGGGCCTCAGGACATTTCTGGACCCCCTTAGGAGTTAAGGGTCGAGCAACCAATACTCTAATACCATTTTGAAAAGTACAGGTTTTTAACCAGGGAGGGGGATACGTGACTAGTTGCAACCATATATATAAGGATATATATATATATATATATATATAAGGATACTGATATATATATATATATATATATATATATATATATATATATATATATATATATATATATATATATATATATCCGGGTGTCCTGGATCCCCTGTTATTACTTGGTGTACTGCCCCCACAACTCCTCTATCTAATGTTCCCTCTGGTGGCCATCCTACACCGAAGGTTGGCCACTCAAGTCTACATAAAGTTGACAGTTTTCTCTTAGTCACTTTAACACCATATCCTGAATGAACAAATGCATCAAAATGGGATAGCATACAGTCTAAGGGAGTCTGGGATTTAGAGGCTGATTTGTCTGGGATTTAGAGGCTGATTTTCCCATTCTTATTCACTTAAGACAAACCAACAGGAAGGCTGGCAGCAGGCGGACAGGGAGATAAACGCCAGATTCCATATTACAGGTAAACAGAGGTTATCAGCCTAACTGAGAGGAGGGTTTTTTTTGTTTTTTTTTTTTTAGCAAGAGTGAGCTTCCTGCAATGATTCTACAATTTCAGGAGTTCTTTCTCTCACTCTGTCTTCTCTCACCCACCTTTCCAAAATTAAACTAACCAGTTTCCAAACTTTCAATGATTGAAAACCCAGAATTTGTAAGAATTTTTTTTAACTCATTCCTCGTAGTTCCACGCTGGCCAAACGGGAGCCACAAGGAAGGGAGTCTTTGTTTTCCTACTTGCAGCCTGAGATCCCTAGCTGCCTATGTTTCAGATTTTTTTAATTTTTTTTTTCAACAAAACATAGACATTTCACAATTAACACAGACACACGAACAGAGACGAACTCAAAACATAACAAAATTCACGGTGTGGATCGAATTGAAGACTAAACAGGTCCCCTCAGAGGAAAGGTTTCCTCCTCAAAGATATGACCCCCAATCTTTCTCACACCTCAACACAAAACAGACAACCATACAGTGTGGGTGAAATCGAAGGCTAAACAAGTCCTCTCAGAGGAAAGATTTCCTCCTCAAGGATACGACCCCCAATCTCTCTCACACTCCAACACAAAACAGAGAACCACACAGTGTGGGTGAAATTGAAGGCTAAACAAGTCCTCTCAGAGGAAAGATTTCCTCCTCAAAGATATGACCCCCAATCTCTCTCACACTCCAACACAAAACAGAAAACCACACAGTGTGGGTGAAATCGAAGGCTAAACAAGTCCTCTCAGAGGAAAGACTTCCTCCTCAAGGATACGACCCCCAATCTCTCTCACACTCCAACACAAAACAGAAAACCAAATGGCATGAGCTGATTGAAGGCTAAACAAGTCCTCTCAGGGGAAAGATTTCCTCCTCAAGGATACAACCCCCAATCTTCCCACACCCCAATAGGAAGGGTGGCGTCCCAGCTTCCTAGCTCTGTACCACAGCCTCGTCAAGGTTCAGCATGGTATCAGAGATCCAAATGGCTAGCCCCAAACCAGAAAAACCTTACCTCTAGAGGTCTGCAAACCAGAATTCTCCGTAGGCCGAAAAGGGATAGGTCAGCAGGAAGCCTGTTTCTCCGAGTCCCACGCTCAACATCAGAGTCCTAGGAAAAGAAATCCCCAGGAGCTGGCCCTCTGAAGTGAGAGAAGGTGGATCGGGGGCAGAGAATCCCTGTTGAGGTCCGGAATTCTGTGTGTATCTCCAGGGCGGTAACACGAAATACCATCGCATCTCGCTGGGGCCTCCAAAATGTTGTACCAGAAGCGAGCGAGACACACCACAGAGTATAAGTTTTAAGTGGAGAATTTATTAGCCGGCGGCCATCGGGGTATGGCACCACAAATCAATGGCCAATGTGTTGGGGTGATGGCTTGGCTTATATAAGATATGGGGGTACAGAGTGGGGGGAAAAACAGGAACAAAGGTCCTGGCTGATCAAAAGATTCAGTCAGGTTATCGTACTAGCGGGATAATCTCATTTACATTCCTTGGTGGAGTCACGGAGTCCCAGGGATATCTCCCAGGAAGGGTCTGTCAAGTTATCTCTCAGTGGGATGGTCCTATCTATTGAGATTCCTTGGTGGAGTCATGGAGTCCCAGGGGGTTTGCTAAATGCCAAAGATATCTGAGTCCATTCTTTCTGGGGGGGCTTGTCAGTAGCTAGGGGTTACTCAGGGGTTCCTAATTTTCCTTGTATTACAGTAGCAACAATGTGGCTAGCCACTACTGTGGCTGTGGAAGACCAATAACAACCAGCACACAGAAGTCCACTAACATAGGTTCTTTGATCTGCTTTACTAAGGAAAGTAACTTTAAGGGGTTAACAGTCTCAGTTTAATCAAACACACATATATCATTCACTTGGCACAGGGGGAAAAGATCAGCCCCCTGAACTTCAAGGAAAATACAAACAGAAATTACAAACATCAACAGACAGACCTTGTCTGATTCAAATCACAATTCATAGCTACCAGAGAAGCACCAATATCTATCTATCTGGGTTACAAAGCTGGGGGGTTGTTTCAATGACTTGCCCAGAATCTCATCACCCATATTCTTTCAATGAGTGTACCCCCAAAAGTCAAAAGCCAACCTCAGATCTTATATACCTGTCTCAGGGCCCTGGGGCACCTGAGGCTCACTATTTAGAGCATGAGAAATCACTAATACCAAGTGTGGGAAAGTTCCAACCAACAGCACCACATCATATACATTTCAACGACTCTTGATTGTCTTAGTGCTGAGAAACATTGCAAGGCAAAAGACCCCATTGTACCTGCCCCATTCAAACAAAGAACAGTGAAAAATCCCATTTTGCTTGCTATTAGGTAAGTGTAGAAGTATTGTCTTCTGGAATGTCACATACCAATCTCAGCATTCCTTAGTGATGGGTGCTAAATTTTGTGTGATCCTGATTATGGCTCCTTGGTACTTAAATTCTTTGTGACTATTTGCAATATTTTTTGTGTAACCCAGAAGCTGTGAACTGGTACCATAATGTTCCTGGAGTTTTCATTTTAGGGTATCTTTCAGGACATGGATTCTTTCTATTTTACATTTCCTCTCTGATTTTAAGAGATCTGGGCAGTTTTCTTTTATGGTTACTTGAAATGTAATGTCTAGAATCATTTTCTGGTCATGACTTTCAGGTATCCCAATGAATCTTAAATTACCTTTCTTTGATCTATTTTCATGTTAGTGGTATTTTCTTCTGGATTAGTCCTATAAGAATTATGTTAAGAGAATGAATGAGCAGAGGCTAGCAAATTTTAAAGACAACAAAAAAGGGCTTCTGTGGCTGCTATTGTTTTGTTGGGTTTTTATTGTGGAGAGGTATATTCAGGAAAAGAAAAGAATCAATGAAGGGGTAGAACTACTGTTCCATGTGGATGGGATACTAATAATCAATGACATAGAAAAGATCACACAGCTAAACTCTTAATTTCTCTGTTCTCTGCCAAGGAAAATATTCTTTATATCAAAAAAAATATTAAAAATTATTATCAGGGAACTGATACCAAAGATAAATTGGCAGACTCTAAGAGAGAAATTAGAATGCCATTGATAAATTCAAATCACCAAACTAGATCAACAATACCCCAGAAAAATAAAAATGTAGGTGGTTAAATTTGGTAGGAGAAGTACTATGGACCTAGAGCAAAAACAAGTTCCCAATATTAAAAAAATATAGAATCTGGAAATCTTGATACAGTGAGTCTGACTTTAGTTCCTGATGAAATTTTAGAAATACTGTTAGTAAATGAATATTCAATGTCCATTAGAGAAGGGAGCAGTAATCACAAAAGCCAATGTGGCTTTATCAAGAACAAGTCATACTGGGGGGCAGAGCCAAGATGGTGGCTGGAAAGCAGAGACTTGCCTGAGCTCCCTGCCAGGTCCCTCCAAAAACCTATAAAAAATGATTCTGAACAAATTCTAGAACTGCAGAACCCACAAAATAGCAGAAGGAAGCAGGGCTCCAGCCCAGGACAGACTGGATGGTCGCTGGGTGAGGTCTATCGCTCATGAAGCTGGGAACAGAGTAGAGCAGAGCCCAGAGTGAGCCGTGCCCAGACCAACCAGACCAGGAGCCAGGTGGAACAGGCCCTAGCACCCTGAATCAGTGAGCTATGGCAGTTACCAGACTTCTCAACCCACAAGCACCAAAGACAACAGACAAGGTTAGTGGGAAAAGATGCGGGGAACAGAATGAAAGGAGTTCACAATTCAGCCACTGCCTGGAGGGTGGGGGAAGAGAAGGGGGCAGCGGGGGGGGGGGGGCAGCTACAGAACTACAGCTCCAGTTGCTTCTGGCCCCAGGCCCACCTGGTGGGAGGAATTAAGTGGCAGATCAGAGCTGGAGTGCAGAACCTGCTTAAGATCTGTGTCAGGTCCAGGTTGGTGGTTCTTGGGGGAGGAGGAGTGCTGGTGTGGCAGAGCTGGCTGTATAGAAATAGCTCTCAAAAAACAGTGCATCCCCGCAAGCTTAGAACAAAGTACTCTGTATTCTACAAGCAGTCATACCCAGACGAAAAACTCAAGGGTCATGTATGTTGGCTGGGAACATGGCCAGGCAGCGAAAATGCACTCAGATTCAGTCTCAGACTTTAGAATCTTTCTTTGGTGACAAAGAACACCAAAACATACAGCCAGAAGAAGTCAACAAAGTCAAAGAGCCTACATCCAAAGCCACCAAGAAAAATATGGACTGGTCTCAGGCCATGGAAGAGCTTAAAACGAATTTGGAAAAGTGAGTTAAAGAAGTAGAGGAAAAATTGGGATGAGAAAAGAGAATGATGTGAGAACACCATGAAAAACAAGTCAATGACTTGCTAAAGGAGACCCAAAAAAATACTGAAAAATACACTGAAGAAAACAACAGCTTTAAAAATAGACTAACTCAAATGGCAAAAGAGCTCCAAAAAGCCAATGAGGAGAAAAATGCCTTGAAAGGCAGAATTAGCCAAATGGAAAAGGAGGTCCAAAACACCACTGAGGAAAATACTTAAAAATTAGGTTGGAGCAAGTGGAAGCTAGTGACTTTATGAGAAATCAAGACATTATAAAACAGAACCAAAGGAATGAAAAAGTGGAAGACAATGTGAAATATCTCATTGGAAAAACCACCGACCTGGAAAACAGATCCAGGAGAGATAATTTAAAAATTATTGGACTACCTGAAAACCATGATCAAAAAATGAGCCTAGATGTCTTCTGTCAAGAAATTATCAAGGAAAACTGCCCTGATATTCTAGAGCCAGAGGGTAAAATAGAAATTGAAAGAATCCACAGATCGCCTCCTCAAACAGATCCCAAAAAGACAACTCCTAGGAATATTGTCACCAAATTCCAGAGCTCCCAGATCAAGGAGAAAACACTGCAAGCAGCCAGAAAGAAACAATTTGAGTATTGTGGAACCATAATCAGAATAACCCAAGATCTAGCAGCTTCTACATTAAGAGATCAAAGGGCTTGGAATATGATATTCTGGAGGTCAATGGAGCTAGGATTAAAACCAAGAATCACAACAATAAACACAAGAATCACGAGAAGTATGAAAAAGTAAACAAGAAAGAGAAATCACAAGGGACTTACTAAAGTTGAACTGCTTTGTTCACATTCCTATATGGAAAGATGATGTGTATGATTCATGAGACCTCAGTACTAGGGTAGCTGAAGGGAATATGCAGGGATGATATCTAAAAACATAAAATCAAATTAAGGGATGAGAGAGGACTATATTGAGAGAGAGAGAAAGAGAGATAGAATGGGGTAAATTATCTCACACAAAAGTGGCTAGAAAAAGCAGTTCTGTAGAAAGAGAAGAGAACGCAGGTGATGGGGAATGAGTGAATCTTGCTCTCATTGGATTTGACCTGAGGAGGGAATACCATACACACTCAATTGGGTATCTTTCCCCACAGGAAAGAAGGAGGAAGAAGATAAAAAGGGGGGACGATAGAAGGGAGGACAGATGGGGGAGGAGGTAATCAAAAACAAACACTTTTGAAAAGGGACAGGGTCAAGGGAGAAAATTCAATAAAGTAGGATAGGTTAGGAAGGAGCAAAGGAGTTAGTCTTTCACAACTTCAGTATTGTGGAAGGGTTTTACATAATGATACACATGTGGCCTATGTTGAATTGCTTGCCTTCTTAGGGAGGGTGGGCAGGGAGGAAAGAGGGGAGGGAATTTGGAACTCAAAGTTTTAAAAACAGATGTTCAAAAACAACCAAAAAGTTTTTTCATGCAACTAGGAAATAAGATACACAGGCAATGGGGCATAGAAATTTATCTTGCCCTACAAGAAAGGAAAGGAAAAGGGGATGGGATGGGAGTGGGGTGACAGAAGGGAGGGCTGACTGGGGAATGGGGCAACCAGAATATATTCCATCTTGGAGTGGGCAGGAGGGTCGAAATGTGGAGAAAATTCATAATTCAAACTCTTGTGAAAATCAATGCTGAAAACTAAGTATATTAAATAAATGAAATAAAAAAGAACAAGTCATACCAATCATTTCCTTTCTTCATCAAGCTATTAAACTGGTGAATGCTATGCATATTATTTATCTAGATTTTAGTTTTAAAAAATGGGAGAGGATTCTGGGAAGTTGGTGGAGTAGGTCAGAAAATTCCAAGCTCTCAAGCCTTTCCCCCACAAAAGACATAAAATAGCACCTTAGGGTCAACAAAGTTTGGATAAAAATAAGTAAGAATGGGGCACAACAGGGCTTTTCCTGGGACAATTTGAGAAGATGAGAGGAAAAATCCTGGGCCAGTTTGGTCTCTGTGAAGAGTAAACACCTCCAGGCTAGGGTCTGCTTTAACACCCAGGGCAAGCCCTGGGTTTAATTGATTGGAGAAGCTGCCTTTGCTCCAGCCACAGGAACTTTTACTCCCAGGATAGTGAGGGGAGTTGGGTGTCTGAGCCAGGGAAAATCGAGAGAACCTCTGCTGACAAGGAACACCAGACCCAGCTGTGCTGAGGAAGCAGGAGGAACAAGAAGGAATGAGCACATGCCTGTTGAGCGCAGAAGCAGTGGGGCAGAAAGACCCAGACTGTGGGTATTTATAGGAGATCGGAGGTTTGGCTTTGGTTCCAGGCTAGAGGGGAGAACTGAAGATCTGGGGAAAGAGGCACCAACCCCCATAGCACAAGGCTAGAGGTGACTACAAAAATTAAGCTATTACCACAAAAATGCACAAGCAAAGGAGAAAAAATCCAATCATGCAAAGCTATTATGGGAATACAAAAGACCAGGGTTCTTCTTCAGACGAAGACAAGTAAAGAAACCCCCAAAGAGTAACTAATGTCAAATGGTCACCTGCCCAAAAAGAATTTGTAGAAGGTCTTAAAAAGGACTTCAAAAATTATATGACAAAGATGGAGGAAAAACTAAAAAAAATAAAAAAGAATCCAAGAAAAACAAGAAGATTATGAAATGAAAGTCAACCAATGAGAAAAGGAGATCCAGAATTTTAAGGAAGAAAATAACACCTTGAAAATTAGAATCGGGCAAGGTGAAACCAGTGAAATTATAAGAGATCAAGAAATAAATAAACAAAATATGAATAATGAAAAAATAGAAGAGAAAGTGAAACATCTTATAAGAAAAACAACAGATTTGGAGAATAGATCAAAAAGAGAAAACACAAAAATTATCAGACTAACTGAAAGTTAGGGTCAAAAAAAAGAATCTTGATACAATAATACAAGAAATAATTAAAGAAAATTGTCCTGAAGCATTAGAAAAAGGGGATGGGTGTAGAAATAGAAAAAAAAATCCATTGACCACCACTTAAAGATATTATGAGGAAAACTTATAGGAATATCATAGTCAAATTCTGAAACCCTCAGCTCAAGGATAAATATTAAAGGAATAAGAATAAAATTATTTACATATGATAGTGCCACAATTAGGATCACAGAAGACCTAGCAGTGGAGACATTAAAGGACCACACGTCTTTGAACACTGTATACGGAATAGCAAAAGAATTGGACCTCTGGCCAAAAATATCATTCTCAGCAAAGTTAAGCATAAATCCATGATCAACTCCCAGACTTTCAAGATTTTATTTAAAAAAACCTTAACTTACTAGAAGATTTGACATACAAAAGCCAAGAGAAATATAAGGTACATACCAAGACTGATTATAAGGGGTTCAATGCAGACAGACCATTTACTTTTATATATGTAAAATGTAAAATGCAAGTCTAAGATTCTTACTAATAATTGGGTAGTTCAAAAGAAAGATTGGAGTAAGCCTGAGTATGATATAAATTTAAAAAGTAAAACCATTTAGGAACAGCTAAAAAGAGTAATTATTTTATACAAATGAGGTACAAGAGAAAGAATTGATACAGAGTAATTACATGGGGGAGAGGGCTGATAGTTCTGATAACCTACTTTCATCAGGAATAGAGGGAACAATAATATATATTTACAAGAGTATAAAATTCTTCTAAATTCAGAAGAAATAAAATGGTAGGAGAATAGGGAGGGGGAGAGGACAAAGAAGGGATCTTTAGAGTGGAGAGTGAGGGATTAGGTAAAAAGGGGAGTATAGAAGGGTGTTTAGATTTATGTGAATGGGAGGATAGGGGAAGGGGGTAGACAAGTAATTGGAGGGCAAGGTATCAGGTAGAAGTAAAGCAGAGGAGGCAGGAAGGATAGGAAATAAGATATGCACAAACATAAAAACAAAGATCAGGAATAGAATTTGTTTGAGAAAGTATATGTCTCTATATGTATGCATATATGTATATGTATATGTATAAATCTATAGCTATAATAAGAAACATATCCAGACTAAATAGTAACCTTCTGAGGGAGGAGGAGGCAAACAAAGTAAAAAAGTGCACAGCAGAGAACCAAAGAAAACTTACAAGGAGGCAAAGAAAAGATGGACAGTTCTCAATACAACATGTATTATTTATCATACAGGCTTTATTGAAATGAAAATTTATTGTTACATATTTTGAATTCTCTCTTGGGTTCTGCTACTCACGATATGCTTTTTTTCTTTCTTACTTCATATTTAAGTTCCAGTATTTAAGCTTATGATATGTATTTGTTTCTCTTCTCTATTCTGATTAATATAACTAAAAAAAGAAAATAAATAAAAATGACTGAAACAATAGCTTTGGTAATGCATCAAGATGTAAAATGAATCAGCAAAAATAAATAGCAATAACCAAATCCAGGAGAGTAACAGAAAGGAAAGTTTTATTTAAAATAAAATAATTTCAAATTGAAAAAAAATGACAAATCATCACATATTGTCAAAGATGGAGAAGTGTACGTTAGATAATAGTATAATTAAAGGGATTTAGAACTAGTGGAATGGCTGAACTCAAATTTATCAATGACATTATGTCAGTTTTGATGGACCCTGCAGAAGATGTATCTAGGGATCTGTTTGGTCCTCTGTTCTTTAACATTAATAACAACTTGAATAAAGGCATAACTGGTATTTTTAATCAAATTTGCAGATGATATGGAGCTGAGAAGGACAGATAACATGTTGGATCACAGAGCCCACGTTTAACAAGTAAGAAACTCATTCAGCTAGAAGTTGGACCAAATCTAATGAGATGAAATTTACTATAGATAAGTGTAGTTTTGCAGTTAGTTTAAAAATCAATTTCAAAAGTATATGAAGGAAGAAGCATGCTAGAGAGCAGTTGATCTAAAAAGATCTTGATGCTTCAGTGGAGCATTAGCTTAATAGGAATAAGCTATGGGATATAGCAATCCAAAAAAAAGTGTATAGTGTTCAGGGTGATAAACCTACTCTATTGTGTACTGTGAGTAACATATTTGGAACACGAAGGATAGTCTGGGTTTTTTTATTTTAGAAAAGACATTTAAGTTTGAGAGCTTCCAAGGAGGGCAACTAGAATGATAACATTCCTCAAGATCTACAAGTTTATGATTGATTATAGAACTGGGGGTGATGTAGGGGAGATAATTTTATTCATCAATTTTGTATGTATTTTTGTATATGCTTACTTATACATATGGTATCTCCATCAATGGACTTTAGGGATCTTGAGACCAGGGAATATTTAACTTTTTTATTGCGATCCCCAGTGCTTGGCACATAGCAGACACTTAATGCTTGTTGACTGATCGGTTGACATGGCCACAGTCTTTAAAGGGTTGTCACATGAGAAAGAGATTATATTTAGTCTGCTTTGCCCCAGAGAGTAGAACTAGAGGCAGTGAGTGGAAGTTATAAAGAGCCAGATTGAGTTTTTAATGCCAGAGAAAATTTATAACTGTTACAGTAATCTGTAATGGGCTGCCACATTTAGTGGTGGGTTCCCTTCTCATGATACATTTTGGAGGAAATCATAATGATTATTTGTGGGATACTTTGTAGATATATAAGTTCGTTGTGTTACTTTCAGAAGTGTCCTATTTCATCCTCTTTCTGAATTTCCTTCTGCTCTCTTCTGTACATTTTTTTTAAATATTACACTTGACCTTCTGTAAGTAAAAAATAGTGATTAAAATGTTTTAGTTTCTCCAAGTCCTTACTACCCCCAATTCACCAAGAGTAAGAAAAAAAGAAAGGAACCTTGTAAGAAATAACTGTAGTCAAACAAAATGAATCCACACAGTTGTCATGTCCTAAAACCGTCTTTCCACCTTGTGCCCATCTTTTCTCTCTCAGGTGAGTGATATGCTTCATCACAGGTCCTCTGGAGATATGGTTACTCATTATTTTGACCCTGGTTCTTGAGTCTTTTAAATTTGTTTCTCATTTCATTACGGAGCTGTCCTTGTATAAATTGCTTTCCTTGTTCTGCCCACTACACTTTACCTTGCACTACCCAGAACTCTCTGAAACTGTCTCTTGATTACTTTCTTAGTACACAATAATATTCCATCACATTCATAGACCATGAGTTTTTCAGCCATTTCCTAATTGAACATATGTTTTCATTGCTACACCAAAATGTTTGTTCAACCCTCCTGTGTCCATTTCAAATAGCATGAGGTTCACCTGATACCCACTCCCCTATTCCTTCCTCTACATCTTATACTCTTCTCATATATCTAAATTATGAGAAATATCAAGTTCCATCCTTTGCTTCCTCCTTTCTACACTAGTACATTCTTTCACCTTTCATTCTATTTCTTCAAGAATTTTTTGTTTTGTATCTCTTGATTTCTTCTATGTATTTATATAGTTCTTATGGAAAATCCATTTTTTCTTTTGAATCTCTATTTTAGTTATTATGGAATTAGATTTTGAAAGTTTTTGATATTAAATAGTATTATCTCTGATTTGCTTATCTCTCTAGCTTTAGCCTGGGGCTTTTTTTCCAGGGCCAAACTCCTCTCCTTGCTTTGCTTTTGGAAGGGATGATATACCATATGTATTCTTACCCTAACTCCTCTGGGTAATGTCCTCTCCTTCCTGGACTTCAGCCACCCTAGATCATTATTGTTCAGAAAGCTAACTCTTGAGGACCCTCTCTAGAATTTCAGGACATTATATTAGAAAGCTCAGAGTCCCTAGTCCTTGTCTGAGTCCTACAGCACCATGCTAATCAGTACTGAACTGGTTGCTGTCCATCACCAAACAGGGGTTCCCAAAGTCTCCACTTGGGGAATTTCTTAGGAAGTCTCGTACTCTTACTACCTCTAGACACGGGACATTATAAGCTATATAATGATACTGTTCTTGTCCCTGGTATAGTAATACTTGCTTTGGTCAAGGAGTAGCCTCTCCTACTGTCCCTGAGTTTCTGGATGATTTGGGGGAGGATGGCAGGTTTATCTTAGTGTAGTTTCCCATTAGATTTATTAATTATTTATTCAGTCTAGCAAATTTATTGAGTCCAGGGAATGGCTGAAAAAGTTATGGTATATGAATTTTATAGAATACTGTTGCACTGTAAGAAATAACCTGAGAAAATTTGTATGAACTGATGCAAAATAAAATGAACAGAACCAGGAGAACAATTTATGTAATGATAATATTGTAAAGATAAACAACGCTGCAAGACCTGTTTTGCTTGCCCTTTCAATGGGTGGAGCAGGGGGAGGAGTAAGGGAGAGAATTAGGAACTGAAAATAAAATAAAATTGCATTTACAAAAAAAAAAAAAACAAATAACCATAAAAGGAGACAGGACAATCAGGAAATTGGAGCAAGTTGAATATTTGGATAGTTACGTATTCCACTGATATCCACGTAATGCTAAAAGAGGTGGAAGAAGGGCCCTTCATCATTTTACTTTGAACTCCTGTGGTGAAGTTATGGGAGGCTGTGGACCATAACAGAAAGGAATGTAAAGGTGCAGCTTGATTGCAGTATCTACTGTTGCAAAGAATTAGCAAGCATACAATTACCCAAATCTGCTGGTGTGTTTAGGGCTTTTGTCATAGAGAACTGGAAAATTTGAGCCTCACAAAGTAAATACACAATTTTGATAAAGGAAGAAAGACATTTGTTGAGGACCAAGACACACATATAATCAGGAGAATTCTTATGATAGCCAAAAACCTATTACACACATAGATGATTAGCTGAATTTATTAAAGATACAGTAAAATAAAAGTCTATCAGAATTCTTTCTATACAATGAAAATAAAATTCTTAATAAAACTCACTTGTTCATGTAAAGATTACAATTATTTGATACTTGCCTGACAGTATAGGGGGGATAGGGAAAGCGGAAAGGGGAGGGAGATGAAAAAAAAGAGGAGGAGGAGGAGAAAGAAGGAGAAGAAGGAGGAGACAGAGTTGGACGAAAAGACTGCAAAGCTGCTAGTGAGCCCAACTCCAGACTGGAGTAGATTGAGGACAATTAATGAATCTTTGGCACTCCTACTAGCTAATGAATAACCAGAAAGGAAGAGGTTGAAAGTACAGGAAAGGAGCTGCTCTTCTACTAGGCCAGTGGAATGGAAGAGAGCAAAGGTTGAAGTAGTGCCAGAATGGGGCCCTTTCATGGCAAAGGCAAGAAAGTACAATAACAAATACTCCAAAAGAACTTGCTGAGACTACTGCTTACAGTCAAACTAGGTCATATTCTTCCAGTCTTGTATATGCAAGTCAGGTCCTAAGCAACTCCCTCCAATGGTAAGGTAATGTCTTTTTAAAGTGGAAGCTCAGTGGAAGGAGTCAGTTTAGGACAACAATACCAATTTAGGACCCCCATTAAATGAACAGGAAGCTACCTCCCCCAAAACAGTCTACATAATTCACTGAGGACCAGTATTAAGTGGAATCTATCCCCATTTTATAATCAGCAATCATCTCTTCAATGCTGTGACCCATTTGAGATGTATTATATATTGAGAGCAGTTATATAGTAGAAGAATACTTCTGCCCCATTAAAACAGTTGGATGGCACCAGCTACAAATTATGACATCACCATGAAATCTACATAGGACCAAAGAGGACTCACAAGAAGAGAGTACCCACACTGATGAGATCACTAAATCCATTAACGTATTGAAGTATAATTGTGTGTTGTTTATTTAAATTGGATTTTTTTCTCTTTCAAAAATCCAAGTAGGTGAAATAAAATTAATTGTATGAATTAATGTATCTTAATACCACATGCAGACTATGTGATCCTAGGCAAGTTATTAATCATCTGAGTGGCCCAGGCAACTCTCTAAGACTCCAAGATGCAGAGAGAGATGTGCTCATTAAGTAGACGATATTTTCAGTTGGATGCTCCCTAAGTTGATAAAATCACATTGTAGTCCAAAATAAATAAAAGGGAATTGACCAACAGTTTGCTTTTGAGAACTGGGTGGTCATCAGCAAGTGTCTCCATTACATTAACAATGCCAATGCGTTGATTGCACTATTTAGATAGTTTGGATAGGTGTCTTTCACAGAGTGGGGTGGTGGCAGAGTTTGGGGACAAGGAAGGAAATGAAATGTAAATGTGAGGATAGAGCAGTACCTTGAATAGTACAGGCCCTTTGTAAATCATGAAGTGTCCCCTGACATTAGAACTAACACAATAATTCAAATAAAGTTTGACTAATATGAATAGCAACAACAGCTTTGAAAAACAAAAGAAAGTCAGGTGATTCCCAAAAGAGGTATATGATACCATTACCTACATATGTTATGATTTTACCCCTTCCTAAGAAGTTTACAGGCAGCTAGGTGGTACAGTGGGTAGGGATCCAGACCTGGAGTCAGAAAGATGAGTCTTCCTGAGTTCAAATATGGACTCAGATACTTACTAGCTGTGTAAGCCTGGACAAGTGAATTAACTTTGTCTGTCTCTGTTCCCCATATGTAAATTGAGATGGAGAAGGAAATGGGAAATCACTCCAATATCTCTGCCAAGAAAATTCCAAATGGAGTCAGGCAGAGTTGGACACAACTGGAAAGTAACTGGACCAGAATAATAATAAAGTAATAACAAGAAGTAGATATGTTTTTGTTTTTCATGAAAAAGCCTGAAGTACTCCGGAGAAGTTAAAATCCCATGGACACAAAGCAAATAATCACTGAAAACCAGGACTAAAACTAAGGGCTTATCATTAAAAACAAAAATATTACTGCTGTACTAGGAAGGGGAATGGGCATTGTGGTAGGAAGGATGGCTTGGTTTTGCCATCCCCAGGTAAAAGTGACTGTTTAGTGTGTGTGTGTGTGTGTGTGTGTGTGTGTGTGTGTGTGTATATATATATATATATATATGTATGTATGTATGTATGTATGTATGTATACCTTAATTCTTTTTTTTCTGTCTCAAATAAAAAAAAGGCTTAGCCAGCACCAGGACCTCCTTTTCCCCTGACAAATGACTCCCTGTGTTACTGTGGTAAGTCAGGGCCCAAATGGTCCACCTCAGAAGCATAGGATAGTCAAAGAACAGGACCTGGTGTGATTACTTATACTTGCTATACCTTTGGGGTGGTCTTAAAGTAGAAGAAAAAAAGGAGAGACAAGAAAAAAAAATTGGAAAACCTCATTTTTGGTTGGCTTTGAGAACAGTTCGTAACAACTGGTCTCTGGATGTAACAGCTCTGGGCAAAAGATGATTGACAGGTATGGCTGGTTCCCCTAGGGAATGGCACTCTGGGGGTGGCTTTGGTTGGAGAGTTGTTTCTTTATAGCTGTCCAACTAGAAATGCCTCACATCAGGTCCCTGCTTCCTGGGAGCTAGGATCCCCACACATCTTTTTAAGTAAAATATTATAGAGGAAAGGGAGAGAAGGGAGTATTATTAACCTTGAAAAAAATACAATCCTTATTTTACATTCTGAGTCTCAAATAGAAATTTCAAAATGGACTGCTTTATCCTTTGTAAATTGCAAAATACATTGATTTTTATTTAGTAACAAAACATGTACCCATTTTCTTTTGAATGCAGACTATCTAAACTTCTTAAGCTTTCAGATAAACCTTTAAGCTTGCTGAAGATCAATTTAAAGCTAGAAAATCAGACTGTTTAAGTATGATTTGAGCAATCAGCATTGGATAAAATTAGACAACACATTTTTATCTCTTTTCACGAACCTAGAGTAACTCCTGCATTAGACGAAGTTTTGTAGTTTGATTTATTGTGCATGAAATATTTATTTTGCACACTCTGAATTTTTCTATTTTAGATTTCAGAGTCCCAAAAATTAACCTAATGACACTAAGATAAGGTCATTATTTACTTAGGGAGAGTAAAAGTATATCATATAACTCCTCTCTTTGAAACTATATACTGTAGTGTCAGCATACCCTAGATGCAAAATGAGTATGGTGTGAACCTGAAGTTTGAAAGAAAAGGAAATACTATATGTTCCTGATGGCACAGCTGCAACTATATGAATAATTTGAGAAAATAAGCTAAAAGAAAACTCTTTTGACTTAATTACCTAAGAAATTGTATCAGGGAGGACCTGACTTAAGAGGTAACATCATTCAAGAGGCTAAAGATAAGCTGCTAGCTTTGCCTCCTGCTTCCCACTCAGGGCAACCCCTACATCTGCCACTGATTTATTGGTTGGTGCTTGGTGATTGTCTAAGCCTCAGTTTCCTGATTTATGAATTTATGGTATGGTAATAATGGAGAGCCACTTGTCAGAACAATTGTCATGAACTAATAGGTATGCAGGAAGGAAAATTCAGATGCAGAATAAATACATTCTCTCATTATGTGTGACCCAATTATGCATGTTAAACATGTGTGGAAAATGAACCTTTTGAAGTTGGAACTGAATGTCACCTTTTACATGTACAAATGATGGCCAGGGACCTTCTCCCAGCATGATTTTTAAGTACATTTAAGCTCTAAAATGAGTCAAGTAAAAGTTGTAAGCATCTACATTTCTTACACTGATTTTAGACAATCTCATAGGAAATTAAACTGACTTTAATTTATAATGAAATTGTCTAAATTTATTCAGTTATTAATTTATATTATTTATTACAGTGCCTGTCACTGGAATGTATTGATTTTTATGCCAACCTCTGTCCTTGTCATGATTTTTTCACACAAATTAGCTTTTCTAAATGTAGTATCTTGTATATATTTCACAAAATATATTTCCTGAGCCATTAATTTTTGACCTTTACTTATCTTCTGATGAGTAAGGTCATTGCAGACCTGAAAGCAGTATTTTGAACTTCATTTTATCCCACTTATTTCAGATTTCCAGAGTGATCTCAAGGAAATGTGGCATGTTTTATATAAAACTTTCTTTGAAGTTAATAATTGAGCCCAAGTGGTTTAAATCTTGATGAGTGGTAATATGGACTTTATTTGTCCTAAAAAGATGACAAAAAGATCAATGTGCTGACTAATCCAAGAATATTTATTTGGAGTAAAAAATGAGCCAAATTATTAAATAAATTAGTACTAGAGTGCAAGTTAAGCAAGTTGCCAGAAGAAACCATTCAGCCACTATCTCCTGAGATATATTGAATATATATGCGTGTGTGTGTGTGTGTGTGTGTGTGTGTGTGTGTGTGTGTATGTGTTTGTGTGTACTACCCAGGTCAGATAGCTGTTTGGATAGATATTTAGCGTAGCCTAGCTTGGGATTGTTTATTTACCCAAAAAAGAAGCTTGTCATTGTGGGGTCTAAAGAGAGTTTCATTGTGAACCTACATAGCTTCTCAGCCACTTTTTCTGTTCTCCCAAACAAACTCAAAACTAGCATTCAAAATGGTTAGAACAACTTTTCCTGGAAAGCCTCTCTGAAGTGCCTCCTTCTGTGCTAGGAAGGGTGACTGAAAATTCATGGAGAGTGTCTTCCATTTATAGTGAGAAGAATAGAAATTTATTTTTAAAAGGGTTTCATCAGGGCATGGTGGCATACTACAGCAATCCCTCCTCCTGAGAGAGGATCCCTTGAGGTAGCGCTGAACTTCAGTAGAACCAAAAGTTAATCAAGTATTCACACTAAGTCTAGCACTAATATGGTGTCCTCCCAGGAGGTGTTGGTGACCAGGCTGCCTAAAGAGGGGTAAACAAACGCAGCCTCAGACATTTATTAAATGGGTGATTCTGCTCTAGTCACTTAACATCTTATTGCTTCAGTTTCCCTAACTGTAAAAAATAAATATTAATAGCACCTCCTTCACAAGATTGTTGGGAGCATCAAATATGATAATATTTGGAGGAAGTCCTTAGCATCATTCCTGGCAAATAGTTGGTGCCATATAAATACTTACTCTCTTCCCTTTCCTCTGGGCCAAAAGCCAGGTCTGAAAAACTGAGCTAGCTAAAGCTTCCCTACTAATCCTCACAGGAATTAGCCTATGAATATAGGTTGCACTTCCAGTCTTAGGGAGATGGGGAACCCTGTCTCAAAAAAATAAAAAGAATGAAATGAAATTTTTCAAAAGCAAGGTAGGGTAAGCAAATAATTGGGAGAAAAAAGGATATTTGTGTCTACAGTAAAACTTTCAGGAGACCAGAATTAGTAGAGTCTACTAATCAAAAGCATTTTAAGGCAGAATTTGGGAGTTGGGCTTAGTGGTACAATGGAGAAAATGTATTAGATTTTGAGTCTGAGCAGTTGGGTTAAAATTCCAATTCTGTACCTATTATATGAGGCGGCTATATGGCAAAAGGGAAAGAGAGCAGGACTCATCTTTCTGAGTTCAAATCTGGCCTCTGGCAGAGAGCTATGTGACCTTGGGCAAATCACTTTACTTTGTTTGCCTCACTTACCACATCTGCAAAGTAAGCTGGAGAAGAAATGACAAATCACTCCAGTATCTTTACCAAGAAAACTTCAAATGGGGTCTCAAAGAGTCAGACAAGACTGAAGAATGACTAATCATCGGCAACAACTTATTAAATCTGAGACATTCAGAAAATCATATAACTAGATGCCATCCAATGTCCCCTCAAAATCTCTGATTCTACGATTTTTTAAATATGAATGAAACAGGGAGTAAAATGAAAATTTTATTTGCTACTTCATGATTTTAAATACTCATCAGGTACAAATTTCATGGATCAATTCATTAGTACAATCAGCTAGAATCAGGAAGACTTGAGTTCAAATCAGGCCTCAGACATCTGTTAACTGCATGATTCTGCTCTAGTCACTTAACTTCTTATTGCTTCAGTTTCCCTAACTGTAAAATTGAAATATTAATAACACCTCCTTCACAAGGTTGTTGGGAGCATCATATATGATAATATTTAGAGGAAGTCCTTAGCATCATTCCTGGCAAATGGTTGGTGCTATATAAATACTTATTCTCTTCCCTTTCCTCTGAGTCAAAAGATTGAACATTTCCAAGAAATTCACACTTCTTCATGTTCTCTCTCTGCATTTACCTTCGTTGACCTTTATGGCCAACACTGCCATTTTATTCTGATCCTAGTGCCAGGCATGGGGAGAGTAGGATAATAAGTTGATAGGGCAGGTACAGTAGCATTGTCTACTAGCAGTGAAGACCCAGTAAGTAACAAATTTGTAGTGAACCTACTTACAACAGTTACATGATTTTGTTCCATCTTTGTTCAGTAGCACATGCGTAAGAGTAAAGGTAATGAATGAGCCAATGCTGAGGCCTGGCCAGACATAATTGGCAATACGATAATGGAGCTAGAGATTCAAGAGAGGAGAATAGAATGGAGTTGAATTGGCCACTGAGGGGTCAAGGTGAGGAGAAGAGGAGAAAGTGACTAGTACAAGAGAGATGGCCTGGGGGAGAATTGAGGGGTAAAGGATTAGAGGTCATGGTATGGATGAATATAATCTGCGGGTCATATAAAGAGAGGAAGAGGGAAAGGTACAAAGCCAATAGATTATAGTCAGATAAGGGGATTTTTTACATTTATGGGAGATGGCAAGATCAAGAGTATGACCATCTTTTTGTGTGGGTAGGATCGGCTCGGGGAACGAGAGGTGAGTAGACTGAGAAGCTGAATGGTGAGGGTATTTGGGGAGCATCGATATGTATATTGAAGTCCCCAAAGAGGGAAATAGGTAAAGAGAGAAGAATTGTAAGCCAGGTATCAAATTCATTGAGGAAGACGGGTGTTTGTAGGGAACAGCTATCAGGAATTTTATGTCCTGGTAAATATGAATAGCATGAATCTTAAAGGAAGACAGCTTATTGAGGAAGAACCTGGAAGTGATGGTGGGGAACAAGGAGTATTCTAACTCACCCACCTCAATCTTTGAGCCAAGGAGAATGAGCAAAGACGCAGTCAGTACTGAAAAGGGTCATCAGGGAGACCCCGTCATTGAGGAAGTCAGGTTTCAGTGAGAGCTAAAAGATGGAAGGTGTGGGAAAGGAATATATTTATGATGATAGAAAGTTTATCTATGGAGCAGGCATTCCAGATGGCGCAGTGGAAGGTACCAGGAAATGACAAAATCTGTACAAAGTAAAAGAGCTTAGCATCCAGAAAAGGAGAAAGAAGTTTCTAGAAAATTACAGTGGCAGGTATTTACTTAGCACTTACTGCGTTAGGCACTATGCTGAGCTCTAAGGTTACAAAGAAAAGCAAACACATGG
Organism: Trichosurus vulpecula; assembly: GCF_011100635.1. Lineage (NCBI taxonomy): Eukaryota > Metazoa > Chordata > Mammalia > Diprotodontia > Phalangeridae > Trichosurus > Trichosurus vulpecula. The sequence continues at coordinate 421,756,936 of NC_050576.1, forward strand.
TCCATGACCTCAATGTTCTAACAGGGGAGACAATGTGTAACTGACTATGTGAGTACAAAATATATAGTGACAATGGTTACCCATATTTTCAGAGGCAGTAACAGCATCTTATATAAGGATAGAAATACGGACAAGAAAAAATAGCTTCGAAAACCTTAAAAACTACAGTTGTTTTAATGGCCATGTCTCCTAAGGTTCAATGATGAAAAATATTAGCCACCTCTTGTCAGACAGGTAATAGACACAAGATATAAAGACATATATTTCCAGACATGGTGAGCGTGTGAATTCACTTTACTTGGCTAAGATTATTTTTAGCAGGGATTTTTTTCCTCTTTCTTTCTCTCAGCCTTTTCATTGAGTTAAGGGAGGTTTTTAAGGAGGGCCAAAAAAAAATTCTAAGTGCAAAAATGAAAACAGAAGAAGGTTCTGAAGGAAATTCGGATAAGCAGGACATTTTTAAAGTAATGTGTAGGAAAAAATATTATATGCTTTTTAAAAAGAAAATGCTAGGATATAGAAACTCATGATTTCCTATAAATTTTGTTTTTGCATTGTGTGATATGTAAGAAAATGCTCTTTTGGAAGCATTTAAGTTTAGCATCTTTTTTCCCAGAAAAAGAAAAGTCTAAGGAACATTTGGAATTATTTATTAGGGCGAAAATCATCCTGTGGGATAGGGAGCTGGACCATCCATAAAGGAAGCAAGTTTTGTGCTTTAAAGAATGATGATGTGGCTCTACAGATGCCATTAGGTAACAATGGCCAGAGAAGACACATTCTCTTGAATTGTACGAAGACTGCAATTTATTAACCTGACACAAAGCAAAGAGAGGCTTCTGTCTTCCCAGTGCACAATGTATATAGCCTCCTGAGAATCATCAGATATTGCAAGCCCAGCCTTCTTCTAGTATTTCCCTTGGGTCTAAATAATACCACAAAATGGAACTTAAAAGCATTACTGAAGATTATGAAGTTCTCAACAATTTTCTAAAACCTCTGAGTCACAGGTAGCATTTTCATCAACAGTACTGAATGAAAATGAGGAATTTGGATGAAAAAGGCAGATTTGGAAAGTGAAAAACTGACAAAGTATACGGTTTCTGAAACTAAAAAGTTCTCAACCATTACTTAAAATATAAGAACAATCAATTTTGGTAAAGCATAGAAGACACCTAGAAAGGATCAGAAAAACCAACAAATGAAAAATGAGCGGAATGGAGAAAATGATCCAACTTCATCCTGGTACCAACATAGTGATGCTACTTTGGTCCTCTTCAATAACAAAGGACAACAACCAACTGACAAACCAACCACAGAGAGTAGTAAGTGCAACCTAGGAGGAACAAGAAAAGAGCTACAGTAAAGTTCATGACCACAAATGTCTACGCACAATTTCATAAACTATAAGTAAGAGAATATAAACTTGAGTTTGTGATGCAAAGAGGAAATTTTGAACTTACAGACATCACTGAGATTGATGAGATGGAACTCATAGTTAGAATTTGAATCTGGAAGCATATAGCACATTCAAAGAAGAAAAAAAAAACGGTTGGGAAAGCAATGTGGATTTTCAAATTGAGTTCTGGCAGTGTTGTGACTGGCGTATTGTTTCTATTTTTACTTTGGCCATGGTTCTAACAGTGAGCAGTTTTATGATTTGTTGAAATATGACATTTAGGATTTTTGATTGGTTACGTATTTTTTAGTCCAATGATCCTCAAATTATCTCTCCTTGGCCTTTTGTTCATATTTCTTGATTGTGATTACATTTTCTTTATATGCTTTTCTCTGTTTTTCATCCTTTTGACTTGGTTCTAATATTTCTTTCTATTTTGCAGAATTGAGCACTATTTGAATCATTCTTTTTTTTTCAAGGATTGGTCTTTTTCAAGGTACTATGTCTTCAGCCTTCTGTTCTTAGATATTTATTGTCCTTCTAATCCCCTACTCCTCCCAGCATATACTTGTCATGGAATTACTGTCTTCTTCAGGACTTACTTCTTTAATCTACATTTCTTAATTGCATTCAGAGTTCTTTTTGGTATAAGAGTCAGACTCTTCTTTGTCTTGTGTTCTTCACTGTGTTACACGAATCCAATTTCTTTTCTCCCCTCTACAATCTGGATGCTGTTGGCACTGTAGTTGTGGGTGGAGAAGTTTGCTCTTGCCCTCTCCCTTCCTTCTGCCTTAATCCCTAGCTTTTGTCTCAGTTTCCTAGTTTCTCAATGAAAATGCTAGTCTCAATCCATCTCTGTTGTCCCCTTGCAGAATCCCAAATTTGGAATTGGTTCCAGTCTACTGCTATGATTCTAAACAGGTTCCAGTTGGAGACTAAATTGATCCCAGAACACTTGCGGTGTTCTTCAGTATACATCCCAAGTCACTGAGCTGTACCAAAGGTATACTGGAGTCACTTGAACTGGCTTGCAAAAGCCAATTGTTAAATTCTCAGCATAAACATTTACATTTCAGAAATCTGTAAATATTACAGGTCATGGCTTGATTTATTTTGTTGTTTATTGTCCATACTTGAGAAAATGATGGAGAATACATTAATAATGCAGATTAAATTTCAAATGTGTGATGCTTACATTTTTTTTATTGGACTGGTTGTTAAACATTTATCAGCTTACTGCTGACCATACCTATCTCCTGCGGTGGATCACAGTGCTCCAAGGAATGCATAGCTAGGTTTTCTTTCTTTTTATAATATACTTTGGAGATTCTTTTCATTCTTTGTTTCTGTTCTGACAAGTCAGGGCTAAGTACTCTCTGGCTTTAGGCTCCAATTACCTCAGCTTGAGCAAGATTCTGACCCACCCAGGAAATTCACTGTTCAGAGATCATTTGTAGGCTCCAGGATCATTTATACTAGTTTGGATTAACTTCTGATCCCCCCACCATGTTTTCATTCAGAGTACCTATAGGCTTTGGTTCTACTTATTGCAGCTCCTCCTGGGGTTTCTGCCTCCCTTGGGGTAAACCCTTTCCCCGTGCCTGAGGGCTTCTAGCCCAATTCTTGTATAGTTCTGGACTACATGGAGGAGTTTACTGCTGCTTATCTTTAATCTCTTGATCATTTTTCTATCTGGTGTCCTTTTAAAGATTTTTGCTGGGATGCATGTGGCAGAGCTAGATTTCTCTATGACCTTTCACATTGCCATCTTAATTTGATGTTCACACAATTATTTTTAATCCCCGATCTCTGCTTCTTGCATAAACTGAAAGTTCAATAGGTACTTATGGACCTGATCCCTACTACTGAGTGCCACTCCATTTCTGGTCAGTTTACCCATCCACAGAAATCAGTTCACCCCTTCTTAGATAGCCTGGTAGCCCCTATTCCCAAAGGCTCACCATATTGATGTCGAACTTAGTACAGACATCCAATCCACTTAAAATAGAGAAGCTCAGAATTCCTGAGCTTAAACCATCCTCTGGACTCAGTATCCCCCATAGAAAGGAAAGCAGGTATGTACCACAATGCCTGGCCATAGAATTATTTCTTAAAAGGAGGTTGTCAGTGGATTCTTCTCCCGGACCTGGTTTGACATTCCAGACAAAGTTATCATCTACCTCTACCTCAAGGGAGAAGAATGTTTAAATCAAGATAATCTTGCCCCTTTTAATGACAGAAAAGCACCTCTTCAATCTTATCAACATCAATCTGTGGAAGTCATTTTCTCGAATGTACATAAGTGAGGGAAGGGGGAGGTGCTACCATTATATTCCCTATTTTAAACAGCTTGAAAGTAGCTCTGAGATTGTCAACTGTTAATTACAGCTGTGAAAGCTGGCTAAGCAGGCAGGTTGCTAGCAAATGTTATAGTTTTCAAAAGGAAGGGAAGGGGGTGGGGAGAGCATGCATAATTCTAGACCACATTAATAGGGCTATAGTTTGTGAGCCTTTAGAAAAAGGCTATCAAGGCTTCATCAAAAACAGGTCATGCCAAACTATGCATTTTCCCCCACAAATAAATAGATAAGAAAAATTTTGTTGACATGGTATATTCACATTTTAGCAAACTGCTTGATGGAGTCTGTCATTCTATGCTTTATAGATTTTAAAAAAAGGCTAAATGACCCATCTCAAAGAGCAGTTATCAAATGTCAATTTGGAGGAATTTTTCTAGTGGAATGTCCCTGGCCACTGTCTTCTTCATTATTCAGAATGATAAGAAAATTTAATTATTTTATTTATTTTCATAGCAATCTCAACAGTTCAATGTATCTAGATACTATCTCATGTATTTTTGTTTTCAACAAACTAAAAAAAAATAGATTAGGTAAATTGAGATGGTATTAAGGTATAGAGTCCATCTTTATTCTAGTTTGATCATGTATCTTTGATACCTATTTTTATACAATATACCCCCAAACACTGCACTTATCAAGCTGACAATTATCTAACTTTGGTTTTATCATAGCCCCAGATTGATCATCCTGAATCTGACTCTCCCTTCACCAATCCATCCCCCACAGAGCTGCTAAATCGGTATTTCTAAAAAGTCATTATTCTGCTCGAGGCCTAGTGACTTCCACTTGTCTTTAAGATAAAATTTTTAAAAAAACGTCCTCTACTTAGTATTTGAACTTTTCAAGTCTTGTTCTAGCATGTCTTTCCAGGCTGATTACACACTCCTCTCACACTCTATGCCCTACCCAAACTGGACTACTTGCTTTACTCTACATGTGACATTTTATCTCCTGTCTCCAAGCTGTTGTCCCTGTTTATAATGCTCTCCTTCCTCACCTTTGTCTTTTGGAACCCTTAGTTCCTTTCAAGGCTCAGCTTACATGCCACCTGCTTCAAGAGTTCTTTTTCGATTCCCCCAGTTGTTTCCCCACCAATTTCTAAGCATCAGTTAATATATATAGATATAGGTCACTTATTTACTTATCTGTAAAGCCATCGTATTGTCCCAGGGAAATGTAAACTATTTAAGGGCATTAATTCTCTCAGCTTTGTATTTATATCTACAGTGTCTGGTAGAATTTCTTATATCTAATAAGTGCTTAATAAATGCCATTGACTGATTATAGATTGATGCAAATATACCTTGATTTATGTAAATTTTATGATTACTGTTTTTTTTTATATTTCACACATATTTGTGTGGGAAGGGAGTTCTGAAAAAGGCATGATAGCTATTGTCCTTGGGTTGCTTTTTTGCCTATACACCTATTATAGAATATGAGGAGTTATTTAAGGACAACATTTTGAACAGTTCACAAAAATAAAGAAAAAGTTACTACAATTTATTTGGGTTCATGAAAGGAAAATCAGTATAAATCCATTTAAAGAACATTAGAGGCTGTAGTAATAGGGTTAACTGGGAGAGCTCTTTCTTTATAAAGCGTAAAAGAAACAAAATTCTCAAAAGGCTATCATGTGGACTCTGATGTGGCTGGTTGTCTGTGCTCTCAAAATGTTTCCACTCCCACCACAAGCCCCCCAAAAGGTCACAAAATTATTTAAGTCAGATTTTTAATTTATCCTTAAAGCAGATTGGTTCCAAATGAAGTAATTTAGCATTTCAAAGAATGCTCAACACACCATGTTTCGCATTTCTTTTTCCCCAGCTAAACTGAAAGCATGCCAGGTTGTTTTAGCTCCAAATAGAACCAAACCAGCAGAGTTCTAAGAAAAAAATAGAAATAATTGCTCAATTACCAGTACAAACTATAGTTTCAAGTTCCTGCTAAGAAATGAATATTCAAAATAAACTGCAGGGAAGAAGAATGAATATGCTGCAAATATGGCTTTCATACAGAAGCCTGGATTTCCACACTCCAACTGAAGAAGAAAGGGAGCTTCTATTTCCTTTAGAGTTCAAAACAATCTAGGCCCCTACAGTTTTTTTTTTCATTGTGCATAATTGACAGGAAGTAAGGAAACAAATAATCTTGAACTCTTTATTTCTGTCCATCCCAACACTTCTCCTACGTATTTTTACATCAAAAAATAATTTGAATTCTGGATTCTGATCTAGAAATCAAAAATTCAAAATTGGATGGCATCTTGGTAAATCAGGATAAACACATCTGACCACACACTATTACATCATCAGTTTGCAGCTCAGAACTTGAGCTCAAAAGCATCACCAGTCTTAGCCTCCCCAGTAGCAAGGATTCTATACATGAAACAGTCAATTACTTCTTATGAGCAAGTCGTCATAATTAATAAGCTCCCACTTACTTCTCCTTATCTTATCACATCCTTTGGCTCACCAACAGTATTGATTCTGTAGTTATATAAATAACAGCATCTGGATAGTATTGGTGCCAAAAGAATTGTATACGTGTGTGAATGAGAGCAAATCTCAAAATTGTTTTTGTAAAAAGCTACTAAGAAGATTCAAAATGTTCATTATATAACTGTAGATTTATTTTCATATAATGCAAGACCCAAATCATTCTCTATCAACAGTTTCTGTCCTAGATTTATTTACTAATGGACTAACTCAATTGGCCATTAATTCAATTACTTCCTATAACCTATATAAATGTACTTTTGGATATTTTTGGTTTTACCTATAGAGATTGGTAGAATGATCCTTTTTTCAAGTAGTCATGGACCTCGTTGAGGATAAATAGGCCTCCTCATTCTGGAACTTGATGCAATCAATATAAAGTCACACACAACCAGGAGTTTCTGGAGAATTGTCTATCCATAGGGAATCTGTCTTCCATTTGCACTCTGAACAGGACATCTTCCACAGCAGCAGTGCACAACTCTGATGAACATATGTTTTTATGTCACAAGACATTGGTGTTCAGATGATCATTGAAAGAAGTTATCTAGTTGTATTCATCAACTGCTTTTACAATAGCCAATAATACCACATTGAAATTTACTTAACATCATTGTCATCTTTCCTCCAGAGTCATAAAATATTACTTAATAAATTACTTAATTATTTAATAATAAATAAAATATCACTTAGCTCTAAGAATAGATGAGTGTGAAATACTAGGCTGTCCTCATGTGGAAAAGGTTTTCAGCACAAATTCAGGATAGTTGACTTATGGACTTTCCCTGTATGAGCCATTTTTAATTTAAAATATATTTTAGAATCACCATTGATTTTTGTGTGTCAGTGCTACTAGAGATTTTAAAAAATCTTACAATATTACTTATCATTTGATATCTAGTTCTAGTTTTACTTTTTTTCTTTTTTTTAAAATCAAAATTGTTTTCCATATATACATTTTAGTAGACAGAATCACCTAAAGAGCTGAGGCTGAGCCAAATTGTAAATAAACATTTACTCATCATGTCCCATGTGTCCTACACAGTATGTATTGAGTATTTTAGAGGCCTGAAAAAAACAAATAGGGTCCTTGACCACAAGGATCTTATAATCAGGAAGATAAGGTATATGAATATAATATTATCCTGTATACACATAGACACTACTTTGTAACTATTGAGCAATAGCTATGCAAGCAATGACTGGTAAAAACTAAATTGAAAACTAAGCTGTTTATGGCAGACCAATGTGATTTTGAAGGTCTAGATGCTTAGCTCTTTTTTTTACAAACAATAAGACATTATCACTTATGTACCTTGAGGAATATATAGGACATGTTCCAGTAATATAGTTCTCAAGTGCTGTTTTATAAAAGCTATGTGTCTAAATCTTTAGAAAACTGACTTCCCTATTGGCTGTGACTTGCACATGACAGAGAACTTGTTGGATTCGATTGGACTTTTAAAAATGAGAAGAAGCTTGAGAGAACCACTGCCATTATTAACAGTACCAGAATGAGTGTATAAACATATAATGAAGTAATTAATTGACAAGACAATTCTATAATCAAATCAGATACAATATGGTAAATGTGAAGTACAAACGATAAGGACAAAGGGAGTTAGAGAAGAGAGAGAACAGTATAAGCCAAATTCATCAAGAAAAATTTAACAGAGAATATGAGCTTTGAGCTGGCCTTTAAATAGTAGGCTGTGAACAGATAGAGGATTTTCAGATTGGTGGAGAAGACAGCAGTGGACAACATGATTAAGGCACAGTATGAGGTGTGAGGTCCAGGAAAGAAAGAAAAGAAAAGTGGTCTGATTAGAGCAGAGAATGTACATCAAGATTTCGTGAGAAAAGTAAGTTGACCTGAATAAATATAGTGAAGCCTTGAAAATCAGTTATGAAGACAGGAGTAATTTGAGGTAATAGGCACTGGAGAGCCATTATAGATTCTTGAAGAGGGAAATTCATGAAGAAAGTAGAGATTTAGAGAAATGAAACTAAGGTAGAAGATGAATTAAAGAAGGGAGAAATTGAAGGCAGGGTCCTGCTTATTTCATGTTGTTGTTATTTTATTATCTAAACTAAAGAGATCACTAAGACTTTTATGAGACCACTAAGCCATTCTAAAAAGCCAGAAAGGAAAGAAAATGGTTACTCTTCAAGACTCACCACATAGAACTTGTTATTTTATATTTTTGTGCTTGTGTTTCTTTCCCTCCTCTGCCAGATGTTCTTCAGTCTATGTGGCCCATCCTAGTTATACAAGAAGCAATATTCTATTACACTGATTTTCTTCTTCCTCGTCTCTTTTACTCCCTCAACTACATTGATTATATTGACTACATGCAGACATCATGTAAACAAGCATGATCATGCTTCAATTTTCATCATCACAAGGCTCTACCTCTGAGCATTTAGGATTTTAAGATTTAGAATTATCAAGAATCTTAGAAATAATCTAGTACAGGAGTGAGGAATCTGTGGCCTCAAGACCACATGTGGCCTTATCTGTCCTTGAGTGTGGCCTTTTGACTGAGTCTGAATTTTATAAATCAAATCCTTGTATGATATGTGTATGTGCAATATATATGTATAAGTATGTGTCTGTGTATGTATAGGTAGTTAGGTAGGTATATATGTATGTATATACTTGATCCTACTATAAGGGCAGCACACTAGGCCTGCAGGCCAGATCCTGTCTTCTCACTTTTGTATGGTTTTTCCATTTTTAAACACAATAAAACTCATTTGTAAAATGTAAAAACTATTCTTATCTCTGCTGGTACAAGAGTGGGCAGTGAACCAAATGAATGTAGTTTATTGATCTTTGATCTATTCCAATCTCTTCATTGTAAAGATTACGTGGGACTCAGCTTTTCATCTACAACCTCTTTGCCTATCTTTTTCCCAGTTCTTTTTATCCACTGAACCTACTCTTTCCCACATCAGGATCTCCCATCATTCAATTATTGTTGTATGTGTACCCTTATAGATACTGGGATTCTTAATTTGCATTTGTACTGGTACATTGGGTGCCCAGAGCCTGGCTAGTTACTTCTTACTATCAGGGTACTAGGGTTGTCTCTGAGGGGGCAGTGACATTCTTCTGATGTTATCAACTCATCTACCCATTCCAGCATGCTCTTCCCAATAGCCGGAGCAAATTTAAGTTAATATTTCTAAAATGTCATTGACTTATGCAGTGATTAGCAATTCAATGTTAATTTAACTAGTTTTCTCCTTGATATCCTCAATAAGCAGCAACCAGTATCATCTAGCTTTTTCAAAGACTTATTTATTGATAAGATTGATCAAGAATCAAAGTGTGCCAGCACAAAACTAGGGTGCACAATCTCCCCTCTACAATCTTGGTCCCTGGAGAGAGTGAACACTAATTTAAGCAGTTACTTTAAAATATTAGCCTCATCAAGTTCACTTGTGACTGTAGGCATGATGGCTTCTGGCATAATTTCTACCCTGCTGCAGGACATGGCATACACCTGGTGGAATGAAACATTTGGTTGCTGGATCCTGCTTGTCAGTCCTCAGCGTTACATTGGCACCTCACCCAGATTGAGTGGCAACAGACTCTAGCATGAACTTTTGATCTTCAAAATTCTCACAAAGACCCATACCAAAGGAGAAAAAGAAACACAAATAGGAGGCATCCCTGTCCCAGACACTGACTTGCCTAGGAGAATATGTGGTCACTGGCTTCATGGTGGCCCAAGACCCTGTTCCCCATTCTGTGGCTCAAAAATATTCAATCTTGTAGGAGGCACAGCTCCAAAGCCAGGGCCCTTTGAATTCAGGTTCAAAATTAGGATGAAATTATGTATGGTCAAGTACTCTAACGTTTATATAATGTTTACTTGTTCCTGATTCAGAAAGCACATGTAATATAGAAGCAGCAGCATTTAGCTTCTCTGTCTGCAGCCTACCTCACTTCCATTAGGAAACACATCTGGTCATTAGGTCATCAGGTTATTTTTACCCACTAGTTAGACATCCACAAAATCTAAAATGAAGAGCTTCCATGTGCCTGGGATTTTTAATTTCCCTAGATGAAAAGGGAACTACATGAGGGCCAATCAGGTCTTAGGACAGCTTGGTTCTAGTCAAGCTGATGGAAGGAGACTTAAGGTAGAGAAGGAAGCTGTGCCAGGGAAATTCTAGTCCCAACACAATCCTCCTCTTTCTAATGCAACAAGTAAGGAAAAAGGAATGGCTAAGTAAGCCATTGGAGACTTTGGTATGCACGTTTACTTCTGACTCAAAGACAATCAAAAGACTTCACTACACAGTGAATGGAAAGCAAACATTCACAAAATATTTGTTCATGATCTTAAGCAGAGAGATAGTGGGGCCCTGCATTATCCTTCTAGAAGTAGGCCTACCAAACATCTACATGGGGGTTACATCAGGCAGATCGTATGGTGAATGTCACTAAGGAATTGGCTCTCATTGGCCAATCTTTCATTACACATATAGTCAGAATCAGAATAACAACTCAGATTGATACAGCGCCCTAAAGTTTGCAAGGTACATTCCTAACAACAACTTTGCAAGGTAATTCGCATTAAGTATGATTATCCTCATGTTGTTGATGAGTAAACAAAAAGGTTGTAGCTTTCCCATAGTTACACTGCTAGTGTGTGCCTGAGCTAGGAAGAGAACTTAGATCTCCTTACTCCAAGTTCAATAATCTTTCCACTTTACACAATGAAACTTACTTTAAGTCACTCCCCACTCCTGACCACACTAAACATCTGTGCTCTAAGGTCAGCTCCTTTCATGCCACCCACACCATTTTAGGTTTCTAATATACTAATCCTTTTTCTCAGAACAATGAAAATGTCTGTTTTCTCTACTGCTTCTTCTCCTGGATGACAATGTGCTGCTGAAGAAAGATGAATCTTGAATAGATCTGACTGTGTCTGGAAGACCTCATTACCAGAGATCTTGGAAATCTTATAAAATATGTAAAAGACTGCCATTATTTCCAGGCTTTTAAATAATTTCAAATGGTAACAAAATTAACGTGTAATAATAGCACCTGATTGCCCTATCTCATGATGTCAAGCACTGACATTGACTATACTGCTATATTGTTGTTCAGTCATTTTCAGTCATATCTGCTCTGGGACCTTATTTGGGATTTTCTTGGCGAAGATAGTGAAGTGGTTTGCATTTACTCCTCCAGCTCATTTTTAAGATGAGGAAACTGAGGCAAACAGGATTAAAAGACTTACTAGAGTTACACAACAGTCTGAAGACAGATTTAAACTCATGAAGATGAGTCTTCCTCTGGGCCACCTAGCTGTCCATACTGGTAAGAAGTTTTTATTGGGCTATCTCAGCAAATATTTCTTAGAGCCCCCACAAGCTAAATCTAGGAGACTGAAGTAACGTGTAGGACAGGTAATTCCTGGTTGGGTATTTTTTAATTAACACATTTTTAGTTTTCAACATTCACTTCCATAAGTTTTAATTTTTTTCCACCTCCCTCCTCTCGTCCGTCCCCAAGATGGTGGGCAATCTGATGCAGGCTCTACGTATACATTCTAATTAAACACATTTTCGTATTAGTCATGTTGCATGGAAGAATTAGAAAGAATGAGAAGGCAAGATGGTGGCTGGTAGGCAGGGACTGGAATGAGCTCCGTACCGAGCCCTTCCAAAAACCTATAAAAAATGGCTCTGAACCAATTCTAGAACGGCAGAACCCACAGAACAGCAGAAGGAAGCAGGGCTCCAGCCCAGGACAGCCTGGATGGTCTCTGGGTGAGGTCTGTCCCACACGGAGCTGGGAGCTGGGAGCTTGGAACGGAGTGGAGCAGAGCCCAGCCTGAGTGGTGTGGAACATCCAGACCAGAAGCCGGTCAGAGGGGGCCCTAGCGCCCTGAATCAGTGAGCTGCGGCAGTTACCAGACCCCTCGACCCACAAACACCAAAGACTGCTGAGAAGGTTAGTGGGAAAAGCTGCGGGAGTAGAAGGAGTTCGCGGGTTCGGCTTCCAGCCCTGGGGGCAGTGGAGGTGGGGCAGCTACAGCTGTTGTTACTTCCAGCTCCAGGCCCACCTGGTGGGAGGAAGTAAGTGGCGGATCAGAGCAGGGGTGCACAGCCTGCCAAAGATCTAAGCTCAGTTCAGGTTGGGGGTTGGGGAAGGAGCAGTGCTGGTGTGGCAGAGCTGGCACCTCCCCCCCAAACGTGGAACATAGAACTTTGTAGTCTACAAGCAGTCATAGCCCACTGAAAAACTCAAAGGTCAAGTTAGTTGGCTGGGAATATGGCCAGGCAGTGAAAACGCACCGAGATTCAGTCTCAGACTTTGCATTCTTTCTTTGCTGACAAAGAAGACCAAAACATACAGCCTAAAGAAGTCAATAAAGTGCAAGAGCCTACACCAAAAGCCTCCAAGAAAAACATGAACTGGTCCCAGGCCATGGAAGAGCTCAAAAAGGAGTTGGAAAAGCAAGCTAGAGAAGTAGAGGAAAAATTGGGAAGAGAAATGAGAAGGATGCGAGAAAACCATGAAAAACAAGTCAATGACTTGCTAAAGGAGACCCAAAAAAATACTGAAAAATACACTGAAGAAAACAACACCTTAAAAAATAGACTAACTCAAATGGCAAAAGAGCTCCAAAAAGCCAATGAGGAGAAGAATGCCTTGAAAAGCAGAATTAGCCAAATGGAAAAGGAGGTCCAAAAGACCACTGAAGAAAATACTACTTTAAAAATTAGATTGGAGCAAGTGGAAGCTAGTGACTTTATGAGAAATCAGGATATTATAAAACAGAACCAAAGGAATGAAAAAATGGAAGATAATGTGAAATATCTCCTTGGAAAAACCACTGACCTGGAAAATAGATCCAGGAGAGATAATTTAAAAATTATTGGACTACCTGAAAGCCATGATCAAAAAAAGAGCCTAGATACCATCTTTCAAGAAATTATCAAGGAGGATTGCCCTGATATTCTAGAGCCACAGGGCAAAATAGAAATTTAAAGAATCCATCAATCACCTCCTCAAATAGATCCCAAAAAGAAATCTCCTAGGAATATTGTCGCCAAATTCCAGAGCTCCCAGATCAAGGAGAAAATACTGCAAACAGCCAGAAAGAAACAGTTTGAGTATTGTGGAAACCCAATCAGAATAACCCAAGATCTGGCAGCTTCTACATTAAGAGATCGAAGGGCTTGGAATGCAATATTCCGGAGGTCAATGGAGCTAGGATTAAAACCTAGAATCACCTACCCAGCAAAACTGAGTATCATGTTCCAAGGCAAAATATGGATTTTCAATAAAATAGAGGACTTTCAAGCTTTCTCAGTGAAAAGACCAGAACTGAATAGAAAATTTGACTTTCAAACACAAGAATCAAGAGAAGCATGAAAAGGTAATCAAGAAACAGAAATTGCAAGGGACTTACTAAAGTTGAACTGTTTTGTTTACATTCCTACATGGAAAGATGATGTGTATGATTCATGAGACCTCAGTATTAGGGTAGATGAAGGGAATATGCATATATATATGTATATATATATATATGTGTGTGTGAACGTGTATGTATATATATATATATCTATGTGTATATGTATGTATGTGTATGTATGTATATATATGTGTGTGTATATTTATATATATATATGTAAAAGAGAGAGAGTAGACACAGGGTGAGTTGAAGATGAAGGGAAGATATCTAAAAGAAATAAAATGAAATTAAGGGATAAGAGAGCAACACACTGAGAGAGGGAGATAGGGAAAGATAGAATGGGGTGGAGTATCTCACATAAAGGTAGCAAGAGGAAGCAGCTCTGTGGGAGGAGGGGAGAGGGCAGGTGAGGGGGGAATGAGTGAACCTTGCTCTCATCAGATTTGGCCTGAAGAAGGAATACCATTCATACTCAGTTGGGTATCTTACACCTCAGGAAAGAAGAGGGAGGAAGATAAAAAAAAATAAAAGGGGGGGGGGATGATGGAGGGAAGGGCAGATGGGGGTGGGGGTAATCAAAACAAACACTTTGGAAAGGGGACAGGGTCAAGGGAGAAAATTCAATAAAGCAGGATGGGTTGGGAAGGAGCAAAATGTAGTTAGCCTTTCACAACATAAGTATTGTGGAAGGGTTATACATAATGATACACGTGTGGCCTAGGTTGAATTGCTTGACTTCTTAAGGAGGGTGGGTGGGAAGGGAAGAGGGGAGAGAATTTGGAACTCAAAGTTTTAAAAACAGATGTTCAAAAAAAAAGTTTTTGCATGCAACTAAAAAATAAGATACACAGGCAATGGGGCGTAGAAATTTATCTTGCCCTGCAAGAAAGGAAGGGAAAAGGGGATGAGAGGGGAGGAGGATGATAGAGGGGAGGGCTGACTGGGGAACAGGGCAACCAGAATATATGCCATCTTGGAGTGGGGGGGAGGGTAGAAATGGGGAGAAAATTTGTAATCCAAACTGTTGTGAAAATCAATGTTGAAAACCAAATATGTTAAATAAATAAATTTAAATTAGAAAAAAAAGAATGAGAAGAACCACAATAAAGGAAAAACAAAACAAAACAAAAAAGAGAGCAAATATTATGCACTGATCTACATTCAGACTCTATAGTTCTTTCTCTGGATGTAGATGACATTTTCCATCATGAGCCTATTGAAGTTGTCTTAGGTCCTTGCATTGCTGAGAAAAGCTAAGTCTATCAAAATCAGTCATCACACAATGTATCTGTTACTGTGTGCAATGTTTTCCTGGTTCTGCTCACTTCCAGGTTTTTCTGAAGTTGGCCTGCTCATCATTTCTTATAGCACAATAATATTCCAGTATATTCATATACCAAAATTTGTTTAGCCATTCCCCAATTGATGGGCATCCCCTCAATTTCCAATTTTTGGCAACCACAAAAAGAGCTGCTATAAATATTTTTGTATATGTGGGTCCTTTTCCCATTTTAATGATCTCTTTGGGATACAGACCTAGAAGTGGTGTTGCTGAGTCAAAGGGTATGCACATTTTTATAGCCCTTTGGGCATAGTTCCAAATTGTTCCCCAGAATGGTAGGATAAGTTCACAATTCCACCAATAATGCATTAGTGTTCCAATTTTCCCACATCTTCTCCAGCATTTATCATTTTCCTGTTTTATCATATCAATGTGATGTGGTACCTAAGAGCTGTTTTGATTTGCATTTCTCTGATCAATAGTGATTAGGAGCATTTTTCATGTGATAACTTTACTATCAATTGGGGAATGACTTGTATTCTTATGAATTTGACTCAGTTCTCTAAATATTTGAGAAATGAGGCCTTTATCAGAGACACTGCTTGTAAAAATTCTTTCCCAATTTTCTGCCTCCCTCCCAATCTTGGTTGCATCGGTTTTGTTTGTGTAAAAACTTTTCAATTTAACGTAATCAAAATTATCAATTTGAATTTCATAATGTTCTTTATCTCTTCTTTGCTCATACATTCCTCCATTCTCCATAAATCTAACAGGCAAACTATTCTTTGCTCTCCTAATTTGCTTGTAATATCAGCCTTTATATCTCAATCAATATACCCATTTTGGCTTTATTTTGGTATACAGCGTAAGTCTCCTCTCAGTTTTTGCCATACTATTTTCCAATTTTCCCTAACAGTTTTTTATCTCAGAAGCTGGAGGCTTTGGGTTTATTAAACAGTAGATTACTATAGTCATTGACTACCTTGTATTTTGTACCTAACCTATTCCACCAATCCAACACGCTATTTCTTAGCCAATAGCAAGTAGTTTTGATGATTGCTGCTTTGTGATACAATTTAAGATCTGGCACAGCTAGGCCACCTTCCCTAACATTTCTTTTCATTAATTCCCTTGATATTCTGGACCTTTGTTCTTCCAGATGAATATTACTATTATTTTTTCTAGCTCTATAAAATTATTTTTCATGGCTTAATTAGTATGGCACTGAATAAGTAAATTAATTTAGGTAGAATTGTCATTTTTATTATATTAATTCAGCCTACCCATGACCAAATAATGTTTTTCCAGTTATTTAGATCTGAATTTATTTGTGTGAAAAGTGTTTTGTAATTGCATTCATATAGTTCCTGGGTTTGTCTTGACAGGTGCACTCTGAAATATTTTATAGTGTCTACAGTAACTTTAAATGGAATTTCTCTTTTTATCTCTTGATGTTGGGCTTTGTTAGTAATATAGAGGAATGCAGATGACTTATGTGGGTTTGTTTTATATCCTGCAACTTTGCTAAACTTGTTGATTATTTCAAGTAGTTTTTTTACTTGATTCTCTAGGATTCTCTAAGTATATCATATCATCTACAAACAGTGATAGCTTAGTTTCTTCTTCGCTTCTTCTAATTCCTTCGATTTCTTTTTTTTCTCCTATTTCTAAAGCTAATGTTTCTAGTACCATATTGAATAACAGCAGAGATAATGGACATTCTTATTTCACCCCAATCTTATTGGAAATGCTTCTAGCTTATCCCCATCACATATAATGCTCACTGATGGTTTTAGGTAGATGCTACTTATCATTTTAAGGAAGGCTCCATTTCCTATGCTCTCTATTGTTTTTAATAGCTAATAAATGTTTATTGATACCTTAAAAAGTAAAAATAAACAATATTTCTAATAATAATTTTATGCTAAAATCATACAAATTTATTTTTTGGTGGAAAAATTAGTTGGAAACAGCAGCCTTCAAACTTTTCAAATGAATAATGTTTTTCGTATACTTCAAATTTATGCTGAATGCTTTTTTTTTCTTGGACTTCAGTAAGAACATCTGGATATTCTGGGAGAAGTTTATATTTCTTCAGATCAATTTCTGGAAAAAAGTGTAACTCTCAAATTCTTGCAAAATTCTTGTCACAAACAGTCACTAATGACCAGGTTTGTTCGTTGTTTCCTTATAAACAGAGCTGCCTCTAACTACCCAAATCATGTCCACCTTATTTGCTAGTTCCAGAAGTTCAAGAAGGTCTAATACATCATCCAGACTTTTAGCAAGATAATGTGCTCCAGGAGGAGGTTCCTTCAATTCTCTGCTGAGAACTAAATTAATCCTGTCTTTTAAAGGTCAACTATTCTCAGGAACAGAGAACAAGATCCTCTTCCCCATCATCAACCAATTTTGTTTACCTTCTACTGAAGAAGTTGTAGTCATTTTATGGAAGTACTTGAATTCATCCCTGAGCAAGGGCCAGGGTAGGTCCCAATTCCTCCGTATGCCCATGTTCTGGGAGACAGCACCAATGCAGTTTATCACACAGACATTGTCTCTCTCTACTGTTCTTAATAGTAATTGGTGTTGTATTTTGTCCAAAGCTTTTTCTTCACCTATTGAGATAATCATAAGGTTTCTGTTAGTTTTGTTGTTTATATGATCAATTATGCTGATAGTTTTCCAAATATTCAACCAGCCCTGCATTCCTGAAATAAATCCTACCTGGTCATAATATATTATTCTCATGATAATTTGCTGTATTCTTTTTGCTAATATTTTATTTAAAATTTTTGCATCAATATTCATTAGGGAAATTGGTCTATACTTTTCTTTCTCTGTTTTGACTCTTCCCACTTTAGGTATCATTATTATATTTATATCATAAAAAATTGGTAGGACTCCTTCTTTGACTATTTTCTCAAATAACCTATATACTATTGGAATTAATTTCCTGTTTAAATGTTTGATAGAATTCACTTGCAAATCCACCTGGCCCTGGAGATTTTTTCCTAGGGAGTTCATTGATGCCTTGTTCAATTTCTTTTTCAGAGATGGGGTTATTTAAGTATTTGACTTCCTTTTCTGTTAATCTGGGCCATTTATATTTTTGTAAGTAGTCATCCATTTCCTAATATTATCAAATTTACATGCATACAATTGGCAAAATAATTCCTAATTATTGTTTTAATTTCCTCTTCATTGGAAGTGAACTCACCATTTTCAGTTTTGATGCTGCTAATTTGGTTTCCTTCTTTCTTGTTTTTTTTAAATCAAATTAACCAAAGGTTTATATATTTTATTAGTTGTTTTTTCATAAAACCAGCTCTTGGCTTTATTTATTAGTTAAATAGTTTTTTTAATTTCAGTTTTATTAATCTCTCCTTTAGTTTTCATTATTTCCAATTTGGTATTGAATTGGGGATTTCTGATTTGGTCTTTCTCTAGCTTTTGTAGATGCATGTCCAATCATTGATCTCCTCTTTCTCTATTTTTTGTTTTTCTTATTTAAATTTAATTTATTTATTTTTAGTTTTCCACATTCATTTCCACAAGATTCTGAGTTCCAAATTTTCTCCCCATCCTTCCCCTACCCCTCACCAAAGATGGCATGCATTCTGATTGCCCCTCTTCCAGTCTGCCCTTCCTTCTATCACCCCAACCTACCCCTTTATCCCTTTCCCTCTTACTTTCATATAGGGCAAGATAAATTTCTATAACCTGTTGCCAGTATATCTTCTTTCTCAATTGCATGTAAAAACATTTTTAACACTTGTTTTTAAAACTTTGAGTTCCATATTCTCTCCCTTCTTCCCTCCCCACCACCCCTCCTTGAGAAGGCAAGCAATTCAATATAGTTTACACATGTGTAGTTATGCAAAACATTTCCATAATAGTCATATTGTGAAGGACAAACTATATTTCCCTCCATCCTATCCTGCCTCCCCATTTATTGTCTTTTCTTCTTTGAACCTGTCACTTTTCAAAAATGTTTGCTTCTGACTACCCCCTCCCCCAATCTGCTCTCCTCTATATAATCCCCCCTCTAAGCACCTTCCCCAGTACATTTCTGTAGGGTAAAATACCCAGGTGAGTGTGTATGTTATTCCCTCTTTAAATCAAAGCCAATGAGAGTAAGGTTGACTCATTCCCTTTTACCTCCTCCCCTTTTCCCTCCATTGTAACAGCTTTTCTGGTCTCATTTATGTGAAATAATTTACCCTATTCTATCTCTCCCTTTCTCCTTCCCCCAATATATTCCTCTATCACTCCTTAATTTTATTTTTTACATATCATCCTTTCATATTCAACTCACCCTGTGCCCTCTGTCTATATATACATGTATATATATATATATATATATACACACACACACACACACACACACATACGTACACATATGTATACTATGTATACATATATGTGTGTGTGAGTTTGTGTATATACATATACATATATGTGTATATATAAATGTACATAGATACATATATATACATATTCCCTTCAACTACCCTAATACTGAGAAAGGTCTCATGAGTTACAAATATCATCTTTGCATGTAGGAATATAAACAGTTCAAATTTAGTAAGTCCCTTATGATTTCTCTTTCCTGTTTACCTTTTCTAATGCTTCTCTTGATTCTTATATTTGAAAGTCAAATTTTCTATTCAGTTGTCACCTTTTCATCAAGAATGCTTGAAAGTCCCCCATTTCATTGGATATCAATTTTTCCCCTGAAGTATTATACTCAGTTTTGCAGGGTAGGTGATTCTTGTTTTTAATCCTAGCTCTTTTGACCTCCAGAATGCCATATTCCAAACCCTTCAATCCCTCAATGTAGAAGTTGCTAGATCTTGTATTATCCTGATTGTGTTTCCACAATACTTGAATTGTTTCTTTCTGGCTGCTTGCAATATTTTCTCCTTGACCTGGGAACTCTGGAATTTGGGGACAATATTCCTAGGAGTTTTCCTTTTGGGATCTTTTTCAAGAGGTGATCAGTGTATTCTTTCCATTTCTATTTTACCTTCTGGTTCTACAATATTAGGGCAGTTTTCCTTGATAATTTCTTGAAAAATGATATCTAGGCTCTTTTTTGATCATGGCTTTCAGGTAGTCCAACAATTTTAAAATTATCTCTTCTGGATCTGTTTTCCAAGTCAGTGGTTTTTCCAATGAAATATTTCATATTGTCTTCTATTTTTTTCGTTCTTTTTTCTGTTTTGTAATTTCTTGATTTCTCATAAAAACATTAGCATCCATTTGCTCCATTCTAATTTTAAGGGTAGTATTTTCTTCAGTGAGCTTTTGGACCTCCTTCTCCATTTGGCCAATTCTGCTTTTTAAGGCATTCTTCTCCTCACTGGTTTTTTGGACTTCTTTTGTCAGTTGGTTTAGTCTATTTTTAAGTGTTATTTTCTTCAGTATTTTTTGGGTTTCCTTTAGCAAGTGGTTGACTCATTTTTCATTATTTTCTTGCATCACTATCCTTTCTCTTCCCAATTTTTCCTCCACTTCCTTTGATTTCCAACTCCTTTTTGATCTCTTCCATGTCCTGAGACCAATTCATATTTTTCTTGAAGGGTTTTGATGTAGGATCTTTGACTTTGTTGACTTCTTCTGGCTGTATATTTTGATATTCTTTGTCACCAAAGAAAGATTCTATAGTCTGAGTCTTTTTATGCTACTTGCTCATTTTCCCAGACAATTATTTGATTTTTGAACACTTTGTCAAGGTAGGATTTGGCTTCCAGAGTGAAGAGTGCTCTGTTCCAAGTTTCAGGGGTTTTGTGTGGCTGTTTTCAGAGACACTTCTAGGCACCTGTAAATTTTCAGTTCTTCTAAGGTGGCATGATCCAAGGAGAGGTGTTTACTCCTCTTCTGGCCTGTGCTCTAGTCTGTGAGTGACCACAAGCACTCTTTTCTGCCTTGGAACTGTAAGGAGGAGTCCCTCTCCACTACCTCCACATGTGCTGCCACAACAGTGATCCTCCTCACCCCAGGATTGCAACCCAGATCCAAGCAGGCCAAAGCAAGAGAATCCTGCCTCAGTGCCAGCAAAGAGATCCCTGCATTCGCCTTCTGATCATCCACTTGATCCCCCTACCATCTGTGGACCTGGAGCTTTGGGAGCAGATGTTGTTGTTGCTGCTGCTGCTGCTGCCACTGCTGCTGTCATCTCTGCCACCCCAGGCCAGCAGCCAGGTGGTACTCTTCTCTCACTGAGGTCCAATAGAGTTTCTCCACTGACCTTCCACTTTGTATCTGGCATTTGTGGGTTGAGAAATCTGGAAACTACCACAGCTTCCAGTGATTCCATCCTCTGAGGTCTACTCTAGCCCAGTCTGTGTTAGCATGGTTTGCCAGTCCCACCCTGGTGTTATAGACCCTTCCTTTTAGCCTGGAAGTTGTCTTGGGTTGGAAATTTGCTTCACTCTGTCATTTTGTGGGTTCTGTAGCTCTAGAATGTGTTCAGAGTCATTTTCCAGGTATTTGGAGGAGTTTGGGAGAGAGCTCAAGCACATCCCTGCTTTTGCTCTGTCATTTAGGCTCTGCCCCCCATACCCTCTTCTCTATGTTATTCATGTAAGCATTTATAGACATAAAACTTCCCTTAAGAACCACTTTCACTCTATCCCATAAATTTTGGAATGCTGTCTCATTATTGTCATTCTCTTGGATGAAATTATTGATTGTTTCTATGATTTGTTGTTTAATCCACTTGTTCTTTAACATTAGATTTCATAATTTGCAATTAATTTTAGTTTATCTTTCCATGACCCTTTATTATATATAATATTTGTTGCATCATGATCTGAAAAGGATGTATTTACCATTTCTGCCTTTCTGCATTGGATTGTGAGATTTTTGTGCCCTAGTACATGATCAGTTTTTGTGTAGGTGTCATATATTGCTGGAAAAAGGTATACTCTTTCTATCCTCATTCAGTTTTCTCCAGAGGTCTATCGTATCTAACTTTTCTAAAATTCTATTCACCGCCTCCCCCCTTAATTTCTTTCTTGTTCATTTTGTGGTTAGATTTATCTATTTCAGAGAGTGGGGAGGTTGAGGTCTCCCACCAGTATAGTTTTTCTTTCTATTTCTTCCTGCAACTCCCTTGACTTCTCCTCCCAGAATTTGGATGCTATACCACTTGGTGCATGCATGTTTAGTAATGATATTACTTCACTGTCTTTGGTGCCTTCTAGCAGGATATAGTTTTCTTCCTTATATCTTCTAATTATATCTACTTTTGCTTTTGCTTCGTCTAAGATTAGGATGGCTACCCCTGCTTTTTTTTTTTACTTCAGCTGAAGCATAATATATTCTTTTACCTTTTACCTTTACCCTGTGTGTATCCCTCTGTTTCAAATGTGTTTCTTGTAAACAATATATTGTAGGATTGTAGTTTTTAATCCATTCTGCTATCTACTTTCATTTTATGGGAGAGTTCAACCAATTCACATTCACAGTTATGAATACTATCTGCGTCTTTCTCTCCATCCTTCCTTCCCCAACACTTTTGCTTCAACTTCTCCTTTCTCCATTTCTTTCCTCCAAAAAGTTTTGCTTTTGACTACCGTCTCCCTCAATCTTTCCTCCCTTCTATCAGCCCTCTCCCTTTTCTTTCCCTTCCAGTTTACAAAACACATATTTCATATTCTTGTTCTTATCTTTTATCTAATAAAAATTATTTGAGCCATTAGGATGCAAATATATGTTACTTGGCTCAAATTGCAACCACTAAAAGAGGATAAGCTAAATTGATATATGTGACCAAATTGGCTGATATATTCAGACTACATCAGTGCTGAACAGTCCTAAGAAGTACTGTTTCAGAACACTTTTATTAATCTCCTTTTCATATTCTTTGGAACTCTCCATAGCAACTGTTTCCCACCTGCAGAAATTCTCAGTTCTTCCTCTCTCCCCCTTATTTACAAGGTCAGTAAATGATTTTATATGGTACTAAAAACTTAGAACTAAATAAAGTGATCAAGAAACAGTATAGAGTTATTTTAATACCTATTTTAGTATAAATGCAATAGAGCACAGGAAAAAGCATGTGTTTACTGGGTGCTAAATGATAGAACATTTTTACACTTTTGTCAAGAAAGCAAAATGCATATTTCAAACCAGATGTATGAGAAGCTTAAAATGAGTACCTAAGGAAAAACATTTCAATAAATACACTGAAAGGAAACCAAATAATTGCTCCTGGCAGACATGTGTGTGTATGTATATATGTATCTATGTATGTATGTGGGTGTGTGTGTATATATATACATATATGTGGATGTGTATACATATATACACACACATATATATATCTTATACATTTTGCTGAATTTCCTCTTCAAAAAAGGCAACTGTATCCTGCTATCCCTATACAGTAAAAAAATTTAATTACCCTTAAAATTAAACTGCTTATTAGAGTTTTTTAAATAGCCTTTATTTTATACTCCATGCATACACAGGCTTTTAAATTGAAAATGCTTGAGGAATTCTTCTTGGGAGAGGAAGTGAGTTACAAAGAATAAAAAGAAAATTTTCAACAGCTTTGGACAGCTGGAAGGTGCTATAAAGCACTGAATGTTTTGATGTTATTTTCCATTAAAATTGCTCTTTTTTAAAAATCTTATACCATACATACATGTGTGTATATGTATATATGTTTGTATGTATATGTATATTTGTGTGTATGTGTATATACATGCATATATGTACACATATACATTTATATGTGTGTATGTGTATACATACATATCTCCTTTTCTTAGAGGTCTAAATTCTCATAGAGGGTGAAGTAAATGGGTTGATTTGCACATCAACAATTCTAAATATATTTGAAAGTAGAAGCAAAAAGGGAACTCATTTCCCCCACCCAAAAATATACTGGACCCCAGACTACTTCAGTGGGCTGTAGGTATTCTGGCTCAATGTTAAAGGCATTTTGGAATGATGAAGTAAACACTAAATGGCTCCTTGGTCCCTGCCCATCATAGGGATGGGGAAGGGTAATGTTTGCATCTAAAATATCTGACTATATCTGACTCTTCTGCCATAAACTTTGAATGAAAGAAAAGAAAGTGAGATTCAACAAGCATTTATTATATATGGTGAAAATGAAGTAGAAAGGATCAGCAGAGAATGCACTTAGCTGAGCCTTCCCAATGTTCACCTCTAAACAACTTTAAATAAAACCACAAATCTAATTCTGAAGTTGCAAAGCCAAAGAAGGTAAGAATCTTCCACCCAAAATAATTTAGGAGTTCAGAAAGAGAGCCGTAGCACCGGGATGCAGGCTGGCCAAGAGCCCAAATGGATGAACCACCGGTGGTAGGACAAAGTGGTGGTGACAGAAAGAACAAGAGCTTTGGGAGCTCTCAAGGAAGAGATGGTCATATCACCTTGGAAGCGTGGAAAACTTCAAACCATAACTAACTCTGAAAACAGTAGTGCAAAAAAGCCAGAAGTTTGAGACATTATCCCTCCAACTCCACACACTAGGTAACAAAAAATAACTTTAATATGAAGTTCCAAATCAGGAAATAAAGTGGGAAAATGAGCACACAGCAAAAGAACCTAACCATAAAAATCCATTATGATGATAAAGAAGATAAAGACAAACTCAGAAGCAGACAATAAAGTCGAAACAACTACAAGCAAAGCCTCAAAAAAGTGGGAATTGGACAGAAGCCAAATAAGAATTCCTGGAAAAGCTATTTCCTGTCTGTCTGATCTCTTTGGGATATAGCCCAAGAAATGGTATTGCTGGGTCAGAGGGTATGTACATTTTTATAGCCCTTTGGGCATAGTTCCAAATTGTTCTCCAGAATGGCTGGATCAGTTCATAACTCCACCAACAATGTAACAATGTTCCAATTTTCCCACATCCTCTCCAACCTTTATCATTTTCCTGTTTTGCCATGTTAGCCAATCTGACAGGAGAGATGTGGTACCCAAGAGTTGTTTTCTCTAATCAATAGTGATTTGGAGTATTTTTTTATATGACTATAGATATCTTTAATTTCTTCCTCTGAAAATTTCCTGTTCATATCCTTAGACCATTTATCAATTGAGGAATGACTTGTATTCCTATAAATTTGGTTCAGTTCACTATATCTTTTAGACAAGAGGCCTTTATCAGAGACACTGGTTGTAAAGATTTTTTTCCCAATTTTCTGCTTCCTTCCTAAACTTTGTTGCATTGGCTTTGTTTATACAAAAACTAGGATATTTGACTTTCAAATACAAGAACCAAGAGAAGCATGAAAAGGTAAACAGGAAAGAGAAATCATAAGGGACTTACTAAAGTAGAACTGTTTTGTTTACATTCCTACATGGAAAGATGATATTTGCAACTCATGAGACCTTTCTCAATATTAGGGTAGTTGAAGGGAATATACACACACACACACACACATATACATACATACATATATATATATATATGTGTGTGTGTGTGTGTGTGTATACATATATATGTATGTATGTATATGTGTGTGTATATATATATATATGTGTGTGTATATATATAAAGAGGGCACAGGGTAAGTTGAAGATGAAAGGATGATATCTAAAAAATAAAATTAAGGGATGAAAGAGGAATGCATTGGGAGAAGGAGAAAGGGAGAGACAGAATGGAGTAAATTATCTCACATAAAACTGACAAGAAAAAGCAGTTCCATTGGAAGGAAGAGGGGGCAGGTGAGGGGGAATGAGTGAATCTTGTTCTCATCAGATTTGGCTTAAGGAAGGAATAACATACACGCTCATTTGGGTACCTTATCCTACAGGAAAGTAAGGGGGAGGTGGATAAGGGGGCGATGATAAAAGGGTGGGCAGATTGGGGGAGGAGGTAATCAAAAGCAAACACTTTTGAAAAGAGACAGCGTCACGGGAGAAAATTGAATAAAGGAGACAGGATAGGACGGAGAAATATAGTTAGTCTTTCACAACATGATTATTGTGGAAGTCTTTTGCATAATGATACATGTGTGGCCTATGTCGAATTGCTTGGCTTCTTAGGGTGGGTGGGTGGGGAGGGAAGATGGGAGAGAAATCTATCTTGACCTACAAGAAAGTAAGGGGAAAGGGGATGGGGGGGAATGGGGTGACAGAAGGGAGGGCTGACTGGGGAATGGGGCAATCAGAATATATGCCATCTTGGAGTGGGGGGAGGGTAGGAATGGGGAGAAAATTTGTAACTCAAAGTCCTGCGGAAATAAATATTGAAAACTAAAAATATTAAATAATAAAATAAGAAAAGTAGCAGCTCTTTTTGTGGAGGCGAAGAATTGGAAATCAAGGGGATGCCCATCAATAGTGGAATGGCTAAACAAATCATGATATATGAATGTAATGGAATACTATTGTGCAATAAGAAATGAGGAGCAGACAGACTTCATTATAACCTGGAAAGACTTATATGAACTGATGCTGAATGAAGGGAGAAGAACCAGGAGATCATTATACACTATTACAGACATGTGGTATCTGTCAGGACTAACTTTGATAGACTTGACTCCTCTCATCAATGCAAGGCTCAAAGACATGTCCAAAAGACTCATGATGGAAAAAGCTATGCACATCCATAGAAAGTATTGTGGCATCTGAATGCAGATTGAGGCAAGCTATTTGCTTTCTTTTTTTCCTTCTTTTTTGGTTTCATTTCTCCTTTTTCATTATTTATTCCATTGGTTATAATTCTTCTTTACAACTGGACTATTATGTAAATAAGTTCAATGTGATCATATATGTGGAACCTACATTGGATTACATGCTGTCTCGGGGAGGAGGGAGGAGGAGAGGGAGGGAGAGAAAATTTGGAATCCTAAAACTTATGGAACTCAATGTTGTAAACTAAAAATAAAAAATAAATCTATAAAAAAGGAAAAAAAAACAAATGTTAGTTATAACAATAAGAGAAGAAAAGGAAATTAAAGGAATTAGATTAGGTTACAAGGAAACAAAACTCCCATTCTTTAAAGATGATATGATGATAGAGAATCAACTAAAACTAGCTGAAATAATTAATATTTTCAAAAGTTGCAGGATATAAAATAAATCCACATAAATCTTCAGCTTTTCTATGTATTTCCAACTATGTCCTGCAGCAAGAGATAGAAAGAGAAATTTCCTTTAAAAATAATAGTAGACAATATAAAATACTTGAGAGTTTACCTGCCAAAACAAACCCTGGAACTATATGAATACTATTTCAAAACATTTTCACACAAATAAAGTCAGATCTAAACAACTGGAAAAATATTAATTGCTCATGGATAGACTGAGCCAATAAAGTAAATATGTAATTTCTACCTAAATTAATTCACATATTTGGTAAGATACCAATCAAACAACCAAAAATTATTTCATCGAGCTAGAAAAACTAACAACAAAATTCTCCTGTAAGAACATAAGGTCAAGAACATGAAGGTAATTAATAAAAAAACAAATATGAAGGAACATGTTCAAACTGTACCAGATCTCAAATTGTATTATAAAGTGGTAATCATCAGAACTATTGGGTACTGGCTAAGAAATAGACTTGTGGATCAGTCAAATAGATTAGGTAGTAAATGACCATGGTAATATAATGTTTGATAAACCCACAGATCTCAATTTTGGGGACAAGAACTCACTATTTGATAAAATTGCAGGGAAAACTGGAAAACAGTATGGCAGAAAGTAGTTAGAGACCAATATCTTAAGCTACATACCAAGATAATATCAATATAAAGTGTGATATTATGAATGACTTAAGAAAGCAAGGAATAGTTTACCTGTCAGAACTATGAAGAAGGTAAGAATTTATGATGAAATAAGAGACAGAGAGCATTACTAGATGCAACATGGAAAATTTTGATTATATTACATTAAAAAGGGTTTGCACAAACAAAATAAGTGTGACCAAGATTAGAAGGAAAGCAGAGAGCTGGGAAATAATTTGTATAGCAAGTGTCTCTAATGAAGGACTCATTTCTCAAATATATAGAGAATTGAGTCAAATTTATAAGAATACAAATCTTTTGACTTTTGACTCCCAATTGACAAATGGTCAAAGGATATGAATAGGCAGTTTTCAGATGAAGAAATCAAGACTATCTCTATTCATATGAGAAAATGCTCTAAGTCAATATTGATTAGCGAAATACACATTCAGACAACTCTGAGTACCACCTTATAGCTATTATATTGGCTAATATGACAGAAAAGGAAAAAAAAAGTTAATAATAAATGATGTGGAATATGTGGGAAAAATAGGACACTAATGCATTGTTGGTGAAGTTGTGAATGGTTCCAGCAATTCTGGGGAACAATTCAGAACTATACCCCAAGGGCTATAAAACTTTGCATATCCTTTGATCCAACAACAGGGCTGTATTCTGAAGAGATTTTTAAAAAGAAGTAGAAAAGCCCTATCTATACAAAAATGTTTATAGAAGGTTTTTGGTAGTGGCAATGAATTTTAAAGGATGCCCATAGATAGGAGAATGACTGAACAAGTTGTTGCATATAATTGAAATGAAATATTACTGTGCAATAAGAAATTGTAATCAATTTGATTTCAGAAAAAATAAAAAAAAATACTTGGAAAGACCTATATGAACTGATGCAAAGTGAAATGAGCAGAACCAGGAGAACATTGTACATAGTAACAGCAACACTATACAGTGACTTAGCTATTCTCAGTAATACAATGGTCCAAGATAATTCCAAAGGACTCATAATGAAAATTCTACCCACCTTCAGAAAAGAATTGATGGAGTCTTAGTCTATGTCAAAGAACACCATTTTTTACTTTTTGTATGTTTATGTTATTTTTTTCCCTTCAGGGTTAGCATCATTTTTCAAAACAATTCATATGTTAATATACTTTGCATTGCTTACTGTGTCAGGGAAGAGGGAGGTGAGGGAGAGAGAGAAAATTTGAAACTCAGGTTTTTTAAAAAATTAATGTCTAAAATTATCTTTAATATAACTGGGAAAAAATAAAGTATTTTTCTTAAAAAGTGATGTAAAATATTTTCTTAAACACCTTTTGGTACTTTGTGGGATGCATCCCACAAATTTTGGAGTAATGTCTCATTGTTCTTATTCTCTTTAATGAAATAGTGTTATTTCTTTGATATGTTCTTTGAGCCACTCATTCTTCAGGATTAGATAATTTGTAATTTCTAATCTATGCTCTGAATACCCTTTATTGGATATAATTTTATTGCTTTATGACTTGAAAAGGATGCATTTAATATTTTTCCTTTCTACATTTGGCTGTGAGGTTTTTATGCACTAATGTATGGTCAAGTTTTGTGAAGAGTACCATATACAGCTGAAAAAAAATGTATGCTCTTTTCTATTCCCATTGCATTTTCAACAGAGATGAAAATATTCCAACATCCTATTCATTTCCTTGGCTTCCTTCATATTTATTTTATTGTTGGACTTATCTAACTCTGAGAGGGGAAAGCCAAGATCTCCCACTAATAGTTTTACTGTCTATTTCTTCCTGTAATTCATTTAACATTTCTTTTAAGAAATTGGATTCTATGCCATTTGTTGCCTATATGGGCACCAATACTAATATATGTAGTAATACAAACACTTGTTTAGTATTGATACTTCATTATCTATGGTGCCTTTCAGCAAGATGTAGTTTCCCTGCTTATCCTTTTTTAATTAGGTTATTTTTGCATTTTTTTTGTCTGAGATCATGATTGCTAACCCTGCCTTTTTAACTTCAGATGAAATATAATAGATTCTGTGCCAGCTCCCTATTTCAACTCCATGTGTGTCTCTCTGTTTCAAGCTTGTTCCTAATTAAAAAAAACATATTGTTGGATTCTGGTTTCTAATCCATTCTGCTATCCACCTCTGTTTTATTTTATTTTATTTTATTTTATTTTATTTTATTTTATTTGTTTTGTTTTGTTTTGTTTTGTTTTGTTTTTTTGGCAAATAGTGTTTTTTTTTCCCATGGTTACACATCAAGCAAAATTTTAGCATCTATTTTTATAAGATTTTGAGTTCCAAATTTTTCTCCCTCCCCACCCCTCTTCTGAAAATGGTAGGCAGTTTGATATATAGACATATGCTATCATGCAAAAATATTTCCATATTAGTCACAGTTGTGAAAGAAGAAACAGATCAAAAGAAAAAAATGTAATCACAAGAAAGAATAAAGTAAGTGAAAAAATATGCTTTGATAAGCACTTTGAGTCCATCAGTTCTCTATCTGGATATAGTTAGCATTTTCCTTCGTGAGTCCTTTGTACTTGACTGGGATCATTGTGTTGCTGAGAAGAGTTGAGTCATTCATAGCTGATCATCACACAATGTTGCTGATGCAGTGTACAATGTTTTCCTAGTTCTGCTCATTTCACTTTGCATTAGTTCATATAAGTCTTTCCAGGATTTTCTGGTCTGCCAGTTCTTCATTTCTTATTGCACAATAGTATTCCATTACATTCATATACCATAGCTTATTCAGCCATTCCCCAATTGATGGGCATCTCCTCAACATCCAATGTTTTGCCACCACAAAAGGGACTGCCATAAATATTTTTGTACATGTAGGTCCTTTTCCCTTCTTTATGGTCTCTTTGAGATACAGACCTATTAGTGGTATTGCTGGATAATAGGAAATGCACAGTTTGGCTGCATTTTGGCCATAGTTCCAAATTGTTCTCCAGAATGGTTGGATCAGTTCATAACTCCACCAACAATGTATTAGTGTCCCAATTTTTCCACATCTTCTCCAGCTTTTATTGTTTTCCTTTTCCGCCATATTATCCAGTCTAATACGTGTGAGATAGTACCTCAGAGTTGTCTTAATTTGCAATTCTCTAATCAAAAGTGATTTAGAGCACTTCATATGCCTTCAGGTAGCTTTGATTTATTCATCTGAAAAATGTCTGTTCATATCATTTCACCCTGTATCAATTGGGGAATGGCTTATATTCTTGTAAATTTGACTCAGTTCTCTATATATTTGAGAAATGAAACCTTTATCAGAGACTCTTCCCATAAAGATTGTTTCCCAGCTTTCTGTTTTCCTTCCAACCTTGGTTGAACTGTTTTTGTTTGCACAAAAGCTTTTTAATATAATATAATCAAAATTATCTATTTTACATTTTGCAATGCTTTCTATCTCTTATTTGGTCATGAATTCTTCCCCTCCCCATAAATCTGACAGGTAGACTATTCCTTGCTCTTCTTATTTGCTTATGGCATAACCCATATCTAAATCATGCCAAAGGTCTTTCATATCTATCTTTTCTAATACTATTTACCTCCTTAGTTTCTTAGTTGTTTATTTTTTGGTTAGATTTACTGAGTTCTGAGAGGAAACAGTTGAGGTCCAGCACTAGTACAGTTTTGCTATCTATTTCTTCCTGTAATTCATTTAACTTTTCCTTTAAGAATTTGGATGCTATACCACTCAGTACATATATGTTTAATAGTGGTATTGCTTCATTGTCTATGGTACCTTTTATTTTTAAAAATTTTTTAAATTCATTTTCACAAGATTTTGAGTTGCAAGTATTCTCCCCATCTCTACCCTCAGTCCAAGATGTCATGCACTCTGATTGCCCCTTTCCTCAGTCTGCTCTCCCTTCTATCACCACCACCCAATTCTTTTCCCCTTACTTTCTTGGTGGGTAAGATAGCTTTCTATACCCCATTGTCTGTATATGTTATTTCTTAGTTGCATGAAAAAACAACTTTTTTTGAGCATCTGCTTTTAGAACTTTGAGTTCCAAATTCTCACCCTTCTTCCCTTGACCCTGTCCCTTTTCAAATGTGTTTGCTTTTGATTACCTCCTCCCCCAATGTGCCCTCCCTTCTACCACTCCCCTCTCTTATCCCCTTCCCCCCTACTTTCCCATGGGGTAAGGTACCCAATTGAGTGTGTATATTATTCTCTCCTTAAGTCAAATCCGATGAAAGCAAGATTCATTCATTCCCTTTCACCTGCCTGTTTTAACAATCCAGCTAGCAGCTTCTGTGGGGGTGTAAGATCCACCCACAGCCAACACCCAGAAAACTGCCAACAGCACAGGTTCTTTTGATCTGCTTAACTAAGGAAAGCAAGGTGGAGGGGTTGACAAGTTTACTTTAATCCAGCATACAGACAGCATTCACTCAGTTCAGGGGAAAAAGCCAGCACTCTGAACTTCTGAACAAAATACAAACAAATTACAAATATCAACAGACAGACCAAATACAGATTCATAGTTACCAACATCTAGGTTCAGCCCGGGAGCTCAGAACAAGGGCTGGCCCAGAGTCACCCACTACCACTGCTGCGCCAAAGAGCTCCAAGGAACAGACAGCCAACCCCTGGTTTTTATATCTTTTTCAGCATCAGGGGTGAGTCACACATGCGACTCACCCAAGTGACCTAGAATCATCACAGAGAGGCGGACTTAAACCCACATGGTCTAAGAGCCTCTGCTCTCACAGACATGTAAACTAGGCCCTCCCTGGAGTTAGCCCTACCTTGGGCCCCACCTTAGTTACAAATCCACACCCACTAACGTTTTACACCTAATAGGGGTTTGGGCCTGGGGCTTAGCACAGAGTAAGACTCAATCAAAGACACTGAATTAATCAAAGGAAACAAAGGCCAAACTCTTCAAGGGCACTTATTGAACTAAGTGCTAAGGAGCCCATTTTGATTACCAACACACTCCACCCCTCACAACGTTCTGGGATACATGCCTGATTAAATTATGTATCCTAGAACACTGTGATCCAATTACGCAGGAAACTAAAACATATCATTCACAACAAAGCAAAACATATCATTCAGTGACATTCCCAAATATTTGTTTACAACACAAACATGACACACCCCTAGGTCCCAGCAAAATAATCTTGTCAATCATTCCCAAAATGCTTGTGTTACAATTCAGATATCCACCCCTATATCTTTGTATCCATTACATAGGATCAATAATATCATAACAATAAAACAACACAGCAAGGATAATACAAAATAAGTACACAGAACAGTATCATCATTCACCCCCACTTGAGCAATTGGGGCTCAAAATGTCGGGGTAAGTGGTGAAGGTCTCATTTTCCATTGCTTCTTCTTGCTGAAATTGGACGTAGAGCTGTCCCTGCCCCAAGAGTCCCATTCCAGAGGTCAGTTCTTTAGCGAGCTGGCAGGAATTCCAAGAATGCTACGTGCTTAGGCAGTCACCTGAAAGTGTAGGGTGCTTAAGCCTCAAGGAGACAGAACTAGCAACAAGGTTAACCAAAACAAAGAACAAATAGAGTAAGCAAGTATGGGCTATTATCCTTCAAATAAAATCATCTCCAGTTTGGTTGAGATTCCAGTTATGCAAAGATCCAATATCAGAGCCAAACTCAGGTGGGAAATGTTTCTTTTCAAAAGGAACACAATGAGGAAGCCAAGAGGATCCCATCCTAGATAGAGACTAAGATTGTCCTCCCAGCCTTTCCCCAGAGGTACAAGGGAACACAATGGGAAAACTAAACCAAGAGGATCCCATCCTGGATAGAGATTAGGATTGCCCTCAAGGCTTTTTCCCCAAATACAAACTTTCATCCATTAATCACACAAGATCACCTTCCCTCTGAGTGGCTTGTGGCATTTATCAGCATCAGCTATACTTGTGGAGTCCATGAATCTATTATTATAGCCCTATTCTTGGTAAAATATATGGTTCAGGGGTACAATTTGGTAATTATCTTCCCCTGAACAGACAACTGTTACAGTGTTGTCCTTTCCATGGGCTATGACTTCTGCAGCCTTTGGAATGTCATCTGGTTTTCGTTTTACCCATACCTTAGCTCCCAACTTTATTCTATCAATGGTGCAAGACCCTTTTGCCTCTCTAGTAGTTATTTTGGGAGGAGGGTCAGTTTTCATACAGGGTATTTTTTCACAGGGGAAAATAATCACTTGAACTATCCTATCATTTCTACAAAATTGTACAGGTTTTTCACCCAAATTCTGGAGTGTCACAACAATTTTTTTTTGGTAATTAGAATCTATCACTCCAGCCAATACATGTACTCCTTGAGCTGCTAATCCTGGTTTAGGTAATATCCGTCCAAAATGATTCTTGGGGATTCTCATACATACCCCAGTAGGGGTTTTTCTTATCTCTTTCTTATTCAACCTAAAATTCTCTACACAATGTAAATCATATCCTGCCGAGCCAGGTGTTCCTGGACATGGTAGTGGGACATCTTCCCTCACAGTCCAAAATTCAATATTTTGGATCTCATGTGTTTGCTGTTCTCTAATCTGCAGATTTGGGGTCACCATTCTGGCTAGAGGTGTACTCCCTCCTAAGGGCCTATTATTCAAATTACATAAGGCAATAGACAAATTATCCTTCTAATGTCAATACTAATTATTAGAGCTCTTCTTTTCCATTACACAGCTTTTTCTTGCCACTTTTATGTGAGATAATCTATTCCATTCTACCTCTTTCTCTCTCCTTCTCCCATTATATTAATCTCTCACACTTGACACACTAGCTGTGTGACCTTGGGCAAGTCACTTAACCCCAATTGCCTTGCCTTCCACCCTCCAAAAAATATTAGAAGTGAAACATGGATTCCATCATCATCACTAATGTTGAATATTTTACTAGAATTGCTAGCTATACAGCAAGACAGGAAAATAAAATTGAAGGAATAAAAATAAGTGAAGAAGAAAAAAAAGGTATCATTCTTTGTAGATGATACAATTGTATTATTAAAGAATTATTTTAAAAACTAGTTGAAACAATTAACTTCAGCCAAGCTGTAGGATATAAAATAAGCTCACATAAATCATCAGCATTTCTACATATTATCAACAAAACCCAGCAGCAAATGATGGAAAAATAAATTTCATTTAAAATAACTGCAAACAATGTAAAATACTTGGAGGTCTGCCTGCCAAAGCAAATTGAGGGACTACATGAACACAGTTACATGATACTTTTCACACGAAAGAAGATAAATAATTGGAGAAACATTAATTGTTCATGAATAGGCCAAGCCATTATCGTAAAAATGACAATTCTACCTAATTTACTTATTTAGTGCAATACCAATCAAGCTACCAAAGAAATGTTTTGTAGATCTAAAAAATAATAACAAAATTCATCTGGAAGAACAAAAGGTCAAGAATATTGAGGAACTTAATGGGAAAATGTGAAGGAAGGTAGCCCAGCAGTCCAGATTTTAAAATATATTAAAAATTAGTGATCACCAAAACAATTTGTTACTGGCTAAGTAAGAAATACAGTGGTGTATCAGTAGAATACATTAGGTACACTATATACAGTAGTAGATGACCATAGTAATCTAATGTTTCATAAACCCAAAATCTAAGCTTTTGGGACAAGAACTCATTATTTGACAAAAATTACTGGGAAAACTGAAAAGCAGTGTGGCAGAAACCAGGCTTGGATTTCTAGGCTTAGACCTCACACCTTATACCCAAACAAGGTCAAAAGGCATAAATGATTTAGACATAAAGAAGGCACCAAAAGTAAATCAGAAATGCATGGGAAAATGTACCTGTTAGATCTGTTGATGAGGAAAGAATTTATGACCAAGAGATAGAGATCGATAAGAGACAGAGAAGACTATGGGAAATGAAACAGGTAATTTTGATTACATTAAATTAAAAGGCTTTTGCCCAAACAAAAGTAATGCAGTCAAAATTAGAAGGAAAATAGGAAATGGGGTGGGGGGGGGAATTTTATAGCAAGTTTCTCCAATAAAGGCCTCATTTCCTAAATACAGAGAGAACTGAGCCAATTTATAAAAATAAAGCCATTCTCCAGTTGGTAAATGGTAAAAGGATATGAACAGGAAGTTTTCAGAAGAAGACACCAAGCCTATCAATAGCCATGGAGGAAAATATTCTAAATCACAATTGATTAAAGAAATGAAAATTAATACAACTCTGAGACATCACCTCATGCCTATCATGTTACCTAACATGACAGAAAAGAAAAATTGCAGGTGCTGGAGGGGATGTGGAAAAATTGGGACACTAATTCACTGTTAGTGGAGTTGTGAACTAGTCCAACCATTCTGGAACACAATTTGGAACTATGCCCAAAGGACTATAAAACTCTACCTACCTTTTGTGTCTGTGTCCCAGAGGGACTTTTTTAAAAGGCAAAAGGACCAATTTGCACAAAAATATTTATAGCAGTTCTTTCTGTGGTGGCAATGAGAAGGAAAATGAGGGGATGCTCATCAACTGGGGAATGGCCAAACAAATTGTGATTCACAATTGCAATGGAATATTATTGTGCTATCAGAAATGATGAGCAGCATGATTTCATCAAAACCTGGGAAGACTTATATGAACTGATGCAAAGTGAATTGAGCTGAACCAGAGGAACATTGTAACATCAGTATTACAAGGATGATCAACTGTGAAAGACATAGCTACTCTGATCAAGACAAAGATCCAAGACAATTCCAAAAGATGCATGATGAAAGATGGTATACACCTACAGAGAGATAACTAATGAACTCTGAAGGTAGAGTGAAGCATTTTTTTTAACTTTATAACTGTCTTATTTTGTTTGTGTTGTCTTTCTCAATGTGGCTAATACAGAAATGTTTTGCATGACTTCACATGTATAAAGAATATCAACTTTTTTGCCTTCTTAAAGGGGGAAGCAGGTGAGGGGGGAGAATTTGGAACTCAATTTTTTAAATGAGTGCTAAAATTTTACAGGTAATTAAGAAATATAATACAAATGATAAAAATAAAGTAAAGGAAAATTAAGTAGAAAGGTGGAGTCAAGATGGCAGAGAAGAAAAAAGAATAACATTGAACTCCCCATCCCCAACTCCTCCAAAAAGATCTAGAAAATAAAATAAATCTAATCCTAATGGAGAAATCCAAGGCAAATTCACAGGGAGCCATTTTTTCTGCCAAGTTGGCATAAGAAGAGAAAAAGAGAGATCTGTGAACACTGAAGACAGTCTGGTCAAGAGCAGGAGTTAAGAGAAACATAAAAAAGCACACATGAATGAACAATGATAAAGAACTAAACAAGGATAAACTACATACATTCTAATAAAAGGAGATGATATATGTGCCCCTACTTTACCCTATCATCATTAGAGCACAAAGAGGAAATCTGATTAGAAATAAAACCTGAGAGTAGTTCTGTTATCGCTGAATGATATTAAGAGTAGAATGAAAAAAGAGGTGAAGAAGAACACACTAGGAGAGGAAGGGAAAGAAAAGCTAGGGAAAATTATTCCTCATAATCAAGAAGCACAAGCAGATTTCTAGACAAACATGGAGGAGGGGTTAGTGGGGAGAGAGGCTGATACTTGAACCTCACTCCCTCCGAATTTGTCAAAGAAGGAAAAAATATACACACAGAGAGTTGAGGACAGAAATATATCCCAATCAACAAGAAAATGAAAAAGGAGAAGAGGGAATTAGTGGAAATATAGTTTAAGGAAAGAATTAACCTTAAGCAAAAAAAAAAAAAAACTCTTAAAGAGTGCAAAAATATTTAGAGCTCTTGTTGAGGTATCTAAAAATGGGAATCTATGGACATACTCCAAAATTAAGGAATGGATGAACAAGCTATGGAATATAAGCATTGGCTTATTATTGTGTTATGAGAATGGTAATGGAGAAGGTTTCAAACCACCCTGGTAAGACTTATATGAACTGATGCAGAGTGAAGTGAACAGAACCAGGAGAATAAACTGCCCCTTCAGCATCTACTAATTGCTTATTCTCTCTCTAGCAATTAGTTTAATGGAAAGCAGTCAGCCACTCCTCATCTTTTTTCAGTTGTGTGTCTCTCTCTCAATTTCCCCCCACCCCTGATGGAGCTCAGAGGCTGGGTATAGGGGTAGAAGATACCTGGAAGATTCAACCTTGCATGATTCAAAGACATCTGTTTCATAGAAATGATTTATGCTATGGTGCTTTGTTGTGAACATTATTTGGAATTCATTACCAATAAATTTTTGTTTTTAAAAAAATCCAAAAATTTTGAAAGAATTAGGAACTCTAATCAGTGAAATCACCAGTCACAGTTCCAGAGGACTAAAATTAAACATATTACCTACCCCCAGAGAGAGGAGTGAAGTACTTAGAATGCACAATCATATTTGTGTGTGTGTGTGTGTGTGTGTGTGTGTGTGTGTTGGACATGACCAGTGACCAATACAGAAGTTTGTTTTGCTTATAGAAACACATATGTGAGATATAGATAGAAATAGAGATAGATGGATAGATTGATGGATAGAAAGATAGGCAGACAGTCAGATAGATAGATAGATAGATACACAGATAGATAGATAGAAAGGTAGATAGATTACATTACTGGAGATCAGATGACAGACCCACAGATTTCAGGTATTTTATTCTGGCCAAGGGATTCCAAAACCTTACCTCCCATAATCTAATTCAATTGAGAAGGCTCAAACTTCCTCAGAGCTATGAATCTTGGGAATAAAAAATATTTAGATAGAAAGCAAGTCTGATGTACAAGGCTAGATTCTCACCGTGCCTTTAAACTAACATCCCTCCTAGAAATTCTTTGAATATCTGGATACATGTAAAAAGGATTCACCTCTGGGCTGGAAGCATAACCTTACAGAATATACGCTACAAGGTTCCCAGTGGCCAGACAATTATGTGTAGTTTATAAGTAGCTGTCAAGGATAGTGGTTAGCAGCCTGACATTTTTAAAAACCACAAACAGTAAGAGCAGTCAGCTATTTCAAGTCACAGCCAAATTATGATGCCATCACTTAGGACATGTCTACTAAAAACATCTTGAACATCAGGTCTCTATTAATATCTTTTATGGTTGATCTTCTATCATTATTCTATTTTATAAAGCCAATAAAGGTGACAATATCTGCCTTTCTTCCTTCCACTCCACAAATTCAAGTGAGATTGCTGAAGTTTTCATAGTGATAGGAGTTGTTTGTTTGTCCTTCATTCTCAAAGAGGACCATGACTTCAGGAAGGTGATGCCATGACATGCGAGTGAATTGGATTCAAGTGAGGAGGGCTGTGCAAAGTCACCAGCCTCACTTTCTCCTCCAGAGCCATCTGATTGTAGTGGCAAGATACAGATCAGGACAACTGGAGGTGGCCCTCAGTGATAGGAATGATAGGACCAAAGGAATGATGAATATGAGTGTCTTTCAGAAACTGTGCTGATATGACAATTATTGTAACTCTGCTAGGATGGATCCCCTTAGAGGACTTGAATTCTCATCCAATCTCCTATCAGCCTATCCGGGTATTCTCCAGTGAAACCTTTTATAGACTATGCCTTCCATGAAGAGTGAAAGCATTAGTGTTGATTGGTGTTTGAGGGTAATTCAATAAAATGTGATTTTACTGGGCATGAAATAGATAGCTATGCCCGAAGGTTCTAGAAAGAAATTATTATTGTGATGACTCAGCTTCGAGAAGTTCAGTACTTTGGCTCAAATGAGAAGCATAATTTACTTCTGATAATCATTAACTAATGCCAGTTACCTTATTTCAGTTTTCTTCAAACTATTCAGTTTTGACACAGCCGTGTGCTAGTGCTACTTGGTAGCAGTTACTAAGAATAATATTTCATTGTTTTGTTTTGCCCCATGAAATGGCATCATTAAAACTCTAGTCAGTTAATCATCACAGAAATTACATGAACAACTTTTGTTTTCAGTTGCACCAAACATTATAAAGCAGCCCGTCATTTTTTCAAAATTTCCATAACAATAATGTAGCAAAATCCAACATGTCAGACAGCATAGATTCTGTCATTTCTGTATTTATCCATCTTGAAAAAACACCAGCATTACTCCCCACCAAACAGTATGCATACTGTCATAGGTTTTTATGCTTGCCTTTGCCATAATGAAATATTTGAAAAAATATACATATCCATGCATACCCAAATCAAAATGGAACAAAATATTGAACAAATAAAATGTAGAAGGAAATAAACTTTAATGCTTTATTTTAATGTATCCACTTTCTTAGGCAGCTTCCTTTATTCATTAATTAGCTTCAGGAGACTGTAGTAATGATGTTCTAAAATATTTTGAGATTGAATTCCATAGTATCTTTTACAATGAAACTAATTCTCTGCTAGACTCCTGAGAACAAGAAGTGGAAAACAGAAGGGGTTAAGTTAAAAGACAGCGAGGCAGAGTTAAGATCGCAGAGCAAAGGCAGGAGCTTTCACCCAAACCCCTCCAAATACCTTTAAAAAATGACTCTAAACAGAGCAGCAAAACCCACAAAAAGACAGAGTGAAACAAATTTCCATCCCAAGACATCTTGGAAGGCCTGCAGGAAAGATCTGTTGCACTGGGGGGAGAGAGGAACACAGTCCAATGCAAGCAGCACCAGTGCAGACCAGGCCCCTGCAAACCTGGAGCAGGCCTCGGAGTGACAGAATCCAATGATTTGGCATCAGTGGCAGCTTCCAGACCTAAGACACCAAAGACAACTTAGAACAGGCCTGCACAATACACAGCCTGCCAAAGGATTTTGGATGCCCACATAAAATGAAGGGTTGCCACTGCACATTCTCTTGTTTGTCATGTGATCCACAGCAACCAACCAACAGACTGATATCTGTCTCTAGTCTAACATATCTGTGGATCAAAGAAGTTTACAAGTTGTGCAGGTCAGCAGAAAAGGTCAATTGCACCAGAAGAAGGGAGGAACGCAGTGCAGACTGGGCCCCAGCAAATGAGAAACAGGCCTTGGAAGTGATTGAATCAGCAATGGTAGCAGCTGTTTCCAGAGCTCTCAGCCTACAGAGGGTAAGGGCATCAAATGATTGGTCAGACGCAGATTACAGTGGTCTTTTTGCTAGAACTGAGGCAAAACTCTGTTGCTTTGGCCATACTTGCATCCAGGCCACAATCCTGACTGGCAGTCCCAGGGCAAGGAGGAGCACTAGTATATTAAAGCTTACAGCCACAGTTGGAGTGGGGATGCTCCTCACAGTTCCAGGGCAGAAAAGAGTGCCTGTGGTCACTCAGACACCAGAGCACAGGCCAGGAGAGTGGTAAACACCTCTCCTTAGATCATACCACCTTGTAAGAACTGAAACCGATAGATCCCTAGAAGTATCTCTGAAAAGAGCTGTGCAAAATCATTGAAGCTTAAGACAGTACACTCTCCATCCTGTGTGATACAAATCAGTGATTAAAGACCTTTCCCATCCATTCAATAGGCTTCAGATGGGGCCAGTTAAGGGAAGCTTGATTAGAGGTTTGTTTGTAGGCAGGCCTACACCCTTCACTTACTAGGCACTAAGCCCCAGTCCTACATTCTTTACTTACTACTAAGCCCCAGGCCTACACCCTTTTACCGATTGGGTTTGAAGCCTTCGGGCCCTAAAAAAAGTATATATACCCAGAAGGTAGCCATTGTAAAGTCAGAACCCAGAATTCAGCCCAAGGAGGAGAAGCAAGAACTCTGAGTCAAAAGCAGAGAGAGTGCAGAGCAGAGAGTGGAAACCAGGGATCTGTGAAGACCAGAGAACTGAGTGGGGAGAGAACACAGGCAAGCAGAGAGTTGGGATTCCTGAATATTTATGGGAAGGCCACAGCAGGGGGGAAGGTTATAGGATGATTTGGTTCTTTGCTGTAATACTGTATTATAATTTCCTTGTTGTTACATTGAGGTGGTGTAATAGTAATTAAGGTGGGACTTTTTGCTGTTCTTCTCTTAAGTGCCTTTAATGATTCTGGCCTTTGTTTACATGGAGCAGATAAAGTGGGATCTTTTTGTCTTGGAGTATTTCTCAGCACTAAGACAACTGGGAATCATTGATTTGTATATGATATGATACTGGGGATGGGGAACTTTCCCATACCCAGCCTGGGTGAGGTCAGAGCCCTCAGGGTTCTGAACAGGATATGATTGAAGAGAGCTTGGCATTTGACTTTTGGGGCACATTCATGGAAGGAGTGTTGAGAATATGGGCAAGCTGCAAACTGCCCCCCAGCTTCACAACCTAGATACTGGTGTTTCTCTGGGAACTTTGAATTGAGTTTTGAATCAGATAAGGTCTGTCTGTTGATGTTTGTAATTTCTGTTTGCCTTGAAGTTCAGGGGACTGATCTTTTCTCCCTCAACTGTGAATGATATTTGTATGTTTGATTAAACTGAGATTGTTAACCCCTTAAAGTTACTTTCCTTAGTAAAGCAGATCAAAGAACGTGTGCTGGCACCTTTCTGTGTTCTGGTTTTTGGCAGGTCTTATACGCCTATAGCAGCTGTTGGCAGATTGTTGCTACAGGTGGACTTACTGGTTTTGTAATACAATTACTGCTATATCAAATTGGAATTACTGGTTCTGGGGTTTGATTCTCTGGTGCCTAAATAAATGATGTACTTCCTCTCCCTTCTACCTAGAGAATTTCTTATACTTTGCAATTCTGAACTATACAGGCATGTTTATGATCATCTTCAAGGTCATGAATCTTGCCTTACTGATACACCTTGGAAGCAGAACCCTACTTTCGCGGAGTTAAAAGTCAAGTAATGTGTTGTTTTCTTCAGTGTATTTTTCGGTATTTTTTTGAGTCTCCTTTAGCAAGTCATTGACTTGTTTTTCATGGTTTTCTCGCATCCTTCTCATTTCTCTTCCCAATTTTTCCTCTACTTCTCTAACTTGCTTTTCCAAATCCTTTTTGAGCTCTTCCATGGCCTGGGATCAGTTCATGTTTTCTTGGAAGCTGTTGGTGTAGGCTCTTGCACTTTATTGACTTCTTTAGGCTGTATGTTTTGGTCTTCTTTGTCAGCAAAGAAAGAATACAAAGTCTGAGACTGAATCTCGGTGTGTTTTCACTGCCTGGCCATATTCCCAGCCAACTAACTTGACCTTTGAGTTTTTCAGCAGGGTATGACTGCTTGTAGACGACAGAGTTCTATGTTCCACGTTTGGGGTGGAGGTGCCAGCTCTGTCATACCAGCACTGCTCCTTCCCCAAACCCCAACCCGAACTGGCCTTAGATCTTCAGCAGGCCATGCACTCCTGCTCTGATCTGCCACTTAATTCCTCCCACCAAGTGGGCCTGGAGCCAGAAGTAACAACAGCTGTAGCTGCCCCACCTCCGCTGCCCCCGGGGCTGGAAGCCGAACCACGAACTCTTTCTACTCCCGCAGCTTTTCCCACGAACCTTCTCAGCAGTCTTTGGTGTTTGTGGGTTAAGGAGTCTGGTAACTGCCGCAGCTCACTGATTCAGAGCGCTAGGGCCCCCTCCGCCCACCTTCTGGTCTGGATGGTACATGCCGCCCACGCTGGACTCTGCTCTACTCCGTTCCCAGCTCCCAGCTCCCAGATCTGTGTGGGATAGACCTCACCCAGAGACCATCCAGGCTGTCCTGGGCTGGAGCCCTGCTTCCCTCTGCTGTTTTGTGGGTTCTGCCATTCTAGAATTGGTTCAGAGCCATTTTTTATAGGTTTTTGGAGGGACTCGGTACAGAGTTCATACTAGTTCCTGCTTACCAGCTGCCATCTTGGCTCCACCCCCTTAACCCAAATGGCAAAAGAGCTCCAAAAAGCCAATGAGGAGAAGAATGCCTTTAAAGGCAGAATTAGCCAAATGGAAAAGGAGGTCCAAAGGACCACTGAAGAAAATACTACTTTAAAAATTAGAAAGGAGCAAGTGGAAGCTAGTGATTT
Organism: Trichosurus vulpecula; assembly: GCF_011100635.1. Lineage (NCBI taxonomy): Eukaryota > Metazoa > Chordata > Mammalia > Diprotodontia > Phalangeridae > Trichosurus > Trichosurus vulpecula. Next base: position 421,800,611 of record NC_050576.1, read on the forward strand.
TATGAGAAATCAAGATATTATAAAACAGAACCAAAGGAATGAAAAAATGGAAGATAATGTGAAATATCTCATTGGAAAAACCACTGACCTGGAAAATAGATCCAGGAGAGATAATTTAAAAATTATTGGACTACCTGAAAGCCATGATCAAAAAAAGAGCCTACATATCATCTTTCAAGAAATTATCAAGGAGAACTGCCCTGATATTCTAGAGCCACAGGGCAAAATAGAAATTGAAAGAATCCATCGATCACCTACTCAAGTAGATCCCAAAAAGAAATCTCCTAGGAATATTGTCGCCAAATTCCAGAGCTCCCAGATCAAGGAGAAAATACTGCAAGCAGCCAGAAAGAAACAATTTGAGTATTGTGGAAACCCAATCAGAATAACCCAAGATCTGGCAGCCTCTACATTAAGAGATCAAAGGGCTTGGAATACGATATTCCAGAGGTCAATGGAGCTAGGATTAAAACCTAGAATCACCTACCCAGCAAAACTGAGTATCATGTTCCAAGGCAAAATATGGATTTTCAATAAAATAGAGGACTTTCAAGCTTTCTCAGTGAAAAGACCAGAACTGAATAGAAAATTTGACCTTCAAACACAAGAATCAAGAGAAGCATGAAAAGGTAATCAAGAAAAAGAACAAGAAAAAGAAATTGCAAGGGACTTACTAAAGTTGAACTGTTTTGTTTACATTCCTACATGGAAAGATGATGTGTATGATTCATGAGACCTCAGTATTAGGGTAGCTGAAGGGAATATGCATGCATATATGTTTATGTATATATATGGGTGAATATGTATGTATGTATATATCTATGTGTATATGTATATATATATATACATATATATATATATAGAGAGAGAGAGAGGGGGGTGGAGAGGGAGAGAGCAGACACAGGGTGAGTTGAAGATGAAAGGAAGATATCTAAAAGAAATAAAATCAAATTAAGGGATGAGAGAGGAACATACTGAGAGAGGGAGATAAGGAGAGATAGAATGGGATGGATTATCTCCCATAAAGGTGGCAAGAGGAAGCAGTTCTGTGGGAGGAGGGGAGAGGGCAGATGAGGGGGGAATGAGTGAACATTGCTCTCATCAGATTTGGCCTAAGGAGGGAATACCATACATACCCAATTGGGAATCTTACCCCACAGGAAAGAAGAGGGAAGAAGATTAAAAAAATGGGGGGGATGATGGAGGGGAGGGCAGATGGGGGTGGAGGTAGTCAAAAACAAACATTTTTGAAAGGAGACAGGGTCAAGGGAGAAAACTCAATAAAGGGGGATGGGTTGGGAAGGAGCAAAATATAGTTAGTCTTTCACAACATGAGTATTGTGGAAGGGTTATACATAATGATACACATGTGGCCTATGTTGAATTGCTTGACTTCTTAGGGAGGGTGGGTGGGAAGGGAAGAGGGGAGAGAATTTGGAACTCAAAGTTTTAAAAACAGATGTTCAAAAACAAACAAAAATGTTTTTGCATGCAACAAGAAAATAAGATACACAGGCAATGGGGCGTAAAAATTTATCTTGCCCTACGAGAAAGGAAGGGAAAAGGGGATGGGAGGAGAGTGGGGTGACAGAGGGGAGCACTGACTGGGGAACAGGGCAACCAGAATATATGCCATCTTGGAGTGGGGGGCGGGAGGGTAGAAATGGGGAGAAAATTTGTAATCCAAACTCTTGTGAAAATCAATGCTGAAAACTAAATATGTTAAATAAATTTAAAATAAAATTTAAAAAAAATAAGACTCTCCAGGTTCTTATGCAGTCCATCTTCTTCTCATTTCTTATAGAACACTAGTATTCCATTACACTCATATGCCACAACTTGTTTAGCCATTCTTCAACTGATGCTCATCCCTTGATTTCCAATTCTTTGCCACCACAGAAAGAGCTGCTATAAATATTTTTGTACATAAGGGTAATTTTCCCCCTTTTGTTATCTCTTTGGGATACAACCCTAGAAGGGGTATTCCTGGGTCAAAGGATATGCACATTTTATAGCCTTTGGACATAGTTCCAAATTGCTCTCCAGAATGGTTGGATCAGTTCACAACTTTACCAACAGTGCAATAGTGTTCCAATTTTCCCACATCTTTTCCAGAATTTATCATTTTCCTTTATTAACATGTTAGCCAATCTGATAGGGGAGATTTGGTACCTGAGAGTTGTTTTGATTTACATTTCTCTAATTAATAGTGATTTAGAGCATTTTTATGTGACTATAGATATCTTTAATGTCTTCCTCTGAAAAATGCCTGTTCATATCCTTTGACCATTTATCAATTGGGGAATGACTTGTATTCTTATAAATTTGACTCAGTTCCCTATATATTTTAGAGATGAAGCTTTTGTCAGAGACACTGGTTATAAAAATTCTTTCTCAATTTTCTGCTTCCCTCCTAATCTTGGTTGCATTGGCTTTGCTTGTACAAAACCTTTTCAATTTAATATAGTAAAATTATCCATTTTGCATTTTGTATGTTCTCCATCTCTTGTTTAGTCATAAATTCTTCCCTTCTCCATACGGCTGACAGGTAAAGAATACCCTTCTCTCCCCAATTGCTTATAGTATCAGCCTTTATATCCAAGTCATGAGCCCATTTTATTTTTATTTTTTTGGTATATGGAATAAGATATTGGTCTATGCCCAATTTCTGCCATAATATTTTCCAGTTTCCCCAGCAGTTTTTGTGAAACGGTGAGTTCTTATACCAGAAGCAGGGTTTGTCAGAGATTACTATATTCATTAACTGTTGTATCTTCTGTACCTAAGCTCTTCCACTGATCCATCACTCTATATCTTAGCCAGTACCAAGTAGTTTTGATTATTGCTGCTTTATAATACAGTTTAATATCTAGTATGGCTAGGCCACCTTCCTTAGCATTTATTTTCATTAATTCCTTTGATATTTTGAAACTTTTGTCATATGAGATGAATTTTGTTATTATTTCATCCAGCTCTGTAAAATACTTTTTTTGGTGGTTAAATTGGTATGGCACTGAATAAATAAATTAATTAAGAAAAAAAAAGTCAAGTGATATTCTGGGGAAATGAACAAACAGTGGGAAAAAAACCTCTTACTACAGAAAGTTAGTATGGTGACGAGGAAGATCAAAATACTCACTCAGAAGAAGACAATAAAGTCAAAGCTCCTACATCCAAAGCCTTCAAGAAAAATATGATTTAGTCTCAGACCATGGAAGAGCTTGAAAATAAAGAGAGGTAGAGGAAAAACTGGGAAGAGAAATGAGAATGATGTAGGAAAATCATGAAAAGTGAGTCAGAAGCTTGGTGAAGGAGACACACAAAAAAAAGCAAAGAAAAAAAAACCTTAAAAAACAAACAAAGCCAGATGGTAGAAGAGATCCAAAAAACCAGTGAGTAGAAAAATGCCTTAAAAAGCAGAACTGGTCAAATGGAAAAGGAGGTTAAAAAGCTCACTGAAGAAAGTAATTCCTTAAAAATTAGAATTGAGCAAAATGGAACCTAATGACTTTATGAGAAATCAAGAAACAATAAAACAAAGCCAAAAGAATGAAAAAATGAAGACATTGTGAAATATCTCATTGGAAAAACCACTGACATGGAAAATAGATGCAGGAGAGATAATTTTAAAATTACTAGACTACCTAAAAACCATAATTAAAAAAAAGAGCTTAGACATCATCTTTCAAGAAATTATCAAAGAAAACTGCCCTGATATCCTGGATCCAGAAAGTAAAATAGTGTTTCAACAAGCCAGCTAGCAGCTGCTGTGGGGGTGAAAGACCAATGCAAGCCCAACAACAAGCACGCTACCAGCACACTGCAAAAGTCCAGGTTCTTTTATCTGCTTTACTAAGGAAAGCAACATTAAGGGGTTGACAAGTTTGCTTTAATTTGGCATACAAATACCATTCACTTAGTTAAGGGGGAAAAGCCAGCACCCTGAACTTGAGAACAAATACAAACAAATTACAAACACCGACAGACAGACCTCGTCTGATTCAAATCCCGATACATAGTTACCAGAGTTTAAAAAAGTTCCAACATCCGGGTTACGAGCTAGAGGGCTCTTAGCTACAGCTGCCCAGAGTCTCCACACCACCAAGAGTGAGAGCCCTGCACAAATGGCTCTGCTCTGTCTTCTCTTCTTATAGCATTTCAGATGTCATCAAACATCATCTGAATGACCAGAACTTAAGCTCCTATGATTGGCTCTTGAGTTAGCATCTCCCCTTAGTACCCTGGGAGCTTCACACCCACATAGGCTTAGCACCTAATAGGGGTTTGGGCCTGGGGCCTAGCACCTAGTAAGACTCAATGAAATACACTGAATTAATCAAAGGAAACAAAAGCCAAACTCTTCAAGGGCACTTAGTTGAACTGAGTGCTAAGAGCCAATTTTGCTTACCAACACAAATAGTCATTGAAAGAATTCACTAATCACCCCCTGAAAGAGATCCCAAAATGAAAACTCCCAGGAATATTATAGGCAAATTCCAGGAATCTCAGGCAAAGGAGAAAATACTGCAAGGTGCCAGAAAGAAACAATTCAAGTATGGTGGAGCCACTGTGAGGATAACACAAGATTTAGCAGCTTCTACATTAAAGGGTCATAGGAGTTGGAATATGATGTTACAGAGGGCAAAGGAGCTAGAATTACAACCAAGAATTACCTACCTAGAAAAACTGAGTATAATAGGGGGGAGGGGAGGAGGAATGGACATTCAATGCAATTCAAACATTCGTAATGAAAAAACCAGATGCAAAGTGAAATACTGTGTACCAAGTATCAGCAATATTGTAGGATGATCAGCTGTGAATGACTTAGCTATTCTCAACAATACAATGATCCTAGACAACTCTGAAAAACTTATGATGAAAAATGTGATTCATCCCCAAAGAAAAAACTGCTGGTGTCTGAATACAGATTTTAACATATTTTTACTTTATTTTTCTTGAGGTTTTTGTCTATATTTTCTTTCACAACATGACTATTATACATATGTTTTGCATGACTACACATGTATAACCGATATCAAATTACTTGCTTTCTCAATGGGGTGTGGAGTGGGGAGGGAGGAAGGGAGAAAATTTGGAACTCAAAGTTTTAAAAACAGATGTCAAAAATTGTTTTTACATGTAACTGAAGAAAAATAAATACCAAATAAAAATTATACATTCTCTTTATATTAAAAAAGTTAAAGTACAGAAAGAGAAATGCTTGCCTACACCACCATGGCAGTGTTCATAGCAAAAAACAATTGTTTATAGTGTTAGTTTTCAGCCTTAAAGAACTGGCTAAGCATGAGTTCTGGATGGGCAAATACACATTTGTCATTTACGGTTATTTGAAGCACATTCACCTATTCTCCATGGCCATAGTGAGAAACATAAACTATGTCAGTAATCAATAGTACGACTGTCCTAGCATCTACAAGGTGGTCGATTTTCTCTACATTCCATAATTTCCATGAGGTGTATGACATGACATATGGCAGAGGAGAAGGGATGGAGTTTTTAACATCTCATGAACCCAAATTCATCTGAACCAGACAAAGGAAAGTTCATCACACTCTTACACACTCTCCCAGAGAGAAAAATAGAGCTTGATATAGAAATACATGAAATTTGGTAGCAAAATGAGGAGAAGAAGAGATGAAAAGGAGGTTAAGAGAGAGAATGAATAGGTAAGATATTAGTTATAAGGAAGACAAACCTACCTTGGAGGGTAAAGTGTGAATGAGGAAGAAAACAAGGAGAGAAGGAAAGAAGGAAGGAAGGAATCTATCTAGCAGGATCTAACCTAGATCTTCCTGACTCCATGTCAAGTACTTTATCCCCAGCTCCACATAACTGACAAGTTTGGATTTATAAAAGGAATACACAGATGGTTCATTGTAAGGAAAAGCATGAATATTGTAGGCAACATTAGTAACAGACAAGAAAAATCATATGAGCTTTTCCATAGATGCTGGGGAAAAAAACAACTTTTGACAAAATCCAATACCCATTTCCATGGAAAACACTAGAAATCATAAGACTGTACATTTCCTTCTGGTAAATCCTATCTACCTAAAACAGAGAATCAAGATACATTAAGAGAAATACCCTTGCCAATAAGATCAGAAATAAAGCCAAAAAGTCCACTATTGCCACTACCATTTAACACAGCATTTGAAATGTTATCTATATCACTAACACTAAAACAGAAATTGAATAAATAAATACAAGTCCTTGCCTTGGCAAAGAACTGGGAACTAATGGCATGCTCATCAAATAGCTAATTGCTGAACAAATTTGATATATTAACGAATTAGGAGCACCTAAGTGCACAATACAGGAGCATCTGAGTTCAAATCTACCCTCAGACACTTTGCTAGCTTTATGACTCTGAGCAAGTCACTTAGCCTCTGCTTGCCTCAGTTTACTCAACTATAAAAGGCTGCAAGATTGTTGTGAAGATCAAATAAGATATTTGCCTGACACTTAGTAGATGCCACTGAAATGCTTATTCTCTTTCCCTTATTCCCATACCAATCAAACTACCAAGGGCTTCTTTTGTAGACCTAGATAAAATAATAACAAAATACATCTAAAGCAGGGCTGGGGAACCTATGGCCTCAAGGCCACATGTGACCTTCTAGGTCCTTTGATTAAAGATATCTACCAGAATGCCCCCATTATCCTACAACAGTGGTTTTCCCTAAAAGGTGACAAAGTTGTCCCTGGGATTTGGCTACTTAAGGGCACAAAATTACAACCTCCTTGGTGTTAAGCCTCTTATGACTTAGTAGGTGTCTGAAGACCATAAAAGCCTCTCTTTCCTGCTGAGCAGATGCATTTCCATATGTAGAAAATTAGCACGGTATGTATGGAAACTTTGTGTTTTAGAGAGTATGAACAATGGCATACCAGTAATGTTTGATAAGATTAAATGATAAGGCCTTTGTTGATGTCTTCATATTCACCACGTAAATATCCCCATTAGCACCATAGTTGGGACTTCATACCATCTTCTTGATGTAGTGTGAAGTATCCTACCTCTAGTTTGCCACTAGCCCAATGAGTCCACATGAAGAATGGTTGATTGAGATGAGCAGACCAACTTCAGAAAGGCTTATGAATCAATGCTCAGTGAGGGGAGCAGAACCAGAACATTGTACACAGTTACAGCTGCATTGTGCACTGACTAACTTTGATAGACTTGGCTCTTCTCAGCAACGGGAGGTTCTAAGACAATTCCAAAAACCTCATGATAGAAAATGCTATCCATATCCAGAGAAAGAATTATGGAGTCTGAATGCAGATCAAAGCATACTATTTGCTCTCTCTTTTTTGTTTTATTTTGTTTTGTTTTGTTTCTTCTTTTTCTTGGTTCATTCCATTGGTCACAATTCTTTGCAACATGACTAACATGAAAATATGTTTAATTTCAATGTATATGTAGAGTCTATATCAGATTGCATGCCATCTTGGGAAGAGGGAGGAGGGAGAGGGAGAAAATTTGGAACTAAAAAGCTTGTGGAACTGAATGTTGTAAACTAAAAATAAATAAATTTTTTTAAAAAGAAAAAAACATTAAATTACAAAGATTTTGTACAATTTTTTTTTAAAAAGAATGATTGGTTGAGTCAAGACATTTGGAAATACCAATGTAATCTTTGGATCAAATACCAGATAGAATCAGGTGGTCCTAGGAGAAGAGAAACATACCATGGGATTTATAAAAATATTGAATAAATTAAATTTTAAAAAGAGCAGTAAAAAAATTAAATTTTCAAGACTCCAAGCAAATAAATTCTCACCAATATACATTGTTAGGCACTGGCTGGGAATCTGTCATTCTTTCATTTTAAATTGCACTACAATAATTAAAATCTCATACTTAGAGGCACCATCTTCTTAATCAAATGCTAACTTTCCAAGTCTGCCTTTCTTTTTATGATCTTAGATTCAATGAGTAGCAGTACTGAAAACAAAATCAATACTCTGAAGTTCTTAAGTGTTATGCCCAAAGAATTTGATCTAATACAGGGGATCTTAAACTTTTGGTGTGTCATCGATCCTTTTGGCACTTCAGAAAAATTTTTGGACCACTTCAAAAAATAATATTTGTTACCTAAATTCATATTTAAAGGAAATGCTAAATTTCCATTGGAGGTTAGTGAAATATGTATACATATGGGTATGTACATATATATATACATATACACACACATATGTATGTGTGTGTATGTATGTGTGTGTCCAAGTTCACAGACCTCCTGAAATCCATCCATAGACCCTAGAGCCCCCAGGTTAAAAACTGCTTATCTATTACAAACTATTGTTAGTACAATTGGAGAGAAAGCAGAAGAAAAACCTCTATAGTCCTAGTAAATTGTTCAATTATTTGTTCCTTGATACATTTTATTAAAAACAATATGTTTAATAAAATTAAAGTTGAAAATATTATGAGTTTCCCCTTTAAAATTTTGCTTGAAAAAATTTTTGAACACAGAGTTAGGCTTTTAACTCCTCTCTTTCTTGGATACTTGAGTATCTGGATTCCCCTATTGCTGATTTAACTAGAATTAAGTCAAGTAAAGAATACATAATAGAAAGTGAAATGATGAGTTGCTAATTACTCAATTAATTGTGCTTTATTATAATAAATAATTCAGGATTCAAACTTTTAGTAGGAGATGGATAACCACTATAGAAGATGCTAAATCATAGCATTTTGTTCTTTGCAAGACCTAAATTTGCCAGATCTTTGCCAAATTATCAACTCTCCTTTTAGCTTTTTATTGTACAGACATTATCTTAAAGTAAAGGACAAAACCAAGGAGGACATATAATCAATTGAATTATTTCAAAAGGCATATGTGTCTCTAAGACTCATATTTAAATTGAATTAACACTTATCCAACATAAAATCTTGCATAACATTTGGAATAACCATGAAAAAGACCCATTACTAAGTGCATTTTTATTAACTGAATTTTTTTGTTTTATCACATATTCAAAGGAGGCAAAAAATGTTTTGTAGTTTTTATTTTGTCATTATAGCAAACAAGAAAGGAAACAGTGTAAAAAGCAGTAACTCTAAAATAGCTGCTTCTGCAAAAAGGATCGCCCCGCTCATAGGTTCATAATTTACTCCCAGTCCATAAGGTCCTTAGTTCCAATGATTGGGATGATGGATGATCCGACTTCAGCTACAGCAGGAAGAGATGCTGCAATGTATCACTCCACAGGAAATACAATAGAACAAATGAACCAGCAGGATGGAATAGTGAGCAAGGGAGCCAAGGGAATTCTCTTCACTGGAAAAGTAGACAGTCATTCCTTGGAATTATGCAAAATATAGCTTGTAAATATTGCTTCCATTGTGGACATGTGCATAAGAAACCTGGCTGAGATGGGATATCCTGTCACATGAGAATGCAAAAAATATATATTTTTCTGCTCCGGTACCCATATTTTCACTTACTCTGAGTTTGCATTAAACACAGTCATTGCTCTGTGCTCAATGAAGTGCATAGTATGCAAATATAAATATTTGAGGAGGAATGGGAATAGGTCCTGGCTTTAGTGAGGCTTAGGTTCTATTCTGAGATATTTTGGAGCATTGAATTTTTTTAAAAATTTATATCCCCCCATAAGTTAGCATTGGATTTAGACCAATTGAATCAGTGATAAATTTGTTAAATGAAACTTGGGTCTCACAACAGACAATGTGGTAAAGAAACAGATGTTCAAGCCATCCTATCCCCTATGGGAAGAAGGACTTTTCTGAGTTTCTAGACTATAAGAAATGACATACATACCATTAAAATGCATATATATGTATACATGAGGATACATATATGTAGATCACCTGACTTGTTGACTTGTGAAAAAGAAAACTTTGGGTTCTTGTCTGAAGAGAATATGCATGATATTTTCCTTAAACATTCCAAGATATTCTTCTTCCTTATTGATTCAGAGGACATTTTAATTTGAGAGCATGTAAACTAACTTTAGGGCAGCTACATGGCACAGTGGATAAAGTACCAGGCTTGGAGTCAGAAAGACCTGAGTTCAAATCTAGTTTCAGACTCTTACTAGCTGTGTGACCCTATACAAGTCACTTAACCCTGTTTGCTTCCATTCCTTCATCTGTAAAATGAGCTAAAGAAGCTAATGGCAAACCACTTCAGCATCTTTGCCAAGAAAACCCCAACTGGTATCATGAAAAGCCAGACGTGATTGAAATGACTGAACAACAAATGTCTTCTTATGATGGGAAGACATTTGTTCTCTCCTTTGCGCAAGATATCATAGTACCATAGCTCACTCTTGCCTAATTTAAGCAGATATTCCTTACCAGATACTATACCACCTGGACTAGAAACCAGCTCTAGAACTCTTTCATTCCTGTCAGTAGAAACCAGCTCTATGACCTTTTCATGCCTCAGAGACCTACTATCAGAATTGGTGGTTGCTTTTTTCATCTACTACATTTAGACCTTGGATTTAGCTGTGCTTCACCTCATACAGTGATCTCCTCTTTCCTCACCCCAATCCTGACCTGCCCCTCTTGTTTTTTTTTGTTCTAGAACAATAATAAAATCAATTCTCTCATTGTTCCTCCAAAAGCTGTGTCAATCACAAAGGTTGTTTCATTCACTATCCCTGTTACTTTCCAAAACAAAACATCCCTCCCTGGCCTCTACTACCTTATATGTCATATCTCTTCCTATAAAAATGTAGGTTTCCTGTGGGCAAGAATTGTAATCACTTTGGTATTTGTATCCTAAATGCTTAGCACAGTACTTGACACACAGTAAACATTTAATAAATAATTTTTGTTCATTCAGATGTTATGAAAAATTCCACTCCAATGCTTCATTGTGACATAGAGGTGAATCCTGGATTCTTGAAGTCTTTGTCAGCACAAACTCTGAAAGATTATACCAATCAGGAAAAGTTTCATAGTCTGACCTGCTTACAAACATCTGTCAGAATGATCAAGACCTAATCTAGGTAAGACTAGTCACTAAAAAATTAGACATCAGGTGATGATTGTTTTCAGTCATAGTAATTCAGAAAATGTCAAAAATACAATAAAACCCTCCATCCTATGCAGTTCCATTTTGCTTCTATTGTTATGGTCATAAAGTATCAGAAAAGGAAAAAAAATGCTAAGAATGGCACAGCCATCCATAAACATTGATTTAGCTATTTTATTTCTCATGTGCTTTCTTTGTGCAAAAATAAAGTCAGTATACAGTAGGAGAAGTAAATCATCCCCACGTGAACTTTCTTCCAACAAATTAAACCAGAAGAAACAAGGATGTTTTAGATGGCTGACAGGTCTCAGAAAAGTAAAGAAGTTGGGGGGAGTTTGTTTTACCATGCACCCAAAACAACAAGAACACCCACTCACTCATTCATTCATTTCAAGAGATACTTGATCATTCCCATAAGGAACATAAGTAAACTGTCTACCGGGAAAATAATGTCAGCCTATAGACTGATGAGGAAGTAGAATTCTATGAAGAACCAGACAAAATCTTCCAAACTAAGTCAATATGTATTTTGATATTTTAATGTGAACATGGACATAGGGAAGATAGCAAAATTAGTAGAATATGATTTGGAACCAGGAAATGAAAAGAGGCCAAAGGCTTATAGATGACTCAGAAGCTTCATAAATGATTTTTTGAAGAAAAGAGTCATCAAAACTTCATAAAACTGAATTTGAATATACTTTGATAGAAAACAGCTGGCCACAGATGGATTAGTTATTACAGAATTAGCTCTGTATGGATGTGTGCAGTTGAATCACTGATGACAGGTTTTTTTAACAGCAAATTCTCCAAGCCATCATCATAACCATTTGAAACTTGAATCACAGAAATTAAAAGAGATCTAACTGTTTAATTTCTTTTCTTATGACAATAATTTCCAGGTTTGGGTTATTTAAAATGGCAATGTTTTCCAGTTTAATGAAGCCTTTTTTTAATCCAGATCTCCATAGTCTTTCCTGGCATTGCTTCTTTGGGAAAGAAATTTTGAAGCCCCATATAAAGTCAATGTTTAGACAGTAGAGTGTCTAGATGAAACATTTGTTGAAGGCTTCCAGCTCAAAATTAAGAAGATAAACAACTATCACCATTCAACTGGTGGTACCATGGGAAGAGCACTGGTTCTACAGTCAGTGGACCTGGATTTAAATCATACCTATGATCCTTACTCCCAATGTGACATTGAGGAAATCGATTTAACCATCCTGGGCCTCAATTTGCTTACCTGTGAGCTCTCTCTTCTTTAATCCTCTCCATCTCAAAAACAAGATAATGTTTCTCACTTTCTCTCTGAAGTTGAGGAAAGGAGGGAGAGAATTCCAGGCATGTGGGATTTCCAATACAAAAGCACAGAGATACAAGTTGCAGTGTTAACTGTGATGAAGAGCTAGACAACCAATTTGACCGAGTTGCAGAATGTGGGAAGTGGAATAATGTCCAATGAGTCAGGAAAGATAGGTGGGTGTAAGGCTTCAAAATAGTCAGAGAGTGCCTTTCTTCCCTTAAGACAAAGCTCAAAAGTGAAATAGATGAATATTTAAAATATATATGTTGCCCTGATTAACAGAAGAGGAAATAGAATACTTAAAGACTTTCTTAGAAATGCTTAGAATACTTAAAATAGTTTCTTAGAACAAGCCATTGGTGAGCCCTCCAGGGCCAGATAGATCACAAGTGAATTCTACCAAACATTTAAAGAACAATTAATTCCAATACTGTATTGGAACTATGTGGGAAAACAGGCAAAGAACAAATCTTACGAATTTCTTTTATGACACAAATATGGTGCTGATACCTAAACCAGGTAGACCCAAAAATAGAGAAAGAAAACTATAGACAAAATTTCCTGGGGAATATCATTCCACAAATTTTAAATAAAATACTACCAACAAGATTACAGCAAAGAGCATATCCTATAACCAGGTGGGAATAAAACCAGGAATGGAGGGCTAGTTCAAAATTAGGAAAACTATCGGTATAATTGACCATATCAATAATGAAAACAACAAAAATCATATGATTATCTCAATAGATGCAGAAAATACTTTTGACAAAATACAACACTCACTCCTAATATGAAAAGTAGCATCTATCAAAAATATCAGCACGCATCATCTGTAATAAGGATAAGCTATAAGCATTCCCAATAAGATTAGAGTTCATCCCTGAGCAAGGATGCCCATTATCACCATCATAATTTAATATTGTACTTGAAATGCTAGCAACAGCAATAAGAGATGAAAAAGAATTTGAAGGAATTAGAATAGGCAAGGAGGAAATAAAACTATTATTTTTGCAGCTTATATGATGGTATACTTAGAGAACCCTAGATAATTAGCTAAAAAACTAGTTGAAATAATTAACAACTTTAGCAAAGTTGTAGGACATAAAAAAACACAAATCATCAGTGTTTCTACATATTACCAACAAAGTCCAGCAAGAAGAGATAGAAAGAGAAGTTACATTTAAATGACTGTAGACAATATAAAATGCTTGAGAGTCTACCTGCCCAGACAAACCAAGTCATGTATTAACACAACTACAAAACACTTTTCACACAAAAAATGTCAGATCTAAACAATTGAAGAAATGTTAATTGTTCATTGGTAATCCAAGCAAATATAACAAAACTGATAATATACCTAAATTAATGTACTTAGTGCCACCCCAATCAAACTACCAAACATATCATAAAAGGCTAGGAAAAAAATAACAAAATTCATCTGGAGGAACAAAAGGTCAATAACCTAAGGAAATAAATGAAAAAAAATTATGAAGGATGGTGGCCAAGAACCAGATCTTGAATTGTATTATAAAGTGGTAATCATCAAAAATATCTTGGACTGACTTAGAAATAAAATGGTGTGCACAAACAAAGCCAAAACAAGCAAGATTGGAAGGGAAGCAGAAAGCTGGAAAACATTGTTACAGCCAGTGTCTCTTATACAGGCCTCATTTCTCAAATATATAGAGAACTGAGTCAAACTTATAAGAAAACAAGTCATTTCCCAATTGATAGTTAAAAGATATGAACAGGCAGTTTTCAGAAAAAAAATCAAAGCTATCCATACTCATATGGAAAAATGCTCTAAATTGCTATTGATCAGAGAAATGCAAATTAAAATAACTCTGAAGTATCACCTCATACCTATCAGATTGGCTAATGTGGCAAAAAAAGAAAATGATAAATATTGGAGAAGGCATGGGAAAGTTGTAACACTAATATATTGTTGCATTGTTGGTGGAGCTGTGAACTGATGCAACCATTCTGGAGAGTAATTTGGAACTGTGCCCAACCATCTATAAAACTTTGCATACTCTTTGATCCAGCAATAGCACTACTAGGTCTATATCCCAAAGAGATCATAAAAAAGGGAAAAGAACCACATGAACAAAAATATTTATGGCAGTTCTTTTTGTGGTGGCAAAGAATTGGAAATTGAGGGGATGCCTGTCAGTTGGGGAATGACTGAACAAGTTATGGTATGTGAATATAATGAAATACTATTGTGCTATAAGAAAGGATGAGCAGGTGCATTTCAGAAAAATCTGAAAAAACTTACACGAACTGATTATGAGTGAAGTGAGCAGAACAAGAACACAGTAACAGCGAAATTGTGCAAGGATCAACTTTGACATACTTATCTCTTCTCAGCAATACTATGATATAAGACAATTTCAACAGACTCATGATGGAGAAAGCTATCCACGTCCAGAGAAAGAATTATGGAGTTCGAATGCAGATGGAAGCATGCTATTTTCTCTTTTTTTGTTGTTGTTACTTTCTCTTTTTCATGGTTTTTCCCTTTTGTTCTGATTCTTCTTTTGCAACGTGACTAATGTGGACATATGTTTAATATGATTGTACATGTATAGCCTATATCAGATTGTAAGGCATCTTGGAGAGAAAGTTGGAGAGGGAGAGGCAAAAATTTGGAAGTCAAAATATTATAAAAGTTGAGTGGGGGCGGAGCCAAGATGGCGGCTGGTAAGCACAGACTAGAGTGAGCTCCGTACCCGAGTGCCTCCAAAAACCTATAAAAATGGCTCTGAACCAATTCTAGAACGGCAGAACCCACAGAACAGCAGAGGGAAGCAGGGCTCGAGCCCAGGACAGCCTGGATGGTCTCTGGGTGAGGTCTATTCCACACGGAGCTGGGAGCTGGGAGCTGGGAGCTGCGAACAGAGTGGAGCAGAGCCCAGCCTGAGCAGCGTGGACGATCCAGACCAGAAGCTGGGCGGAGGGGGCCCTAGCGCCCTGAATATGTGAGCTGCGGCAGTTACCAGACCCCTCGACCCACAAACACCAAAGACTGCGGAGAAGGTTAGTGGGAAAAGCTGCGGGAGTGGAAGGAGTTCGCGGTTCGGCTTCCAGCCCCGGGGGCAGCGGAGGTGGGGCAGCTACAGCTGTTGTTACTTCCGGCTCCAGGCCCACCTGGTGGGGGGAATTAAGTGGCTGATCAGAGCAGGAGTGCAACAGCCTTCTGAAGATCTGAGCCCAGTCTGGACTGGGGGTCCTTGGGGAAGGAGGAGTGCGGCTCTGACAGAGCTGGCACCTCCCCCCCAAACGTAGAACATAGAACTCATTATTCTACAAGCAGTCATACCCCACTGAAAAACTCAAGGGTCAACTTAATTGGTTGGGAATATGGCCAGGCAGCGAAAATGCGCCCAGATTCAGTCTCAGACTTTGGATTCTTTCTTTGGTGACAAAGAAGACCAAAACATACAGCCTAAAGAAGACAACAAAGTCATAGAGCCTACAACCAAAGCCTCCAAGAAAAACATGAACTGGCCCCAGGCCATAGAAGAACTCAAAAAGGATTTGGAAAAGCAAGTTAGAGAAGTAGAGGAAAAATTGGGAAGAGAAATGAGAAGGATGCGAGAAAACCATGAAAAACAAGTCAATGACTTGCTGAAGGAGACCCAAAAAAATACTGAAAAATACACTGAAGAAAACAACACCTTAAGAAACAGGCTAACTCAAATGGCAAAAGAGCTCCAAAAAGCCAATGAGGAGAAGAATGCCTTGAAAGGCAGAATTAGCCAAATGGAAAAGGAGGTCCAAAAGACCACTGAAGAAAATACTACTTTAAAAATTAGATTGGAGCAAGTGGAAGCTAGTGACTTTATGAGAAATCAGGATATTATAAAACAGAACCAGAGGAATGAAAAAATGGAAGACAATGTGAAATATCTCCTTGGAAAAACCACTGACCTGGAAAATAGATCCAGGAGAGATAATTTAAAAATTATTGGACTACCTGAAAGCCATGATCAAAAAAAGAGCCTAGATGCCATCTTTCAGGAAATTATCAAGGAGAACTGCCCTGATATTCTAGAGCCACAGGGCAAAATAGAAATTGAAAGAATCCATCGATCGCCTCCTCAAATAGATCCCAAAAAGAAATCTCCTAGGAATATTGTTGCCAAATTCCAGAGCTCCCAGATCAAGGAGAAAATACTGCAAACAGCCAGAAAGAAACAATTTGAGTATTGTGGAAACCCAATCAGAATAACCCAAGATCTGGCAGCTTCTACATTAAGAGATCGAAGGGCTTGGAATGCGATATTCCGGAGGTCAATGGAGCTAGGATTAAAACCTAGAATCACCTACCTAGCAAAACTGAGTATCATGTTCCAAGACTTTGAAGCTTTCTCAGTGAAAAGACCAGAACTGAATAGAAAATTTGACTTTCAAACACAAGAATCAAGAGAAGCATGAAAAGGTAATCAAGAAACGGAAATTGCAAGGGACTTACTAAAGTTGAACTGTTTTGTTTACATTCCTACATGGAAAGAGGACATGTATGATTCATGAGACCTCAGTATTAGGGTAGTTGAAGGGAATATGCATATATATATATGTATATATATATATGTTTATGTATATATATAAGTGAATGTGTATGTATGTATGTATCTATGTGTATATGTATGTATGTGTATGTATGTGTATATATATATATGTGTGTGTTTATATATATATATGTAAAAGAGAGAGAGCAGACACAGGGTGAGTTGAAGATGAAAGGAAGATATCTAAAAGAAATAAAATCAAATTAAGGGATGAGAGAGGAACATACTGAGAGAGGGAGATAGGGAGAGATAGAATGGGGTGGATTATCTCCCATAAAGGTGGCAAGAGGAAGCAGTTCTATGGGAGGAGGGGAGAGGACAGGTGAGGGGGGAATGAGTGAACCTTGCTCTCATCAGATTTGGCCCGAGGGGGAATACCATACATACTCAGTTGGGTATCTTACCCCACAGGAAAGAAGAGGGAGGAGGATAAAAAAAAAAATAAAAGCGGGGGGGGGGGGATGATGGAGGGGAGGGCAGATGGGGGTGGAGGTAATCAAAACAAACACTTTGGAAAGGGGACAGGGTCAAGGGAGAAAATTCAATAAAGCGGGATGGGTTGGGAAGGAGCAAAATGTAGTTAGCCTTTCACAACATGAGTATTGTGGAAGGATTATACATAATAATACATGTGTGGCCTAGGTTGAATTGCTCAACTTCTTAGGGAGGGTGGGTGGGAAGGGAAGAGGGAAGAGAATGTGGAACTCAAAGTTTTAAAATCAGATGTTCAAAAACAAAAAAAGTTTTTGTATGCAACTAAAAAATAAGATACACAGGCAATGGGGCGTAGAAATTTATCTTGCCCTACAAGAAAGGAAGGGAAAAGGGGATGAGAGGGGAGGGGGGTGATAGAGGCGAGGGCTGACTAGGGAACAGGGCAACCAGAATATAAGCCATCTTGGAGTGCGGGGGAGGGTAGAAACGGGGAGAAAATTTGTAATTCAAAATGTTGTGAAAATCAATGCTGAAAACCAAATATGTTAAATAAATAAATTGCATTTAAAAAAAGAAAAAAAATATTATAAAAGTTAATTTTGAAAACTAATAACAAATTTTTAAAAAGGAAAAAAAGAAATAGAATGGTGGAACAGTGGAAAACATTAGGTACACAATACAGGGTGGTAAATAATCATGGTAATATAGTTTGTAATAAATGCAAAGATCTAAATTTTAAAGGCAAGAATTTACTATTTGACAATTGCTAGGAAAACTGAAAAGAAGTTTTGCAGAAACTAGGTATAGACCAACATCTCACACTGCATACCAAGATAAGGTCAAAATGGGCACATGAGGGGCAGCTAGGTGGCACAGTGAGAAGAGTACCGGCCCTGGAGTCAGGAGGATCTGAGTTCAAATCCAGCCTCAGACACTTGACACAAGTACTAGCTGTGTGACCTTGGGCAGGTCACTTAACCCCAATTGCCCTGCCTTACACATGATTTAGATAAAAATGGGCACATGATTTAGATAAAAAGGATGATATCATAACCATGTAATATTTTACCTTTCAGATCTATGGATAAGAGAAGTCATAACCAAATAAGATATAGAGAGCATTATGGAATATAAAAGGGACAATTTTTATTATGTCATATTTAAAATGCTTTGCACAAACAAAATCAATGCAGCCAAGATTAGAAGGAAAGCAGGAAATGGGGGGGAGGATTACAAGTTTTTCTGATTAAAGACCTTATTCCTCAAATATAAAGATAGGAGTCAAATTTGTAAGCATATGAGTCATTCCCCAATTGAGAAAAAGTCAAAAGATATGAGCGGGCAGTTTTCTGAAGAAAGAAAAACTATCTATAGTCATATGAAAAATGCTCTAAATCACTATTTGTTAGAGAAATACAAACATACCTATTAGATTTGCTAATACAGAAAATGACAAATTTTGGAGGGGATGTGCAAAAATTGGGATGCTAATGCACTGTTGGTGGAGATTACTGATCCAACCATTCTGGAGAGCAATTTGGAACTATGCGCAAAGAGCTATCAAACTGTGCATACCCTTTTACCCAGAAATATCACTACTGAATCTGTATCCCAAAGAGATTTTAAGACAAGGAAAAGATCTATATGCACAAAAATATGTATAGACATTCTCTTTGTGGTAGCAAAAAAATGGGAAATTGAGGGGATGCCCATCAATTGGGGAATAGCTCAACAACTTATGGTACATGATTGCTATAGAATATTATCATGCTATAAGAAATGAGTAGCAGGATGGTTTCAAAAAACCCAGAAAGTATTATATGAACTGAAGCAAATTGAAGTAAGCAGAATCAGGAGAACACTGTACACAGTAATACCAATATTGTATGATAATAAACTGAATGACATAGCTATTCTCAGCAATACAATGATCCAAGACAATTCCAAAGGACTTATGATGAAAAATGCTATGCCCCACCAAAGGAAAAAAAAAACTGATGGGAGTCTGAATGTAGATTGAAGCATCCTTTTGTTTTTTCCTTCTTTATTTTTCTTTTTTGTGTGTTTTCTTTTGCAACATAGCTAATAAGGAAATAT
Source organism: Trichosurus vulpecula (assembly GCF_011100635.1). NCBI lineage: Eukaryota > Metazoa > Chordata > Mammalia > Diprotodontia > Phalangeridae > Trichosurus > Trichosurus vulpecula. The sequence continues at coordinate 421,820,056 of NC_050576.1, forward strand.
GTTTTACATGGCTACACATGTATAATCTATATAAAATCGCTTGCCTTCTCAAGGTGGAGCCAGAAGGAGGAGAGAATTCGAAAATCAATTTTTTTAAAAAGTGAATGCTAAAAATTGTTTTTATATGTATTTGGAAAACTATAAAATGTAAAAATTTTCAAAAAGAGAAAAATACATAGCTCAAGCATCACCATCTTCTGCATTATCTTTCCCAAAACTACCTGATTGCCAATGCCCTGTCATCCAACATACTATGTGTTAAACTATTTTGTATTCATTTATATTTATTCCCAGTTTATATTTATACTATTACATGTAAATGTGTGTGTGTATACGTACACATGTATACATATATACATTTATGTTATTTTAAAATTTCAAATGTACTTTGTGTAAACTTATTGTGGGTAAGTGTAATTTCGTTCTTTGCTCTTGTATGTCTTTATCTTAGTATAGTGCCTGGTACATAGCAGGCATTTAATAAATACTTGTAGGATGATTGGTTGATTTATTGATTGATTGGACTAATGACCTTGCACAGCCCTCCCTCAGTCAAATCGAAGTCAACTGCAAGACATGTCATCGTTTCCCTGATGTCATGGTCCTCTTTGAAAACAAAAGACAAACACAACCTGTGAGCAGTCTGAGCCGCCTGAATGAGGACCCAGACAGTTGGGTAACTCAGCTTATCCTCTCCTTCTCCCTCTTTTCCCTCTCCCTCTCCTTCTCCTCTCCAAAGGAAGGTAAATTTTGATGGCCAAAAGCTGCCCAGTAAACTTGGGGTTTACTAGCTAGATTTCTTCCTTCCTTCCTTCCTTCCTTCCTTCCTTCCTTCCTTCCTTCCTTCCTTCTTTCCTTCTCTCTTTCTTTCTCTCTTTCTTTCTTCTTTCTTTTCTTTCTTTCTTTCTGTCATAGATTGGACCACAATAAATCCCTGCCCAAGTACCACTTAATGGCTACATTTTGGACCCTCCCGGCTCAGAGTGAATGTCAATAGTAACTATTTCTCTTTTGACTAGCAACCCTCAGGGTCTTCCCCTCACAGTTTGATTTTTTTAATTAAAGGGGCCATCCCTTGACTCACTTCTTAAAGAGGCCTATTCACTGAATGGGCATTATCTCACTCAAAGTGAGAACCTAAAAAGGCCTTAGTCTAAAAGGGCCAGGGTCTCCCATTGAATACTGGACCATCTCCAGTCCTCCTGATTGATATCTGGCCACTGGGCCCAGGTGGCTCTGGGGAAGAAAGTGAGGCTGGTGACCTTGCACAGCCCTCTCTCACTCAAAGTCAACTGCAAGACATGTCATCATTTCCCTAATGTCATGATTCTCTTTGAAAATGAAGGACAAACACAATGATTGGACTAGATGTCTTCTGAGTTCCCTTTCAGCTCTGGAGCTATGATCCTGTATACTATAGTTTGTATGAAGTTTTGAATCATCTCACCATGTTTTATATTGCCTGTGACATTGCATGAAAGTCAATTTCCTCCCAAATAAAAGTGTTTCTCTGATAACTTATTGTGGCATGGAGTTGATACTGGATTTTCTTAGTCTGTGCAGAACAAAATAAGCTCTAGCAAATCCTCTTTCACTTAAGCAACACAGGGTTTCAGCAACAGACAACTTCCCATCTATCTGAAGTGAAGAAGCTTATAACATAAAGACTGGTGACTAAATGATCAATTCTTTGGCCTTTGACCAGGAAACAAAGAATGTACAAAATAACACTCATTTCGGGGTAGATCCCTTCTACTCCTGCAGTGATGCTGACAAATTGCTGGGAAAGTGAGCAGAGAACATCATGCAGTTCCTAGACCATCTATAAACATTAATTTAGCTCCTATTCTAAATGTAAGATCATATCAATATTGGCCTCACTATAAATGAAATGAAAAACAACATTGCACATTAGAAAGAACACTAGTTCTGCAATCAAGAGTTCAAGTCTAACTTCTAGTCCTTATTATGTTTTGTGTCCTTGAGTAACTTAATGTTCTTGAGCCTCAGTTTCTTATTCTGTAAAGTGAGAAGATTGGACTTGATGGCCTCTGAGTTCACTTCAAACTCTCGGTATATGCTTCTTTTGTAGATGATCATTTCATTAAAAGCTTCAAATAAATGGAAGAATGGTTCACAAGTTCTCCTTTGATAAGCAAATAAAGGAGTTGGTAGAATTGATATTGTTTTACTTCCAAAGAAAACAAGAACTACCACATCTTGGGAAGCAGTCATCTTGCATCATGAAGCTAATGAACATAAGCAAAAAGTTCTTCCATTACGATAATTACTATTTATGTTCCAAAATCCATTGAAGAGCGTGAAAAGGTAGGAAAACTCTCCAATCAACTCAATAAAATAATTAAATAAATTACTATGTACTGTAGTTGAATAGTCAGTTACTTATTGTAAAGGTGAACATAGGGGAGGACTACAAAAAGTATATTTAAAATTAAGGTTCAGGTTCAAACAATTGAAAGCTACCAAAGACATATACATTCACATTTATATATTCTGAATACTTTCTTCAAGAAGAGAGTAGGGAGGTGTTGGACATGAAGGCACAGAATAGCATCACAAAACAAAAGGTATTGATCATGTCCTAGCTCTAGCAGACAAGAAACTACTACTTAATAATGGGGGAGTCATTTACAAATCACCTGTCTGTACAGTCAACTTGTTAAAGCAAACATTTGAATCACCAAATTAAGAGAAAGAATAAAGACGAGGTTTGTCTTGCTTTTGAAAATAGCTCCAATCAGACGTTTAAAAAAAGAACTACTGAAGAAGAAAAAGAAGTAAATGATAATCAGATATTAGCCCAACCACAATTTCTAAGAGGAATCTAACCACCATTAGTTAATCACTACAAAAGAACCTAGAAACCTCCTGAACCAGCAAAAAACATAATTACCTTGCAAAGTGGACTTTCACAGAAACCGTAAGAAATGCCAGTTCATGATATAAATTTGTTGATAAAATCTTACAAAGGGAAACTAGTGGAAGATTATTATAGCTCATAAGATTTTGAGAGGGAAAAATAAATTTATAGAGAATTTGTCAACAAAGCAACTAAATCTTGAGAGAATTTAAGGATAAAATTGGAGTTAAAAAAAAGTTTTGTCAAAATTTTTCAAACAAGTAATTTTCTCCAACAGTAACAATGGATACACCATTCCTGTAGCCTCTTCATGGAGCTCTTTATATGTTGTATTTAGGAAGTACAGATTGTGCTAAAGAAAAGGAAGGTGAAAAGAGCAATTACACAGAACCAAACATACACAGAGGACCATAGAATTAGGCCCATGATGAAACTGACACAACTTAGAGATCATTGAAGAAACCCATACCTAAATATCTGAAAGAAAGACAGTAAACTCTTTTCAGCTACCAAAATTCTAGACCAGTCAAAGAGCAATTGAGGGACTCACAGTTGATGTAAACAAGCTGCAACATGTGAACAATGATGCATACAAAATTTAGTCTAAAAGATGTTATTAAACACATGATAAAAAAAGAATGAGGTCAACAAAGTAGCTAGAGTGAAGATAGGTCGACAGCTCATGTTAGCTCCAGTGATAGCAATTTCAATATTAATTGGGGAATGGCTGAGCAAATTGTTGTATACGATTATGATCAAATATTACTGTTCTTTTAGAAATGACGAGCGCAATAATCGTAGAAAACCATGGAAAGTCTTGCACAAAATAACAAAGAGTGGAATGAGCAGAACCAAGAGAACATTGCGTATAGTAACAGCAATATCGTTTTAAGAATGATTTTGAGTGAATTAGTCATGTTGACCATTATAAATACCCAAATTAACTATAAAGGACATAGGAAGAAAGATGCTATCTGCATCTAAAGAAAAAATGGATAAATAGAAGTATGTATAGAATAATTTTACACACACACACACACACACACACACACACACACACCTATTTGTATCTAATGGTGGCCATGGGGGGAGGGTTAGAAAGAAAAAAAGAAAAAAAAAAGAAATTTATATGACAATCTTGTTGCATATCTAAAAGGAATTGCAAATTGTACATAGCAGATTTTGCAGTTTCATGTACAAGTATTGTTTTTATTATACTGTGTTTTGGAAATGCTTGTTTTATTCATAAATTAAAAAAGAAAATAAATTTAAAAAAAAACCATAGACCCTATAACACTTAGTTGCATCTCTGTGAAGCATTTATAAGAAAACAGACAGGAATTGCAAAGAATGAAAAGACGGAGATGGAATGCAATATGTATTATTGGAGGGACATATTTCATCCCACATCAATGGGATGAAAAATTCATTGATATATTTATCAAAGTAAATAAGTGTAAGGGCAAGCAAAGTGGGACTTTTGTTGTCTTTTGTTTTTGAGAGCTTTTCAGCACTAAGACAATGGAATGCCTTTGATTGAGTCTTGCCTTTGTTTGTAGAAAGGCCCACATTCTTTTGCTAATTAGGTCATGAGAGGTGTGAAACCCTCAAGAGGTGTGAAGCACTCTAATCCTGAAGAAGTGTATATACACTCTGAGGTTAGCATTTTGTTTGGGGCTCTCATTCACTGAAAGAGTGTTGTGTGATTTCACCAGAGGAGACTCTGGGTAGCCATTGTTAAGACACCACCCCCCCCCCCCACCCTTGAAAATCCAGATGTTGGTGCTTCTCTTTTTAGTAACTATGTATGTGATATCTTGATCAGACAAAGCCTGTCTGTTGATCTGTTTGTAATTTCTGTTTGTATTTGCTCTGAAGTTCAGAGTGCTGGCTTTTCCCCCTGAACTAAGTGAATGATATGTGGATGTTTAATTAAAGTGAGATTGTTAACCCCTTAAAGTAATGTCATTTGCATAGAAAAAAATCTAGAGCAGCACCTTTCTGACAAACATAAATTGCGTCACAATTTTTAGAGAATACTCTCTTTTATTTTCCTATAGCCTCATTTTAGTTAAATTCAGAGGCCTCAAAGACTAGAAGTGATCCTGACCTCTCCCTTTGAATCATGGGACATTGTGTTGGGCCTTAACCTTTGTTGTGTGTCATGGATGCCTTTGGGGGTCTGGTGAAACCTCCTATGGACCCCTCATCAAAACAATGTTTTAAATGCAGAAAATAAAATATGTAGGATAATAAAGGAAACTAATTATATTGAAATAGTCATCTTTTTTTAATCAAAGAACTAGTCCAATGTAAGAAAAGATAGTATGGTGTATGGTTTTGCTCCCACAGAAGCTATCCATACAGCTGATTAAAGTTTACCTACCAAGGCAATGGCCAGCCGGGGATCAGGGAAGCTAGAGAAGCTAAACCGGTTAATCAGTCCAAGCTTATCATGTCAGTTCAAAGGTTAGGTCCTTGTCAAGTGTTCAGGTCTACTAATCTGCATAATTTACATATGTTAAAGAGGGAAGGTAGGGGCAGCTAGGTGGTACAGTGAATAGAGAGCACTGGCCCTGGAGTCAGGAGGACCTGAGTTCAAATCCAGCCTCAGACACTTGACACACTTACTAGCTGTGTGACCTTGGGCAAGTCACTTAACCCCAATTGCCCTGCCAGAAACAAAAACAAAAAAAGAGGGAAGGTAGGGTAGTAAAGAATGTAGACTAATCCTAACTTAGACAAGGAAGATAGAACTAATTAACTTCACTTTTGCTTCTGTATCCTTATTATCCTACCTATATAAAATATATAACCTAAGAAAACTATGTAAAAAGTAAAGAATGTGAACTAACCATAACTCAAACAGGAGTGGAGGAGATGGTTACCCTCATTCCTGCTGCTGTATCAGTGTGAGTGTTTCAGTGAGCACTGCACCTGTTCTCTCGAGAAAATAAAGTGGAAGATGAAGAAAATGAACAAAAACATCTGATTCATTATCAATTGGTCAAGAAGACCAGAGGTCATTTTTCTCTCCTGTGTAATCTTTGGTTTCTTCTTCCTCAGAGTGTCTTTTAATGCCAATAAAGAATTGAATTGTACATCTTTAAAAACATCAATCCACCAGCACAATGCTTTTGTAGTGCTTCTCTGTTTAAAGAAGAATGTGTACCTACTTGTTAGAAATCTTGGCACCATCTTTCTTATATATATAGCTTGACATTAAAAGAACCTTAGTTTCCACAAAATATACCTATTGTCACAGCTAAATTCTTCTTTTTAGCAAGAAAAAATGTATAAAAAAAAGAGTGAGTTCATGAGAACACAGATTGAATAATAGGAGCCTTTTTATATTCTCATTCTACTTAATGACATGTTCTATTCCCTTGTACAATTTTTCCCTTTAAAATTTCTTTATGATTCATCTCTATAATTTTTATTTTAATAAATGTCTACTTTATCCTACTAGATAGTTGTAATACTTTATTCTATAAGAATATATGGGAGATGGAAGAGGAAGAAATGACCTTGAATGTATTTTATAGCAAATGGGAATGTGAAAAGAAAGCTATTACAGCTTCTCTAATAGAGCAAAAAAAAATTTTTCCCTGAAAATTAGATGTGCTACAGGATTGTAGACCTGTCCTGGGACCTTGTTTACCATTTCACTTCATCATCTTCAAAGCACATTTACTAGGATTAGAGGCTACAATAAGGCTTTTCCAAGATGATAGGTATTTAGTTGTTGCTTTAGGGCACACAGATGGACTCCCATGAGCCCTAGGACACTAAGCCTTGTGCTACCTGCAGGCACCAAAGCAGGTGTGTGCTGCTGATGGTGCGGCTCCAAATGGAACATACCACAGGTGATGCTAATTAAGGAAGCTAAGGGAAATATAAAGGAGCAAACATTTTATTGCTGATGGTAGAGTGCCAAAGGTTAGTGAAAAGCTGGATTGTCTGCTGGCCCAGAGAAGATAAGGACACAAAGGGTACAGAAATGAATTTGAATACAGGCACTTATCAGCATGCCTTTTAAACTACATTATGCTGCATATAATGGTGTGCTTTTAGAACTAAAATTGGGAGTCCTTTTTATGAATGTACTAATTTATTAACATCAATTTATGTTACCATTTGAGCAGTTCCTCACATTGCTTTTGTCAAGAGGAGAGCTCTCAAAGACAACATTAGCCTGACCTTAAATAAAAGCTAGTACTTAAAAAAAACAATAAAAACGTGCTAATGTTTAAATATATTGTGTTATATATCAGTACACAAAACTCTTTCCCAGCAGTTCAAAAATATTTATGTGATTTCAGTGGCATGTACATTTTTATAAATTACCACCTAGCTATGATTTAAAAGTTGTTTTAAATACAATTATTCAGAGAAATGATTATTATATTCTACTCTTCAGTATTATTGCATCTTTATTGATATTATTATCAAGTAGCTAAAACTAATACATAAATACAAATCAGAACTTGTCGAATATGTTGTGGGATGTTTTAAATTCGAGAGGTTTGTTCCTAGAGCATTCATTACTATTCTTTTTAAATTAATTCTTTTAGCTAGTAAGAAAGAACAGTATGTTTTCTCAAAGGAAAGAGGAAAAGTAATTGACACATGGCACTCTACTTCTATGAGGCAAAATTTTAACCTTGCAGATTTCAGCTGACTTTGCCATGGAGCCTCTCGATTATAATATGATAAAGTCACTGGGATGCCAGTAGTATGAGAGTGTGTATAGTTCATCATTAACAATCAAAATAATATACACTGAAAATTATTTGCTCCCCAAAATACGCTAGACACGATGTAGACAGCAGACCACATTCAAAGGCAATATTGAGAGCTAAATAAATTATCTACAATGAGCAGAAAAAAGTTATTTTTGAATGACCTTTGCCTAAAATATCAGCTGGCTACTACCCTGGGAAAATAATTAAATGAGAAGTTAGATTCTGTCCATAGCTGCCTTCTCATTGCCCTGAAGCAGTATAAGTGTGGGATCTTTCAACATGAAGCATATGGTCACCATAGCAAATTAAAACCTCGCTAGACATCTGGGCTCTCAATGGAAATCTAAACTGGAATGGATAAGATTATCTCAACCTTTATTAGGAGTTTCACAAAGCTCATAAGAGTTGCAGTTATTTGAAAACAAATCTCTAACTTCAGACTAGGTTATGTTGATCCAGATTTTCTGTATGAGAGTAAGCGACCCTCTTGGTGACACTTTACAAGGTGTATTCATTTCTGGTCTTGACTATGAGATACCATTTAATTCACAGAGATATAATTTTCTTAAACAGCAACCAAGGGAATAGTTTCCACACCCAAGGGATGTGAACCATTGTTCTCTTAATGAGGGACTACATGTTTGCCCAGGATAAGTTTGAAATAATGATCAAGGACTAGAACATGAGTTACATTTCACTGTTTCTAGGTATGTTATTTTGGCCTTAAAATATAGAATCCTAGAATTTTAGAGCTGAAAGGATAAAGTCCTTTCCAATCCACTAAATTTCTCAAATAAAAAAAAAAACAAAGGCACAGAAAAATTAACTTGCCCCAGGTCAGAGTGCTAATTACTTGTAGAACCATGATTAAAATCTATTTGTTCAACACACTCTTTCCAGTAATATCACTTGGTCTCTTGTGTCTTTAACTGGGTTTATCAAGTTGGATTTCTGTTTCTATGTTTCTTTTTTAGTTGTCATTTGTTCCATCATTTATAAATTGCTTAGCCTCTGCTTTCATGTGACTCTTTTTCTGTCTCTATTCGCTCACATTTTCACAATTTTGGGCTCATATGAGCATGTGGAAGTACATTTCTGTGCTTTCCACATATTGGAAAGCCGAATAATGGCACATACAGATCAAAGTGTCATTTGTTTTTCCATAAGCTTGTTGTATATTTCATTTATGTGAATGGACAGATTAGCCCTCTGCTAGAGAAACAAATACCTAATGCCATAGCTTCTCTAAATGTTTGAGCTTGAAGGAACACTAGCAATTTTCTAGTCTAATCCCAATTTCAAAGAATTAAGCCCCCAAAAGTCAAGAACATTTTAGTGATATTGCACCTTATTTCTGTGGAAACACATTAAAAACTGCCTTTTTAGATATTAACGACATTTCATTTAAGGACTGAATATTTGTTATTTTGTTTTTGTTCAGTTGTTTTAGTCATGTATGACTCTTCATGATCCCATTTTGGGATTGTATTGGCAGAGATTATGGAGAGGTCAGCAATTTCCTTCTCCAGCTTATTCTATAGGAGGAATTGAGGCAAATAGAATTGTGACTTGCCCATGATCATAGCTAGTCAGTGTCTGAGGTCGGATTTGAATTCAGGTCTTCCAGAGTCCAGATATGGTGCTCTTTTCACTGTACCACCTAGCTGGCTCAGAATTTAATATAAGACTATTTTAATATTAAGAAATGATATCTCTGGGTGGCTAGTTGGCGCAGTGAGTAGATCACCAGCCCTGGAGTTGGGAGCACCTGAATTCAAATCCTGCCTCAGATACTTGACATACTAGCTGTGTGACCTTGGGCAAGTCGCCTAACCCCAATTGCCCTGCCTTCCCCCCTCCAAAAAAAAGAAAGAAAGAAATGATATCTCTCTGGTCATAAAGCCCTTTCCAGACTTTCTCCTGTTTAATTATGTTTCTTACTAATGGAACACATACAATTTGAAATTTGTACAGTTCTATAAAAAAAAGGGTTTTAAGGATTCTGATACACATGATGCGAGGAATTTATTATATGTTAGAATGTATCTTCAGATACGGTTTGTACTGAGACAGAGTTTGGCTGGTCACGGGGAAATTGGTTGATCTTTTTCAAAAAAAAAATAAGCATGTTAATATTTTGTAGGGCTCGCTTTGATGGATCTGTGATCTCAACTATGTGAATGTTCTTGAAAACAGTGCAAATGTTAACTATTCTCATGCCAGGGGATGGATCTACCACTGCTAATAAACCCTCCATAGGGCACCCCAATGTTCTAGAACCCAATGTTCTAGGCCTTGGCTTTAGGTCTTTTAATACTACATGAAACATTTTAAAGTCACCTTTGATATTGATTTCCAACAGCTGATTTTAATGGCTTATTGAAATACTTTCAAATATCTTTAGGCGTCAAAAATCCCCCCCAAAAAAAATCAAATTTCCCAAAATAATCCCTCAGTCCTTTGCTAATACTGAATGGTACAGTGTTGTGTGTATTGGGGATGAGGGGCATGTGGAAGGTTATGCCATTGATTTGAGGAAAAAGTGCTTCCTCCCCAGGACATAACTCCTGCCTAAAGCACCAACCCTGGTTGGAAACCTTGTTGCAGGGTAACTAGTCATTCAGCACGATCTTTAGCTCACTAAACTGTTCTAGTATCCTCCCCACCCACCCAGTATTACAGAGAAAAGTAAAATGGACAAGGAACCAATGTAGTACATCAGTTTCTGATCAGCTTTGCCTTCTTACTTCCGTGATCCCATTATAATGTATTTCTTTGATAATAAATATTTCATAATTGGAATGAGTACTGAGGGAAACCTGATGAAACTCATGATAAGTTAACATAGCATAGTGATAGGTCACTGGACGTGGAGTAAGGAAGACTTGGATTCAAATCCTTCCTCAGATCCTTGCTAGCTAAATGCTATTTCACCGAATCCTGACTTGACCCTCTGGCAGGAACAGAGAATGACTGGATATCTACTTTGCTGTCATATCTGCTCTATTGACACGAGTATATCCTCCTTCCACCTCTTTCCTAGAGATGATAGTCACCTAATGATATTACCATTGCTAATATGAAGAAATAAAAGCAATCTAGTGCTCCTTGGCTCCACTCAGAATCCCTGATATCTGAATTATAGGATAACTACCCAGTGCTTCCTTCTTAACCACTTCTCCCTGCATTCTCATATCCATCCATGTTAATCCATTCTTTCCTACAACCTGTTTTACTGTTAAGAAATAACTATTGATATTAGACTTGTTCTCTCCCTCAAGAAATTTATTTCTATATATTTCACTTATTTATATGCTATATTGTTCCCCACCCCCCACTAGAATATAAAGTCCTTGAGGACAGGTGTGATAAAAAAAACTACCAGGTATCCTCTCCTTCCCCAGAAAAAAAGGGGGGGATTAGGCTAGTTTTTCCCTAAAAAAGAACAACCCTTCCCTCAGAAAAAACTGAGACTTTATTGGCCCAGAGATGTTGTAGGACTCAAGTAGTGCCTCCCTTGACACAATTTCCTTTTAACCTCTGACCATATTGATATGACTTCTTGGTCATCTAATGGCATAAAAGGCCCACTAAGTCACCATACCCTTCCTTGCTGACCAGGTGTCTCTGAATATGGAGATAAAGCTCATATAATAAAACTCATACACCTGAGCTAAATGTTCTTATATCTTCATTGAACATTATTTTTCATGTTAGGAAAAAGTAAACCTTTTGTTAATTATTCAATAACTTACATTTGCCTCATTTGATCTCAACATCAAATCTGGATTAATAGTGTGCTGGTCTAAGTCACACCTGCACCTAACAATAGGAACTGCATTATTTTGCCCCTGCACCACCTTTTCCTAGCACAGACCCTGAAATATAGTAGATGCTAAATAAATGCTTGTTGAAATTAATTGAATCGGGGGGCGGAGCCAAGATGGCAGCTGGAAAGCAGGGACCACCCTGAGCTCCCTGCTGAGTCCTTCCAAAAACCTATAAAAAATGGCTCTGAACCAATTCTAGAACTGCAGAACCCACAAAACAGCAGAGGGAAGCAGGGCTCCAGCCCAGGACAGCCTGGATGGTCTCTGGGTGAGGTCTTTCCCACACGGAGCTGGGAGCTGGGAGCTGGGAGCTGGGAACGGAGTGGAGCAGAGCCCAGCCTTAGCGGTGCGGACCAACCAGACCAGGAGCCAGGCGGAGGGGGCCCTAGCACCCTGAATCAGTGAGCTGCAGCAGTTACCAGACTTCTCAACCCACAAACACCAAAGACAACAGAGAAGGTTAGTGGGAAAAGCTGTAAGAGTGGAAGGAGTTCGAGGTTCGGCTTCCAGCCCCAGGGGCAGCGGAAGTGGGGCAGCCAAGGCTGTTATTGCTTCCGGTCCCAGGCCCACCTGGTGGGAGGAATTAAGTGGCAGATCAGAGCAGGAGTGCATGGCCTGCTGAAGATCTAAGCCCAGTCCGGGTTGGGGGTTGGGGAAGGAGCAGTGCTGGTGTGGCAGAGCCGGCACCTCCCCCCCAAACATGGAACATAGAACTCTCTAGTCTACAAGCAGTCATACCCTGCTGAAAAACTCAAGGGTCAAGTTAGTTGGTTGGGAATATGGCCAGGCAGCGAAAACGCACCCAGATTCAGTCTCAGACTTTGCATTCTTTCTTTGGTGACAAAGAAGACCAAAACATACAAACAGAAGTTAACAAAGTCAAAGAGCCTACAACAGAAACCTCCAAGAAAAACATGAACTTGTCCCAGGCCATGGAAGAGCTCAAAAAGGATTTGGAAAAGCAAGTTAGAGAAGGAGAGGAAAAACTGGGAAGAGAAATGAGAAGGATGCAAGAAAACCATGAAAAACAAGTCAATGACTTGCTAAAGGAGACCCAAAAAATACTGAAAAATACACTGAAGAAAACAACACCTTAAAAAATAGACTAACTCAAATGGCAAAAGAGCTCCAAAAAGACAATGAGGAGAAGAATGCCTTGAAAGGCAGAATTAGCCAAATGGAAAAGGAGGTCCAAAGGACCACTGAAGAAAATGCTACTTTAAAAATTAGATTGGAGCAAGTGGAAGCTAGTGACTTGATGAGAAATCAAGATATTATAAAACAGAACCAAAGGAATCAAAAATGGAAGACAATGTGAAATATCTCATTGGAAAAACCACTGACCTGGAAAATAGATCCAGGAGAGATAATTTAAAAATTATTGGACTACCTGAAAGCCATGATCAAAAAAAGAGCCTAGATATCATCTTTCAAGAAATTATCAAGGAGAACTGCCCTGATATTCTAGAGCCACAGGGCAAAATAGAAATTGAAAGAATCCATAGATCGCCTTCTCAAATAGATCCCAAAAAGAAATCTCCCAGGAATATTGTCGCCAAATTCCAGAGCTCTCAGATCAAGGAGAAAATACTGCAAGCAGCCAGAAAGAAACAATTTGAGTATTGTGGAAACCCAATCAGAATAACCCAAGATCTGGCAGCTTCTACATTAAGAGATCGAAGGGCTTGGAATACGATATTCCGGAGGTCAATGGAGCTAGGATTAAAACCTAGAATCAGTTACCAAGCAAAACTGAGTATCATGCTCCAAGGCAAAATATGGATTTTCAATAAAATAGAGGACTTTCAAGCTTTCTCAGTGAAAAGACCAGAGCTGAATGGAAAATTTGACTTTCAAACACAAGAATCAAGAGAAGCATGAAAAGGTAATCAAGAAACAGAAATCATAAGGGACTTACTAAAGTTGAACTGTTTTGTTTACATTCCTACATGGAAAGATTACATGTATGATTCATGAGACCTCAGTATTAGGGTAGCTGAAGGGAATATGCATATATATATATATATATGTTTATGTATATATATATATAAGTGAATGTGTATGTATGTATATATCTGTGTGTATATGTATATATATATATGTGTATATATGTATATGTGTGTATATATATATATAAAAGAGATTGAGAGAGCAGACACAGGGTGAGTTGAAGATGAAGGGAAGATATCTAAAAGAAATAAAATCAAATTAAGGGATAAGAGAGGAACATGCTGAGAGAGGGAGATAGGGAGAGATAGAATGGGGTGGATTATCTCGCATAAAGGTGGCAAGAGGAAGCAGCTCTGTGGGAAGAGGGGAGAGGGCAGGTGAGGGGGGAATGAGTGAACCTTGCTCTCATCAGATTTGGCCTGAGGAGGGAATACCATACATACCCAATTGGGTATCTTACACCTCAGGAAAGAAGAGGAAGGAAGATAAAAAAAAAGGGGGGGGATGATGGAGGGGAGGGCAGATAGGCGTGGAGGTAATCCAAAACAAACACTTTCGAAAGGGGACAGGGTCAAGGGAGAAAATTCAATAAAGGGGGATGGGTTGGAAAGGAACAAAATATAGTCTTTCACAACATGAGTATTGTGGAAGGGTTATACATAATGTTACACATGTGGCTTATGTTGAATGGCTTGACTTCTTAGGGAGGGTGGGTGAGAAGGGAAGAGGGGAGAGAATTTGAAACTCAAAGTTTTAAAAACAGATGTTCAAAAACAAAAAAAAAAGTTTTTGCATGCAACTAGAAAATAAGATACACAGGCAATGGGGCATAGAAATTTATCTTGCCCTACAAGAAAGGAAGGGAAAAGGGGATGGGAGGGAAGTGGGATAATAGAGGGGAGCACTGACTGGGGAACAGGGCCACCAGAATATATGCCATCTTGGAGTGGGGGGGAGGGTAGAAATGGGGAGAAAATTTGTAATTCAAACTCTAGTGAAAGTCAATGCTGAAAACTAAATATATTAAGTAAATAAATTTAAATTTAATAAAAAAGAAATTAATTGAATTGATATCTTTTATGCTGATTTTCCCCATACAAGTCATTATTGGTAAAAAATGTTGAAACCTATTAGCAGGTATCATAGCCACCCCCTCCTAAAGGGCACTCTCCTTTACATCACCTTGGCCACTAGAAAGATTGTTCATTTGTTGTTCATTCATTTACAGTCATGTCTAACTTCATAACCCAATTTGGGGTTTTCTTGGCAAATATATTGGAGTGGTTTGACATTTCCTTCTTCAGCTCATCTTACAGATGAAGGAACTGAGGTAAACAGAATTAAGTGGTTTGTTGAGGGTCACATAGCTAGTAAGTGTCTGAGGCCAGACTTGAACTCAGCAAAAAGAGTCTTTCTGACTCCAGGCCCAGTATTCTAAAAAATGAGTTCTAGCTGCCTGTTGAGAGTTAACTCAACCTTAAGACAGTGCCTACAAAGCATTGGTGCCCACTTAGTTTATTTCTGAATTCAGTATAGCCAATAAATGAATCATTGCTCCCTCTCGCTTGGCTATTTTTGGTCTACTTTTGTGCTGGGCAAGCACATCACTCAAGACTTTGTTCCTCACAGGATATGGCTGTCAACAAAATCTGTAGTGGACTCTAGCTTCTGTAACTCTAGCAACTTGCTTTCCTAACTTTCTGAAGCTCATAAGGATCTAACTGTACCCAATATTTCTTTACATATTAGCAGGAAAGAACAGACATAACAAAGAACACCAGACACACAGTCATATGTCAGTGTCTGGGGTGGGGAGATAAAGGTCTGAGGCTTCTCTCAACCAGGAGGCTTACAAAATTCCTCATTCAAATGAATCCAGGAAACAGAAGGGGAGAGAGAATGCCTTGGCCAGTGCCTTTTGAACAAGCCCACCTAATTCCGGTCACCAGCCCATCAAAAGTCTATTTCTTTACAAGGTAGTTATCAGGCTGGAAACAATTATGGAATAGATGTGCATTTTCTGAAGCCCACATATGGATTGCATCAGCCAAGCAAGCTGTTCATGCTCATAAGGGCTGGGTTTGGTCATTCTCCCATTACAGAAGGAAAAAAAAATGCATAGTTTTATTCTTTCAGTGATTCTTCTGAATGGAGAAACATTTTTTTAAATCATGTGGGCTTTAAGAAAAACAAAGCTTTTAAAGCCTAAATTTCAAATACTTATTACCAAGATTTCTTTTTGGACCTTCTTTAAATGTCCATCCACCTTTACTACATCATAATTTGTGCAACCCTTTGTTACTGTTTAGAGCATTCATAAATGCAATTAGTCACCTTGGAATAAGAGGTGAATGAGCGATTTCACATGTAATTAAACAATTACCAACACAGCACCATTTAAAGTGCTTGAGCCCATGTGTTTTTTAAATTGACTGTAAAGCATCCAAATCAGCTAATGTGAGATGAGATAGTATTTTGTAAGGCCTGGTCAATGGGTTCTATAGAGACATCAGGCTCTTCAGTCAAGTACTACAATTTTATTTCTGAAATGGGACCTGAGAAATAAAGTAAAAGAAGCTGAAAGCACAGAAAATGGAAGCCCCCAAAGAAATCTCCATGTGATATAAATTATATTTCTTTGTGGCAAGGAAGGGACATGTGGCTTTCAATTTTATTTTTAATCTGTGCTTAACACAAGAGTGCAGAGCAGCACAACAAAAACCACTTTGGATTCAATAAAAGATCTTTGTTTTCTAGATCATTTGCTGCAGTGATTCTAAAAAAGCCAGCATATTTTAAGAAATGAGCAAGAATGCCACAACTTCTTATTTGTTTAAACAATTTCTATTATTTTAGTTATGTACACTAATCTAAGGATTGATGGTGATTTTATTACTTTTCTTTTCTAGATTGTAAATGCATTGAGATAAGGATTGGTGATTTCTTAATTTTCTAGCTTCCTCAGAGCCTAGCATAGTGCCTTGAACCTAATAGGCACTCCACAAACTTGTTGAATTAAATTTCCAGTGTTAAATTGTCACTCTACTTCTACAACCAAGTCATTCCACTTTTAAAATGATAAGATACTTCAGCTTGGTGCCAAAGCACCTCAATTTACTTATGAAAAGGCAAAAAGGGATTTGACACCCACTCCATATTCACTACAATATATCTAATCTCACCTCCATTAATGATTTCCAACTATTTTAGTCTGTTGGATTAGTGTAAGTGGGAGTGGCTATATAATTTGATGGGGAGTGGCTATATAATGTGATTTATTATAAAGAGGTGGGGAAGAGGGAGGGAGGGAGGGAGGATGAGAGAGACACACGGAGACAGAGAGAGAGGGAGAGAGAAAGAGAGAGAGAGAGAGAGAGAGCAATATTAAGTGTTTACAATGTCAAGCTAAGCAAAAGCACATCTAGTATTTGGACTAGATTCTTGGTAATGCGCTTGCCCCTTGGCAATGCTTGTAACTAAATATTTAATTATATTTAGGTAAATACTTGGGATTTCCAAATCTGTAACTATGTCAGACTTTTCCTGTTCAAAGGGAGAACTAACCATCAACTGTGCATAAACTTCTAAAGACTGGTTAAGTCACACATGCTATGAAAAAAAAAAATTTGTAAGACTTTCATCAGCATTTTTAAAAAAACAGAACTTATTAAAGATTCAGTAAAACAACTCTATGTGGCATTGACTTATTTGCATGTGTTTAAAAAATATGAACTAGTATATAAGGAATTACAGAGATATTGTAAAAATGACTGAGTTCAGATCCTTCCCTTGACATTAGCTATGTAACCATGGACGAATCACTTCATCTCTCTGAGACTCAGGTTTAGACAATATTCTAAGTCTCAGGACCCAGACAATAATCTAAGTTAATTCTACCAAGTATATGTTAAGTTTAACTCTATCACATTAAAGACTGCTAGAAATATCATATATGTATCGATAAGTTCCTCTACTACAAGTTAGAAGATCAGAATTCTAGTTTTAGTTTTACTTGAACAAACTGTGATTTGGAGCATTTCTTTAATTTAGTCTGAATTCCCATATCTACAAAATAGGGAAGTTGAAATGTAGGTCTCTAAAATTTATCCAACTCTAATAGTTCATGACTATGAATTTGTAGCACAGGAATTATCAACAGTCAGGGTCACACAGCATTATTGAGTTTAGTTACTAAATCTGATGGCTTTTTTTCAATCTTCATTCTCCTTGAACTTTCTGTGATATTTAACACTCTCTTCCATCTAGTCCTCCTATGTACTCTTCTTCCTTGGCTCTCATGACAGCTCTTTATCCCAATTTCCTTCTACCTGTCTGACTAGTCCTTCTCATGATCCTTTACAGATTCGATGTCCTGTTTTCCTCAACATGCACAAAAGTGAATTCCTTACCTTTCTTCCAGAGTCTACCATTCTGCTCAACTTCTATATTTCTATTGATTGCACCATTATCTCCTA
Organism: Trichosurus vulpecula; assembly: GCF_011100635.1. Classification (NCBI taxonomy): domain Eukaryota; kingdom Metazoa; phylum Chordata; class Mammalia; order Diprotodontia; family Phalangeridae; genus Trichosurus; species Trichosurus vulpecula. Next base: position 421,837,937 of record NC_050576.1, read on the forward strand.
GTCATCTAGACAAAATACCAGCAACAGCTTTCATGTACAATCAAAACCTCAAAGGAAAAATAAAACACCTTGCCCACAAAATCAATTAGAATTCCTAGAAGAAATTATGTCCATCTCCTCCTGTAACTCATTTAATTTTTCCTTCAAAAAATTGGATGCTATACCATTTGGTATAGATATGTTCAGTATTGATATTAGTTTATTGTCTATAGTACCTTTTTAGCAAAATGTATTTTCCCTGATTATCTCTTTTAATTAGGTTTATATATGATTTTACTTTGAGATCATGATTGCTACCCCCAACTTTTGTATTTCAGCTAAAATATAATAGATTTTTCTCCAGTCCCTTGTTTGAATCTGAGTTGATCTTTCTGTTTCAAGTGTATTTCTTGTAAGCAACATATTGTTGGCTTCTGGTTTCTAATCCATTTTTGCTATCCTTTTCTATTTTATGGGTGAATTCATCACATTCACATTCACAGTTATGAGTTATTTCTCTCCATCCTATTCTCTTCTGTTTATCCTTCTCTGTTTTCACCCTGTCCCCTCCCTCTTGTCCCCCTACTTTCTTTTAGCCCCTTCCTCTCCTATTTCTTTTAGTAAGGTGAATATCTTGAGTAAGGTGAATATCAGTACTCAACAGTGTGTGGATAGAGGAGAGAGAGAGAGAGAGAGAGAGAGAGAGAGAGAGAGAGAGAGAGAGAGACTTCACTCCTTGAACTAGTTCAGATAAGACTGTGGTTCGAGTATTGGCCCCCACCCCCTGTTTTCTTCTCCATTGTATAAAGTCTTCCTTGGATGCCTTTTTACAAGATAATTTTCACCACTTTTCCTCTCTCTTTAACCTTCTCCCGGTGCATGCATCCATCTTACTTTCCAATTAATTTTTTGAGATCATCTCAACATAATAAATTCACACTCATGGCCTCTGTCTAAATAGACTCCTTATAACTCCCCTAATGATCATATTTTTAGGGGTTGCATGTCTCGTCTTCCCATACAGGAATATGAATAGTTTAACCTTGTGAAATCCCTTATGATTTCTCCCTCGTGTTTACCTTTTGTTGCTTCTCTTACGTCTTGAGCTTGAACATCAGATTTTTCTATTCAGCTCTGGACTTTTCATCAGGAATGGTTTTTATGATCAGGTTCTTTTTCTTCTCTGCTCATTCTTACCATCTACTTCATGACTTTGGACTTCATGCTAGAATTGGCAACTGCTCACCTCTGAAGGGGATGACTAACATAGGCTTCTTTCTTTTATGTTATGCTGTTTTCATAGCACAGAGGGCAGCCTAACAATTTTTGGTGCCTCCAATGTGAGGTGACCCCAGCAGGAGCCTGTTCACTGTGCTCCAGGTACACAGATAGGAATCCTTCTCCCTCATGGCCACTACCACTCCCCTCTGTCCTGGAGCTATAACCTGGAACTGGGTAATGTGCAATGGAACTGCTAAAATACCACCAGATCATGTCCCCACTGCTAATACAGAAGTCCCCTGGAATCTTTTTCTGTGCTGGTTTTCAGGATCCTAACAATCCCTGAGTGCTGGGCTGTACCATGCCACTATTTTTCTTTATTTTCTTTTCTTCTTTTACTTAAAAATATTTTATTTTTTTCCAATTATATGTAAAGAGAATTTTCAACATTCATCTTTGTAAGAGTTTGAGCTCCAAATTTTTCTCCCTCCTTCCATTCCATCCCTTCATCCCATAACAACAAGCATTCTGATATTGGTTATACACATATTATGAGGTTAAACATAATTCCACATTAGTCACGTTGTGATAAAAGAATCAGAACAAAATGGAAAAGCCATGAAAAAGAAAAAGAAGGTAAAATAGTATGCTTTGATCTGCCTGCAGACTCCACAGTTCTTTCTATGGATGTGGTCAACATTTTCCATCACGAGTCCTTTGTAATTGTCGTGGATCACTGCATTGCTGAGAAGAGTTCAGTCTGTCATAGTCATCACACAATGTTGTTGTTACTGTGTACAACATTCTCCTGATTCTTCTCACTTTACTTAGCATCAGTTCATATAATTCTTTCCAGGTTCTTCTGAAATCTGCCTGTTCATCATATCTTATGAAACAATAGTATTACATTACATTCATATACCACAACTCTTTCAGCCTCTCCCCAATTGATGGGCATCCCATCAATTTCCCATTTTTTGCCACCACAAAAAGAGATGCCATAAATATTTTTATACATGTGGTTTGTTTTCCATTTTTTATGATCTCTTTGGAATATAGACATAGTAGTGGTATTGATGGATCAAAATGTATGCACAGTTATACAGATGTTTGGTCAAAGTTTCAAATTGCTCTCCAGAAAGGTTGTATCAGTTCACAACTCCACCAAAAATACATTAGTATTGCAATTTTCCCACATCTTCTCCAACATTTGTGATTTTCCTTTTCTGTCACATTAGCCAATCTTATAGGTGTGAGGTGGTACCTCAGAGTTGTTTTAATTTGCATTTCTCTAATCAATAGTGATTAGAAGCATTTTTTCATATGACTATATGACTTTAATTTCTTCATCTGAAAACTGCTTATTCATACCTTTTGACCATTTATTTATCAATTGGGGAATGACTTATATTTTTATAAATTTGACACAGTTCTTTATGTGTTTTAGAAATGAGGCCTTTACCAGGGACTATGGCTGTAAAAACTTGTATCCCAACTTTCTGTTTTCCTTCTAATCTTGGTTGCATTGGTTTTGTTTGTGCAATTTTTTTTAATTTAACATAATCAAAATTATCTATTTTGCCTTTCATAATGTTTTCTATCTCTTGTTCAGTCACAGGTAAACTATTCCTTGCTCTCCTAATTTGCTTATGGTATCACCCTTTATGCCTGAATCATGTACCCATTTTGACCTCATCTTGATACAGGATGTGAGATGTTGGTCTATGCCTAGTTTCTGCCATAGTATTTTGCAGTTTTGTCAAAAAGGGAGTTTTTATCCCAGAAGCTGGATTCCTTGGGTTTATCAAACAGTAGATTACATAGTCATTGACTATTGTGTCTTGTGTACCTAACCTATTCAACTAGTTCACCAGTCCATTTCTTAGCTAGTAGTATATAGTTTTGATGATTCATGCTGTATAGTATAGTTTTAGATGTGGTACAGCTAGGCCACCTTTCTTTATATTTTTTTCAATTAATCCCCTTGATATTCTTGACCTTTTGTTCTTCCAGGTGGATTTTGTTATTATTTTACTTAGCTCTATAAAACAATTTTTGATAATTTGATTGGCATGGCACTGAATAAGTAAATTAATTTAGGTAGAATTGTCATTTTTGTCATACTAGCTCTTCTTACCCATGAGCAACTGATATTTTTGCAATTGTTTAGATCTGACTTTATTTGTGTGAAAAGTGTTTTGTAATTGTGTTCACATAGTTTCTGTTTTGTCTTGGCAGGTAGACTCCAAACTATTTTATGTTGTTTACAGTTATTTTAAATGGAATTTCTGTTTCTATCTCTTGCTGCTGAGCTTTGTTGATGACATACAGAAGTGCTGATGATTTATGTGGGTTTATTTTTTATCCCGCAATTTTGCTAAAGTTGTTAATTGTTTCAAGTAGTTTTTTTTAGTTAGTTCTCTAGGCTTCTCTTAGTGTACCATTATATCATTTGCAAAGGGTGATAGTTTTATTTCCTCATTGCCTATTTTAATAACTTTTATTTCTTTTCCTTATCTTACTGTTAAAGCTAAAATTTCTAGTACCAAATTGAGTAATGACGGTGATAATGGGCATCCTTGTTTGACTGTTGTTCTTATTGCAATGCTTCTAGCTTATCCTCATAACATATAATGCTTGATGATGGTTTTAGATAGATATTGATTATCATTTCAAGGAAAACTATATTTGTGTCTTTGCTCTCTAGTGTTTTTAATAGTAATGGGTGCTGTATTTTGTCAAAAGGTTTTTCTGCAGCTATTGAAATAATCATATAATTTCTGTTAGTTTTGTTATTGATATGGTCAATTATGCTAATATTTGACCTAATATTGAACCAGGCCTACTTTCTTCGTATAAATCCTACCTGATCATAATTTATTATCCTAGTGATAAATTGATGTAATTTCTTTGTTAGTATTTTATTTTAAAATGTTGTATCAACATTCATTTAGGGAAATTGGTCTATAATTTTTTTCTCTATTTTGGCTCTTTCTGGTTTAGGTATCAGCACTATATTTGTGTCATAAAAAGAATTTGGTAGAACTCCTTCTTCATCTATTTTTCCAAATAGTTTATATAGTATTGGAATAAATTGTTTTTTTAAATGTTTGGTAGAATTCACTCTGGCCCTGGAGATTTTTTTCTTAGAGCATTCATTGATAATATTCAATTTCTTTTTTTTCTAAAATGAGGCTATTTAAGTGTTTTATGTTCTCTTCTGTCAATCTGGGAAATTTGTGTTTTCGTAAATATTCATCCATTTCACTTAGATTGTCAGATTTATTGGCATAGAGTTGGGCAAAATAGCTCCTAATTATTTCTTTAATTTCCCCTTCATTGGTGGTGAACTCACTCTCTTCATTTTTTATGTTGGCATTTGGGTTTTCTTCTTACTTTTCTCTAATCAAATTAACCAAAGATTGATCTATTTTATTGTGGGTTTTTTTTTCACAAAGCCAGCTCTAAGTTTTATATATTATTTTAATAGTTTTCTTATTTTCAATTTTGTCAATCTCTCCTTTGATTTTAATAACTTCTAATTTGGTATTTAATTGGGGGTTTTTAATTTGGTCTTTCTCTAGCTTTTTTAGCTGCATACCCAATTCATTGATATACACTTTTTCTGTTTTACTCATGTAAGCATTTAGAGATATAAAATTTCCTTTAAGAACTGCTTTGTCTGCATCTCATAAATTTTGGCATGCTGTATTATTATTGTCATTCTCTTTGATGAAACTACTGAATGTTTCTATTATTTGTTGTTTCACCCACTCATTGTTTAAGCTTAGATTATGTAGTTTCCAATGAGTTTTTAATCTGTATTTACATGGTCCTTTATTATATTAAATTTTTATTACATCATAATCTGAAATTGATGCATTTAATATTTCTGCCTTTCTGCATTTGATTGTGAGGCTTTTATACCCTAATATATAGTCAATTTTTGTGTAGGTGTCATGTGCCACTGAGAAAAAAGTATATTCCTTTCTACACTCCTATATTTCTATATTCCTATATTTCTATATCCTTCCCCTTTTAATTTTCTCCAGAAACTCTCCATCACATGTAACTTTTCAAAATTCCATCCACCTGCTTAACTTCTTGTTTATTTTGGGGTCAGATTTATCTAGCTCTGACAGGGGGAGGTTATGGTCCCCCATTCATAGAGTTTTGATGTATATTTCTTCCAGTGACTCACTTTTTCTTCTAAGTATTTGTTTAGCACTGATATTACTTCACTGTCTATGGTACCTTTTATCAAGATGTAGTTTCCTTCTTTATCTCTTTTAATGAGAGTTATTTTGCTTTTGCTTTGTCTCTGATAAGGATTGTTCCCCCTGCTTCTTTTTTTTTTTACTTCAGCTGAAGCATGATATATTCTGCTTCAGCCTTTAACTTTTATTCTGTGTGTATCACTCTGCTTCAAATGTGTTTCCTGTAAACAATATATTGTAGGATTCTGGTTTTTAATCCAAATGAATCCAAAATGAAAAAGCTACTTATTCCAAATTTAATTCTTCTTTTTCCTGACTCTTTGCCTTTTTTTCGTCACATAAATCTTTCACAATTGATTTTTTTTTCACTAAACTTTGTACTCAAAGCATGAGGTGTGGCATTGGGTTCAGCAAGACTTTGGGTCTCCCAAATATTTGGGCTAAATACCATAGGGAGTTGCAAAAGTATTGGTGGTTGCTTCTCCCATTGAAATTCCAAATGACTCTCTAGGAGGCCTGGCATAGAGACTATGAGAGTAAAGGACAGAATGTAGAATGTTCACTCATGGAAATGAAGCAATTTCTTTTGATTGAGGCTGCTTTAAAGGAAAATGAATCTCATAATATACCATATCTTCATTAAGTGATTGTAGTGATTATTTTCTATCAAACATAGTAAACATTGTATACAGTAACAACAATATTGTTTAAAAACAACTCTGAGTGACTAAGTCATTTAACTATTATAAATTCCCAAATTAACTACAAAGAACATATGAAGGAGGACTCTATCTGTATCCTGAGAAAGAACTGACAAAAAGAAGTATGTTATTACAGTAGAGAGAAAGAAAAGAGGGGGTGAACATTGTTTGAACCTTATTCTCATCAGACTTGGCTCAAAGAGGGGATAACATATACATTTAGTTGGATATAGAAATTTATCTTACCATATAGGGAAATAGGAGGGGAAAGGGGAAAGAAAACAAAAAGGGGAGGCTGATGAAAAGGAGACCGGAAGTAGGTGGGGAAAGAGGAAGGAAAGGGGGAGGCTGGTAGGAGGGAGGGAGGATTGAGGAAGGTTGTGGTTAGAAGCAAAACTCTGGAGAGGAGGTACAGGGTGAAAGGAGACAGAAACAGGGAATGGGGGATAAATCAGATGGAGAGAAATACAGAGTTTCTAATCATAATAATGAATGTGAATGGGATGAACTCTCCCATAAAATGGAAGCAGACAAATGTAGTTTTCCTTGAAATGATAATCAATATCTATCTAAAACCATCATCAAGCATTGTATGTAACATTTTTCCCTCCAGGGCTACATACACTTTTATCACATGTACAAGAGAACCGAATTTGGAATCAGAAGACCAGGATTCAAATCCTAACTCTGCTTTTTACTGCCTGTGGAACCCTGGGAAAGTTGTTCAAACTCCTTGTCTTTAGTTTTCTAATCTATAAAATGAAAAAATTGTGTTAGATGACCTCTAGGGTTTCTCCTAGTTCCGTAATCATGATCCTATGATCATTTAGTCAGAATTGCTATGACACAAAATGCCCTGCTTCATTTTAAAAGTGTTACATTTTAATTGGCTCTATCACCCTGTTAGAAACCTAGAAAAATCCTTCCTTAAAAAAAAAAAAGATGAGAATCCTCTCTTATTTGCGAATATGTTGAACAATGAGTAAAATGGAAAGACCACTGTAATTAATTTTAGCCTGGCAACATAATCTAATGTTAGCAATGAAAATACCAATATCCAATCAGTTACAAGTTCCGCCACTACTCTTACAATGCGTGTCATGCCCATTTATTTCTGTCTATTCCAACTACAACCACTCTAATATGGGCCCTGGGGTTCTCACTATTATTTGAACCATTTTGACAGCCTTTTAACTGGTCTTCTTGCATCCATCCTTTGGACCTTCCACTTTGTACATCCATTGCAGGACTAATCTTCCATCTGCATAAATCTAGTCATATCATTTCGTTGTGCAGAACTCATCATGATTCTCTATTGCCTAACTAGAAAGTTCAGAATCATTTTTTTTTCACTGGCATTACCCTGTATTTCTAGCCTTAATTCATACTACTCCCCTCTACATTAAAAAAAATAGATTATTCACAGACCCTAAACACCCTCTTGCTTTCATGCTACCTTTTCTCACATCTGTTCCCTGTACCTGGTATGTCTTCCCTCCTTCTTTTCCTGTTGAGTCAAATGAAACTTATCATATTAAGATTTCTTTAATATCCTATTAATTGTTAATAAATTTGTATTTTTTCCTTCTGGAAATCATGTAAGATTTTGTCATTAGACCTTTCTACCCCCAGTATACCAGAAGAGCACTAGGTTTGGAGTTAGGAAGACCTGGGTTCAAATCCTACCTCAGCTATTTACTAGTTGTATGAATCTGGATAAATCACTTAACTTTTCATGGTCTCAATTTCCTCTTTAGCAAAATGAAGGGGCTAGACTTAATGGACCCCTAGATCATTTCTAGATCTAAATGTATGTTCCTATGAACACTAATGTATTTCTGTGTCATGTTGTCATGTTGTTATCTGTGTATATGCAATATCCTCTTTCCATGAGGGGAGGAAGCATATTGTATCTATAATTTATAATTTGCCTGATCCTCAGAACAGTGCACCACTGAATTTAAAAAAAATTATCAGACATGACCACTTTTTCAAGAAATTGATTCCACACAAGCTTCAGAAGGTTTTCTTCAAGGAACTGCAGTTTAGCCCTTTCCAGGTCTAAGTTCTACCATCCACTGCTCTTCCCCTCTATTGGAAAGGAGACTCCTATGTGTTTTGCTGATAGATGCTCTTACACATGCTGGGCAGAATTCCATTTTTTTTGGGGGGGTTTCCAATTGAGAAATTTATTTAAACGGGTCAAATAAAACAGGTGCCTCCTTGTCTCTGTACTTAGAAGAAGGTGTTGGGTCTCTTGGTAGTAAAGCGTGGTTTGTGCTGACGCCGTAGCACTCTGTGGGGCAGAGGGAACTTGATTTTGGAATCGTGAAACTGCTTGACTGCGGGCCGGCGGCACTTGCTGGCAGGAATTTCTTCCACTTTCATGATCCGGATAGAGTGAGCCCGGGCACGGTGACGGGCTCCCATATCTCGGTAGCACTGAGTGACAGCACCAGCGGTGGTCAGGTCCCTGTACTCCCTGTACATGTTGTGGGTCCCACTCCTGGAATCGTAGCGCAGCCAGATGCCAAAATTTTTCACTCTAAGAGGGGACTTTTCAAAGACCTGTCCACAGTATACAATTTCTCCAGAAGACTTCTTCATCTTTTTCAGCTGAGAAACGAAGTACCAGAATCGGGACTTTGCTACAACATGGTTAGGAGCAAAGATCCGCATCCGATAAAGAGGCGGCACTGGACTCTTGGGAGTAGGCAGGCAGCGTCCAACTACCTTATACTCTCTCAGGGTGCCCGAGGCCTTCATAGTGCTGCCGCCAGAATTCCATTTTTTAAAAACAATAACTCTATATGCACAGAGTTGGCTTGTTAAGTGCCACTATGTAGGAAGCAACCCGTGGTATCTGGACATTATATACCAAAACAACCCCATGATTACCAATTTTCTCTGCATGGAGAATTGAAAGTATATCTTATGTAATCTAAATTCCTCTAGAACACTGTCATTTCCAGAAATAGTAAAATTGCTCTACAAAATATTCTGAATTTTTTCAGTTCACAAAAGTCAGAACTATTTTGTAGTAGATGATCTATTGTATCTAAAGCACTAAAAATAAAAGTGTTTGATTCATTTGGTAATGCAGTCATGAAGATGATATTTAATGTTTTTATAAAACTTCATTTCCAAATATTAATTCACCTTCAATTTCACAACACATACATTAGATATACTTCCATTTCACCACAACTCTAATCCTTTTAATTCATAAATAGTGAGAACAAAGGAATGGGAGTGCATATGGAATTAATCGACTTTAAAATTACTTTTAAAAAAAAATATTTGGGAGTTTTCTAAAATCTAAAGCACATTTTGTCAAATGACATATTCCCTAAATTTTAAATCCATATGTAACTTGAAAGAAACAGTTCATATGCCACTTCATATTCAGTTATATCAAATTTTTATTAAAAAAAAACATATCCTTAAAGGCTATTTGACATGTTAGAACCCTTTTTGATAAATGCCTTTAAATCTTTTATTTAAAAGATGTTGTATTTTTCAGATGATTAAATTAGTCTGTCACTTAACAAAAAAGTTTGGTTTAAGTTTGAAACTTCATTAAGATCAGGTATTAAATGAAGTAAAAAAAATTCTCTGCTTTTATGAGTTCATGGGATTTTAATCTTTACAATTGATTTCTAGTATATATTCATGTGAAGTTAACTAGAGTGTAACAAGTCCTGTGAGTAAAGGAAATGAACGATCTACTAGTCCCTGTAAAGAAGCTGATAGCGAATGAGGAAATTCTTTCCCCCTTAAGGCCAAGGAGAAGCTTCTGTGTTCCCAGGGTGATATCTTAAGCTAGAGGCCTGTAGAAAGAGAAGGAGAAATGGGTTGTTTATTTTAAAACATCTTGGGAAGTGTATTCTAGTGGGACACTAGATTTGGAGGCAGAGAACTTGAGTCAAATCCCAAATTCCATTATGACCCTAAGAAAAGAATTGTCAAGATTCTCATTAAAACTCTTCTTCATTAATGAAAGCAGCCAACAGATTTGGCTAAATCAGTCTCCCATTTGTAGCATAGATTGGGACAGGGCTGAACCTGTACCCACCATTTAATTAGCCAATTATGACTCCTAGATGAGGAAACCCCCTCTGACAATGTTGGTCAACACATTCTCTTCACATTACAGATGTAGAAACTTACCTAGAATACTAAAAAGATATTTATTTGCCCAGGATCACACAAACAGAAAGTGTCAGAGGTGGGAACTGAACAAATCTTCCTGGCTTTGAGGTCAACTACACCATTCCATCTTTTGATAATAGCAAGATTGGGGATGGGGGAGAAGTAAACCTTAGTATTGCCAAAGAATGGCAATGAAGAAAATATGAATAGTTATCAATGCAATTTACATTCATTATAACATTTAATGAAAATAATTTACACATGCAATGGGGGATTCTTCCATGAAATTATTTTTAATAATATTTTCTTCTTTCCCAATTGCATGTAAAAACATTTTTAACATTCATTAAAAAAATTAGCTCCAAATTCTCTCCTCTCCCTTTGACCTTCCTGAGACAGTAAATAATTTTACATAGGTCATACCTGTGTAATCATGCAAAATATATTTCCATAGTCATGTAGTGAAAGAAAATGCAGACCTAACCTTAAAAAAACCCCACAAAACATAAAGTGAGAAATAATATGTTTCCATCTTCATTCAGTTCTTTCCCTGGAGGTGAAGAGCATTTTTTATCACGAGTCTTTTGGAACAGTCTTGGATCATTGTATTGCTGAGAACAGCTAAGTCATTCACAGCTGATCGTTATACATACCTTATATGTAGGTACTCTGTGAAAAGGAATATAATTTTTGGTCACATATTTTATAAGCTAGCTTGGGTTTCAAGCTCAATTTTTAAAATTTCCTGTTTATTTTATTATTTTTTTCCAAAAAGCTGGAACAACTTATTCTGTCTTACATTTTTCATTTATGATTTCTTGAAATATAGTGTTGGAAAAATAAAGCTTTGAAAAAGTCCACTGTGATTCAAATTGAACTACTTGACTATAAACCTTTAAACCCAAATCACTATGGCTTTCATTGAATGGCTAACAATAGGTTCCAGTTCAATCCGCTCTTGCTCATTATTTGGGTTTTGATGGTTCTTAGTATAAATAGCAATTGTTTTCTGTTCTGGACAGAAAATCTTTAAAGTAATTAAATTGATTAAATTGAAAATCTTTAAATTAATTCCCAGATTGATCAAGAATCAATGCCAGATTGATTATTTGGTGATGGCAAACTAGGCTTCTTTTTGTCTCAATTCTTACCTGGACCTTGATCATTGAATGGGTATTTGTAAGGCCAATCAGTAAGTGACAGATCTTTCCCACCCATTGAATGGGCTTCAGATGGGGCCAACAGAGGGAGGCCTGATTAGAGGCAGGCCCACACCCTTTAACTAACTATGTATGAGGCCCCAGTCCCACACCCTTTTGCTAGTTAAGCACATGTAGGAGTGATTGTTTACAGGAAGGCCCTACGGGGGTTGGGGTGGGTGGTGGTTACAGGATAGCTTGGCTCCTTGCTGCGATACTTTGTTATAATTGCCTTGTTGCTACATTGAGGTGAGCTTACTGGTTTTGGAATATAATGGCTACTATATGGAATTGGAATTACTGGTCCTGGGATTGGATTCCCTTGTGTCTAAATAAATGTTATACTTCCTCTGCCTTCTACTTAGAGAATTTCTCTGAAATATTCAGGCACATTCATGGTCATCCTTGAGGTCATGAATCTTGCCTTACTGATATAGTATTGCCTCATACAAAAGGAGACCTGAGAAAGACTTTAGATTAAAAAGGCCAGGGTCACCAACTGCATCCTGGGACATTGCCAATACTCTTGGTTTTTGTCCTGCCACAGACACAGACTCTGGAGGAGAGAGTGAACTGATGACTTTGCACTTTCACTTAAATCCAGTTCACTAGCAAGTTAAGACATCATTCTGGTGATGTCATTGGCCCTGTTTTAGAAGAAGGAATGAGAAACAACAATATTGGGAAAGCTTCAAGTTTATCCCTCTTACAAATAATGCTTGCTGCTGGTTTTAAATAGATACTACTTCTCATTTTAAGGAAAGCTCCATTTATTCCTATGTTCTCTAGAAAGTTAGATTTTGTCAAAAGCTTTGTCTGTTATCTACTGATATAATCATATGATTTCTGTTGTTTTTGTTATGAATATGGTCATTATGTTGATAGATTTCCTAATATTGAACCAGTCTTGAATTCCTAGTATAAATCTCACTTTGTCATAGTATACAATCCTTGTTATATATGGCTGTAATCTTGCTAGTATATTAAGATTTTCATCAATATTCACTAGGGAAAGTGGTCTATAACTTTCTCTGTTTTTCCTCTTCCTGATTTAGGTAGAGCACCATATTTGTGTCATAAAAGGAATTTGGTAGGACTCATTCTTTGCCTGTTTTTCCAAATAGTTTACATAGTATTGTAATTAATTGTTCTTTAAACATTTGGTAGAATTCACTTGTCAATCAATTTGGTCCTGGGGATTTTTTTTGAGGGAGTTCATTGATGGCTCCTCCAATTTCTTTTTCTAAGATGTTTTTATTTAAGTATTCTATTTCCTCTTCTATTAATTTGGGCAGTTTACATTTTTGTCAATACTGATCCATTTTGTTTAGATTGTCAGATTTACTGTTATGTGTTTAAGCAAAATAGCTCCTAATAATTGCCTTAATTAACTTTTCATTTGTGATTCATTTATCCTTTTCATTTTTGAGACTAGTAATTTGGTTTTCTTTATTTTTAAGTCAAATTTACTAATACCAGTTTCTACTTTATTGGGGTTTTCCCCATAAAACCAGCTCTTATAGTTTTTTAAAATTAGTTTAATGGTTTTCTTGCTTTCAATTTTACTAATCTCTCCTTTGATTTTTTCAGGATTTCCAATTTGAGGTTTAATTGGGAATTTTATTTGTTCATTTTCTGGTTTGTTGTTGTTGTTGCATGCCCAATTCATTCATCTGCTCTTTCCCTATTTCATTGATGTAAACATTCACAGATGCAAATTTTCTCCTAAGTAATGTTTTGCTATATCCTGTAGTTTTTAGTGTGTTGTCTCATTGTTGTTTTTTTCTTTAATGAAATTATTGTTTCTATGATTTATTTTTTAACACTCTTTAAAATTAAACTATTTAGTTTCCAAATAATTTTTAGTCTATCTTTCCATGGCCCTTTATTAAATGTAATTTTTATTGCATCATGATCTGAAAAGGGTGCATTTAATATTTCTGCCTTTATGCATTTGATTGGGACTTTTATGCCCTAATACATGGTCAGTTTTTGTGTAGGTACTATGTAATGCTGAGGAAAAGTTATGTTTCTTTCTATCCCTATTCAATTTTCTAACTTTTCTAAAATTCTATTCACCCCCTTTATTTTTTTCTTATTTTTTTTTGTTAGAGTTATCTAGTTCTGAGAGGGGAACATTGAGGTCCCCCATTAGTATAGTTTTAGTGTCTCCCCCTATAACTTTTCTCCTCTAACATAACTCATTTAACTTCTCCTTTAGAAATTTAGATGCTATAAAACTTGGTGCATATATGTTTACTACTGGTATTACTTCATTGTCTATGGTACATTTTAGTAAAATATAGCTTCCTTACTTACCTCTTTTAATTAGGTCTATTTTTGCTTTTGCTTTGTCTGAGATCATGATTGTTATCCCTGCATTTTTTTTTTTACTTCATCTGATGCATAATGGATTCTGCTCCAGCCTGTTATGTTATTCAGTGTGTGTCTCTCTGCTTCAAATGTGTTTCTTGTAAATAGCACTTGGCCAATTCTACTTTTTAAGGTGTTGTTTTCTTCAGTGAATTTTTGTGAAATCTCTCATTGGACCTGAAAAATAGATCAAGAAAAGATGATTTAAGAATTATTAGGGGGCAGCTAGGTGGCACAGTGAGTAGAGTACCAGCCCTGGAGTCAGGAGGACCTGTGTTAAAATCCAGTCTCAGACACTTGACACACTTACTTGCTGTGTGACCTTGGGCAACTCACTTAACCCCAATTGTCTTGCCTTTCCCCCTCTAAAAAAATTAAATTAAATTAAATTTTAAAAGAATTATTGGGTTACCTGAGAGCTCTGGTTTTAATAAATAGCCTAGACATCATATTTCAAGAAATTATGTAGGAAAACTATACTGACATGCTAAGACCAGAGGAAAAAAATAAAAATTGAAAAGAGTCACCTCCTGAGATACCAGGAATATTATATCTGAATTCCAAAACTCTCAGGCCAAGGAGAAAATTCTTCATGTAGTCAGAAAGAAACAATTTAAATATTGTAGAGCCATGGTCAGGATGACACAAGATTTATCTGCTTCTACATTAAAGGATTGGAGGTCTTGGAATATGATGGAAGGTAAAGGAGCTAGGATTACAATTAAGAATAACCCACCCATTGGAACTTCCAGGGAAAACTAGATATTTGATGAAGTAGAGGAGTTTTAATAATTCCTCATAAAAAGACCAAGTTAAACAGAAAATTTGGTTTCCAAATACAAGACTAGAGAAAGGAATAAAAAGGTAAAGAAGAAAGAGAAAATATAAGGCATTCAATAAGGTTAAACTGTTTATATCCCCACATGAGAAATTACAGTTGTAACACTTAAGAACTGTTTCCCTATTAGGACAGTTTAAAGGAGTATACCTAGAGAGAGCAGGTGTGAGTTGTCTGTAATGGGATGTTTTCCAAAAATCAGAACAAAGGGGTGAGAAAGAGGAATGCATTGGCGGAAAGGGGAAGGGAGAGGTAGAATGGAGTTTATTATCTCATATAAAGGAGTCATTAAAGATCTATTACAGTGGAGAAGATTGGTGGGGGGAGGGGGGGTAATGCTTGAACCTTACTCTCATTGGAATTGGCTCAAAGACAGAATAACATACACACTCAGTTGGGCATACCGAAAGTCATTTTTTTTCCAGTTGTGTTTGAGTCTTTGTGAACCTATTTGGGGTTTTCATGGCAAAGTGTGTTTTTTTTAAATAATAAAATATAGTAAAATTTAGATTTTTTTTTTTTACTTTATGAAGCTTATTCTAAATATGCTAGATTTTATTTTTAGACTACCACCTGATTTTTCTTTTTTTTAAATTATTATTTATTTAATGCTTTTAGTTTTCAGCATTGATTTCCACAAGAGTCTGAATTACAAATTTTCTCCCTATTTCTACCCTCCCCCCCACTCCAAGATGGAATATATTCTGACTGAGCCATTCCCCAATCAGCCTTCCCTTCTATTGCCCCACTCCCCACCCTGCCATCTCCTTTTCTCTTACTTTCTTAGAGGGCAAGATAGATTTCCATGCCCCTGTATATCTTATTTCCTAGTTGCATGTAAAAACTTTTTTTTGAACATCTGCTTTTAAAACTTTGGGCTACAAATTCTCTCCCCTCTTCCCTTCCCACCACCTTCCCTAAGAAAGCAAGCAATTCAAGATAGGCCACACATGTATCATTATGTAAAATTCTTCCACAATACTCATGTGTTGAAAGACTAACTATATTTTTCTCCCTCCTATCCTGTCCCCCTTTATTCAATTTTCTCTCTTGACCCTGTCCCTTTTCAAAAGTGTTTGCTTTTGATTACCTCCTCCCCCATCTGCCCTCTCTTCTATCATCCCCCTTTTTTTATCTCCTTCCCCCTTCTTTCCTGTCGGGTAAGATACCCGACTGAGTGTGTATGGTATTCCCTCCTCAGGTCAAATCCACTGAGAGCAATATTCACTCATTCCCCCTCACCTTCCCCCTCTTCCCTTCCTACAGAACTGCTATTTCTTGCCACTTTTGAGTAAGATAATTTACCCCATTCTATCTCTCCCTTTCTCCCTCTCTCAATATATTCCTCTTGAATCCCTTCATTTGATTTTATTTTTTTAGATATCATCCCTTCATATTCAACTCACCCTGTGCCCTCTGTCTACATTCCCTTCAGCTATCCTGAGGTCTCATGAATTACAAACTTCATCTTTCCATGTAAGAATGAAAATAAAACAGTTCAACTTTAGCAAGTCCCTTATGATTTCTCTTTCTTTTTACCTTTTGTGCTTCTCTTGATTCTTGTGTTTGAAAGTCATATTTTCTACTCAGCTCCGGTCGTTTCACTGAAAAAGCTTGAAAGTCCTCTATTTTATTGAAAATCCATATTTTGCCTTGGAACATGATACTCAGTTTTGCTCAGTTGGTGATTCTTGGTTTTAATCCTAGCTCCATTGACCTCCAGAATATCATATTCCAAGCCCTTTGATCCCTTAATGTAGAAGCTGCTAGATCTTGTGTTATCCTGATCATGTTTCCATAATACTCAAATTGTTTCTTTCTGGCTGTTTGCAGTATTTTTCCTTGATCTGGGAGCTCTGGAATTTGGCAACAATATTTCTAAGAGTTTTCTTTTTAGGATCTTTTTCAGGAGGTGACCTGCAGATTCTTTCAATTTCTATTTTACCCTCTGGCTCTAGAATATCAGGGCAGTATTTCTTGATAATTTCTCAAAAGATGATGTCTAGGCTCTTTTTTGATCATGAATTTCAGGTAGTCCAATAATTTTAAAATTATCTCTCTTGTATCTATTTTCCAGGTCAGTGGTTTTTCCAATGAGATATTTCACATTGTCTTCTATTTTTTTCATTCTTTCGATTATGTTTCATAATTTCTTGATTTCTCATAAAGTCACTAGCTTCCATTTACTCCAGTCTAATTTTTAAGGTAGTATTTTCTTCAGTGGTCTTTTGGACCTCCTTTTCCATTTGGCTAATTCTGCCTTTCAAGGCATCCTTCTTCTCATTGGCTTTTTGGAGATCCTTTGCCATTTGAGTTAGTCTATTTTTAAGGTGTTATTTTCTTAAGAATTTTTTGGGTCTCCTTTAGCAAGTCATTGACTTCTTTTTCATGGTTTTCTCACATCACTCTCATTTCTCTTCCCAATTTTTCCTCTACTTCTCTAACTTGCTTTTCCAAATCCTTTTTGAGCTCTTCCATGGCCTGAGACCATTTCATGTTTTTCTTGGAGGCTTTTGATGTAGGCTCTTTGACTTTGTTGCCTTCTTCTGGCTGTATACTTTGGTCTTCTTTGTCACCAGAGAAAGATTCCAAAGTCTGAGTCTGAATCTGAGTCTGAGTCTGAGTCTACATCCTTTTTTGCTGCCTGTTCATGTTCCCAGCCAACTACTTGACCCTTGAGCTTTCTGTTGAAGTATGACTGCTTGTAGAATTCAGAGTGCTTTGTCCCAAGCTTGAGGGTCTGTACTGTTGTTTTCAGAGCTATTTTGACACAGCAAGCTCTTCCACACCAGAGCTCCTCCTCCCCCAGCAACCACGAATCAGAACAGGACTCAGATCTTAAGCAGGCTCTGCACTCCCACTTGGATCGGCCACTCAATTCCTCCCACCAAGGGGGCCTGGGGCAGGAAGCAACCACATGTGTAGCTCTGGAAGCAACCTCAGGGTTACACCACCTCTCTCCCTGAGGTGTTGGCAACAGTGAGCTCCTTTCACTGAGTCCCGCAGTTTTTCCCACTAACCTTCTCTGTTGTCTTTTGTGTTTGTTGGTTTAGAAGTCTGGTAACTGCCACAGCTCACTTATTCGGGGTGCTATAGCCTGCTCCCTGTCTGGTTGGTCCAGGCGCGGCCCATGCTGGGCTCTGCTCTGCTCCCAGCACGGTGCGATAGACCTTACCCGGCAACCATCAAGGCTGTACTTGGCTGGAGCCCTGCTTCCCTCTGCTATTTCACGGGTTCTGCATTTCTAGAGTTTGTTCAGAGCCATTTTTATAGGTGTTTGGAGGGTCCTGGGGGAGGACTTTAGGCAAGTCCCTGCTTTCCAGCCGCCATCTTGTCTCCACCAGCAAAGTGTGTTTTGCCATTTCCTTCTCCAGATCATTTTACAGATGAGGAAACAGGGTGACTTGCTCAGAATCACACAGCTAGTGTGTTTTTTGCCAGATGTGAACTCAGGAAGATGAGTCTTTCTGAACCCAGGCCAGGGGATCTAATCTACTTTACCACCTAGCTGCCACTGTGTTAGTACAGTCATGAAATGCAAGTTCATAAAGAATTTAATTTGTGGTTTACCCAAGATAGGATGGAGAGGATCATGTTACTTTTAAGGAGACTGTAATAAATTACTCATGAATAATTTTCAGATAAACATTTTTATCAGAGATTCGTATCCTAAAAAGCACCTGAAGGAAGGAAATGGAGGTAACTAATGAAGTATCACCATACATGGGTTTCAGTCCTAACCAGGCAATGACAAGACATTGAAAATAAAAAGAGGATCCTACTAAATCACACTGGATGGATCTCTATATAGGATTTATATGAGCATACAAACAATATATGTACAGGAAGAACAGGAAGAGCTAACTTGTGATCTGCACCTCAAGATGTCAGTTTCTCCCTCTATTTCTATCTTATTACCATTCTTGGCTTTATAGGGAGAAACAAAAGGGGGAAAGCAGGCTTTGCAGCTACTTTATAAATCTTGAAACAAATAGATTAGATAAGGCAGCATTCTACTGAGTGAAGAGTGTCTATGTTACCCAGAGACAACCTTGAGGAGCTGTGCTGTGGGTTCTCCTTTGATGAAACAAAATATTGAAGACTGTTTGGATGTCACAGAATCTATATAAATGAAGAATTAGTTGAGCTTAACTGAACTGCCTAGAGGGCCAGCATGAGGAAATTTACACTTCCATCCGTTAAGAGAACTTTTTCATTACAATAGCATAATATTTTGTTCAGTACCCTCTTTTAAGGAGGAAATAAAACCTTATCACTGCCCCCTTCAGAGTAATAGAGGAGCAGATCAACTTCTAATATTCAACACCTCCTTCATTTGCCTCTCCCCTCTGATAAAAAGGCTAGAGGGTGGAACAATAAACTCCTCCCACAGTCTTCCTTTATGGAAGGCTCAGAATTTTTCCAGATAACTTTCTGCCTGATTTCTTCTTCATGGAATATCTTGCCCCTACTCGAGGTATTTTCTATCCTGCCCCAGTCCATACTTCTCAGCTTCTTTTTGTATATTGTCTTTTCCTATCAGATTGTAAGCTCCTTCAAGGAGGAAACTATCTTTCTTTTTTTCATTTATATCCCCAGGGCTTAGCATAGTGCCCTGAACATAGCAGTCGCTTAATAAAAGTTTAATGAATTGAAAACATCAAGGATATCAAGGCCTCCAGTCAGTCAATAAACATGACTTAAGTGCCTTCTATGTGCCAGGAACTGTATCAAATGCTGGGGATGCAAATTTTAAAACACAGACAGTCTCTGTCTTCAAGGATCTTACACTCCATTGCAAGAAGACAGCACAAAATAAGAAGCTGAAAAGTGGGGGAAGGGGGTACCCACCATGTAGACACAATAGTATCCAGTCCAAGGAGTACAAGTTGGTAGAAAATGTGAGATTCCTTGAGCATGTTTTCCTCACTCTTACATCTCCTGGCTAGGATGTGTTCACTGCTTTGCCTTGTTCTGAGTACTGTGAAGCACTGATTATTTTTGCTGCTTTGTCCTCCAGTAAGTGTTTTATGTTTGAGTAAATGCTGTTGTTATCGTGACTGACTGATTTTGTGTAGACAGGAGTTACATCAATAGGGGCTCAGGAACTCCAACGGTGAGTAGAAGGAGCATATTCCATATACAGCAAGATGACCCCTAGGACTTTGAGAAAATTTGAGTTATAGCTGTATTATGGTGGTCTTTTTCTGAAAACCAAATCTGACAATGTGGGGACAATTTGGGACAAGAGAACCAGTCCATGAAGAGTGGATAGGCATTCCCCCATGCCATGAGCACAAGGCACTCATTTCCAAAGAAATGCATATTCTTTCCAGATAATGAGGTTAGGGAACCAAAGGTTTTTAGGGGCTTAGGGTGCTCGAGACCCAAAAACACTGACACACTGAGTCCTGCGGAAGCCTTCTCAGCCAAGGAAAACAAAGTTTATTAAAGATTCGCCATAGTGGGCAGACTCTTAGGAGCCTGAGCTCATGTATGGCCAGATTGATGTAACTCAGACTGAGTATGAGCTAGATTGAATCTGAGCTCCTTCTTGGAGGCAAGATGAGACTTCTATACAGGATGATTGTGGGAGGAACCTAGAGGCGGTCAAGTAGTCTGGAGTGACTAGAAGAGGGATTTAAGGAGGGTCTTTTTTTGAGGGGGGAAGATAGGACAATTGGGGTTAAATGACTTTCCCAAGGTCACACAATAGGGAGGGTCTTAAGGAGGAGTCTAAGGAGGATTTTGAAGGGACTGGAGTGACTAGAGGTCAGACTCCAGGAACCAAGACAATGGGATTTTGATAGGATCAAGGGCAGCAAGAACCCAGAGGTAATACAAGGTAACTGAGATGTGGGCCTTGCAATAATGGAAGGCTTATGCCTCACTCAAAGGCCAGATCTAGTGGGCAGATTAGAGGAGAGTTCAAGGGGGCTCCCAGATTCTAAAACTCATCATTCCCCCCTCAAACAAATGGGACCTAAATTCCTTTGGGGTAAGGGGTGAAGGTCTCAGCTTCTATAACTGCTTCCTGCTGGCAAGGCGTGTAGAGCTGTCCCTTGCCTCAATGGGTCCCATTCAAGGGGTACATAGTCTGAGCAATCATCTGAAAGTTGATGACTTGGACCCTGGAGGAGACAAAGATGGCAAGGAGGTTAAGCAAACAAGGACAAAACAGACAGATAAGGAATATAGAGAAAGGACAATTTCCCTGGAGAGAATTAAAGATGACTATGGCAAGGCCAAAACATGAAAAGAAAAAGGTATGTTTGATAGGAGAAGTTTTTGCTGTCAGATATCCCCTTTCCTTCCGAATTGCTCCATGAGCATGTAGAACATGGAAAGCATATTTTGAGTCAGTAAAAACATTTATTCTTTTACTTGCCCATAGCTCTAGGGCTCTAGTGAGTGCTATTAACTCTGCATTCAGGGCAGGGGTTCCAGGGAGCAGAGATTTGACCTCTATGGTGTGGTGAAGAATGACTGTTGCATACCTAGCTCTCCTAACCACTTGTTCTGTGTACCATACTGCTTCGGGGTTCAGGAGTGTGTGGCACACCCGAAGAATTAGGTCAGGGGTATGCAAGAGAAAATTTGATATCTGGTGGGCCTGTGGCTAGCCAGCCACTGATGACCCTTTGCTTCCAGGATGCTCTGAACTCTATAGGGAGTCAGAACTTCTAAGGGCTGCTCAGCTAGAGGTTTAGAAGCTTCCTCAATTAGAGTAGTTTTAGCAGCCATGGAGTCTAAGTGTTTTGAAAAATAGGCAACTGGCCTGGGGTCAGGTCCTAAAGGTTGGGTCAGGACTCCCAAAGCCTATCCTCTCCTTTCATGAACATACAGAGTGAAAGATTTCTCTAGACTTGGTAAAACTAATGCTGGAGTGGTGGTCAATTTAGTTTACAAAGTCTCAAAAGCTTTAGCCTGGTTGGGGCCCCCCTCTAGAGGGAGTGAGTCAGGGCCTAGAGTAGCAATTAATGGTTGCAGTCCTTCCTAGGCTTTGGGATTAATTGGATATCAAAGGCAGTGGGGGAACACTTTATGGGGGAACACTTTAGGATCTCACTGGAGAACTATGGATGGGGTGGCAGAAGTAGGTTGCCCAGGAATTCCCTGATCCTAAACAGTTGGCTCAACTCTCTCCCACACCTCAGGGGAAACATGGGGAGGTCTGGTAAACAGAAGGAAAATGGAGTTGTGAGATTTAACTAGAGAAAATTGGCTTCCCAATTTCACCTTCTAGCATGTAGGGCCAGAGTAATCTGAGAGTAAAACAAGAGATCATAGCCTTGATAAAGTGGGTAACCTTACCTTCAACCTCGATTTTCCCCAGAGCTCAGTGAGAGAGGTGGAGAAAGTGGGAGAACTGCCAAGTCCCAGGCTTTCCCATCATTCCAAGTCTTGAGAAGACTGGAGGACAGGTACTAGGAGGCAGCTCTTCCACTCTTCCAACCCCAGGGACAATCCTTCCTCCAATGTCCCTCCCAGTCAAATGTTGGGCACAGTCCTAGAGGCATCAGTCCTGGGGGCTTCTTGGGGGAGGGGGAGTGCCCTAGAAGGGCACTCAGACCAGTGACCCTCCTTGTGGCATCAAAAGTAGGTTTCCCCACTGCCCAAGTCACCAGACTTCCTCCAAGGGACACCCCTTGTGTCTTTTCCTGGCCATGGCAGCAGCCAAGAATTGAGCATGTTCCCTGTCTCTGGCTCTTTCCCTGCATTCTCTTGACTCTGCTTTGACTAAATATCTGTGGTTGAAAACTCCAAAGGCAATCTCCAGTAACTGGGTGGGCCTGAGATGTTTGGGGTCCCACTGGCAATTTCTGCAGTTTCCTCCTAATATGGGGCAGACTGATTAATGAAATACATGCTAAGGATTGCCATCCCTTCAATAGAGTCAGGATCTAAATTTGTGTATTTCTTAATGGCTTCTACCAGCTATTCTTGGAAAAGGGCATGGTTTTCCCTTTCTCCCTGAGTAATTTCCCTAATTTTTTGAAAATTTATTTGCTTTTGAAATGCCATTTTTAGGCCTTCTAACAGGCAAATTGCCATATGGTCTCTCTTTTCCCTATCCTCACTCTTTTGATAATCCCATCCTGAGTCACTAGTGAGAACAACAGCTGTACCTGGGGGATATTTTGTGGGGTTATCACTAGCCAAACGATCCCTAAATTTTGGGGCTTGTTCCCAGCTTCTCCTCTTCTCCTCATTGGTATAATAAGTAGAGAAGAGGATATGCAAATCACCTCAAGAAAGCTAAAATCCTGGAGATGCGTCCCTAAAACCTTCAGTAGAGGAGTCACCAAGAATCTCCACAGTTTCTCTTTCATTTGAGTGAGAATCCAAATTGGAGAATGGAACATGAGCTCTGATTGTCCCACAGGGTGGGGCAGGTACTTCCCTCAGGGGAGAAAGCCCTGAAGGCACTGTGGGGACTGGGGCTTGGGGAGGGAGATAGGAAGTCCCTTTCTTGTTGGGGTGGAGCTGGGGAGTGCTGGCTGATCTGTATTAGACCACAAGGCCTGACTGGCAAGGGAGAAGATCAACTGGCACCAGAGGAGGGATAGAGGTCAGAGGAGGAGAAACTAAAGAGATTGCTGTGGGGGTGGGGCCTGAGGCTGGAACCTGAGTAGGGCCCATGGTGGTAGATACTGCAGGGCCTGCAGTTGGGGCAGGCCCCGAGGCCAGAACCTGAGTAGGGGTCCCCTTGGGGCAAAGGGCTGCAGAGGGAGGCACCTTAACAAGACCCTTGGCTGGGACCTGAGCAATGGTCGCCAAGGGGGTGGGGCCATGGGAGGAGATGCAGGATAGGATAGGTGGATGGTGAAGGAGGCAGGAAAAGAAGGGAGTTGCACTAGAAGAAAAGGGAAGAGAAATCAAGAGAAAGAGGAGGTGACCAAGGAAGGGGGAGCACAGGAAACAAGGATGCTAGGGGGAGGTTGGGGAGCAGGAAGAGGGGCTGGTGCCAAAGTCCTGGGGGGCCATAAGAAGGGAGTCAACCAAAATGTTCTGTTGACCCCCATTGCCCCTTTGTGGGGTGGCTGTAGCTATGAGCATCTTACAATATTTTCTGAGGATGGGATTCCGAGGGCCGTTATGTAGGAAATTTCTAACCATTTTCCTTCTGGGTGGCAGTACAGCTCTAACTGCAAGAGACCACTATGTTGTAAAGTTCCAAACACTAGCCACACATGGTGGCCCTCTAGGTGAGCCTTCTAGGCAAACAGTGTTGCAAAAGAACACCAGCATTTTCTTTTTTTAATTCTTTAGAGAAACTAACTTTTTTCCAGTTTTGTAAAAGACAACCCAAAGGAGAATTTTTGGGAATTGAAAAGGGTTGACCCATTATGGGCCTGGGGGCTGGAAGTCCCTTCTCCTTAAAGGAATAAGCATCAAAAAACAAACAAAACAAAACAAAAAACACAAAAAGGCCCCTGAAGTTTTCCCAGTTCCCTAGCACCAAGAGAATTGAGAGGATTGAGTGTGTGCTTCCAGACAGGGCATCTGTCCTAGTCCTCTGTGCTTCGGAAATTATGCCCAGGTCCACAACCTCAAATGTAACCACTGGACCAAGAACCTGAGAGCATCAGGCTGAGTATAAGACGGGCTTCTAGCTGTCTGACCTAATGAGACCTGAGGTCAGGCCCGAAAAGCACCACCAAGGTGTTTGGAGAGCCACCCCAACTGTAGGGCCAGA
Organism: Trichosurus vulpecula; assembly: GCF_011100635.1. Taxonomy (NCBI): domain Eukaryota; kingdom Metazoa; phylum Chordata; class Mammalia; order Diprotodontia; family Phalangeridae; genus Trichosurus; species Trichosurus vulpecula. Next base: position 421,862,317 of record NC_050576.1, read on the forward strand.
AGGGGATAGGGAGAGGGGGCGGCTTACATACTTTCCAGTCTTGGCTGGAGAGGAACTTGACATGAGCAGTTGTTCCGGTCTCAGGGAACCAAAATGATGAGGTCAGGGACAGAGAGAGACTATGTTTTTGCCTTTGTTTGTTTTGTCCTTAGCACACTGCCTGAAACATAGTAAGTGTTTAACAAATCCTTGTTAAGTTTATTAGAGGGATTTTTTAGAAAGAGAAAATTAAAACATCCATAGAGAACGATCTTACTCACTTCTTGCTTTGACTATTTATCAGTTAGGATAGCGATCAAGTTCTTGTTTCTCATAGATTTGATTCAGTTCCCTACATACTTGAGAAAAGAAGCCTTTATCAGAGAAAGTTGTTATAAATTTTTTAAAATATTATTTCATCGTCTATTGTAACTTCTATCAAAAAGACATTTCCCTAATTATCTCTCTTAATTAGGTCTATTTTGTTTTTGAACTCAGGTCCTCCTGACTTATTCTCATCACTCTATCCACTGAGCAACCTAGCTCAGTTAGCTGAACAACAGTATTTGTTTTGTCTTGTCTGAGATCATGATTGCTACACCTTCTTTTTTTTTTTTTAACTTCAGCAGGAGCACAACAGATTCTGCTCTATTTCCTTATTTTAGCTAGGTATTTGTGTCTTTCTTTTTCAAGTATGCCTGTTGTAAATCACAAACTGTTGGATTCTGTTTCTAATTTATTCTGCTTTCCTATAATTTTATGGGTGAGCTCATTCCATTCATAATTACGACCGTGCATTTCCCTCCGTCCTATTTCCTTTTGTCTTTTTTTTTTCATCTGGTCCCTCTTAAAAGTCTATTTTGCTTCTGCTCATTTCTCACCTTTAATTTGCCCTCCCTTTTATACTTCCACAATTTCTCTTATCCCCTTCACTTCCTATTTAATTGTTGGGAAGATAGATTTCTATATCCAACTGACTGTAAGTGTATATATATGTATCCATATACATACATGTACATATGTATGTTATTGTCGTTCAGTTGTTCAGTTATGTCAAATTCTTCGTGACCCTATGGTCCATACTGTTCATGAGGTTTTCTTCATGAAGATAACGGATTGGTTTGTCATTTCCTCCTTCATTGGATTAAGGCAAACAAAGGTTAAGTGACTTGCTCAGTGTCACAAAGCTAGCATCTGAAGCTGAATTTGAACTCAAGTCATATAGTCTTCCCTCTTTGAATTAATTCTAATAAGACTTAAGATTCAAGAATTGCTTGCCACCCCACCATTTTCCCCACCATTGTAAAACTTCTTCCTTGTGTACCTTTTTTATGTGAGGTAATTTTCCCATTCTATCTCTCCCTTCACCCTTCAAGCAGTGCATCCCTCTTTCTTATCCCTTCTTTTTTTTAAAGATCATCCCAACATAATTGATTCACACCTGTGCCCTCTTTCTAATAATTATAAAATTCTTAGGAGTTACATCTATTATATTCCCATATAGGAATGTAAACAGTTTAACTTCGAGTCTCATAATTACTCTTTCATGTTTACATTTTTATGCTTCTCTTGAGTCTTATGTTTGAATGTCAAATTTTCTATTCAGATCTTGTCTTTTCATCAGGAATGTTTTAAAGTCCTCTATAAATTTTCATTCCCCTCCCCCCCGAAATATTATACTCAGTTTTGCTGGATAGATTATCCTTGGTTATAATTCAAGCTCCTTTGCCTTTAGGGATATCATATTCCAAGCTCTCCACTCCTTTAATATGGAAACTGCTAAATATTGTTTGATCCTGACTGTGGCCACATGGTATTTGAATTGCTTCTTTCTGGCAGCTTGCCAATATCTTCTCCTTGACACAGGAACTCTGGAATTTGGCTCTAATGTGTCTGAGAGTTTTCATTTTGGGATCTCTTTGAGGAGGTGATTGGTGAAGTCTTTTAATTTCTATTTTACCCTATGATCTAAGATATCAGAGCAGTTTCCTTGATGATTTCCTGAAATATGTCTCATCTTTTTGCTGTTTGACCATGGCTTTCAGGTAGTCCAATAATTCTTAAATTATCTCTACTTGATCTATTTCCCAGGTCAGTTATTTTTCTGACAAGATAGTTCATATTTTCTTCTTTTGATTTGGTTTTATTTTTTCTTGGTGTCTCATGTAGTCATTAGCTTCCACTTAGCCAATTCTAATTTTTAATGAATTATTTTCTTCAGTGAGCTTTTCTACCCCCTTTCCCATTTGGCATACTCTGCTTTTTAAAAAGTTCTTTTCAATAAATTTTTGTGCCTTTTTTACCATTAGGGCAATTCTGTTTTTAAAGGTGCTATTTACTTCACTACATTTTGTGCCTCTTTTTCCAAGCTGTTAATTCTCTTTTTATAATTTTCTCACATAGCTTTCATTTCTTTTTCCAGTTTTATCTCTACCACTCATCTCTTTCTTTAGCTCTTCCAGGAACTATCATTGGACTTTTGTCCAATTAGCATTTTTTCTCTGAGGCTTTACTGTAATTCTTTTCACATCCTTTTCTTCTTTTGGATTTGTGTCTTAGTCTTCCCTGTCATCTTAGCTTTTCTTTGTCAAGTTCTTTTTTGTTTGTTTGTTTACTCATTTTCCCAGTCTGTTTCTTGACATTGAGCTGAGCGTTAAAGTTGGGCTCTGTTCACATAAGATTCGGTAGGAATTGTCCAATGCCAAAGGACTGTTTTCAGAGCCTCCAGAATTTCCATGCTTTCAAAGTGGTGTGATATGAGGAAAGGTGTGATCACTGCCCTCCTGGTCTTTGCTCTGATGTTTACCCAGGATAGGCCCCTGTTCCCTGTTGCCCTGCAGCAGCAAGTGCTAGCTTTCCTGTTTATCCTGAAATTGTGAACAGGGCCCATGTAAGTAACCACAAGCCCTCCTCTCTATCCTGGAACTGTGACGTACAAACCAGTGCCAGCTGCACCTAGTACCAGCAAAGGGTCCTCTGTAATCTCTTTCTGCATGGTCGTCTTCCTCCCTTCCCATCTCTTGGCTGAGAGCTTTGGAAGCTGCTGATGCTGCCACTGTTGCAGCTACTTCCAAGGCCTGCAGCTAGTATTGCCATTTTCTGAACTCCAGGCTGCCCTGACCCCAATGTCACAGACCTCTCCCACCCACCTCCTAAGTTGTTTTAGGCTGGAAAAATGTCTCATCCCAAACTTTTGTTGGTTCTGCCACTCAAAAAATTTGATTCAAAGCATTATTTGGAGGAGAATGTTTGGAGAGTTCAGCTGGGTATACACACATACACACGCACACACATATACATACACACACACACACACACACACACACACACATGCATGCATCCATGCTAGGGCTAAGTAAACTTCTTTTGTTAACTGTTAGATTGCCTACAAGTCCATCCTTTACTTTCAATCTCATACCTGAATGACTAGGTTTGACCTACAGCACTCCCCTCATCCTAATTACTAGTCCTCAAGTAGAGTCAGATGACCTTAGCTTTCTTGGCTTCCATATAACACTGTTGACTCATATTGAGCTTGTAATTCAGGAAACTTCCCAGATCTTTTTCAGGTGAATACCTCTCGGTTTTTTCAAATCAATCACAAGAATTTACCAGTATTCAAATTAAACGTCATCTTGTGAGACTTGCCCAATGTTGTAGCATAGCAAGGCTCTTTTTAAATCCAATCTCTGTCATCAAGTATGGAGGTATCCCTCCCATCTCTGGGTCACCTGACTCAGACATTTCCTAGCTGGATTATTCTGAACATGTCATGAAACTTCTTACCTTATGTTTCCTGATCTGTAAAATGATGATAACAATAATATTATATATAGTATTATAAGAGGCTTAAGTGAAATGACCTGTGTAAAAGGCTTTGCAAAATGCAAAGCTCAAAATCAATACTGGCTATTATTTTCAGAGTTCAAAAATCTTCCACGTTGTTTTTCTTCCTTCAAGTTCTATCTCTTTCTTTTTTTCTCTAACATTGTCATTAAATTGTGCATATTTTGTCCTGACTAAAACAAGGTATAAATGAACAGCTTTGTCAAAGCAAAAGTACAATCCAAGCTCAGTCTTTCAACTATTTTCATCCACATAGATACTTGTAAATGTCTAGAAAAGTTCTCTTCCACAAAACCAAAATAGATTCACACATTACTGAGAATCTTCTACAGAGAATACTTTCCTATTTTTCTCAGAGCTTTTAAAGCTTTTAAACATTTTAGAAATGGGGCCCGCAATAGTATAAAAGTTCAGCAATAAAGATATCTAAAAGATTTTTCTGTAAAAAATACAGTAGCTATGTAAAAAACTAGCCAAACCAACTTAAAGAGCCTCCGCTGCTTCCTACTCCCACGTTGCCATGTAAACTTCAATGATAGTGAACCAAATGGTGAAGTCTGAGCTGATTAAGTGGTAAGACCATGGGTGGCAGCATCTGTAAAAGGAACTGATGGCCACTGAATGCACCCTTAAGACATGCATGAAACCCATAAGCATTCACCAGCTAACCGAACTCCCTCAGGCCATTTCCCAGGTACCACAATTTTTTCAGAGCCTCGAAAAATAAAACCACCAAGTACAATATGAGTTTTCATTTTCTACCCTTAGAAATGTATGTTATTGTTTCTGCAGCTTTTTCCATAAACAAGCATTAAAACAATTTTGGGGCTCAACTGTTAGTCAATACATGAAAATAGCTCATTAGTACTTAGTTCAGATCTGTTCACATTACCACCAGTGTGTTTAATCCCTTCACAATTATGGATGGTTTCAAGTAACATTCCACTATCTTCCTAATATCAGTGGAAGAGAGGCATCCTGGTATGGTAGGCTTTAAATAATGTTCCAAACATGAAATTCCTGAGGGGGAAAAAAAATTATCCATCTCTACATTTGCAACTCCATCACCTAGCTAGCACAACACTGAATGGGATGGATAATTGTGAAGACTTCACAGGGTATGTCTAATGAAGTAGGAGAGGTTTTGGGATTTGGCTTTGTGATTTTGAAAGGTCAGGGCCTGGAACTGTGGGCATGCCCTTCCCCCACTCTCTCAGATGTTAGAAGATAATGAACTTCCTGTGAGCTATTTGTTCTCTGCTCCAGGAAGGTCTCTCCTCTCCCCCCACCCCATTTCTTCTCCTAGACTTTCAGAGGCCACCCTGGCAGTTGAGTTCTGATAGGGAAAAACCTGAATGGACCGGATCAACCTTGGTTCTCTGTGTAGTTTTGGCACCTAGACTGTAAGCCCACCTCCCAGCCAATGGTGAGAAGGGATAGAGGTGGGTGGGAATCTTTTTCATTAAGAGTATAAATTAAGGCAGGTTCCCTTTTACCTCGCCTCCTCCATTATGGAGGTGTGCCCAAATCTTGCAAGGTTTGTAAAATAAATTTACTTTGTTTCTCCTAAGGATGTCTCTCCTATTATTTAGAAATCCTGTCCCAAACAACACCTTTGGTCAAAAGCCATGAACTAAAGCAGACTTTGTCCCCATTCCAAGCCCCTTGAATTGCCTGAGGCTGAATAGACATTCTCACTCCCAGCCTCAGATGATTTTTAAAATGTCCTAAACTTGCCCCTCCAGGATTCCCAAGTTTTCTCAATGGACTTCCAGTTGTTATGCAAAACAACTTGGAATGTCCCAACTCCTTTGCTCCTGCAGGCCCTCTCCCTCTGTTCATATACTTTAAATAGGAACCCCTGCTACCAATTCCCTTTTCTCTAGCTCCCCAGAACTTGTTACTGTGTGCAACCTGAGTTGTACCTCCTTGCCCTGACTAAAGATCATAATTTTTGCTATACTGGCTGCTTGCGCATTAATTTAGGTTGACACTTGTGCATAGTAGTGTGTGGGACAGCAACTTCACCCAAAATTAAACTCAGAGACCTCTCAAGTAGAAAGTAGAAATTAATTTTTTAACAATCCTTCAAGAAAGGCTAGTCTCCTAACCTACAGACAGTCTGTAGGGAGAGGTGGTGCACAGAGGGCAGAACTTAGCTTTACACCCTAAGGCAAACAACCCCCATCCCACCACTGGCATTTTAATCTCATTGGTGGAGTTCAGGCTCACAATGTAAACATGGAAATCTACTACCCCAGGTACAATTTAGCCAATGCCAACTCTTAAAAACACTTTTATCCTTATTTGGTGAGGCTCCTGCTTGGGAGGGTGGGGGGTGAGGGGCGGGGGGGGGGGGGGGGGCAGGGTTCAGGCTGCTCTAAGTTTTGGATTCCTGCAGGTGGTAACTTGAAACTTAGGCCCAGCTGACCATCAGAAGCCCTGAGCCATACTGAAAAGTCCCCACCCCCATTCATTCCACTCAACTCACACAAAGGCCAAGATCCAGATTCCATGAGAGGGCTTCACCATCCCTCACAGTAGGCACTTAACAAAATGTCTATTGGTTGAGCCATAGTTGAATTATTTTGAATTGACACTGATCAAGTCTCTTTACTCTGTCTGAGTTTCAAATTTCTCATATAAAAAGGTAGTAATCAAATTTGCACAAAACATTTCACAAAGTTGTAATGAAAGTGCTTACACCTTAAAATTCTATAAAATATGAATTATTATTATGAAGAAAAGGAATACTGTACAAAGCACTTTTTTTTCCTAAAAATTATATCTTTCTGATTTAGGACCCCAGCATTTCCAGATGTAAATACCTTAATATCTTTAAGAATTAATGAAATGTAAGGCACAAATGGGACGTCAGAAGTTTATAATGTTTATAGAAATTTATTTCAGAAATTATCATTCTATGGAAATGTGAACATATTTTAAATGGCTTTAAAGTGATAGGGTGGTTTGTTATATACAAAGATATTTATGTATCTCAATGCCAAAGAGAAAACTTTCTAGTTTCAGGAATTAAGATCTTAATTCATGAACCTGAAGGGAAATGAATAGGAAATGAAGGCATTAGGAGGAAATGTGAGAAACACTAAGATAAGAGGCATATTTCATGAATATATGTAATAGCACAAACTCAAAGGAAAATCAGTTTGCTGCTTGCAGGTGAAAATGTGTTCTGAAGTAAGAACATGACATTTTAAATCAATTTAAAATAAAATCAGGTTTTTCCAAAATAATTATAGTAGCATGCTTGAATTAAAAGAATTCAAAATGCAATATTCAATACTGAAACACAACCTGCTTCATTGAAATGTATTCTGGAAAAGAAATCGGAAAGACTTTCCAATGTATACCGGTAAATAACAAACTCTTTTGTTACAAACTGATTTAAAACTTATCTTTCAAGGCCTATTGGGAAGTACTAGATCTTTTGGTTTAAGTGGTATATATCTGGCTACACAGAGCCTAATAATATCCTCTCAAATATAACTGTAATTTAAAACATGGGAAAAAAAGGATAAGATATTTACAGAATATACTTTTCTTCCCCCTCTTCCTTCACTTTATAATTAGTTGAAACATTAACAGTTGTGTGCTAAGTGGCCAATGAGATTGTTACAGCCTAGGGGTGTTGGGAACCCCAAAATTCATAGGCAAAAGGCACAGGTCTGCCTCAAAAGAATTCAGCTCAAACCTTCTTTCAGTCAGACAAGTAGACAGATTTTAAGAATCTGAGCATTTGGTAGATAAGACTGACCTTTTTTAGAGGAGAAAAAGAATCTGGGAAGGTTTGGATGGAATCAAGGAATGGCTAATAGCCTGGGGTGACCCAGAGGTAAGGGAAAAGAAGTCTAGATAGGAGCAAGGGTGGGAAATAGCCTGGGAAGGGCTGGGCTGGGTCAGAAATAAGAGAATTGAAGGTTAGGGCTGGGTCAGAACCATAATTAAAGTGATGAGGTTAAAGAAAATGATGAGATTTGGGAACCATATGTTTTTAGGGGTGCTCAAGACCCAAAAATACCAATGCACAGGGTCCTGCCAAATGGATTCAACTCAAGTCTTCTCACAGCCAAAGAAAAACAAAGTTTATTAAAGGTTCACCATATTGGGTAGACTGTTAGGGAACCTGAGCGTTTGTGATGCTAATGACAGCGGGCCAAATTAATCTGAGCAGAACTGGATTGAATCTGAGCACCTTCATGGAGGCAAGATGGATCTTATATACTGAAAGATTGTGGGAGGGATCTAGGGTGGTCCAGTAGTCTGAGTTGACTAGAGGAGGGGTTTAGGGAGGGTCTGGACAAGGAGTGTAAGGAGGATCTTGATGGGACTGGGGTTACTAGAAGTCAAGACTCCAGGAGTGAGATTAAGGGTGGGAAAAAGCTGAAGGCCACCTGGAGATAACAGACCATACAGGGCTAGGCTAGTTTAAGGGTGACAAAGGGCCTAGTGATAAGGGAAGTCTTAGGGCCTCAGCCAAAGGCCAGATCAAGAGGGAAGATTCGAGGGGGTTCCCAGAGACTGTACCCCACCAAAAGTACAGTTGAAAGGATTACTCTGGGATGAGCCAATGCCTCAGGCAAACTCCAGGAACTGGGCCATGTGGAAAAGTTCAGGAGATGAGTTGAAAGTCCAAAGCAGGGAGGGGCTGCAGAGCCCATACCCCATCAGGATGGGCACAGAGCTCTTAGGCTCCTAAGTCACTGGTTCAGATCTGAAATCAAGAAATGCTGCAATAAGAAAACATTGCCGTATCATTGCTGTGACTCTTAAATGACCTTTGTAGAACAGTTTCAGTGGAACAGAGACAGGTGTCTCTATCGTATTTATTACCCACCATCCTCAGTACTTTTACTGATAACCTGAATTAACTCAGGAAGCAGTGAAAAGAAAAGATTCAAAAGATAAAGTCTGTAGTTTTCCAGAAAGTTATTGAGAAAAGATTTTGCATGATTAGACACGCAAATACTCATTATTCAAACAATTAATACATAAATAAGAAGATACGTGGGTTCTTATGTTTCAAAATTGTAGAGAAAAGCTTTGCAAAATTGCTTCTGGCATTATACATTTTACAACTTCATGGATATCTGCTCATTTGGAGGCCTAGATGAAGTGTGCTGTAGCGGATAGAAAACTGGCCTACAAGTCAGGAATAGCTGTACTTATATCTCGCTTTAGACCTGTATTGACTGTGTGACCCTAAGCAAATCACTTTAATTCTCAGTTCTTTAGACAACTCTGTCACATTAGTTCCAGAGAAAGTGTCAGCCTTCAAAGGGTAGAGGAGAATTTCCTCACTCTGAATTTTTCCCTATATCAATAAAATCATAGGTCCAGTTCCTATTCCTTTGAACTATTAATCAAAACATCTTCCCTTAAGAAGAAATAAATATTTAATATACCAATTTGGCCTATACTAGCAGGAAAAAAATAATAAATGGTTGCATTTTTGTGTGAACTGTTTTGTTTTTTTTTTTTAATTTGCCTGGGAGTCAAAATCTTTATGCTTGTTATCAAGAAGCAACATCGAAAACTTCACATGTGGTAGAATTCGAAAAGGGGAAAAAAAACTTTCATGCCTCTCTATACACTTAGAGACTCCATGGCACTATTTTTTGTTTATTTGTTTTGTCTGGGCCACAATCAATATGGAGACGTGTGCCTTGAAGTCAATAATCTCTTTATGAAGTACAGCACACCACTGATGATGCATGGGGAGGTTCCTTACTCCTATCCACCCACCTCCAGTATTTTAGAACAAAGCCAGATAAGGATTCTTTAGACTAACTACTGAGCTGGAACTCTGTTGTATAGGAAAGGTTGATCTCAAACTCTCAGGCTTCTTCTTCCTGCTAACTTCAAGGTGTAATAACAGCTGTATAAATGTGAAGGTTGGAGGGTGAACATCTTTTCTCCCATGAGGCTGGGTCCCAACACCACATGCCCTCCTAAGCAAGGCTTTGTATGGAATACAGCTACCTCCTGTTTGGGATTTCTTTCCTTTGGTACAGGACCATTTGAAATGTTGGAAAGCAGCTGACACTTCCCCTGTTCCCTAGCACCTGAGTAGTAGGAAATCAGTTCCTGGAGCAGTTGCAATAGAAACAACAACAGGGGCACACCTACTGAGAAGGAAAAATCATACATGGGAGAGAGAAACTACCAAAAGAAAAAGCTTGATGAACATTAATTAAGTTGCACTCAGTGGACGGGAAATTTATAAAATAGTAGATTAGTATTCCTATTGCAAATATCCCAAATGAGATTTGAATACTAGATTCTCAACTGATTAAAATATTCTGATTTTTATCATCATGTTCCCTGTTCTCTGTGAAAATCAAACTGCCGGTTCATTACTTTACTTTTGTTTGTACTCTGGTACCTGTTTATTCCCTTTCCTCCTACTGGGGGTACCACTTAGAGTACAGAGAAAAAAATAAAACTGTTCTTCAGGAATCTGTAGTGGGCATGGAATTCAAACACTGGAAAGCCTGGCTCTCCTACGTAGGAGACAGGGAACCCCAGAGCAATGAACCCAGGACAAATAGGTTAGGCAAAGGACAGGGATTAGTGGAGATCTCCAGCTCCTACGACCTTAGCCTACTGGTGTTTGACTAGCCTACATGCTAGACTAGCATATTCATTTTAGCTGAGCTCTTCTTTGAAGAATATGCTTTAAAAAATAAAATCCTAGCTACTACATATATACAAAAAGAGAGCAAGATGGAGAAAAGGGGAGACTGTGGTTGATGAAATGCAAATGAGGTTTTGCTCAGACAGCTGGCTGCTTTGGGATGACATGGGTGATAAATGGCTCTTAAAACATGAGCAGGCATCAGGCCCCTGATTCAGTGTCAGCCTGGCAAAAACAGCAGCATTACTAGCTGCTTCCTTTAATTAATGCAACACTTCTGCATTAGTCCGGACACTGCCGATAAATGGCAAAGAACTGATATCAGCAGTAATATCAGAAATCTTTCAACCTTGAAGCTGGGATGTGTTGGCCAAAAGCTGCAGTATCGTAAAAGGTTTAATTGTATTTGTAATGTACCAGTGCACCATGACAAAAACTCGGAGATAGTGTAGAGTCAAAAGCAGGAAAGCCTGTGATAAATGAGAGAGAGCGAGTGATTATACAGCCAGGAGGAGTGTGAGAACAGACAAAGGACAAGCACATGGAAAGACGATACCAGCAACTGCTGTAATAGGAACAGCAAATACTAAGAGGAAACTGGATGTGGATTAATATGGGGAAATGGTGTAACACTTGATTCTTCATGTTTCCCGGAAACAGAATTCCCTCTAAGCACACTAAACAAAAGAAATGGGAGGCAAACCATTCATCTGGTTAAACAAAAAATAGCTACGAACCTATATGCGTGTAATCCACAAAAAATACAAGGTTGGAGCAATTTCTCATAAATTCAATTACAAATAAAATCTATTGGGTTTTTGTTTGTTTGTTTGCTTGTTTGTTTGGGGGAATAGTGTGCCATTGTTGGATTGAAGAACTAGATTAGAGTACTTCCAGGGTATTGTTTGGCTCCATGGGCAGAGTGCTAATACAATTTCCCCAACAAGGTTTGGTTTTTTTTTAAATAATCAACAAAATAACAATGTTTAGCACCAGTCCTACATTTTTTCGGTTAATTTAGTCTCTCGAAAGCCACATGAGCTTGTTGGCATTTTCTATCTCTGCAAAGTGCCAGACACTGGAAAGAAGTCAGATTTGAGTCTTTGGGGCTTGATTTCAAACCCAACCCTGCAATTTACTACCCCCATGTCCGTCAGCAAGTCATTTAGCCTGTTTGGGCCTCAGCCCTCATTTATAAAATGAAGGAGTTGGCCTATATAGTGCCCCATAGGTGCATCCAGATTTGGGGACCCCACTGGGACCAACGTTTTGAATGACAGCTAGACATTTCCCACCCCATGCTCCCTTTAGAACATTATGGAGGGAACATCACAAGAGTTTGGGGATTGAGGCATAAGATCTTGAAGTCCCCAAGTTGGAACAGAGGGCACTCAGAGCATGGCATAGTCTCTGACAGCTGTGCCATTGTCCAGAACAGGCCCACAAGATGACAGCAACTAGAGGAACAGAACAATACCCAGGCCAGCAGTGGACTGTCTCCCGCCTCAGCTGCAAAACCAAGTGTAGTCTGAGGGCCATCTTCTTTCTATTCCTCTCACTAAAACTTCTAGACAGAGATTTATTTATGCTGATTTTTCACTGTTGCAATGGTCGTTCTTCATTAAACTCGATTCACTTAGAGAAAATGACTTCATTCTCCATCATTTTGCTGAGTATGATCTTAAATGTGATCAAAGTCCATACAGGAAAGGGAGAGAGAATTCTATTTCACAGACTATGCTAGGACCTACAGTTCTGATTTGGCACCCAAAAATATCTCCCTAGGGACTACAAGGATACAATTTGGTTTTATGAATAATACAATACCTCTCCCAAGAAGAATTTTAAAATTTTAACTTACCCCTCATTTAGATTTCCTTTAGAAAAGTGACTGAGTCAGTTGGAACAAGAATCCTAGCTAGAGTGGGAGCATCAGTCTGGAAGCTAAATTCTGTCCCTTTTACCGGAATGGGGGAGGAGAAGGGGGTGACTAGAGGAGAAATCCCCACCTCCAAGCCAGCTCCAAAGGTGGAGACAGTTCTTAGTTCTTCTTTCTAGACAGGAGAAGGAAGCAAGGAGAATACAAATCCATCACCCTCCATGGCAACATCAAGTGTTACACCCAGAATCTCGACATTCTCCAAGGTTTCTTCCAGACCTGGACCTATGATCCTCTAAGTCTAGAGTAAGATGATACAGGTTGAAGTTCTGGTTCTGCAAGAACCCTATATGTGACCACGCTCAAATCACTTCATCTCTCTAAGCCTCAGTTTCCCTGATGTAATAGACTTAAGGTACTTTGCCATTTGGGAGAATGTTAATATTTCACAAGAGGTAACCTCCTCATGTGATATAGAAACGCACATATAAGGAGATACCAGTGCAGGGATAAAGGGATGGTGATAAGTGAACCGGCTGAGGGGAGTACATCAGGTTGTAAATATCCTCACTCTAAGGGAAATAGTTATAGGTGAGCAGTATTGAACAAAAGAAGATTAATGTGGTGCACTCAGAATGAAACCCCTTTTTTCCCCTATTGCTGCAATGGTGGTGGTGGATGTGTGGGCCAGGGTTGGGGGGCGGTCTGCCTTCAATGACTTATCTTCTCTAATCAAGGGTATTTTTTAAATTGCCTTTAGCTTTTTTATTTCTCTTTGTCCTCTCTCCTATGAAAAACCTGGATCTGGGTATTGAAGAGGATTATAGTGTCTGCATAGTTGCATGATGTCCCAGAAGGAGAAATCATTATATTACCATCTCCCTGCATGTCTCTTGCTAGAGATTGATGTGTCTCCTACTTTTCCCTGATTGGCTACTTTCCCCAATGTCTATCAATGTTCCTAGTATTCATTGTGCCATAGGGGTTAGTGGCTGCAAATTCCTTTTACAAAAAAAAAGGCACTAGATAGCAAAATGGGGAAGGAGAGGAGTGCCAAAAGGACTAAGGAGCAGAGTTCAGTGACAATATACCTGGCCCAGGTACTTCTGACTGCAAGAGCAGAAAATCACTTTTTTGCTTATATCCCTTGTCCCTTGTAAAAATGAGAGACAGATCTTAAAAGGTAGTCAGTTAACTGAGTAGTATCTTTCCAATAATCAGAGGTAGAAATGAAAGAGAATGTCTGTGAGGGCTTTGAGGTTAGGTTAGGAGTTATTGTCCTCACAATCGAGTAAAACATCCTCATAAGCCTCAGCCATGGCAGCATACCTGCTAATCATAGTGTCTTTGAAAGGCAGGGTTTGAGAGGAAAGAAGAGAGAATATCCAGGTGTCCCACATCTTAGGACATCACATGAACTCCAAATTTGTTCTTCTTTCTGGTGGTTTTCTCCCAAAATTCACAGCAAAAACTCTTCCCACACTCTCCCAGCTTCACAGTTTAGGTAAGGATGAATTCCCTTGGCAGCAAATGTCATTTGCAGCATTGTCATATGCTGCTCTCCTTGGGCGTGGTTAAACTAATTTTCACAAATTCACCTCAGGCAATAATCTCCAGAGTTAATCCACTTCTGGTTTCCAGATTGTTCTCTAACTTTCTGGGAATCCAGAACCCAGAAGGATCTATTCAGGTTTATTTTTAGATTTGGATTAGAATGGAGGAGGGAAAGAGGGAAGGAGGAGGTTGTGTTGGAGGAAAGGTGTTAGAAAAACAACCCAGATAGATTCAGCTACTTCACATGAAGAATCTTTGTTAAGAATATGTCATAGACAAAAAGATAACATTTCAGATTTTCTTAGAGCTTTAAGGATTGCAAAGCACTTGCTTAAAACATGAAGGAAGTACTATAAGAGTATCTCCCGTATTATCTTGCAGTCCCTTTGACAGATGAGGAAACTGAAGTTCAGAGAGGCTGCCTTGCCTAAAGACAGACAAAAAAAATCATCAGAGCTAGTACTTGAATGCAATACTTCAGAATGCCAAAACTCTGAACGAACAGAGAAAAATCATAAGAACCACAAAAGGTACCTTTTAATTGTTGTCTGGGTGAAAGGAGTGTCAAAAAGGGATAAGACCGCTGCTTTGGTAGAAGAAATAGGGCACCCATGAAAAGATTTCTTCCTTCAATTTTTTCTATGGAGATGTGTCTTTAGATTAGGAGGGATAGAAGACAAATTTAAGCGAAGAGATGATACAAAATAATCTAGTTGCACCCAAAGAATTCAAGTCTTTCCCAGGTTAACTATTTCCTAGGGTACTGAAATAACTGACAGATAGGATTGCTTATTGTCATGGTCTTTGAAAAAATGTGGAGAAACACTAGAGGAGAGCAAATGTCTTGACTTTTGTTTTTAAGGAGGATAGTAGTGTAGTTTTTACACTATAGACCAGTGAGTTTGACATCTGAAAAAAGTCTAAGATGGATTTTTTAAAAGATGGAAAATAATGATTGTTAAGGACCAATATGACTTTATGAAGAACAGGTCAGGTCATATAAATTTAGTTTCTTTTTTGACAGAATGATGACTGGAATATTAGGGGAATTCTATAGGTAAATACCTATAGAATTCATCAAAATATTTGACAAAGTCTCTCATCCCATCCTTGTGAATAGGATAGAGAGGAGTGATCTAGATGATAATATAGTTAAAAGGATCCAGAATAAGATGAATAATAAGACCTAAAGAGTAGACATTATCAAATTGGAGAGAAGATACTGTGGAAACTTTTATTATGTTGCAGAAAAAATTATTAGTTATTATACTGTTTAACTAACTTTATGTGACTAGAGATTGTTTCAATCCAGAATGCCTCCCTGACCTCAGTAACTCCTCATGAATGCCAGAGAGGGCTACAAGGAATCTTGCATTCTCTCAGGTCCTGTATCCGCCCCAAACATTCTTGTTTGGGATCTATGTGCTCAAGTCTTATTTTGTATCCACCCAAGCTTGTGTTTTGGGTCCCCCAAAATTTATTGAATGTTTATATTTACTGATATCCATCTCAATCTAGTTAAAATAATGAGCCAAATCTAGTAAGATGAAATTCAGTAACGATGAAAGCAAACTTCTACAACAGGGTTAAATAAATCATCTGCAACTACAGGATAGGGAACGTTTGACTAGATAATATTTCCCATGAAAAAGACCTGGGAGTTTAGTGGCATTCTAGTTCAATACAAGTAAATAATATGGGGCAAGGGATGAGGCCGGGGGGGGGGGGGGAGAGAGAAAGAGCAGCCCCCCAGAGGCCAATACTCCCATTAACTGCATTGAAAAAGGCCTTGTGTCTTATACTTTAAGGATATAGACAAGGCAGAAGTTCCCAAACTTTTTGTCCTACCACCCCCTTTTAAAAAAAATTACTCAGAGTCCCCCCCAGAAATCCACTTTCTAATTTAAACCTTTAGCAGGGGTTTTTAAAAATTTGCATCATTTCAAAAAATATAAAATATTCTTTGAAGTGACACATCTTAAATTTAATAATTTATTTTAAATTTGTGGAGGGTTTTCTGCATTGAAATTTTGAAAATTGATGATGCAATATTACGTGAGGAAACCATATAGTATCTTGTTGTAAAGAAGTCATTGTATGCATATGTTCTTGCCTATGCGTGCTGGACTTCCCAACAATGTGCAACAAGCTTGCCTCCCAACACTTGATTGTTAAGACCTGTCAGAGGATTTGACCACTGACTGACTATAACTTGCATTTTGCATGTTTATTTGGAAAATAATGCATCCAGTCTGATTTTAACTCTGTTATACAACACATGAAACACACACCAATGGTTTTTCAAATTTTCTTCTTTCTTTATGCTTCCACCACCCCTTCAATGCTTCCCCACCCAACTGCACCCGAGGCTACTACCATCCCCCAGCCCTTTGTTCCAGATCCCCACCAGGGGACAGTATCATCCACTTTAGGAACCTCTGCACCATACCCAAAAGAAGGCAACCTAAAATGTGGTTGCCAAAACTGATCACAGGTCATTGATTAATAAATAGGAAGCAAGAAGTGGTCAAGAGATCTATGTTGCTGTACTGTCTTATACATTCCTTGCTGTGACTTTCCTCCTCTATTTGTGGTTGTGGTGAAGTGAGGTAGTCAAGGCAGATCTTTTCAGTCACTTGTATTCATCCTCACCCTTTAACTTTCTCTTCCTACTTGGGTTTTCCAACATAAATATTCTTTCTCCACTTTGGAAAGCTGTAACAAATGAATATATAATTCTCTTTTCCAGCTCTGAGAGTACTCTAACTCTCATTATAACTTTAAATCTCTCCCTTACTGCTCTCCCTGGAAGCTCTCCTTAATTCCTTCCTCACAAATACATTCACAATAGGTTTGTATATCCAGAAAAGCAAACATCTGGTTAACACTGTTTATATGAAATTGCCAGTTTAATGAAAAATACATTTTAAAACACTGAAACTAATGTAAGCAGACGTTTAAGAAATAGACTTGTCCATGCTCTAAGGAAAAGGTTTTGTTTGGGTTTTTTTTTGGGCAGGGCAATTAGGGTTAAGTGACCTGCCCAAGGTCACACAGCTAGTACATGTGTCAAGCGTCTGAGGCCGGATTTGAACTTAGGTCCTCATGACTCCAGGGCCGGTGTTCTACTCACTGTGCCACCTAGATGCCCCAGGAAAAGGTTTTAGATTTTTCTTTCCCTTTGGGATCTGAAGGAGGAAGAGAAAAGCATTTGATGATGTGGAAATCATTCTGATGTGCCATGTGCCTTATAATTTCCCATGGACTCCTTTCTATCCCTTGCTCCTAGTGATGGCTGCTCCTGTTTTTCTTTTTCCATCTCCATGTGGTTTATCATTCCTTTCTTCCAGCTCTCAGCATCTTCTGTTCATGTCATCCACAGATGGGTTCCTCTTCAATTGAAATATAGGACTGGCAAGCTTGCTTTATTAATGTAACTTGGGGCCAGGCCTAACCAAGTCATACTCCCCTTCCAAATCAATCCAGGAAATTTTTGTACACTTCATTCAAGGGATGACAAAGTGTAGACACATTTTTTTTTCACTTAGCTTAACAGGAATATTTATTTACCTCCATTATCTTCCTCTTATATTCTGCGACTACATAAACAACTGGGGGGTCAGAAAAACAAATTGGACAAAGGGGTGATTTTCCAAGGATTGCCCTGAACAATTATTTCCACTACATACAAATTAAATTTGTTAGGATAGGTTATCTGTAAGATCTAAAAAAGAATATCATAGGGGAAAAGAATAATAACAAAAGAATAAATGTTTGTTTAAAAAGGACTAAGAGAATTAAAGAATACTAAATAAGATAGAACCACATGGAATACAGTGTCTGAATCATGTTTTGATATAGGTTAGATATTGTTAATTCATTTTTAGTATAGAAATAATAGTGTAAGAATGGTATAGTATTTAAACAAGGGAGGTACTAGACCTATTGTACTTTGCTTTGGTTAGTTTGGGATGCCATATTTTAGACAGAAAACAGATAAGCTGATGAGAGAGACAGAGACAGAGAAAGAGACAGAGAGACAGAGAGAGAAACAGAGACAGAGAGAAAAGCTACCAAAATGATGAGGAGCCTCACTTTTATGCTAAATAATGATAAGTTGAAAGAATTGGGCATGGTTAGCCTGGGGAAGAGAGGAATTAGAGAGACAGAGAGAGATGGAGAGGGCAGGAAAGCTGGGTTCAAATCTTATCTCCGACACTTATTCGCTTTTTGACCATGGACAAGCCGCTTAACCTCTCTGAAACTAAATTTGCTTATTTTAAAAAAAGTGTTCCCACAGTACCTACTATGTAGTGGTATGGTGGGGCTTAAAAGAGATAATACATTAGAATTCTTTCAAACCTTCAAAGAGTATGTACATGACAACAAATCTGGGGTGAAGTTCCAGTTCTAGTCATTATTTGTCATGTGACTGAGGGCAAGCCTGACATTCATCTTTATTGTCAGGCTTAGAATAATAGTAATACACTATCTGCAATGTTGGGGTTTTCTGAGAACAATTGTATATACATGAAATAAAGTATTATTCAGCCTTGAGGTATTAAAATATTATGACTAAATATAAATAAAGGAAAAAATCGAATCTATATAAAGCTGCCATTTTTGGGGAGTTAATTCTAGTGTTCGTGTTCAGTCAGGATTCTATGATTTTGTACTCTCTGTTTTGAGTCTCCTACAAAATTACATTTCCCTCATTTGTAAGGAAAAGGTCTAAAATTTTCATATACATTCAATGCAGGTAAAAGTGTTCATTAATTTTCTAGACAGGTAATGGATTATCCTTAATTCTTTATACTTTTCTGTCACTTCCATTATTATTTATTAAATATATAAAAGAATTCCATTTATTTCTGTAGACTTGACTCTTTTTTATCCACCAATACTCCTTATTTTGAAGTTAGATCCATTAGTCTAGATATGTGCATCATATGTAGAGATTTCTCCAACAGCTTTTGCTGAGGATAAAGGGACTATACTTTTCCCTGAGAACTTCCTATCTGCCAATTTAAAATTTATTTCAAGGAATTTGAGTGACTAGGAAATTCTTGCTATAAATGGCTCCTTAGCAGGATGGATTGGACTGGGAAGGGTTATAATTCTTTTTGCTACAGTGTTCATGACAAGCACTAATGAAAGTGTTCACCTTTATGCTAGTCTTTATTATAACCAAGGAAATTTTGGTGCTAGATAGAAATAAATTTTTGTTTCTTGATTAGAATGGGACAAGATAATTGAGGTTTCTAATTGCCAAAAGACGAAATCTAATATCTGAGGTAATATTGAAGCTATAATTCTAACTTAGAGACAAATAAGCAAAATCCCATTTTGTAAAATTAGAGATAAGATGATTTTCCAGGATAGTATTCTGCACTGCTGTTTTCAGAGCTATCCACCCACATAGAAAATGAGTGATGACTATTAGTAATAACATTAGTAGCAGGACAATGATATGCATAAACCATAATTAAAGAACATTTGCTAACGTCTGTGGCAGTGGATGATCAATTAGAAAAGTCATTGTTCAGGGCCTGGCCTGACTCAAGTCAGCCTGGTATTG
This sequence comes from Trichosurus vulpecula, assembly GCF_011100635.1. NCBI lineage: Eukaryota > Metazoa > Chordata > Mammalia > Diprotodontia > Phalangeridae > Trichosurus > Trichosurus vulpecula. The sequence continues at coordinate 421,881,808 of NC_050576.1, forward strand.
CGGACTTAGGACAGGAATGAAATAAGACATTCACAGACCATATAATATTTAACAAAAGACACTTACCTAACAATAGCATGGAAAGAACGTACAGCAAATATACAGTACTATTGTATTTGAGCATTGCTCCTTTTACCTCTACATTCGCCACTGGGCCATTCCCAGTCAGAAGGCTATGTCAAGCCTGAGGAATGCTAACCAGTCATTAATTGGGACTTTTATTCCTTAGGTGACCAGAAAGACATGTCAGCTTTTCCAGAATTAGTTTACTGGATCAACATAAGTCTCAAGATTAGTTTTACTACCTGCCTTTGGAGGGAGATAGCCTACATGTTGGAGACTTTCCATTCATAGTAAATACTGCTCCTATGATATGTTATACATTATTATCTATATTTTTCATATTGGTAACAATAAGAAAGATCTTTTAGGCAACTTTGCTCTACTTCATTGACCTTAGGGCCATCCTGGAAAATACTGACCTACAAGGGAATTGTAGAGGAGGAAAAAAAAAACAGAAAAATTCAAAAAACAAAAATGAAACCTAAGAATAACAGCTTTCTGATTAAATCCAGGCTAGATGGTGGGGGTGTTGTCAGTGGCAATTTATAATCGGTCCAACAGTATAATGTGATGTCAAGTAGAGAGAAGCAACAGGAACATCAGGGCCATGGTATATATGATGATAATTCCGCCATACTTACCAATTCTCAGGATGAGTCAAGGTCTTATGCAATGAGTCATTACCCTTTCTCATGTAACTTTTCTTATGGTTTGAGCCAACACTGAACCTCTACCCATACCATATCCCATTCAGTGTTTCCTGTATGATCAGCCAGTATTTCCCATCCCTGGGAGCCCCAAAATAGTGGTTGGGGGTGTGTGACACCAAACATTTTTCTTTTGAAGCTTCTCCTGAAGCAAACTCTCGTTTCTTCACATGGCTTAGACAGTTAGGCAAAGATAAGTTCATCTCCCTGTCGTTAGAATGTAAGACACCTCCAAACAACTCTACTGCTTGGTCCTTTGGTAGAGGACAATCATCAGGTTGACTACTAGTTACTGAAATGACAGCAAAATAAAAAGGACTTAGTTTCGTTTATAAAAAATAAAGGGCTATGATGAATCTTCATGCATTATTGCCTTTACTGGTTACCTAAATCGCTGGTACCCAAGAAGCTGGCTGTTTTGTCTCCTGTTTGAGCCTGAACCACAACCTGCTGCCTTTGCCCACTTCATAATGCTGCCTACTCTACTAGGCCTATACCGCCACTATTGATAGAGTCCACACATCTACCCATCTGTACTGGAACCCAAGCTTCCATTCCCTTTAAAGGCACAGAGAACATTAACATTTGTTTCTAGTTGCTGAATGGGGATAGAAAGTTTATTTTCATTTTTCTTCTGCTAGTGATACAGGTATTTTTTTTAGGACAACCAAGTAGCTGACAGAAAATGCTAGCAGTATCTTTACTGTTCCTTCCCTTTGAGAGTGCTTGTGGTATCTAGAGAGCAGCATGGCCAGAAGCACAGTGACCATAGAATTCCAGTGTCAGTTGAGAACACCAATTCCCTCCTCCCTCACCCCTGTCAGCAATCACCTGGTACTCCCCTCTCTGAATCATCCTTTCCTCACTTCTATAATCACCTAGGCCTGACTCAGGCTGACAAGACGGTTCAAGTTTGAAAATGAAACAAAATGAAACACTTGTAGATTTATAACATTTTTAAAAACTTTTCTTAATAATACTATGGAAAAGATATTCAACAAGAATATGGCATTGATTCATTTGGGCACAACTCTACTTGTCTCCATATTTGCTACAGTGCCATTCCTGGTCAGAAAAAAAAATATGTCAAGACTGAGGAACACTGGCTTCTTAGGAGGTGGGATTTTTATTACTTAGGTGAGTAGGAAGCTATGTTAATATTTTGAACCCCAGTTCCTTAGACCAGTGATGTCAAACTCAAATTGAAACAGGATCCCTCCTGGTGTATATTGACTTAGAAAATCACAAATTAACGTTATGTATGTTGTATTTTTATTTTTTAAAACTATATCCAAATAACATTTTGATTTGTTCAGCTGCGCTTAGGAGTTTTGGGCCATTAGTGGCCTCCTTGGGGCACATTTGACAACTCTGAGATTGATAAACTAACTCTTAAGGAAGTTTCACTGTCTTTCTTGGGGAAAATTAGGCCAGTCTATGGGACTGGGATTTTTCAGTCTTGGTGGGTGTTGCTCCTACCACAAGTATAAGTTATGATTCTCCTTACTCTTATATTATAATTGCTATACTTATTTACATATAAGGTTTAAAGTCTTCTTTACAGGTATGTCATAATATTGCCTGAGCCTGAATCCCTAAATGATTTATAAAATACAGAATTCAGTTTCAATACTAATGATTATTACTGAATAGTCAAAGAAAGGCCTCTTACTTAAAATTTATGTAACCCTCGGCTCAGAGGGCAAATTACATTAGATTCTCTTCTTATCAGTGGAAGCTGATTACTCAATGCCCCACACTCGTTTGATGGCTGAGGCAGAGTTGGTGAGAACAGCAAAGGAGAGATCCCAAGTTCTTCTGGCTTCTATCTTTGAGAGAGAAGATTAGCCATTCCAATCCCTCTTCATGTCCCTGAAGGGAGAAAACATTTGAGTAAAAATGATGTATAGAGGCTGCCAATCTCCCTCACGTCCCTCTCCTCAGAGTGCTACACTGGAGATTTTAGGGAATTTCCCCTTGGGTGAGATCTGAGACTCGTTTTCCTAGTTGAGATGAATTATCTTGCTCCCAAAGGGATAGCTCATTTACACTTTGAATTGTCTGATACACATTATCCTAGGCAAACTTTCCTTGAATTCTGTTTTGCTATCAACTTGGATAAATAGGGGTTTTTTGGTTTGTTTTGTTTTGTTTGATGTGTGCTATGTGTATTCATTGTGGAACTGGCATTTGGTGAGAAGGGGGACAACCTAGGATATAGAGCTTGGGGCACTCTGGTACTCTTGTCTCACGAAGGAACAGCTAGCAGGAGTGATACCTTCTCTAAAGTAATAGTGGGCAGCTAGTTAGCATAGCAGGTAGAGCACCCGGCCTGGAGTCAGGAAGGCCTGCGCTCAAGTCTGGCCTCAGACACTTACTAGCCATGTAACCCTGGGCAAGTCATTTAATCCTATTTGCCTTCATTTCCTCATCTGTAAAATGAGCTAGAGAAGGAAATGCAAACCACTCCAGCATCTGCCAAGAAAACTCCAAATGGGTCGTGAAGAGCTGGACATTACTGAAATGACTCAATAACAACAGATTAATAGTATTAAGGGAGAAAATGGATATAATTCTAGCCCAGTACACTTTTTCTCTAAGTTAAACAGAGTGGCTTGCCTCTTCCCTCAACCTTGTGCTTCCTCTCCTGGCAGAAATCACCATCTCCCTTCAAGAAGACAGAAGAAAGGACTCAAAATGTCTATTCTTGTCTCTCTGTAAGCCATGTCTAGACAGACCTAAGTAGCCGTATAACCTGCATGGACAAAACAGCACCTCCATATACCATGACACATATCCTGGATTTACAAGAATATTTTATAAAAGGACTGTTAATATAATGCATTCTCCTGGTTTGAGATAAATGATGAACATTATATTTTTCATGATGGTATACATGTTGTCAAAGACCTAAAAAGAGGATGAACATTGAGTCAAGTTCAGCTTCCGCACTGATGGTAAATTCTTCAACTTGAAAAGGCTACAGGTCAAGACCAAAGTGGAGGGAGTGTTGTTACATGATTTTTTGTTCACAGATGATTGTGCACTCAATGCAGCTTCTGAAGCTGAGATACAACAAAGTATGGATCATGCTTGTGCTAATTTTGGCCTAACAATCAACACCAAGAAAACAAGGATACTCTGTCAGCCAGCACCATAACACCCATACATGGAACCACTGGTTATAGCAAATGGAGAAATTTTGAATGCTGTGGATAATTTCACTTATCTTGGCAGTATTCTATCTAGGGATGTACACAGTGATAATGAGGTTGACACATGCATTGCCAGAGCTAGCTCAGTGTTTGGGAGGCTCTGAAGAAAAGTGTGGGAGAGAAGAGGTATTAGACTGACTACCAAACTGAAGGTCTATAGAGCCATTGTGCTAACCTCATTGTTGTATGCCTGTGAAGCCTGGAGAGTATACCAACACCATGCCAAGAAACAGAATCACTTCTGTTTGAATGTCTTGGGAAGAGTCTAAAGATCACCTGGCAAAATAAGCAGACACTGAACTAAACTGCCAAAAATTCAAGCTCTAATGCAGAGAGAGGAACCATAATGGGCTGGCCACATTGTGCCAAATGTATGCTTGCCTAAAATACTGTTTTATGGAGAACTGATGCAGGGCAAGTGCTTACATCTTGGTCAGAAGCAGCAATACAAAGACACTCTCAAGGTCCCTATTAAGAACTTTGGGGGCAGCTAGGTGGCGCAATGAGTAGAGCACCAGCCCTGGAGTCTGGAGGACCTGAGTTCAAATGTGGCCTCAGACATTTGACACATGTACTACTAGCTCTGTGACCTTGGGCAAGTCACTTAACCCCAATTGCCCTGCCAAAAAAACAAAAAAAAAAATAAGAATTTTGGAACTGATTGTGTGACATGGGAGACACTGGCACAAGACAACCCAGAGTGGTGAACCCTCATCAGAGAAGGTACTGTGCTCTATGAGTAAAGCAGAATTGAAGCAGTTCAAGAGAAACACAATATGTGTGAATTTAGAGGATCCACCCCAAATGTTCACATGGACTATTTGTGCCTGACCTGTGGTAGAGCAATCTGAGTTCATATTGGTCTGACCAGCCACAGTCAGATGCATTGTGACTTGACTCTAGCATAGTGATGTCATTTTGGTCCTCTTCAAGAATGAAGGACAACAACCACCACATGTTAGGAATGCTCAAAAATACCAATTTCCTTTTTCTTTACATTCTCAAAGCAAAAGTTGAATGCATTTCTTTAGAATCATTGTTTATCATATAAGACAGCTTGACTCAGGCATAATAGTTTATATTATTTTAAACAAAAATATATTAATTCTTTGTAAATGTGAATTGATCATTGGTCACAGTACTATTGTGACATGATAATTGTTTTTGAAATTCCAAATGTGGAAATGAAACAGAAAAGAATCAAATGACTTCTAAAATTGAAGAGAACTAGCATATCTGAAAGTAAAATGTACGTTTTGACTCCCAGCATGCATAGAACCTTGACTGCCATTTTGAATTTTATTAACTAAATAATTTAATTTATATAGATCTGTATTTCAGAGGCCATTGTGGTAAGTTTATTCTAAAGTGCTACAATTTAAGTTCAATCGTGCAATCAGGTTGGAAGGGACCATCAGTCTGTAGCTGAACAAGAATTCCTAGTATAAGGTCACCAACAAATGGTCACTGCTTAAAGCTCTCAAGGAATAGGAAACTCCCTCCCACTCAAATCGTTTCATTTCAGTTTGGGAAAACTCTAATTGTTAGAACATTTTCTTTAAATTGAATTAATTATTGAAAGGAAGACTTTCAATCATTGAAGGAAGAAGGAAATTGTTCTGGAGACTGACGTGTACTAGTTCTAGAGTTGGAGTAAGTTGGAGTTGACTTCACATTCTGCCTCTAACACTATCTGTGTCACTTTAGGCAAGTCTTAACTTCCTTATCTCTCTCTCGATTTCTTCAATCATAAAAAGAGAAAGTTGGACTAAACGGCCTCTCCAAGTCCTTCTAGGCATAAATTTGTGATCATATGATGTGATAGATTGCATTGATGAAGAGAGAAAAGAAGTGATACATGCATGGTATGAATTTCAAAGGAGGAGAGACTATTGTGTAGTGATTGCATAACAAAGACCAAGAAGCATATACTGACTTTCCTGGCTCTTAGTGAGGAAGAATGATGGCGTTGTTTTAACACTATTGAGGGTAGCAAAGGATATGATGTCATCAGGATAGGGTTAAAAAAATAAACCTACCCTACTAGGTTTTTATTCTGTTCCTTATATTGGAAACATACTTTTAGTGGTTTAGTGGTAGTAAAACACATATAAATAACTTTAACACATAGCAATATGTAATAGTCATATGACTGATTTAGTTATAAAGTCCTATGTGAGAATCTTAGGAAGAAAGTGATGGGTGAGGAAGAAGACGTTCTGGAGGTGAAGGATAATTAGGATGGACTGAAGAAAATGGAGAGGCATAGGGGAGGGGTAGTAGGAGAGGGTGAGAAAGCAAAAAAAGAGGAAAGGAGAAGAGAGAGGGGAGTAAGAGTAAGGGAGGGGATGGGGAAGAGGAAGAGAGGAGAAGGAAAGAGGTGGGAACACCATGAAGAGGAGAGAGCAAGACATCAGCAAAGGAAATAAATGAGGGGAGTTTTAAAAGAACAGAAAACAGCTGGTCAAAAAGATGGTACTAGATAATGTGGTATGTGTGTGTGTGTGTGTGTGTGTGTGTACATATACATGCTTTTTTTTTTTCCTGAAAGCCTTTTGTACTTGATAACAGATGAGTTTAACATATGATTTCCCTTTATTTGCTTTGAGAGTAAAATTATCTACCTAACTGGATTTCAAACTACACAATGACAGGAACTATATCTTATCCTTATTTTGTATATTTTGAATTGATTATATAAAACTCCCATATAAAATGTGGTTTGTTAAGGCGATAGACTATCACTACCATGAGAACTCAGACTCTGGTTGTGGGACTTTGGGCTCAGATAGATGAATTTTCACCTTGTCTTGTCCAAACCAGGGCACCATTCCACTTCCTGAACATTTCAAAACACTAACCCCTCTGCTCTCACCCCTTTCCAAAACAACTTCCCTTTTATGGGCTGTCTTTCCCCAGTAGAATGTCAACTTCTAGACAGTAGAAATTATCTTGAAGGATTTTGTATTTGTAGAAATTAGCACAGTGTCAGGAACATAGTAAGCTATTAATAAATGATTTTTCATTCATTCATTCATTCATTTTTATCCTCTGACCATAGGAGGACAAACTAGAAGAAATGCTGACTGTTTCTATGTTGCAGCAGGTTTTTTTATTATTGTAGTTATTAAATGAATTACATTTTTAATCCATTCTTATTAAAGAGGATAGAATGTGAATTTTTTAAATGTCAATTTTAACAAAACTATGGTTTTAGTAAGACCATAGAAATTCTTTTTAAAAAAAATTCATTAAAAAAAACCTATATTAAGAACCTAATGAAAGGAAGGTCTTTATTGGGGGTACACATGTGGAGACTATACAGTTATCCCTTCCACATTGAGACTTCCCCCATTGTGGTTTGAATACATGACAGGTCAGCATAAGAAATTAAATGGGAACTTTGGGGGAGCTTTGTGGAAGCCACAGAAAACACACGAAGGCCAGAAGATGACACAGGAAAAGTTTAGAAACTCAGAAATGCATAAATATATGTATAGTATTGAATAATATCAACATATTTAACTTTTAATGCCATAAGAATTCAGTCTTCTTCTCTGGTGTGAGGGAGGGCCAAAAATTTTTTTTTGTGAACTTTCCAGATTGTGGGAGTGCAGTGCCCCTAGCTCCCATGATGTGGAAGGTTTAACTGTATAGATCATGGTTTCAAAATCATCAGGGAAAGAAAACTATACAAATAATTATTGTCAACATATGTGTATATGCATATAGTTTGTCTATATCTGTGTGTATATATATGTAAACGTGTACACACACACACACACACACACATATATATATATATATATATATATATATATATATATATATATATACAGATGTACTTCATTTTATTGTGCTTCACATTATGGTGCTTCATATATATTGCAATGTTTTTATTAATTGAAGGTTTTTGGCAACTCGGCATCAAGCAAGTCTAGCAGCACCATTTTTCCAACAGCAGATGCTCACATGATGTCTCTGTGTCATACTTTGGTAATTCTTGCAATATTTCAACCTTTTCATTATTATTATAATATCTGTTATGGTGATCTGTGATCAGTTTTCTTTGATGTTATTACTGTAATTGTTTTGGGTAAACACAAACCAAGCCCATACAAGATGGACAGCTTAATCAATAGCTGTGTATTCTGACTGCTCCACTGACCAACCATTTCCCACCTCTCTCCCTCTCGCCAGGTCTCCCTATTCCCTGAGAAACAACTATATTGAAGAATATTACACAAACTTAGTTGACAAAGCAGCAGCAGGAGTGGTGAGGATTGACTCCAATTTTGAAAGAAATTCCACTGTCTGTAAAATGCTATCGAACTGCATAGCTACTACAGAAAAATCTTTCACAAAAGGAAGAGCCAATTGATGTGGCAAGCTTCATTGCTGTCTTATTTTAAGAAATTGCCACAACCACGCCAAATTGCAAACCACACCTGCTGATCAATCAGCATCCATCAGCATTGAAGGAAGACTCTCCACCACCAAAAAGATTATGGCTCCCTGAAGGCTCAGGTGATGGTTAGCATTTTTAGCAATAAAGAATTTTTAATTAAGGTATATACATTGCTTTTTTAAAGAAATGATACTATTTCACATTTAATAGACTTTAATAGTATAAGCATAACTTTTACATGCATTGGGAAGCCAAAAATATTGTATGACTCACTTAATTGTTATATTCACTTTATTGGGGTACTCTAAAACCAAATCCACAATATCTCTGAGGTACAAACTGAAAAGAAATCTTAACTGTTCCCCCACTCCTTTAGATATTTTTGTCCCTTGAGTTTTTTCAGCTATAATTAATAATAAGTCAAATTTTTATACCTCTCAAGTAAACGAAGCATTTCCCCAACGTTACACGACATTGGAGACCACTGCAATGATCATTGAGTCTATTGAGTCTCAATGGAGCCACTAGGATCCTGAGACTGATGATCTAGCTCCTCCCATTCCCAGATAATGAGGGAATTGAGGGGATTAGGGCAGCAAGGGGTTAACTGTGGGAATGGAGTGAACCACACTGACTCCATCTTATAACTCAATTCTGGAGCTAGCTTAGTTTCTATTCAATTATGGGTCTAGCCAATTTCTGTCTTGTCAGAAAACTTCATTCAGTTATGGGAACTGGGAGAAAACCTTATTGTTTGAACCCAGAAGTCACACACACACACACACACACACACACACACACACACAAACAAACTGATGAAACAATTAAATGATTAAATGACTAAGGCAACAAAAGTTTGAGCTTCTGAGCATATCAATTTATTAATAAATGCATGCCAATTACCTAACAAATCAGAACCAGGCCCCTTCCTCATCTTAAGGCTAGACTCTGAATACAAATGATCTGATTTCTAATTAGAGGAAAGATTAGGGATTTTCCACATCGAGAGGGGCAAGGTAAACAGGTACATTTCCCTGAAATCAAGGCGGGGAAATGGTGTCCATCCCATTTCCCCCCTAAGTGTCTATAAACAATCAAAGGACCATGGAGACAGTAACTGATTTATCAGTATGGGGCCAGTTTTCAGATAAGATAAATAGGTTATTAAAATGTGTAATTGTGAGAAAACTCCTTGGATCAGTCTTTGAATATGACTATTTTTAGTCAGTATAACCTAGGTCCTTGGTTAAGCTCTCCAGACATCGGGGAGAGGTGTTCTACTTTCCCAGCCTTTCAGGACCAAGTTTAAATAATGCAATAAGATTTTCTCCCAATTCCCACAATTGAATGAAGTTTTCTTGTGAGACAGAAATTCCACTAGACCCATAATTGAATAGAAACTAAGCTAGCTCCAGAATTGAGTCACAAGATGGAGTCAGTGTGGTTCACTCAATTCCCACAGTTAATCATTTACTGTCCTAATCCACACAGTTCCCTCAGGAGAAGTTAGAAAAATAGAAGCCATGTGAATGGGGCGGGGCAGGGGTGGAGGGAGAGGGCATGGAATAAAGGTGAGCATTTCAGATAGGTATAAGTAGCTTAGGAGCCTGAAAGAGCCAATGACACCATTACTGCCACCACCAATGTCACTAGCATCAGGGCCCAAACAAGAAAAATATGTTGGAAGTACAGGAACAGACTGGCAGACAGAAGTGGAATTAAAGCTGAAACACCAAGATTAAGAATATCACTAGGGTAAGAAGGAGCCACATGGAGTGGACTCAGAGTTACTAGAATCATTCAGGCTGGTGAGAACAGGCCACCAATCTTTTACTTCTTCACCCTACTTCACTTCATCACTCCTACTCTCTGACTATCTTTTAAAAGCAATCAACCTACTTTTCTAATTTCAGTTAAGAATTTGACTTGTTTTCTGTTCTGCTTCTGGGTTTTTTTTTTGTAGTTTCACTAAAATAAAGCAAATAATCACTGAACTGCTGAACTATGCAGAGAGAAAAGCACACAGGTGATGAAGCAAACAGTAAAGAGATAAGTTTTACAACTGCTGGTATCTTTTTTGGCATGGGAGCTCAGAGCCAAAAACATGAGATTGTTACTGATAGTTTTATAACTGCACTGAACAGTAAGGGGGGAAAAAGCATGAATCTAGATTATTCCTAGGCAAATGCGTTTAGCAATCTTTGGTTCAGGGAAGGTTGTGAGAGAACTGAGAGCTAGTAATAATGAGGTGGCTGGTTCCGGCTCTTCTTTCACTGTCTTCCTAATGTAAAATTGATTAGAAGACTATGCCTTCTAAAGGGAAAAGCCAAGGGAATGATTGGAGAAGTTGTCCCTGTAAAGACATTTTGAGTCTGGGACCAAATACACCCATGCGAAGGTGAGGGTTACATCCCTAGCTTTGTATTACCCAACGTTCTCTTGGGAATAACATCCACCAGAATTCTGTGAAAGTTCAGCAGGTGATGATGTTACCCTGAAAGTTGCACAGGAGGATGAGATTCAGGAGAGAGCCAAAGGAGAAGAAATTGCAGTGGATCCAGGGGTTTTCCCTCAATTGTAGCTTTTCCTATTAGGGCTAACAGACATTGAAGGTTCCCCGGCTTATACGGATGTTGCACTTTAGGGCACTGAGCACTATAATAGCTCCTTGAAGGATGTTTCCCTCCTCAGGCCACGTATAGTTAGAATTTTGGATCTTTTGTAGCAGAATTTAGCAACCCTCTGAGTGTTGCCCCATTCGTGCTAGGATACCACAGCTGTAGAATCCTAAAGATTCACTGGTTCAGTGTCCTCAGGAATACCGGGGGATGTGACAAAATGCTAGGTGTCAAGGTTTTTAGTACCTTCAGTGTTCATCCATTCTAATACGCCTTTTTATTTTTCCTCTAGAATGAGCACCTTTCTCATTTAGGATTAAAGAGCTGGGACCATCTGGATTCATAGATTCTTTTGTTCCTGGAAATGGGGGAAAGGTATTGCTTGTTGATTATGGTACTATGTGCATTATAAAGACTCCGCACCATACCATGAACATTTAGGGAAAATGCCAGGTACCATCTAAGGCATACAGGGAGGAAAAAGATACAAGAAGTGCTTTATGAAATGTGTCCAATACAGCAGCATGCTCCATCATCCTCAAAGAAATAATTATTGACAGCATATGTGGAGACTAGTTTTTATACCTCCTACTGTGGGTTGTGAATTAGTAAGAAAGTTTAAAGTGTCCATGACAAGAGAGAGGTGGCCCAAGAATGAAGTGTGGAGAACCCCACTGGCAGAGAGCAGCTCATGCCCACGATGCATCATCTCAGTAGTTTACGATGTGGTGAAATCATCACTCAGTAATGCAGGAGATTGTAGTTGTAATTGCGGGCAGAGTGCAGACTGTCATCCTGCCAAGAGACTAACCATTAAAAATAGAGTCCTTTTCATGAGATTGTTCCTAGCCACCAAAGGAGAAATTCTTTGATTCCTAGTTCAGACGTGTTCTGGGGCAAGTTTGATTTAGGCTAGTTCAGTAGTTTAGGCTTGCAATTGAAATTAAACAAGACACCCATCTAACATTTAATAAGAGAGGAGTTTCTTTGATAATACCACGGAAAGGACAGGCAGAAATTGTATATCATTGGTTCAAATGGAAGCAGCTCCCCTCACCTACAAATTCACAATGTCACTTCACATAGCCTAAAGAGTGTGTTGACTCTCAGAGCATCAGGAAATATGTCAAGGTGTTCACTTCATTTGTTCAGCTTTTTATGCCATAGGCATCTGGGAAGGTATATCAGAGGTTCAAGCCTTTGTCTCAATTAATTCTTAAGGACAGTTTCATTGTCTTTTTAGTGAAAAAAAAAAACTAATGTAGACTATTTGGAGTATGTATTAACAAACTCCTAGAGGAATAAATAGTGTGTCAGGGAACCAATGTGGAAAAATTGAGGATACTAATGAAAATACAGAAGGGATGACTTTTTATGTAATATACTCTTGCTGATTAAAAAGTGAGTCTATCAGGTCTTAAGTCTTAGAGTACATGCACATGACAATCATTGGTTGAGGCAAGATGGCAGAGAGAAGTGCTGGCAATGAGAGAAATTGTTCCTAATTGGCTCTAGAATGTTTCCTCAACTATGGGCCACTAAGACAAAATGAGAAGCTATCTTAGGTTGCAGTATTGAAGCTTAAGAAACATGTTCCCTAGAATATTCAGTGCTTGGGCAATTACTCATCCAAGATGACCTCCCAATTGTAGAATGCCTAAATGCTTTAACTGTTTGGACCCACATTCATGAGATCTCATTTTCTTTCTGAAATTTAATCAACCAGTTATACAAAACACACATGTGCTCATACACACACATATCTTAGTAATACAAAAAAAATTACCAAAACAGAAATACAAACCAAGTAACAGGAAAATGACAGAAAAAAATACTCTGACCATACAGTTCCCATAAGAAATGCCCAAACAATAAGGATGAAGGTAGTGAGTCCTATTCACCTCCACATCACAACTTAAATCAGTTTGGTCTGAAAGAACAGTAAAATGTACATTAGCATACCTGGAATGCTGCAATCTTTTATATTGAAATCTGTCCTGGGGACTCAGAATTTCATGGTAGCTATTTCCTGGAATCAAAGGTTTGAAACATCTAAGGAATACAAAAGTGAGATCTTGTCCTAATGCTCAAGTCTGGCTCTCTATGAACTAAGGGGATCCCTCAATAAGCCATCAAAGTGATGTCACTTCAATACCTGACAGTCCATCATCAACATGAGGTGGGAGCCACCTCCATGACTACCAGTACCAATAGGAGATGGAGCCCATGGAGAGTGAGGCCTCCTAAGTCATTTCTACTCCTCTCACTTCAAACCTCTTCTGATCTCTCCAAAATCCCCAATCACTCATCTGCTGGGTGGGGGGTGGAGAGGCTGGGGGGGGGGCAGAACTTGTAGCCTCAAGGCCACATGTGGCCCTCTAGGTCCTCAAGTGCAGTCTTTTGACTGAATCCAAACTTCACAGAATAAAGCCCCTTACTAAAAGACTTTGTTCCATAAAACTTGGACTCAGTCAAAAAGTCACACCTAAAGACCATGGCCTCAAGGCCACAGTTTCCCCACCCCTGTGGCTAGCCCCTTGTGTGATTTCCTTTATCTGCTGAGCTTTTGTGCAGAATTTGGTGGGATATAGTTCAAAAGAGAACAGGGTTTCATCCATATCCAAAGATATCTCTCCTCCTTACGCATAGAGAGGGAGCCAAGATGATACAAAAATATGGGTGTCCTCAAGGAATTTATATCACGTTGAAAAAATACATGTATACAGAAAGATAAATAAAAGGCAAATTTGGTGAAAGAAAACTCTTTCCATTCTGACTTGCCTTAACTTTGACCATAATGCCTTTGGGTTTCTCAGATCAAAGACAAGGCAGACTTGTATCACATATACATGGACCTCAGCCAGGAGTAGAGATAAGCCAGTTCCTCAGCCACGTTCTCAATAGTAATTAATGCTATTAAGTTGATGAGTATTGAGTTAATAGCAACAAGAGAAAGAGAAACCCAAATAATGATAATTATAAGCATTCCCTTTGGTGGGGTGGAGAGAGCAGACACCATGTACATGAAGGATAGCAGGGAGCAAGGTCGATCCCTCCTCCCTCATCCTGCTCCATCTCTCTTCATTAAAAAACTTTTTATATCTATCTTGAATCTCTCTCCTCTTCCTCCTTCTTATTTTTAAAGGATGCTACTAGAGGAGGTACAGAGAGCCTCTCCAAGCAAAAAAAAAAAAAAAACAACCTCCCAATGCATTTCCTTGTCTAGTGCTTCTAGCCCCCTCTTTACACTCTCAGGCTACACTTCTCAGAATTAAATGAGTTAACATATGTAAAGTGCTTTACAAATGTTAGAGTACCATATAAATTCGAGGTATGATTAGCTATAATTAATTCCATGGCAGGGAGCAGGACTCCATAGTCTTAAAGGTGGCAGCTGCTAGATGCCTGTGACACGGATCCCATAGGCCAAACAGCTTACATTGGTGTACTCTCTGATTAAAATGCTTTCTCCTCAGCTCCCTGGAAGACAAATCAACAGTGGCAGCTAGATGTTAATGTAGTGACCTGCTTAATTAAGAATATGAGTTATTCTGAAAAAAAATCTTCTTAATATATTTGATCATTTATCAAACTAATAAAGTGATTCTATTGAAAATCTAAAAATGTTCAAGTTTACATTCCTTTTCTAACTGTGATAGCCTATGTATGATCATCATAATAATGCCGTGCATTTATTTGCATAGCAATTTACAATTTATAAAGCACTATAAATGTATGGAGCTTTATAAATTATAAATCACTATACAAATGTAAGCACTTTATAAAAGCACTCTGACTGAATGAATGAAAGCACTTTCACATACATTATCTTATTTGATCATAATAACTTTGAGAGGGAGCTAGGGTAGGTATTATTATCAGTTATTTCTCCTCTCTGAAGCTTAGACATTGAGATTGGTTCAAGGTCATAAAGTTAGTAAATCATTGAGCCAGAACTTAAGGTCTAAAATGAAATTATCTCATAGAAATTCATAGATTGCTAGAGCTGGAATGGACTTTAGGAATCACCTCATCTAACTACTTGATTTCACATATAAAGAAACTGAGGCCCAATGAGGCGATGTGACTTACCCAGTGTAGCACAGCTAGTTTGTGGAATAGCTGGTACTTGAAACCATGCCTGGCTCAATTAAGAATAAGACGAGAAAATTCTGGGAAGATCTCAGAGTAAGTCAGAAAATTCCAAGTCCTACAGATTTCCCCCACAAATAAGACAAAATAGTGCCTCAGGGTGAACATAGAGCTGTAAAAGTAAACAAGAGTTGGGGCAGAACAGTGTTTCTGGCCCAATGCCCCTGGGATAACCAGAGAAGATCCACAGAAAAATCCCAGCACCGAGATTTGGTCCCCGTGAAGTCTAAACACTTCCGGGCTAGTTCCTCTGAAACAGCAAGAAGCGAGCCCTAGCTGGGTTGGGGGGTAGCCTCAGCCCCAGCCACAGGAATTTTCACCTCCTAGACAGTGTGGGGAGTTGGGTGCCTGAGCAAACCTCTGTTGATAAGGGACTCCAGGACCAGCTGTGCTGCTGAGATGTGGCTCTGGGAGAGAAGGAACCAGCACACACCTGGGGATTATGGAAGCAGTGGGGTGGGAATGCCCCTGACTGCAAACACTTACAGCAGAGCGGAGTTCCTGGTTTCAGTTCTAGACAAGAGCAGAGTACTGAAGGTGGTCTAAGCCAAAGGCACCATCCCCCATACCCTAGGACTAAAGGTAATTACAACAAGTTGCTATAAGTTTAAAAAAAATGAGCAGGCAAAGGAGAAAGAACACAACTGTAGAAAGTTACTACAGAAATAGAGACAAACCAGGGTTCCTCTTCAGAGGAGGATGCTGAAACAAAAACAATCCTCTCCTACCCCAAAGAGTAATGTCAAGTGGTCACCTGCCCAAAAAATTTCATAGAAGAACTTAAAAAAAGACTTTAAAAACAAATGAGAGAGATTGAGGAAAAGTTTAAAAAAAAAACAATCCAAGAAAAACAAGATTATGAAAAAAAAAGTTAACCAATAGGAAAAGACATCCAGAATCTTAAGGAAGAAGGTGACTCTTGAAAATTAGAATTAGGCAAGGGGAAGCCAAAAAATTATGAGACCAAGAAATAATAAAACAAAATATAAAGAATGAAAAAACAGAAGAGAATATGAAACATCTCTTAAGAAAAAGAACTGATCTGTGGAACAGATCAAGAAGAGAAAACATAAATATTACCAGATTACCTGAAAGCTGCAATCCAAAAAAAGAATCTTTTTTAAAATTAATTTATTTTAGTTTTCAACATTCAGTTCCACAAGTTTTTGAGTTCCACATTTTCTCCCTCTCCTTATCCTCCCCCCCAGACGGCATGCAATCTGATATAGCCTCTACATATACATTCACATTAAACATATTTTCTCCTTAGTCATGTTGCAAAGAAGAATTATATCCAATGGAATGAACCACAAGAAAAAAGAAACAAAAAAAAGGAGAGAGAGAGCATGCAAATAGTATGCTTCAATCTGCATTCAAACTCCATAATTCTTTCTTTGCTGGGATATCATTTTCCATCACGAGCCTTTTGGAGTTATCTTAGAACCTTGCATTGCTAAGAAGAGCCAAGTCTATCAAAGTTAGTCATCGTATATTTTTCCTTTTTTGAAATTTATTTTAAACGTAAATATACAGTAAGAAAAAAAGAAACATAAACTTAAATACTGAGACCTAAACATAAAATAAGAAAAGAAGAAAAAAGGATTATAATAAAATATAAGAATAGGAGCTATTCTAAAAGAAACCAGAAATAAAAATGAAATCAACAAACTTTATGATGCCTAATATTTTTTCTACTTCACTCTGCTGCTCCCCTGAGCCCAAGGTTTCCACAATTCTTATTTTATTTACCAGCTTATCCTTATTTGTAAGAATAAGTATTAGGGCCAGGCTTGGCAGAATATTATTATAATGTCTGCCAAGTGGGAGGTTGAGGCTGTTGGCTTGATGGAGTTAGAGAATTCTGAGTAAGGCTAAAGGTAATGGAATAACTATATTGAGTTTTGTACAACATGGTAATTCCCCAGGAGCAGCCTGGGGGAAGGGAAGGGGAGAGGCGTAAGAATGGTGAATCAACCCAGGTCAGAAAAATGGAGCAGGTTTAAGGTCCTATGCCTATTAGTTTGGAGATTGGGTCCCTGAGTGGTCCTTGTATTTCCAACGTGGATGAGGTAA
The DNA here is from genome assembly GCF_011100635.1 of Trichosurus vulpecula. Taxonomy (NCBI): domain Eukaryota; kingdom Metazoa; phylum Chordata; class Mammalia; order Diprotodontia; family Phalangeridae; genus Trichosurus; species Trichosurus vulpecula. The sequence continues at coordinate 421,899,044 of NC_050576.1, forward strand.
GGGAACCCAGTCTTCAAAAAAAAAGATCCAAAATGGCAGATCCTGAATTTCCCAATCCAGGTCTAATTACTGTATGCATGGAATCCCTTATACTACAGTAGGCTGTAATCATAGTAATAACTACCAGCACTTTAAGATTTGCAGAATCCTTTGCATGCATTATGTAGTTTGAGCCTCACAACAACTCAGGAAAGCAGGTGCTTTTCTTATCTTCATTTTATAGACGAAGAATCAGTCTGAGAGAGATCTGCACCCTGGGCCTTTCAGAGCAATTCAATTTTTTAAAGTCCTAACGTGTACAAAGTGTTGTGCTCAAATACTGAGTGTACAAAGAAGAATTTAATGTGGTCCTTGCTTTCAAGAAAGCTACACCAAGTAAGGGAAGTAAGACATACACAAATAACTCCAATTCAAATTTTAACATGTTAAATGTATAGGAGAGGCTAAAAATGCTAGAAATCCCTTTCTTCCCTACTCTTTCCCCATCACTCAGTTTCATCTTCTTTTCCATCCCTCTATTTTTTCACTTATCTTCTTTCTACTACTGTTTCTTCACCAAAACTTGAGCAATTGGCATATGGTGTGTGGATTATAAGGCAAAGAAGAGCTGGCAGGTAGTGTATTTGGGATTTACGCCTGTAACAACAATGTTGCTAACAGCCGTTGTGGGGGTAAAAGACCAACACGACCAACATCAAGGGCACACAGAAGGTCTGCCAGCACAGGTCCTTTGATCTGCTTTTCTAAGGAAAGAAACGTTAAGGGGTTAATAATCTCATTTTAATTAAACACACATATACCATTCACTTAGTTCAGGGGGGAAAAGCCAGCACCTTGAATTTAGGAGAGAATACAAACAGAAATCACAAGCATACATTGCATAAACAGAGCAAATAAACATGAATCAGCAGACAGGCTTCTAACTGTCTGTCCAAGCAAAACACCAACAGTTACCAGAGAGAGAAGCATCAACATCTGGGTTTTCAAAGTCGGAGGGGCTGCTTCAACGGCTTGCTTACCCAGAGTCTTGTCACCAATACTCTTTCAATGAGTGTGCCCCCAAAGGCAAAACACTAACCTCTGAGTTTATACACTTCTTCAGGGTCAAAGTATGTCACAACCTTCTTGTGACTTAAGTAACACACACCACATATAGAGGGTCAGAGGGTGGAACTAGACCTTCCCTTGATGTAAGCAGGTCATCAGACTCCCTATTCAATCAAAGAATCCTTAGTGCTGAGAAGCACTCCAAAACAAAGACAACCAAAAAATCGACTTTGCTTGCCATTACGTTTGAAAAGCAAAATTCATCAAAGGTACTTGATTACCTCCGCATTCTAAAAGAGAAAACAGTAAAAAAAAAAAATCCCACCCTAATTACTATAACAATACCCAAAGAACATTCTTGCTCCTTTATCTTTTCTTAGGACAAACCTTAAAGGAACCTCAGAAAACAACTAGTCCAACCCATCACTGTTCAAAAATCTGCTCTAACATAGCATTCCACCTACTTAACCAGCTTACATTTGAAATAAGGGGAAACTCACTACCTCTTAATTCAGCCTGTTCTATTTTGGGACAAATTTATTCATTATGAAGTGGGTTTTGTTTGTTTATTAATAATAAAATTGGGAAAACAGGAAAGCAGTCTGGCAGAAACTAGAAATAGATAACCTTCTCATGCGGTATACCAAGATAAGCTCTAAAAATAAACATTATTTAGACATTAAGCATGATGTCATTAACAAATCAGAATATCAGGGAAGAAATTATCTGTCAGATCTATCAATAGATGAATTTGGTTTCATGACCAAACAGATAATAAAGAGGGTCACAAAAGGTAAAATGGACAATAATTATTACCTTATGTAATCAATTTAAAAGTTTTTGCACAAAAAAGCCAAAGCAGCCAAAATTAAGAGAGATATAGCTAAATGGAAAGACGAAGGAAATCTTTGCAGCTAATTTCTCTGACAAAGATCTGATTTGCAAAATGATTGAAATTTTTAAGATTAAATGCCATTCCTCAATTGGTAAGTCATCAAAGAAATATAAATAGACAACTTTTAGAGGAAGAAATCTAAGCTATCATTATCTGTATAAAAATGTTGTTAGCCACAAATAGAGAAACAAAAATGAAAACAACTTCAAGCTTTCACTTCATACCATTCAGATTCGATAAAAATAGAAAAGAAAATGACAGATTTGGGAGGGGCTGTGCGAAAATAGGTACATTGATGTATTATTGGTATAACAGGGATCTAGCCATCCTGGATAGCAATTTGTAACTATGACGCCCCAAACTGTTAAACTGTACTTACCTTTTGACCCAGTGATAAACTTACTTGGTCTATACCTCAAAGAGATTTTTTTTTAAATGGAGGAAAAGAACTCATTTGTACAAGGAAAATATTTGTAGCAACTTTTTTGTGGTAGCAAAGAATTGAAATGTGTACGCATCAATTAGATAATGGATGAATAAGCAAGATCTGTAATTTTTAAATTTGGGGGGGAGCTATTTTTTTTCTTTTATATAAATGATCCTTGTCAATGGTGACAGGAATGAAACCTGATCTTCATCCATTTTCCTTCAGAATTCATTCCTTTGGGGAAGCATTAATATTGACTTCATGGGCAGTGATTTGGCCAAATAGTAAAATACATTTTATCAAGTGGAGGTACACACATACACACACATGTATGTATGTGTTTGTATATGTATAACATATATACACACATTCTTTAAATATATATATGTTAAGAATTTAAAGAATATATATATGTATGTATATACCCACACACATTTGTGTGTGGGTACATATATATGCATATATACGTGACTTTATTTCTTTAATCACTTTGTCCTAGTAGAATGAAGCTCTTTGCTGATAGTTCATTTAGCATATCATAACCTTAAATTTGTTTTGTTTCATTCTCCATAGCACTATGATAATATAATGTCCACTGTAGCTATTGTCTTCATGAAATTAAATGTTAGTTTTCCAAGTAGATTTGAAAAATGTAGATGTGATCCCTTTAAAATGATGCAAGACTGGCTATATTGAGCCAGCAAGAGGAAGATGTTATGGAGAGTTTTCTATATTTAATGAAGCACTTCATCATCTGAGAATATGGTCCAAGAAATCTATAATCCAATTGCTTTAAAGCCCAAATTTTGTTGTGGCAGAATGAATTAACTTAACAATACCCAGAAACTAAGTTTGCTTCCCTAAGAAATAATGATGAGAATGAAATTTATTATTGTATCTTCTTTCTGCATCAAGGTTTCTTTCACCAAGGATTTAAGAATTTTATTAACCAACAGCTCATTAGTATGCTTTGAGAAAAACAATACCAACATGTTCTCTGTCACTGAAAAGCATACATTTCTCCTTTGAAATAATTGTGCTACGTCATAGATTGGGAAAGGGAAAACAAGATGAGCCCAAGTTCGATGATGCAAAATGGGTCATTGAATCATTTCCTAAAAGTTCAGATAACAATTTCAGACCAATTATGTGCTAGTTAAATGCGCTGAGTCTTTAGGAGATATACCAGGTACTAGAAAGGGTGCACTCAACGGTTGCTATTTTGTCATTTCATTGGTGGCATAGATTCCAAAAATCCAAATTCAATTTCCCAAATGGTAAAAAAAATCCAAGAAACATATGTCCAAGTATATTTTGCCATAGATCCTTCCAAAATGTCATTCAAAAAATAATATTTTGTACATGTTACTCTTTTCTTGAAAGTTTGAGGAAAAATAAAATAACTTTTTTCTTTTTAAAAAAACAAGGGAAAATTTCATAACATAATTTCCAATTTTCACCCCAATCGAAGATAAATGGTAGTTTTAAATTCTTTCCTGTTAACAGATTTACTAAGTCATGACATTAAACAGACTTGTTTTTAATCTAGTACCACTTCATACTATCCTGGCAGAAAATACTCTAATACAATTTTATTAATAATATGGTCCATATTTCTAAAAGAGTCAGAAATATTTATGTAGCACACACTGCAGAACATGGTTTTCATCATATTTGAAAATCTAGCTAGCTAGATTCCAAGGAAAGAAATAACATACGGTGTTCTGGGGGGTGGAGCCAAGATGGTAGCTGAAAAGCAGGGACTAGCATGAGCTCCCTGCCAAGTTCCTCCAAAAACCTATAAAAAATGGCTCTGAACCAATTCTAGAACTGCAGAACCCACAAAACAGCAGAGGGAAGCAGGGCTCCAGCCCAACACAGCCTGGATGGTCTCTGGGTGAGGTCTATCCTGCACAGAGCTGGGATCAGAGCAGAGCAGAGCCCAGCGTGGGCGGTGTGGGCCAACCAGACCAAGAGCTGGGCAGAGCGTGCCCTAGCACCCTGAATCAGTGAGCTGCAGCAGTCACCAGACTTCTCAACCCACGAACACCAAAGACAACAGAGAAGATTAGAGGGAAAAGCTGCAGGAGTGGAAGGAGTTCACTGTTCGGCTACCACCCTGGGGGTAGCAGAGATGGGCAGCTAAAGGAGCTACAGCTTCAGTTGCTTCCTGCCCCAGGCCCACCTGGTAGGAGGAATTAAGTGGCAGATCAGAGCAGGAGTGCACGGCCTGCTGAAGATCTAAGCCCAGTCCGCGTTGGGGGTTCTTCGGGAAGGAGGAGGGCTGGTGTGGCAGAGCTGGTGCATCCCCCCAAGTTTGGAACATAGAACTTTTTAGTCTAAAAGCAGTCATACCCCCCTGAAAAACTCAGGGGTCAAGTTACTTGGTTGGGAATATGGCCAGGCAGCGAAAATGCACCCAGATTCAGTCTCAGACTTTGAAATATTACTTTGGTGACAAAGAAGACCAAAACATACAGACAGAAGAAGTCAACAAAGTCAAAGAACCTACAACAAAAGCCTCCAAGAAAAACATGAACTGGTCTCAGGCCATGGAAGAGCTCAAAAAGGATTTGGAAAAGCAAGTTAGAGAAGTAGAGGAAAAATCAGGAAGAGAAATGAGAAGGGTGAGAGAAAACCATGAAAAAAAAGTCAATGACTTGCTAAAGGAGACCCAAAAAATGCTGAAAAATACACTAAAGAAAACAACACCTTAAAAAATAGAGTAACTCAAATGGCAAAAGAGTTCCAAAAGGCCAATGAGGAGAAGAATGCCTTGAAAGGCAGAATTAGCCAAATGGAAAAAGACCACTGAAGAAAATACTACCTTAAAAATTAGATTGGAGCAAGTGGAAGCTAGTTACTTGATGAGAAATTAAGATATTATAAAACAGAACCAAAGGAATGAAAAAATGGAAGACAATGTAAAATATCTCATTGGAAAAACCACTGACCTGGAAAATAGATCCAGGAGAGATAATTTAAAAATTATTGGACTATCTGAAAGCCATGATTAAAAAAAAGAGCCTAGATATCATCTTTCAAGGAATTATCAAGGAGAACTGCCCTGATATTCTAGAGCCACAGGGCAAAATAGAAATTGAAAGAATCCATCGATCGCCTCCTCCAATAGATCCCAAAAAGAAATCTCCTAGGAATATTGTTGCCAAATTCCAGAGCTCCCAGATCAAGGAGAAAATGCTGTAAGCAGCCAGAAAGAAACAATTTGAGTATTGTGGAAACATAATCAGAATAACCCAAGATCTAGCAGCTTCTACATTAAGATATCGAAGGGCTGGGAATATGATATTCCCAGCTAGGATTAAAACCAAGAATCACCTACCAAGCAAAACTGAATATCATGCTCCAAGGCAAAATATGGATTTTTAATAAAATAGAGGACTTTCAAGCTTTCTCAGTGAAAAGACCAGAGCTGAATAGAAAATTTGACTTTCAAACCCAAGAATCAAGAGAAGCATGGAAAGGTAATCAAGAAAAAGAAATTGCAAGGGACTTACTAAAGTTGAACTGTTTTGTTTACATTCCTACATGGAAAGATGATGTGTATGATTCATGAGACCTCAGTATTAGGGTAGCTGAAGGGAATATTCATATACATACATGTGAGTGTGTATGTATGTATGTGTGTGTATATATATATATGGAGAGAGAGAGAGAGAGAGAGAGAGAGAGAGAGAGAGAGAGAGAGAGAGAGCGGGCACAGGGTGAGTTGAAGACGAAGGGAAGATATCTAAAAGAAATAAAATAAAATTAAGGGGTTAGAGAAGAATATATTGAGAGAGGGAGATAGGGAGAGATAGAATGGGGTAAATTATCTCACATAAAAGTGGCAAGAAAAAGCAGTTCTGTAGGAAGAGAAGAGAAGGCAGGTGAGGGGGGAATGAGTGAATCATGCTCTCATCAGATTTCACCTGAGGAGGGAATACCATACATACTCAATTGGGTATCTTACCCCACAGGAAAAAAGGAGATAAAAAAGGGGGAATGATAGAAGGTAGGGCAGATGGGGGTGGAGGTAATCAAAAACAAACACTTTCGAAAGGGGACAGGGTCAAGGGAGAAAATTGGATAAAGGGGGATAGGTTAGGAAGGAGCAAAATATAGTGAGTCTTTCACAACATGAGTATTGTGGAAGGGTTATACATAATGATACACATGTGGCCTACGTTGAATTGCTTAACTTCTTAGGGAGGGTAGGTGGGAAGGGAAGAGGGAGAGAATGTGGAACTCAAGGTTTTAAAAACGGATGTTCAAAAACAAAAAAAAAAGTTTTTGCATGCAACTAGAAAATAAGATACACAGGCAATGGGGTGTAGAAATTTATCTTGCCCTGCGAGAAAGGAAGGGAAAAGGGTATGAGAAGGGAGTAGGGTGACAGAAGGGAGGGCTGACTGGGGAACAGGGAAACCAGAATATACGCCATCTTGGAGTGGGGGGGAGGGTAGAAATGGGGAGAAAATTTGTAATTCAAACTCTTGTGAAAATCAATGCTAAAAACTAAATATATTAAACAAAAAAAAGAGGGCTCCATAAAAAAAGAAATAACATACATTTATGTATACATGTGCAGAAATCTATACAGAAACTTGCTTTTCTGTAAGATGATGTGCTCAGATGGAGAGAAAAGCTTGGCTTAGGACTTTTAAAAAGAATAAATTTAATGAAAAACAAACAGATCACAAAAACAGAACTGAAAAGCAGTTGATAGAATTTAAGGGAAAAATCTTCAACCTGTTGTGGACTAAAACCATCTTACGTACGAAATCCATTGTTTTCAACATAATATCTATAAACCCAGAATAATCTTAACTGTTTTTATTTTTCCCTCCCAGAATAAAGGCAGCTAAACCAAATTCTATTGCATAATTAGGAGACTCTGTAATGTTCCCAGCTATTATAGGAGGATCAGCTAGCCCACACAGAACAGAACAGTTTTTCTTAAAAAGGTATTGAAACTATCCTTGAAACTTAAGTGGTCCAAGGGACTAAGGCTACAGTGATGTAGCTTCCTGGTGGCCCAAATAAAATAGTCAGTTTATGAAAAGTCATGAGCTCTTCCTTCACACTTGAGGTGTCATGCTGTTATCTTTGCTAAATATCCTTTCCATGCTATGATTACTTAATCATCATTTTTTAAAACTACTAAATGGTATGCAAGTGCCTCATTTCATTTTAATCTTGAACCTGAGCCAGCAAACAGGCCTGAATCAAACCTGGCTTAAAATATTTGGACATAATTGGAAGGATTGAAATGACTTCCTTGAAGTAGGGAAAGTATAAGGCAGAAGATAGTGAACCAATTCAACTCTACAGTGTCCTCTTTTCTTGATTCCCAAGTCCCCTTATCATATCACTGATTAATCCCAGCCAAGCCTCAGCTTTGGTTCACCCCTACATTGTATTGCCTTCATTCTAACACCTGTGCTGGTGAACAAAGGTAGAGAAAATCACAAAATCATTCTGACTGAGTCCACTACAAATTTATATTACATAATGTCAACTGGGCCCTCACTGCTGCTAGGCAATCCTACTAAAACTCCCTTATCAGCTCACCATCCCATTCTCAGCAGTGGCTCTCCCAAATCTTTTCACCCTTACTCAAACCTCCTATAGCTCTCTCTCAGATGAGAACCTTGTCTCGTATTTTATAGAAAAAAAAATTGAAGCCATTGGCCATGAATTTTCTTTTCTCTCCTCTTCCTCATCTCCTATATCTCAGGTTTCTTCTTCTACTCGTGCCTCCTTTACTCCTGCCTGACACGATGAAATGGCCTTACTTCTTACCAAGGCTAGTTCTTCTACTTGTTCAAATGACCCTACTCCATCCCATCTGCTCCAACAGGTAACCACCTCTGTCATCCCCATTCTTTCTTTTATTTTCCCTGTCTATTGGCTCATTTCCTACTGCCTAAAACCATACCCATGTCTCCCCTATCCTGAAAAAAACCCTTATTGACCCTTTCATTCCTATTAACTGCCATGCTAAATCTCTTTTGCCCTTTGTAGCTAAACTTCTTGAAAAGGCTATCTACCATAGGTGCCTCCACTTTCTCTCTCACTCTCTTCTTAACCCCTTACAATCTGGCTTACAACCTTATCATTCTACCAAAACCGCTCTCCAAAGTTACTAATGATCTTAGTTGCCAAGTCCAATGGTCTTTTCTCTATCCTCATTCTTCTTCGACCTCTTTGAAGCCTTTGCCACTATTGATCACCCTTTCCTCTTTGATATTTTCTTCTGTTTGGCAGGGGAAGGGGAGGGGGAGACACCCAGTTTTCCTCCTACCTCTCTGACCACCCCTTCTGTCTCCTTTGCTGGATCCCCCTCCAGAGCGTGCCCTCTCACCGTAGGTGTCCCTGAGGGTTCTTTCCTAGGTCCTCTTCCCTTCTCCCTCTTTGCTACTTCATATGGTGATCTCAACATCTTCCATGGATTTAAGTACCATCTCTGTGCTGGTGATTCTCAAATCTACCTTTCTGGTCCTATCTCTCTTCTGATCTCCAATCTCACATCCCCCAACTGCCTTTCAGACATCTTGAATTTCATGTCTAGTAGACATCTTAAACTCAATTTGTCCAAAGCTGAACTCAAAATCTTTCCCCGTAAATACTCCCTACCTCCTACCTTCCCCACTACGCCAGCATCCTCCCAGTGCCTCAGGTTTGCAACTTAGGAGTCACCCGGAATTCTTTACTATCTCTCACATCCAAGCTGTCGCAAAGGCTTGCTGATTTCACCTTTGCAACGTCTTTCAAATGCATCCCCTTCTCTCCTCTGACATTGCCACCATTGCAGCGCAGACCGTGGTTATTGCAATAATTTGCCAGTGGGTCAGCCCACCTCGTCTCTCCCCATTCCAATCAATCCTCCATTCAGCCACTAAAGTGAGTTTCCTAAAACACAGGTCCAGTCATGTCTCCTCCCTACTCAGTGAACGGCAGTGGCTTCCTATTTCCTCCAAGAACAAATACATAATGCTCTGTTTGGCGTTCAAAACTCTTCATATCCTTTGAAGTCTCCTTGTACTTTACTCTAACACATACTCTTTGATCCAGTGACCCTGGTCTCCTTTCTGGTCTATGAACAAAACAACCCATCTCTTGGCTCAGGGCATTCTTTCCAACAGTCCTCCATGCCTGGCATACTGTCCCTCCTCTTCTCTGACTCTTCTCTCACTTCCTTTAAGTCTCAACTACAATCCTACAATCCAAATACAATCCTAATTACAAAAATTCCATAGGAAGTCTATCCCCAAACCTCTTAATTCTAGTGCCTTCCTTCCCCTCTGTACATAGCTTGCTTTGTATATATTTGTTTGCATGTTGTCTCCCCCATGAGGTTACAAGCTCCTTGAAGGCAGGAACATTCTTTTACCTCTTTTTTTGTATCCTTAGTGCTTAGCACAGTGCCTGGCACGTAGTAGGTACCTAATGAATATTCATTGATTGATTTGTTGATAGAGACAGTTATGAATTTATCTTTTGTGTGTATTCTGTTTCCAAATAAATACGCCATGACTCTGAAAAATACTTCTTCCTGTTCAGTCATTTTTCAGTCATATCTGACTCTCTGGGACCCCATTTCGGGTTTTCTTGACAAAGATATTACAGTGACTTGTCACATTTTTCGCCACCTCACTTTATAAATGAGGAAACTAAGGCAAACAGTCACACAGCTAGGAAGTATCTGAGGTCAGATTTGAATTCAGGAAGATGAGCATCCAACATCCTATCCACTGTAACATCTAGCTGCCCTATAAAAAAAATACTAGAAATTGTCATTTGTTGAAATTTGTATATTTTTTGTTTTTGGAGGTGATAGTTAACTCCAGGACCACCAGCCTGGCCCTCACTCACTAAAGACCCATGTTTGGGCATTGTCTAAGAATTGTGCTGAATGAACTGCCTGGAAATTTTTATGTAGTAGGCTATTAAGAACTGTGCTGTGTGGACTTTTTTGGGACTCTGGCACAAAGCACAGGAGGAGGCCCCCTTGAAAAGACAATGCATGATCCTTTTCGTGAGCCCAGAGACATGCTCTGAATTGGGGTTATGAGCAGGATGTGCTGGAGCCAGATCATGAGAGATGATTGTTAAATTTTCGGTGTGAGTATTTATACCTCAGAAATTGGCAAAGACTACAAATCAGGGTTTGTTCATTTGTTGATTGTCTAGACAATCAAGTGATGGAGAAATATTAATAATGCAGATTAAACTTTAAATGCGTCATGCATACATTTCTTTCCCCTCAGAACTGGTTCTTAAACATTCTTCACTCACCTCTGGATATGGGGAAAAAAACTCAATGAACTCTAGTTGATTTGCTGAAGACAGAGTTGGGCTATATAAATTTTAAAAGAGAGACAACTTCTACTCTCCCTCTTGAAAATTGTAATTCTCTTTCTCCTTGAACTTCCAGTGAGAGGTAAGTGAGGGGTCCCTGTTGACTAGGACTTGGTGTAGGATAGGAGTGGGGAACCTACAGCCTTGAGGCTACATGTGGCCCTCTAAGTCCTCAAGTGCAGCCCCTTTGACTGAATCCAAACTTCACAGTCTGGGATTGTTCTGCGGCCTTGAGGCCACAGGTTCTCCAGCCCTGGTGTAGGGCCCGGGCACCATTTCCCACTCCAGCAGAAATGACAATTGCTGCTACAGTCTTTTTACTAGCCTAAAGGAGTGTGGTTGACTCTTTCATCTCTTTCTGTCACATAGATAAGCAATCTTGAAATGGCTATTTCTGGCCTTGGTAGCACTTTATGAATTTTAGATGTCAGGAGGAGACAGTGCATGGTACTGACATAAGGGAACAATATTTTGGCACTAAAATGTGATCAGGTCCTGGGGACAGGGGACTGTAGTCCAATGCAATGCTCAGGTCCTGGCACAAAGGGGACCACAGTGGAGCAGCAGTTGGCCCTGCATGTAGTGTCATGGGCAGCAATGGGCAACAGAGTAGACAATGGCTCAGGTCCCATCAGTTGCTGGGTGAGCAGCATCAACTAACTATAGTAGGAACAGATTGAGCAGCTACACTGGCCCTCAAAGAGTGGGCACTGGCATTGGCAATGGTATAGGTAGGCCTATCAAAGCCTTACTGTAAAGGTCCTTCTACTTTGCAGCTGGTATAATACCCTATGGTCAACAAGCAACTCATTCTGGGGAAACGTTTAGAGGACTGAGAGACAGAGCTGTTAGGACATTTCTTGCTTTCTGATGGGTAAGGGGAGAGGGGGAGGAGGCACTCAAATTGTCTTCCTAAGCCCAAGAGAAGAAGTGGGGTAGCGATTTTAAACACAGGCTCCCAGACTCCCAGGGTTGGGTAAGTCTTGGCTGATAGGCTGGGGAATGTTGAGAATGGGAAAGGAGTATACAGAGAGGCTGTAATGTTAATACAATTTGAAGCTCCTCCCATCCATTAAGAGCCCCCCCCCCCCACTTGTCTGAGTCACATGAGCTTGTGGTAGGAGGAGCTTGCTGAAGAGGTGGAGCAGGAAGGGGTGGAGCAGGAAGGGTGGGACAGGAAGGAGAGGAGCAGGAAGGAGAGGAGCAGGAAGGGGTGGAGCAGGAAGGGTGGGGCAGGAAGGGTGGGGCAGGAAGGGGTAGAGGAGGAAGGAGAGGAGCAGGAAGGGTGGGGCAGGAAGGGTGGGGCAGGAAGGGTGAGGCAGGAAGGGTAAGGCAGGAAGGGGTGGGGCAGGAAGGAGAGGAGCAGGAAGGGTGGGGCAGGAAGGGGTAGAGGAGGAAGGAGAGGAGCAGGAAGGGGTGGAGCAGGAAGGGTGGGGCAGGAAGGGTGGGGCAGGAAGGGTGGGGCAGGAAGGGTAAGGCAGGAAGGGGTGGGGCAGGAAGGAGAGGAGCAGGAAGGGTGGAACAGACCTGAGAGAAAGTGAGACAGAGTAGTCAGATCTGAGAGAGAGAAAGACACAGAGCAGCCGCTAGTGTAAGTGAGAGAGGGAGTGATGTTTGCCTTTTTTTGTGGCAAGGCTTGAGGATGGTGGCGCCCCCTGCATTTGATAATATGTATAGATTTCTTTGTTGCTACGGTGGATTTGGCTTTCTGGTGTTTGAATAAATGTTTTAGTTTCACCTTCAATGAAGATAGTCCGTTATATTTTGTGATTTAGAACTATGTTGGATTGGCCTGTTCATAGCAGCTGAAGCCACTCTGGGTGTCTCATTGGCACCAAAGGGTATAGATGCAATAGGCTAATAACTATTTAATTTCCTTATTGCCGATGACCTTGATCCTGATGAGGTTGTGGCTTTGGAATTTCTGGTCCAGTTGGTGCTCCGTTTTAATCGGGTTTTTTTGGGATACCCCCTCCCCTCATGAAATGCAAAGACTTGGCACCATCATTATATGGTTCAAAATGGGACTTGGTCCTTCTAAAAGGGGCACAACACCATAGATTCAAAACTAGAATGGAGTCTCAGAGGGCATTTAGTCTACCTTTCCCATTTTACAGATGAAGAAACTGAGGTTAAGTGATTTGCCCAGGATCACACAGCATCTGAGGATGGACTTAAATTTAGGTCTCCCTGACTAGTTGAGAGTTGAGATCTGGGAGTTATTGACCTACATTAGCAAATGGCTACAGCCTTCTTCCCTCTTTCATAGCCACTAGGTGGTGGGGGAAGGGATAAAAATCCCTAAAAAAATATTCTTTGAGGTACAGAAGGGTCACTTCTGTATTCTTTCCTTTGTGTCACACAATGGGGAAAATCTCTGAGTTTTATGTTTTCATCTCCTAGCACCTATCTCTCAAGGTTGTCGTCTGGCCCAAAAGTTCCTTTGCCATCGGCTACTCTGACTCTATCTAAAGCTTCACCCTTTGCTATGGCTCTCTGCCCACCAAGGTACAGTGTCTTGTTCTTTCTTTTATTGTTGCTTATTAACCTCCACACCTCTCCCATCCTGTGAGACCATCCAGGACACATGCCTGCAGCTAATCACGCAACTTTGGTTCAATTGTTAAACCACCCAACAGCTGCAGCCTAGCTGGTGAAAAGCATTTGCTCCTCTGAGAGTTGTAAGATATCTCTCCCTTGCTCATCTTTTGAAAAGTCTTTCTTTTCTTACTCTTAGCTGTTAGAATTCTATTTAGAGTTCTATAGATTCTATTTGATTCTTCCCAACTCCAGGACACGAATAGTGAGCCTCTGTCCATATTCAATACCTCCCTCTGGTAATAAACACTTTCTGTTTGTCTTTTACCTCTTGAAATTCTCTGTTCTCTTCTCCCCCAGCAGCCAGTATTGCAAATTGACCCTAAACTCTGGCAAGCTTTGAGAAAGCATCAGAAATACTAAAGATTTGAGCTCATGACCTCCTTCCAAAATTCTTACAACCATGGCAAAAAAAACCCTTTGTTTTCCTCACATGTAAGTTTTGAAATTTTGCTCATTAGCCTCTAGTTTTCAGGTTTCACTTACTCTCTCATCTTTTTTGAAAACTGGTTAAATATTTGTCCTCTCCCAGGCCTGTGGCACAGGTCCCATACTCCGCAATGTTTCAAATATCATTCAAAGTCATACAACATTCACATTCTCAGCTGCTCTGGGAGTGCAAATGCTATGACTGGGACAAGGGGACAAGACAAGAGAATATAGTATGCTCAGAGAGTGCCTTGTGTTCCAACCCAATGTGTTTTTAATTTAAGTAGTTGAGCAATATGGAACCACTGAAGGATTTTGAGCAGGGGAGGGACAAACAAGCAACTGTGCTTTGGGAAGACTATATGAGGGGAGAGACTTGAGGTACAAGATACTTTGGAACACTACATTTTAGGTGAGGCGTTAAAATCTAAAGAATATCCATGGAGGGTGACTAGAATGATGAAGGGCTAGAGATTGTGCCACATGACCAGATGGCTGGAGGTTTCTAGGGCAGAGAAAAGACTATTTCATTGGATAGGGTCAGGGAGTGAGGCGGTCATCTTCAAATATCTCCAGGGTTAGACTAGTTCTTCTTTGTTCTCAGAAGATAGAGCTAGGAGCAATGGGTGGAAGTTAAAAGGAAGCCAATTTAGACTTGATGTTAAAAAAACAAACTTTCTAACAATTAGAGCTATCCCCAAAAGTGGAATGAACTGCTTCAAGTGGTGATAGGTTTTCTTTTACAGTTAATTTTCAGGCAAAGACTTAATGAGCACTTGCTGGAAACTTATTATTCACATGTGGTTATTGTTCAATCAAATACCCTCTAAAGTTCCTTCAACTCTGTGTGATACTAGAACAGTTAGGAGCTATGAAATTAATTATGAAAATACGCACGATGAGAAGTAATGAATACCTGAACTAAGGAGAGAGATTAAATGACTTGCCCAGGGTCATACAACTAGAAAATGTCAAACTGGATTTGATTGTATATCTCCAAGTCCAGGACTCTATCCACTGCACCACCTGGCTGCCTCGAAAAAAAAAGGAATGGATAATATTTTTCAAAAAGCAAAGAAGCTTAAAATGAAACAGAAAATTACATAGCCTGATAATATAAGCCTAATAATCAATGAGGGGAGAAAAAAAGAGAACATTAAACAAGAGACAGGAATCTGTGGCATCTCTGAAAACAAAAACAAAAAGAAACAAACAAAGATAAGCACAAAAGAGGAAATCCTGAAAATTAGAGGAGAAATAGGTAAGTTCAAAAGCAGAAAGACAATAGAATTGATAAAACTAAAGCCAAGTCCTCTGAAAAGACTAACAAAACTGAAAAACTTTTAGTTAATTTCATTAAACAAAAGGTGAGAAATCAAATCAAAAAAACAGAAAACAAAGTGAAATCACAACAAAACTAGAATAATAATATTGTTAGAACTTACTGTGCACAGTTATTCTTCAACAGACTGAGAAGACAAAATAAATTAAAATTTACCTTCAAAACTATGTAATGCCAAACTGACAGAAGCCCATATTGGAAACTCAAATAATCAAGCCTCAAGAAAGGAAATAGAACTCCTTGTAAACGAAGTACCAGGAGGGTTGCAGGAGGTCCTGATGGATATAGAAGAAAATTGTATCAAACTGTTAAAAGAATTAATGCCTATACTTTACAAAATGTTTTTGAAAACTAAGAAAATATTATTCTAAAAAACACTTTTTGGGGATAAATAAGTTTTAGTGCTTAAAATAGAGGAGGATAAAGCAAAGAAAACTGTAGGTCAGTGTAATGGTAATGTAAATTTCAAGATCTTTCCCACCCATTAATAAGCCCATGTGACCAGCTCACATCACAGGAAGCCTAAGTCACATGTGGTGGGAGGAGCTTGCTGAATGAGAGGAACTGGAGAAGGGTGGAGCAGGAAACTCACTCAGAGTGAGTTAGAACCAGGGGAGGAGCGGACACGGGCAAGGAGTGAGCTAGCTGTGCTGTGAGTGTGTTTGTGGGAAGGCCCAGCAGCGGGGTGGATGGCTTTGGATGGAGTCGTTATCTGCTGTGATATTGTATACTAACGTCTGTTGCTATGATGGATTGGACTTACTGGTTTTGGGATTTGGTCCTCTGGTATCTGAATAAATGTTTTACTTCTACCTTCTATATGGAGAATCTCTTTTATTTTGCAATACAGAACTACACGGATATATTTACAGTTATCATTGATGTTGTGATTGTTGCCTTACCGATACAGTCAATCTCACTAATCAATATTAATTAAAAAATTTAAGTAAACTCCTGGCAAAAAGATTATGACATATCATTTATTAGGTTCAAATTGGATTTATACCAGTGATGCAAGAATAATTCAACATTAAGTAGGCAATTAACATAATGAATTAAATATCTAAAATCACATAGCTTTAGATTGATGCATGAATTAGCAATTGATAAAAAGTCATTGATAAAGTATAATACTCATTTATTATAAAAACCTACAAAGTGTAAGCAAAGAAGGATCATGTATTAATGTGATTTAAAAAAATCTAGAACTAAAGAGAAGCAATATATGTAAGAATACAATACTAGTAACTTTCTCAATAATTGCATGTTTAAATTAAGTATATCCCCTTTCCCCACTATTAATAATAACAGCATTTATATAGTCCCTTAAAGTTTGAAAATGGGTGGCTAGATGGCACAGTAGATACAGTGCTGGGCCTGGAGTCAGGAAGACTCACCTTTCTGAGTTCAAATCTGGCCTCAGACACTTACTAGTTGTGTGACCCTGGGCAAGTCACTTAACCCTGTTTGCCTTAGTTTTCTCATATGTAAAATGAGCTGGAGAAGGAAATAACAAACCACTCCGGTATCTAAATGGGCTCACAAAAAATCAGACAAGCTGAAAAACGACTGAACAACGGTTTGAAAAGCACTTTAAAAATATCATCTCATTTTATCTACACAACAACTCCAGGAGGTAGATGTTATTGCTGCTCCCATTTGATAAATGAGGAAACTGAGGTTAAATGACTTGCCCAGGGTCACACAAAGAGAAAGTATCTGAAGCTGAATTTAAGCTCAGGTCTTCCTGACTCCAGTTCCAGAGCTCTATCACTATAACACCTAGCTGCCTCTATTATTGACCCAATTCTAGAAATTCTTGCAATAACAATAAGAGAAGAGAAAGAAATTAAAGGTATTTAAAATAGAAGAGACAAAATTATTCCTGTTTGTTGACTGCATTAAAGTTTACTTAGAAAATCCTGGAGAATCAGCAAAGAAATTGAGATAACAACTCCAGCAAAGTCCCAGGTCACAAAGTTATTTCACAAAAATCAACATTTCTCTACGATAACAACAAAATCCAAGATGCAGTAATAGAAAAGGAAGTGCCTTTCAAAATAGCTACAAAATGCATAAAATATTTGGGAGTCAATCAATGAAATCACACTTAATTTTTTTATGAATACAATTACCAAATGTTCCTTAAAGAAATAAAGAACAATTTAAATTGCTAGAGCAGTATTCAGTGTTCAAGGTTGGGCTATGCCCTTGTAAAAAAAAAGTAACAATCCTTCCAAAGTTAATTTGCAGATGTGGGGCTAAGCCAAATAGATTTGCAAAGGAATACTTTATAGACTTTGGGAAAATAATAATCGAATTCATTCTGAGTAATAAAAGATCTAGACTATCTACGTGAAAATGAAGAAAAACATTAAGACTGAAGCGGGACAGTCATAAATATGTACATAAAATCAATCTCAGGCCTCCATTGAGGTGCTCAGATTCAATCTGGCCCACTTATATTAGCGCTACAAATGTTCAGATTCCCTAAGAGTCTGCCCAATATGGTGGATCTTTAATAAACTTTCTCTTTGGCTGAAAGAAGACTTGAGTTGAATTCATGGTGACAGGATCAGTGTGTCATTATTTCAAGGTCCCAGCACCCCTAAACCTCAACAAGATCACCAGCAGCAGCCCCAGTGAGAGCTCCAGAACTTCTACAAAAGAGCTTGTGAAATATGAAGGTAAGAAGCAGCAAGACCCCCACTGAGGGAATCATTCGATGAGAGATGGACATGTAACACCCCTTTCAGACATGACACAACTTTTTCCAACCTTGGAATGTTAGTTTTCCAGCCAATGAACACTTCTCCTTATGCCATAGGCATCTGTTATTGTATCCCTTCACAATATGCAATACAGGGGGCTCATTTTTTTCTGCTACTTAATCTTGTTATTCAAGTTCAATTAAATACTTTGCTAATGATTTATGGTTCTAACCTGGCCTATCCTTAGTAAAAGCACAAACTGGAGGCGGTGGTTAAGGTAAAATAAGTAATGGATTTGTAGTCAAAGGATGCAGGTTCAAATTCCTCCACGGCCATTTATGTTTCTGCCGTGTGTTTAGCAAGCCCCTTAACCTCTCTGAGCCTTAGAGTCATTATCTCAAAAGTAGGGCAAGGGAAAATGTGAAGGAAACTAGATGACGTTTGTGGTCTCTTCCAGACTTAAATCAATAATCCTATGAGGTTACAAAGTCATGACTACCTGACAGTAGTAAAAGGTTCAAGAGTTTATTGGTAAATTGCAGAGTCAGGACCAGAACATGCTATCAATCTTCCAGTTCTCTTTTCCACTATACCACTTGTGCAATTAATTTAATATACATCCTATTCTTCCTATAATCTACAGTGAAGAAACAAATTCTGCAATAATGTTGTAGCCTCTAAAATTCACTTTGACTTCATAAACATGTGCTTTCTTCCTTTATAAGCACTCACAAGTTTTTGTATCTGTTAAATTAGCAGAAAATCTAGCTGGGGTAAAAATGGACTGGTCTTTTTTTTTTAGCTGCAATGGGGTTTTAGTGCATGCCAAACCACATAAAATGACATCATTCATATCTGGAGAGTAGAGATTGCCTGGGCATTCTGCACTGACCTACCATTCTGCATTCACCAACATTTGGGAGCAGCTCTTTTCCATTGGCTTACCTGAACTATCAATGTCTTTAAAATGGCATAACTAAGCAATGGACTGGGCTTCTGCTGCTTTCACATTTTAGGGTGAATAATTCTTTCACTTACACCTTGATGTAAGGTGGGAGAGCCTGAGGGCTGCCACCTCTCCCTGACCCACCCCACCCCCACTCTGGGAGGACTTTGACCTTTGGGTCCATACTTTAGGTTCAAAGAGTAGAGTTTCCTGAGTGAGGAGGATTTGGGGAAGGATGAAGGGTGGTTGAAACCTGTGATGATCATTGTTAGGAGTCTCCTTTCACTCAAGCAGACCAGTAATGAGTCCTGTGGAGTTTCCTAGGGTGCAGAGAGGTTAAGTGACTTGAGCCTGATGGGCATAATTAACATAGAAGAGATAAATAACCACATTGGTAAGTTTTTCACAAGAAAATATTTTTGGTCTAATGATTTTTTCTTCTCTTCAACAAAGTATTGTTTCTGATAGGTAATACTTTCAAAGGAAATGTTGTAAATCATCTTTAAAATAATGGTTTCATATCTTCCCATCATAAAACACTATGTTATCATAATATTATACCATCCTTTCAAAGCTATGCCTACCTGCACTGTATATCATTACATTTTATGCTTCATTACATATCAATGGTAAAAGCAAATAGGAAGTTGAGATTAATTGTACTAGGGACAGAAAAGGGAGATGGAAACAAGAGATAGAAAAACCAACTGAAATGAACGGTTTTGTCTTTTAACAATTTTCATGATTATTTTGCTCAAATTTTTTGACATCTTCCTTATGGAAAAATAATTTTTACAGATATTGATTTTAATAGGGGAAAGGAGGCTATTAATATTTTTCTGAACTGCTCTTTTTTTCCTACACAACTCAGTGAAAGGACTTGGTCCTGACATACCATATATTACTTAATTCATTCATTGATTAAACAGACATTTATTATTTACTTATACTACTGTAGTGTACTGTGCTAGACATTGGAAAGACTGACATTGTTAATTACTTGTTATTACTGTGTTTTGAAAATATTTTACTCTAACCTAGCAGTCTTTAGAAAAATAGCATGATTGACGCCAGGGGAGAACAGAAGAAGGACATTTGTTTAGATGTAAACCTTATTGGTTTGTTTCTGCCAGTTCCATTTATACTCCTCTCAAAATTATTTTGGAATGTGACATAAATTCTTTTTTAAATTTTATTCTAAATTTAAGAAATAAAACAACATAGTAGAATAGGAAAAACATGTTATTGTATATGAAACTGAAAATCTTTTATGTACAACTTGCTCTTCCTTTTAAATATATAATAAAGTTATCGTGTAACTTTTTTTTTCCTTTTATTCCCTCCCTCTCCCCACCCCTGCCCTAGACATGGCTACCAGAGCTAAAATTACTTTATTTTGTGTGGTCCTGAACAATTACGACTATAGTTGCCAATGTGTTTCACCTTAAGAAAACGGTATATAAAAGATGCCAAATATGCAAAATGAATTAAGGAGATCTCATTCACCTTATAAAATAAATCACTACAGGATTCCCAGCCTACAATACAACAGAATTATAAGATTAGAAATTAATGTATCTGCATTTGATATTTTAAATAACCCTATAGCCATTAAGGGATATTCTTAAGAAGCAAAAAAATTTAATATACATACACATTTTTGTTGATTTAAAAATATTCACATCATGTGAACAAGGCTTATGCTTATGCTGAATATTCACAAGAACATATAATAATAATTTTAGAGTTGTTTGACTTTACAGGACTTAACCTTTTATATCAGAGACTTTAAAATGCAAATGTATTTTGGCAGAATGTTTCCCTTAAAAAAAAAACTGTGTTTCATTTCTTTAGAAAATATTAAGTATTTAGGAGGAACCAAAGGA
This sequence comes from Trichosurus vulpecula, assembly GCF_011100635.1. NCBI lineage: Eukaryota > Metazoa > Chordata > Mammalia > Diprotodontia > Phalangeridae > Trichosurus > Trichosurus vulpecula. Next base: position 421,919,689 of record NC_050576.1, read on the forward strand.
TTACAGTAATTTTAAGTATCTCAGTGTAAAGCAGCTTCACATAGCACCACCAGATCCATAAAGCCATTTGAGGCCTAAAAAGCACCACTGTCGTCAAAGTTTTCAGAAGCAAATACATTGTTTCGTGTGCTCAATCCTTCATCTAAAATGCTTTGGACTTCTTAACAATAAACAAGAGAGGCAGCATGACGTAGTGAACAAAGAGTTGGCCTTGGAGTCAGAAGGACCTGGATTCAAATTCCATCTCTGACACATCTTGACTTGTGTGACCCTGAGCAAATCGATGAACCTCTCAATGCCCACTGCCAACCTGCTAAAACTGTGTTACTGAGAAGGTGCTAATCCAAAACTGTAGAAGGGAATTCCTCAATGGGAACTCCCTGTATCAATTAAATCACAGATCTGGTACAAAAAAAAAACGAACAAAAGAAAAGAGACAAACAAGCAACAGCAATGAAAAAGTGACCAAGCCCAACACTTCCCTCTTACTCCCAAGCATTCAGTGACTGTAGTGTAGACATGGCCCAAGATAATACCTTAAATCAAACAGTGTCGTTTTCTTGCTTGGATTCTAATACTGCCAATACTTTTCTGGTCAGATAAGGGGTAAGGAAACATTGTCATTTTTCAGTATTCTCATAAGGCAAGAAAACTGAGGCACAAAGAGAGAAAGTAGTTTGTCCAAGGAGGGAGTAAATCAGACATAAAACCAATTTTTTCGTAGTCCAAATCTAGTAATCTTGTCGTTTGAGAGGCAACATGACATAGTGAGGAAAAGGCCAACCAGGGAGGCAGGAAGATCTTGGTTCACATCCTATCTCTATCATGTAATACCAGGTAACCATTATAAGTCACTAGCCTCTAAAATGATCACTTAACCCAGTCAACTTTCTAACACTATGAATTACGGAGTAGTGGCCAGTCTATATGACTGGAGGGAGAATCCTCACTGCCAGTTACCCAAAGGAATCCAATCACAGATCATTCATACATCTTGTCATTAATGGAAATGGACATCAGGCTGAAAATTACAAGAATAGGGCTTTAGTTTAATATCATAAATTTGGGAAGCAATTTTCCTATATTAATTATGCATGATATTATCATCAATTAAATCTTGATATAAGTATAATATAGCAGAATGATATTTTATTGAGACTCGGAATATCCATTCTTATTTATGTTTGCAGTAGATTATTCATGTGGTTGACATTTTAAGGCTGCCTATTCTGAAATAAAGCTAACAAATGTTACTTAACATTGTATATAGTAATAAATCTTTTTTTTAAAAAAGTGTTACGATGAGACAAGGTGACACTTGAATCATTAAAAACTATACTGAAACTATAAAAATAATTCAGTCTTAAAGGTCTTTATGTGAAAAGAAAACACTTTCAGCCAAACACACAGCTAGAGTATAAAAATGATCTATTCTTAATATTTGTGAAAAAAAGTTATTCTAGAAAGGAATTGCATATTACAGAATAGTATAATATTCTGATTCAATATTTAAAGCAATTCTAACAGTAGCAGTAGCATGGAGGGGTTGGACTGAAGGGGAGAACTATTTACTCCTTCTGTGACTCCCACCCTTAGGTGAGTAGAACCACTCTATACTTCCTCACTCTTTCCTTTAGATGTGACTTTTCTTCTAGGCATCATCCTAGGCTTCCTCTTTTAGGGAGGAGTTTCTTTTAACTTTCCACTAGAGTGAAATAGTGGGAGTGGAAAGTCATCTAAGAGATTTCTCACTGTCTTCTTCCACTAGCAAACACTGCTGACTCATTTGTGGCCAGGATAATCTGGATTCATGGTAATCCATAAATTCATTAATTTTATCTTGTCCATGCTTTGGGGCCACTATAACAATATATATCAATAGATTTCTCATTGGTTCATCTTGAGCTCCCCACTGGTTAAAAAATCCTTGCAAATTTGCAGAGCATCCCTCTCTGTCTCTCTGCCTCTGCTTCTCTCCAACCATAACATCCCTCCACTGCCTTTAAGCAAATAAAATGAATTTAGACCATACTGACAGATCCATATTGCATTGGGTTAACCACAGTTCATGTGGGCTTTCAGAGACTAGGTGGACAAGGTATACAAAATAGACTTTAAAGAAAAAGAAGTAGGCTTTGTAACAGATGCAAGCTCTCAGGGGAAGCAGAGGAGAGTCGAGCAATGCCATTACTGTAGTTCGCAGCAGAAAAAAGGATACCTACAGTTTTCCTGTTTGGCTACAGGCCTTTCTCAGCATCTCACCTGCAGTGAAGGCAGCTCAAGCGACAGCAACAGCAGTGGCTTTAATGATGAGCACATATCTTTTGGTCTTTCAGTTGCCTCTTGAAGGACCCCATGTTTTCCCTTCAGTAGCCTCCATAGTTGCAGCAACTTGGCTATAGAGTCAGTAACAGTGGCTGAGTGCCACCCCTCTGCCTCAGGACACCATCAAGGCTGTGTGATCTTTCACATTTATTGCTGTGACAGTGAGCTCTGGGGTCCATTCCCATGCTTCAGTAGGTTTCCACAGCTCATCTTACCAAGATTTCAGTTCTCTTTCTGCTTCAGGATAAAGCTAAAAGAGAACTTTCTTATCTGTGGATAGAATAGCCCCCAATGCTTCTTGGATAAGAATACACCAGCTGCTAGGCAAGAAAAGAAGTTAGTGGCATAGGACAATGTACTAAGTAGAAGAGGCAGCTTCTAGTGTCAACCATCTTTACTTTAGCACTCCAGGCAGCAGGGAGTGATTTCAACCAGGGGTTAAGAGACCTGTCTTCATCCTAGCATCATTGGGGAAAGGGGACATGATTCCCAAGTGAAATGAAAACTCAAAAAGATAGATTTGTATCGAGGTCCCTGCCTGCTTCTTCCTTTCTCCTGCATTCCCGTCTTTTAGCACGGACTTCCTAAAATAGAACCGTCTGGGAAGGCCTACAACTGCAGGAGAGAAGCTGAGGTCATTACCAGAGCAGTTGGAGGTACAGGAGGAGACTGGCAGCAAAGAAAAAGATCCAGTTGAGTGTTTGATCAGATGGCACTCTATAGAGGTGAAATTAGCCGTGCAAAGAACTCATTTGTATAGAGGAGTGATAAGTTTCTGGATTCTCTTCTAGTAATTCTGATGTTTTATTGCTTGGCATTCCATTTTCTGATGAGCATAAATTTCCTGTTCCATATTTGATTTCTTTCCATGCAACAGGTAACTTTTTATTTTCCTCTTTTCGGGCAAAAACCCTAGACTTCAAACCCATAGCCATTTTTAAATTGTTGTTTTGGTTCAGTCGTTCAGTCATGTCGATGAACGGTATTGTCCATGGTGTTTTCCTGGCAAAGATATTGGGGTGGTTTGTCATTTCCTTTTCCAGGAGATTAAAGCAAACATAGATTAAGTGACTTGCCCAGGGTCACACAGCTAGTAAGGATGTGAAGCTGGATTTTAACTCAGGTTTTCTTGACTCCAGCCCAGTGTTGTATCCACTGAAACATCTAACTGGCTCTATTTATTAATTAGCAACCATATAAGAAGCAGTTTTTCTTAGGAATCCAAAGTGCAAAGGGGAGTGAAGCAATGGGGAGCCTAATTCCTCTACTGAAAAGACGGGCAACCAAAGAGTAATGAACCCATATTGGCTAGAACTGGTACAGTTCATCAACTCCTTAGTCACGTAGTGCCAAGTGATAGCTACTGAATCAGACAAGCCAGTCATTTATTGATCTAATGATTACATATTCCTATAGATTTAGAAAAAAGTATGTATCACCTGTTAGTTTAAATGTTTCTAATTTCACAGGATGTTGCTTGGTGTATATTGATTAACTTGATGGAAATAAATCACCAGTGATGGCTGGACTTCACCCAAGAGTTTTAAGGGAATTTTAGTGAAATTATGAAACTATTGGCCAAAGAAACAGTGTCTGTGCCAGAGCATTTCCTCTATGTCCTTTCCTTGCACTTTCATTTTTCTGTCCGATTTAGAGTCAGAACTCAGGAGCTATCTAATATAACCCTATCATTTTACAAATAACTTTCTTAAGTCACAAGAGGTTATGTGACTTGTCCAGTGTTACATAGGTAATTACCAGAAATAGGATTTTAACTCAATTCCTCTGACTTCAGAGTTATTGCAATTTCCACTGTAGCTTGCCAGTTCTTTGTCCTATCAATCCCCTATGGCCAGTATGGCACTTGGTACATTTTAGCTAGAGAGTGCTTGTTGAAAGGTTAAAAGAGAAAGTCCCCCCCCCACTCCTGCCTTGGGGAAGGAGGGAAAGAAATAGTAAGTCATACAAATTGATTTTCTAAAGCAAAAATAAATAGGATAAATTACCAGAAGGTAAGTGGTAAAGAAAAATGTTCAAAATGTCTAAATAAATTCTAAGATTAAAAATGTACGCTATTAAAAAGTCAGTTGTACCCTTATAGTTACAGATAGTTTGGTCAGTGTCTAATCTATTGTGTTTTTACTATGTTCTTGGCTATAAATTAAGAAATTTTGACAAATGTCTTCTTCATTAAAAAAGGTGTGAACTCCATAATTCTCTTTTGAGTTTTTCATTTGCTCAATTTTTAAATTTTCTCCTGTCTTTTTATCTTTACTGAATTCAAGTATACTGTCCCCTCCACAATGGGGGATAGACACAGGAAAAAAAGAGATGTTGTTCAGTCATGTCTGACTCTGTAATGCTGTTTGGGTTGTTGGATTTGTTTGTTGGCAAAGATTCTGGAGCAGTTTGCCATTTCATTCTCCAGTGAATTAAGGCAGAGGTTAAGTGACTTGCCTAGGGTGACACAACTAGTGGGTGTCTAAGGCTGGATTTGAACTCAGGTCTTCCTGACTCCAGGCACCTAGATGCCTCAATAAACACATTATAATATTGAAAATGTTTATTTATTGGAAGTAGTCACTTGCCTGATCATATGGTCCCAAATGGGGAATTTCAGAAATTGTTTTAGTGTACTTTAGAAATATCCCCCACATATGGAGTCTACCCAGCTCTTCCCAGTAATACAAGGAAGGCATGATGTGGACAAACGAAAAACACAAATTATCTCTCACATTATGCAAATGATTGGTGTCTTATCCTTAAAAGAATTCATAAGATGTAAAATTAATTAATTTTAATTTAACCTCTTTTCCAACCTTATTATTAATGAGTGGTAAAATAACCAAAGAATATACAAAACAAACAACAACAAACTAGAAACAAAGTGGATGTATGTCAATTAGGGAATAATTGAACAAATTGTGATATGCACATGTAATGAAATACTATCATGCCACTAACCAAACAAACAAACACAAAACAAACATGAGGGACTTGGAGAAAAATGGGAAGGCAGTATAAACTGATGTGGTATGAAGTCAACAGAACCAAGGGAAAGATGTTTCCCTTTGTCATTGAATGTACAAGCCAAACAAATTCAGCATTTCCTTTCATTTCACTGCTCTGTCAGTACTTGAAATGAACTCCCTCCTTTCTGCCTTTTAGGCTATCAAAGCTCAGAGCTCATGTGCCATTTCCTACGTAGCTAGCTATATTATAAAAAACATGCTTCTAGAACTGGCAGAAACTATTTTTCATTATTTTCTTTGTATACCAAGTGACTAGCACATGGTTGTTGTCCACGCCTTATAAATGCTCGTTGGATTGGATTGGCTCAGGTTACACATGACTGCAATAATGCAAATGGAAATGTAAGCGGATATGTGTGCTTTTGCCATATAGATTATTTGAGTCCACATAAATCAATCTAGAGGTATCTCACAGGAAGGAAGGAATAGACATCTTAGGAATCTCCTCTGCCCACCAGGCTCCAAGGGGAACTTTGATTCCTGACAGGAAGGGAACAAGAAATCAAGGCCAGAGGCTGACCACTCTGCTCTCCACAAAGAAAGAATACTGGGATTGAATTATATTTATGCACCACCACCCACCAAATATTGTCAGTCTAAGGGAAATAATTTTTAGGTTAAAATTGAGCTCCTCATCTCAGTCTCTTAAAGGGGAAGGAATACTTTAAGCTATGTATCTAAGGCTTGATTCCCTTCTCACTAAATGCCAGTTCCACAATGGACATACATGACAAATACCAAATAAACCTGTTTACTCAAGAGAAAGCATAGAGATAAGAAATATATACAAGGAAATCCACAGAGTGAATGGGCTCACTCATCAGCACCAAAATATCTTAGCTCAGTGAAAAGAGTGAGTTCCATGTCTCACCCTAGGCTAAATTCCCTGAAATCTCTAGTGTAATGAGCTGAGGATAGGAACATCAAGGTTTTGGCTCCTCTACCTGACTGCTTCTTCCCAGAGTCCTTCTCTCCCTTCAGGAGCCTGAAGAGAGCCTGGAAATGTTTTTCTCTCTTCCCCCTACCCCCCAAGTCCAGGGTCTCCCTTCTTTCTATCTTTCACCAACCCAGGCACATAATATTGATTAATCAATCTCCACCAATGAGGAAAGGCTTCTGCAAATGGGCTTCCTGCCAAGGATAAAAAAAACCCAACACTTAAAAGCAGTCAAACCAAATTAAATGTAATGAGTGATCTTAGTCCTCAAGCGTCCTTGATGAAACAAACTCCCCTCCTCTTCATGGAGAAACCAAAGTTGTCAAAAGGAAACAAACTGGTACACACACACCCATACATACATACATACATACATACATACATACATACATAAGGAAATGTATGTGGTGTAACAAGCAAAAGACATTTTTAAGTCTTCAAAAATGTGATAAAACCAAAACCAAAGCTTTGTCTAAATTAACTATTCCCATTTTTGAAACTCCTAGTTGAAAGCAAACTTAAAACATAGTACTTGTTTTAGAAAAGATTATTTTAGTGAAAATACATTTAAAGAGAATTGGTGAACAATTGGCTTTAGTGGCTTTGGTCAGCCAATGATACCCACAAGGTGAGTGGTAGAGGTTCCAAAGTTTTCAGCCAAGAGAAATGGTTTGTAATTGTATTTCTTCCTGATCACCTAAAATAAAATCAGTTTGGATTCCTAAAGCTCAGCTACCCCTTGATTTTAGTTTACTTATAAAATCACAATTTAATGTGTTTTTATCCTAACCATTTCAAGCCTTCATCTGTGTTTGATTAATGAAATGGACTCACATCAACTACCACCTGGAATTTTAGATTTTAACCTTAAGTCACCCAAGCCAAAAATAACTACTGGAGCTAATAAATCTTTCAACCATTATGAACATCTCTGCAAAAATAATCTTCTTCCCAACTTTATGGAGTCCATGGAGCCCATCACTTCAAATTAAGCATAGCAGCACTTAAAATTCTCATGGAAAACCACTAAGCCCATTGAAAATATGGTTGACTATTTTATTTTATTTTTCCTGCCTAGTAGTCCCTTTATACTAACCCAATCCCCCACAAAGAAGTGATTGTTAATAGCTAAGGAAGTTCTTCCTAACTTATTTCAAAACTAGCCTAACCACCAGAGTGATCTATGTCATGCAATTTACACATCTTCTTTTTCTGTGTATGATTGTATGAGTGTGTATGAGTGACAAAGATAAAGCTAGGGGAAGAGGAACAGAAGGGAGTGAAGGAAGGGAGAGAGAGGGAGGAAGGACAAGATGGAGAGAGAGAGAGAGAGAGAGAGAGAGACATCTCAAAGAAACCAGTTTCTCTTGAGAACATGTAACACATATAGAAAGTTAACAGCCTTTTAAAGAGATGAAGCTCAGTATGAGAAGCAGACCAAGTAAGAGATGGGAGGTTGGAGTTCCATCAGTTTCATTCTTGTCAGTTATAGTCACCACTGTCAAACTCAGTTGACTAAATCTGACATTGTCCCCATTACCGAACCTAGGAATTGCCTGAGACTGACCAGACAATATCACTCCCAGCCTGGGACTAGTTTTGTAAATGTGCCAAACTCTCCCCTCCAGAGATTCCTAAGATTCTCTAAGGATTTTTGCTTGTTATTCAAAACAACTTATTTTGTGAAACTCTGTGACATCCCTAAACCTCCCACCTGCAGCCTGGCCATTTCCTCTGCATAAACCTCTCCCACCTGCAGCTTGGTTATTCCCTCTACCTTATTACCCTATATAAATGCTATTCCCAGCACCCTTCTGGGGGTACTCTAGCACTTACTGTGTGGCACCTTAAGATGCAACTCAATTTCCTTGATTCAGACCTCAATTTTGCTATGTTGTTTGTTTTCTCTTGAATTCAGGTTGATGCTACCTTTATCTATTAGTCCTGGTTGTCCCAGGATGGTTCAGCTATATTCTCCACTTAGCCTCAGTGTCTCACCCCTGACTGGTGCAGTGGCAGTAGTAACAGTAGTAACATACTGGTCTCCCATCATTTCTTTCTCTTTACTTTTACTATTTTACTTCTTACAATTTACTTCTCCTAGACTGATTTCAGTCTGTGAGATAGTTCACCTCTCTCTTATGAGATATCATCTACCTTTTTCCTTAAGGAGAGAAAAGAATATTGTCCTTTCAAGCATGGTCTAGCCCTCAGTCTGTGGACCAGAACTCTGAATATTTCTGTCCTGTCCTCTCTAGGCTTTCATTTCAATGATACTGCAGTTCCTTGGACACTACATAACCATCATTCCAATATTTTATATAATAGGTATTTTTAAATTCACATTTACATTTAGATTTCCATGTCTATTCTTTTCTGGAAATTAAATGTTTCACCAAAAATGTTTTGAGTTAGGTTATAACAGGGTACAAGACACACTCAAACTATTGATTCATTTAATATCATAAAAACCTGTAGAAACATATATCTTAGAAAATTGAAAAGATTAAGGAATTTAGAATGTATGCTCTGTAGGATCCATCATTAGTATTCCCAAAGCAGTGGAACAGGATGTGCTAGATAAAGACCGTGAAGAAATGGACTTTTCTCTGCTTTTCCTGAATACCTGCCCTCCTGATTAATTCTCCTAAGCTATTCCCATTCTAACACTTTTTTTCATCCCTTATTCTACTACTAGCAAAATAGAAAATTGCATTTAAAGCTCCACCTTCTCCTTCCCCACTTCCCATTTCTGGTCAACACGTGGGACGGAAAGAGATTCCATCCACATTTTCAAAGTCTTCTTAGTTTCACTCTAAAAAAAAGTAGACCTTAGTAGACCTTAGACAGTTCATTTCCCCTGGAATGGTGAAAATTACCAAACCACAGTTACTTGAGGAAATGAGGAGCTGTTATCTTTAAAGCAGAATGAAAAAATAAATGAAGATTTGGCATACTAGTTAATATTGCAAATTCTTTTTCTACATAGAAGAGATTTTTTCCTTGTGAGTGCTCTGATTTGTTAGCTTCCCTTATTTTTAACAGGTCCTTATTTTTTTTCTTCTTTAAAATTTATTTATTTATTTTTAGTTTTCATCATTCATTTCCACAGGATTTGTGTTCCAAATTTTCTCCCCATCTCTCCCCTCCCCCCACCCCAAGAGGGCATGCATCCTGATTACCCCTTCCCCCAGTCTGCCCTTCTTTCTATCACCCCGCCCCACCCCCTGTTATCCCCTTCCCCCTTACTTTCTTGTAGGGCAACATAGATTTCTACCTCCCATTGCCTGTATACCTTATTTCCCAGTTGCATGTGAAAACTTTTAACAAATTTTACATTTGTTTTTAATACTTTGAGCTCCAAATTCTCTCCATTCTTCCCTCCTTACCTACCCTCATTGAGAAGGCAAGCAATTATGCATGTGTAGTTATAAAAAACACTTCCATAATAGTCAAATTGTGAAGGACTAACTATATTTCCCTCCATCCTATCCTGCACCACCCCATTTATTCTTGTTTTCTCTGTTGACCCTGTTCCTTTTCAAAAATGTTTGGTTCTGACTGCCCCCTCCCCCAATCTGCCCTCCCTTCTATCAATCCCTTTCTCTTATTCCCTTCCCCCCTACTTTCCTGTAGGGTAAGATACCTAATTGAGTGTGTATGTTATTTCTTCCTTAAGCCAAATCCCATGAGAGTAGGTTCACTCATTCCCTTTCACCTGCCCCCTGTTCTCCTCCAATGAAAAATAAAAAAATGCCATTTAAAGCTCCATCTTCTCCTTCTCCATTTTCCATTTCTAGTGAACAGTCTATTTTTTAAGGTGTTATTTTCTTTAGTATTTTTGTGGTCTTGTTTTTCAAGATTTCCTTCCATCACTCTCATTTCTTTTCCCAGTTTTTCCTCTAGTTCTCTTACTTGCTTTTCAAAATCCTTTTTGAGCTCTTCCATAGCCTGCAGCCAATTCATATTTTTCTTGGAGGCTTTTGATTTAGGAGCTTTGACTTTATTGTCTTCTTCTGGTTGTATGTTTTGATCTTCTTTGTCACCAAAGTAAGATTCTGTAGTCTGAGTTTTTTAATGTTGTTTGCTCATATTCCCAGCAAATTACTTGACTTTGTGAGCTCTTTGTCAAGGTAGAACTCTGCCTCCAGAGTGGAGAGTGCTCTGTCCCAGGCTTCAGGGATTTTGTGCAGCTGTTTTTATTTTTTGTCTTTTTTAATTAGATTTTTTATTTTTAGTTTACAACACTTAGTTCTACATGTTCTTGAGTTTCAGATTTTCTTCCCTTCCCTCCCCTACCCCATCCACCCACAGGATGACATGCAGTCTGATATAGATTCTATATAAACTTTTGCACTAAACTTATTTACACAATAGTCAAGTTGCAAAGAAGAATTTTGACCAATGGAATGAATCATGAGAGAGAAGAAACAGAACCAAAAAAGAAGAGAAAAAAAGAGAGCAAATAGTTTGCCTCAAACTGCATTCAGACTTCACAGTGCTTTCTCTGGATGTAGGTAGTTTTTTTCCATCATGAGTCCTTTGCAGCTGTCCTTGAGTCTTGTATTGATGAGGAGAGCCAAGTCTATCAAAGTTAGTCATCACAGAATCAATATGTCTGTGGTTGTGTGCAATGTTCCTCCTGGTTCTGCTTCTCTCGCTCAGCATCATATCATGTGGGTCTTTCCAGGTTATTATGAAGTCTGTACTTCCTCGTTTCTTATAGCACAGTAGTATTCCATTGCATTCATATACCATAACTTGTTCAGCCATTCCCCAATTGATGGGCATCCCCTTCATTTCCAATTTTTTGCTACCACAAAAAGAGTTGCTATAAATATTTTTGTACATACAGGTCCCTTTCCCATTTGTGTGATCTCTTTGGGATATAGCCCTAGGAGTGGTATTGCTGGGTCAAAGGGTATGAACGTTTTTGTAGCCCTTTGGGCATTGTTCCAAATTGCTCTCCAAAATGGCTGGATCTGTTCACAACTCCACCAACGGTGTATTAATGTTCCAATTTTCCCACATCCTCTCCAGCATTTATCATTTTCCTGTTTTGTTATGTTAGCCAATGTGACAGGAGAGATGTGGTACCTAAGAGTTGTTTTCATTTGCATTTCTCTAATCAATAGTGATTTCGAGCATTTTTGCATGTGCCTATAGATATCTTTAATTTCTTCCTCTGAAAACTGCCTGTTAATATCCTTTGACCATTTCTCAATTGGGGAATGGTTTTATTCCTATAAATTTGGCTCAGTTCCCTGTATATTTTAGAAAGGAGGCCTTTATCAGAGACACTGTTGTAAAGATTTTTTCCCAATTTTCTGCTTCCCTTCTAATCTTTGTTGCATTGGCTTTGTTTATACAAAAACTTTTCAATTTAACATAATCAAAATTATCCATTTTGCATTTTGTAATGCTCTCTATCTCTTGTTGGGTCATGAATTCTTCCCTTTCCCATAGATATGACAGGCAAACTCTTGCCTGCTCTCCCAAATTGCTTATAGTATCAGCCTTTATTTCTAAATCATGAATCCATTTGGACTTTATTTTGGTATATGGTGTAAGATATTGGTCTGTGTCCAATTTCTGCCCTACCATTTTCCAATTTTCCCAGCAGTTTTTGGGTAATAGTGAATTCTTAGCCCAGAAGCTGGATTCTTTGGGTTTATCAAAAAGTAGATTGTCACAGTCATTGACTACTATGTCTTGTGTACCTAACCTATTCCACTGATCCACCACTCTGTTTCTTAGCCAGTACCAGGTAGTTTTGATGACTGCTGCTTTATAGTACAGTTAGATATCTGGTATGGCTAGGCCACCTTCCCTAACATTTCTTTCCATTAATTCCCTTGATATTCTGGATTTTTGTTCTTCCAGATGGGTTTTGTTATTATTTTATCCAGCTCTATGAAATAATTTTTTGGTAGTTAGATTGGTATGTCACTGAATAAGTAAATAGATTTAGGTAAAATTGTCATTTTTATTATATTACCTTGGCCTAACCATGAGCAACTGATGTTATTACATTTATTTAGATCTGACTTTATTTGTGTGAGAAGTATTTCAAAATTGTGCTCGTATAGGCTCTGGGTTTGTCTTGGCAGATAGACTCCCAGATATTTTATAGTGTCTATAGTAACTTTAAATGGAATTTCTCTTTCTATCTCTTTGCTGTTGGGCTTTGTTAGTAATGTATAGGGATGCTGAGGATTTATGTGGGTTTATTTTATATCCTGCAACTTTGCTAAAGTTTTTCATTATTTCAAGTAGTTTTTCACTTGATTCTCTAGGATTCTGTAAGTAAATCATCACATCATCTGCAAAGAGTACTAACTTAGTTTCTTCTTTGCCAATCCTAATTCCTTCAATTTATTTTTCTTTTCTTATTGTTAGAGCTAATATTTCTAGTACCAACTTGAATAGTAGGGGTGATAATGGGCATCCTTGTTTCACCCCTGATCTTATTGGGAATGGATCTAGCTTATCCACATTACATATAATGCATGCTGATGGTTTTAGGTAGATGCTGCTTATAATTTTAAGGAAGATTCCATTTATTCCTGTGCTTTCTAGTGTTTTTAATAGGAATGGGTGTTGTATTTTGTCAAAAGCTTTTTCTGCATCTATTGAGACAATCATATGGTTTCTGCTAGTTTTGTTTTTGATATGATCAATTATGCTGATAGTTTTCCTAATATTGAACCAGCCTTGAATTCCTAGAATAAATCCTACTGGTCGTAGTGTATTATTCTCCTGATAAGTTGCTGCAATCTTTTGGCTAATATTTTATTTAAAATTTTTGCATCGATATTCATTAGGGAAATTAGTCTATAATTTTCTTTCTCTGCTTTGACTCTTCCTGATTTAGGTATTAGTACCATATTTGTGTCATAAAAAGAATTTGGTAGGACTCCTTCACCTATTTTCCCAAATAGTCTATAAAGTATAGGAATTGATTGTTCTTTAAATGTTTGATAGAATTCACACATAAAACCATCTGGTCCTGGAGATTTTTTCCTAGGGAGTTCATTGATGCCTTGCTCCATTTCTTTTTCTGAGATGGGGTTATTTAGGTAATTTTATTCCTCTTCTGGTAACCTGGACAACTTGTGTTTTTGTAAATATTCATCCATTTTCCTAAGGTTATCAAACTTATGGACATACAATTGGGCAAAATGATTCCTAATTCTTGTTCTAATTTCCTCTTCATTGGAGGTGAATTCACCCTTTTCATTTTTGATACTGGTAATTTGGTTTTCTTCCTTTTCTAAATCAAATTGACCAAAATTTTATCAATTTTGTTGGTTTTTTCATAAAAGCAGCTCTTAGTTTTATTTACTAGTTCAATAGTTTTCTTGATTTCAATTTTATTAATCTCTCTTTTGATTTTCAGTATTTCTAATTTGGTATCTAATTGGGGATTTTCAATTTGTTCTTTTTCTAGCTTTTCCAGTTGCATACCCATTTCATTGATCTCCTTTTTATCTGTTTTACTCATGTAAGCATTTAGAGATATAAAACGTTCCTTAAGAACTGCTTTTGCTGCATCCCATAAGTTTTAATATGTTGTCTCATTATTGTCATTCTCTTGAATGAAGTTATTAATTGTTTCTATGATTTGTTCTTTGGGCCACTCATTCTTTAGAATTAAATTATTTAGTTTCATTGATGGCCTGCTCAATTTCTTTTTCTGATATGGGGTCATTAAGAAATTTCACTTCCTTCTCTGTTAGTCTGGGCAGTTTATGTTTTTGTAGATATTCATCCATATCTCTAAGGTTGTCAAATTTATGGGCATACAGTTGGGCAAAATAATTCCTAATTATTGTTTTGATTTCCTCTTCATTAGAGGTGACCTCACCCTTTTCATTTTTGATGCTGGTAATTTGATTTTCTTCTTTCTTTTTTTTAATCAAATTGGCCAAAGGTTTGTCAATTTTATTGGTTTTTTCATAAAACCAGCTCTTTGTTTTATTTATTAATTCAATAGTTTTCTTGGTTTCAATTTTATTAATCTCTCCTTTGATTTTCAGTATTTCTAATTTGGTATTTAATTGGGGGTTTTTAATTTGTTCTTTTTCTAGATTTTTCAGCTGTATGCCCAGATCATTGATCTCCTCTTTCCCTATTTTATTCATGTAGGCATTTAGAGATATAAAACTTCCCCTAAGAACTGCTTTTGCTGCATCCCATAGGTTTTGATATGTTGTTTCATTATTGTCATTCTCTTGAATGAAATTATTAATTGTTTCTCTGATTTGTTCTTTGGTCCACTCACTCTTTAGAATTAAATTATTTAGTTTCCAATTAGTTTTTAGCTTATTTTTCCATGGTACTTTATTAAAAATGATTCTTATTGCATCATGATCTGAAAAGGATGCATTGACTACTTCTGCTTTTCTGCACTGGATTGTGAGGTTTTTATGCCCTAGTACATGGTCAATTTTTGAGTATGTGCCATGTACTTTTGAGAAGAAAGTATATTCCTTTTTATCCCCATTCAGTTTTCTCCAGAGGTCTATCATATGTGCCTTTTCTAAAATTCTGTTTATCTCCTTAACTTTTTTCTTATTTATTTTGAAGTTAGATTTATCAAGTTCAGAAAGGGGGAGGTTGAGGTCTCCCAATATTATAGTTTTGCTGTCTATTTCTTCCTGTAACTCCCTTAACCTCTCCTCTAAGAATCTGTATGCTTTACCACTTGGTGCATATATGTTAAGCAATGATATTGCTTCATTGTTTATGGTGCCTTTTAGCAGGATATAATGCCCTTCCTTATCTCTTTTAATTAGATCTATCTTTACTTTTGCTTTGTCTGAGACTAGGATTGCTACACCTGCTTTTTTTACTTTAGCTGAGGCACAATATATTCTACTCCAGCCTTTTACCTTAACCCTATGTGTATCCCCCTGTTTCAGATGCGTTTCTTGTAAACAGCATATTGTAGGATTATGGTTTTTAATCCATTCTGCTATCTGCTTCTGTTTTGTGAGAATGTTCATCCCCTGCACGTTCAGGGTTATGATTTCTATCTGTGTCTTTTTCTCCATCCTAATTCCCCCTGTTTATGCTTTTATTTCTCCCTTTCCCCTTCTCCTCCATTTTGGAGAGCAGTTTGGAACTATGCCCAAAGGGCTATAGAAATGTTCATACCATTTGACCCAGGAATACCACTTCTAGGGTTGTATCCCAAAGAAATCACGCAAACGGGAAAAGGACCCATATGTACAAGAATATTTATAGCAGCTCTCTTTGTGGTAGCCAAGAATTGGAAATCAAAGGGATGCCCATCAATTGGGGAATGGCTGAACAAGCTGTGGTATATGAAGGTGATGGAATACTATTGTGCCATAAGAAATGGGGATGATGCAGACTTCATAACAACCTGGAAAAACCTACACGACATAATGCTGAGTGAGCGGAGCAGAGCCAGGAGAACGTTGTGCACAGCCACAGATATATGGATTCCGTGAGGACCAACCCTGACATACTGCGCTTTTCTCAGCAACCTAAGGGGCAAGGACAACTCCAGGGGACTCACGATGGAGAATGCTATCTTCATTGAGACAAAGAACTGCCAAGTTTGAATACAGACTGAGGCACACTACATGCTCACCTTTTCTGCTTCTCTTTTGTTTTTGTTTTTGGGGTTTTTTTTGGTTCTGTTTCTTCTTTCTCATGATTCATTCCATTGGTCAAAATTCTTCTCCACGACTTGACTAGTGCATAAATTAATTCAATGCGAAGTTATACATGACAGTTATATGAGACTTCATGCCGTCTTGGGGAGGGAGGGGGGAGGGAGGGGAGAAAAACTGGAACTCAAAACTATGTAGAACCGTGTGTGGTAAACTAAAAATAAATAAAGAAATTTAAAAAAAATTATTTAGTTTCCAATTAATTTTTAGTTTATCTTTCCATGGTCCTTTATTACAAATATTTTTTATTGCATCATGATCTGAGAAAGTTGCATTGACTATTTCTGCCTTTCTGCACTGGATTGTGAGGATTTTATGCCCTAGTATATGGTCAATTTTTGAGTATTCTCCAGAGGTCTCTCATATCTGCCTTTTCTAAAATTCTATTCATCTTCTTAACTTCTTTCTTGTTTATTTTGAGGTTAGATTTATCAAGTTCAAAGAGGGGGACGTTGAGATCCCCCACTAATATCGTTTTGATGTCTGTTTCTTCCTGTAATTCCCTTACCTTCTCCTCTAAGAATCTGCATGCTATACCACTTGGTGCATATATGTTAAATAATGATATTGCTTCATTCTTTAGGGCGCCTTTTAGCAGGATATAGTGTCCTTCCTTATCTCTTTTAATTAGATCTATCTTTGCTTTTGCTTTGTCTGAGACTAGAATTGCTACTCCTGCTTTTTTTAACTTTAGCTGAAGCATAATATATTCTACTCCAGCCTTTTACTTTTACCCTGTGTGTATCCCCCTGTTTCAAATGTGTTTCTTGTAAAGAACATATTGTGGAATTATGTTTTTTAATCAATTCTGCTATCTGCCTCTGTTTTATGGGAGAGTTCATCCCTTTCACATTCATAGTTATAATTACAAGGTGTGTCTTTTTCTCCATCCTCTTCCCCCCCACTACATTTATGCTTTTATTTCTCCCTTCTCCCTTCCACTCCTCAAAAGAGTTTTGCTTTTGACCACTGCCTTCCTCAATTTACCCTCCCTCTTGATTCCCCTACCTTATCTTACCCTTTTCCCCTTGCTACTTGTTCCTTCCCTTCTGACCACCACCCCCCCTTTTCTTTTCCCTCTCCCCTTCTTTGGCCTGTAGGATAAGTTTGATTTCTATACTCATCAGAGTATGTTATTCTCTTCTTGAATCAAATCTGATGAGAGTAAAGCTCATATACTACTCTTGTCCCTTTCTTCTTTCCCTCTACTATACTTTGTTTTTGTGCCTCTTCGTGTGTTGTAATTTATCCTTTTCTACTACCTCCTTACCTCTTCTCCCAGAACCTTCCCTTTACATCTCTTAATTAAAGTTTTTTTCATTATATCAGTTATTTTATATGGACACTCACAGTCTATGTGTATCCCTTTCAATTGTCATAATAACTGTACTATTCTCAAGATTGACATGTATATACATGTATATATGTGTGTGTGTGTGTGTGTGTGTGTGTGTGTAAAACAATATAACCCTATATAAGGATGTAAACAATTTGCCCTTATTGATTAACAAGATTTGTGGGTTTTTCCCCCTTGTTTACTTTTTTATGTCTCTCTTGAGTTTTGTATTTGAAGATCAAATTTTCCATTGAGCTCTGGCCTTTTCATCCAGAAAGTCTGGAATTTCCTTATTTCATTGAATGTCCATCTCCTTGCCTGAAAATTTATGCTCAATTTTGCTGGGTAGTTAATCCTTGGTTGTAGTCCAAGGTCCTTTACCTTTCAGAATATCATATTCCAATTTCTTCTGTCATTTAATGTAGAGGCTGAAAGATCCTGTGTGATCCTGACTGTAGTTCCACAATATTTGAATTGTTTCTTTTTGGCTGTTTGCAGTATTTTCTCCTTGACTTGATAGTTCTGAAATTTGGCTATAAGATTTCTTGGAGTTTTTAATTTGGGATCTTTTTTTAGGGAGTGATTGGTGGATTCTTTCGATGACCATTTTCCCCTCTGGTTCTAGGACCTCAGAACAGTTTTCCTTGAGGATTCCTTGGAAGATACTGTACAGGCTCTTTTTTTTTCATTGTGGCTTTCCGGTAGACCAATAATTCTTAAATTGTCTCTTCTGGATCTATTTTCCAGGTCAGTTGTTTTTCCAATCAGATATTTCATGATTTTTTCATTCTTTACATTTTGTTTGACTACATCTTGATGCTTCATAGAGTCATTAGCTTTCACTTCCTCAATTCTAATTTTTAGTGAATTGCTGTCTTCATTTTGCTTTTGAGTCTCCTTTTCTAATTCATCAATTTTACCTTTCAGGGTGTCATTTTCTCTAATTAGATTCTGAATCTCCTTAGCCATTTTCGACTTTTTTTTGGAAGGGGGAAGGCAGGGCAATTGGGGTTAAGTGACTTGCTCAAGGTCACATTGCTAGTAAGTGTGTCAAGTGTCTGAGGCTGGATTTGTACTCAGGCTCTCCTGACTCAAGGGCTGGTGCTCTACTCACTGTGCCACCTAGCTGCCCCTTGCCATTTTTACTTTTTAAAAATTTGTTCTCATCAGTGATGTTTTTTTTTCCATTTTTTTATTTTGCCTCCTTAACTTAGTTTTTAAAATCCTCCTTTAGGTCTTCCAGGAATGCTTTTTGGGCTTGAGACCAGTTCACATTCCCTTTTGAGGTATCAGATGTGGGTATAGTATCAATGCTGTCCTCTTCTGAATTGGTATTTTGATCTTCCCTGTCTCCAGAAAAAGAATCAATGGTCCTCAGTTTTTTCATGTTATTCTTCATGTTGGTTATCTTTTTCCTGGCTTTAAAGTGGACTTCTGCTTTTGGGGCTCAGGGAGCACTGCTCCAGGTTTCTTGTTCTGGGAATAATTAGCCTGGTTATTGGATTTATGTGTTATGGCCTGTGGTTTCCTGAGGTGTGGGGGAGGGGTTGCCTGGCTGCTGGGAGTCTCCTCTGCTGGGGCAGAGGGTGGTCTCAGCCATGATCTGTGCTGCTGTCTGCTACTTCCCTGGCTGTGCAAAGGCATGTCTGGGGTCCCAGTGTTGACCCTTGCTGGCTCCACCCTTCTGGGACTCAGGAATTCTCTCAGTTTGGCTACTGAAGCCCCACTTTTGGCTCCTTTTCCCAGGGTTTTTTTCCTGAGGTATTCTCTGGGTCAGCGAAGGAGGGATGAGAGACATTTACCTGGCCATTATGACTCCCAGAAGTTCAAGAAGGCTAGTTTCAAACCTTTGCACTGCAAGCTTCAGGAGTAGATGTCTCGCAGCCACAGATGTTATGCTACTGCCTCCCATAGCTTCAACAGACTCCCATCCTGTGCTGGGAGGCCTGGGGATCTCTGCCAGTTTCGGGTGTCCAGCTTTCTCCCAGCCTGGATCGCTGGCTGGCTTCTGCAGCTGCTTCTGCTCTGGTGCTATCTGGTGAAGCTCTGCACCCCAGGCACTCTCCCAGCCTACAGATCCATCCTGTCGACCTTGCAGAGTCTCCTGGCTTGGATATTTTGCCCCACTCAGTCTACTTGTGACTTCTAACTCTCTCAAATCTGCTCAGACTCACTTTTTTAGAAGTATCTGACAGAACTTGTGAGAGAGCTCTGGTAAGATGCTGTTTTCATGTGGCCCTCTTGGCTCCACCCCCTGTGTAGCTGTTTTTAGAGATACATCTAGGCACCAGTAAATTTTCAGTTCTTCAAAGGTGATATGATCCAAGGAGAGGTGTTTACTCTTCTCTGGGCCTGTGCTCCGGTCTGTGAGTGACCTCAAGTACTCTTTTCTGCTTCGGAACTCTGAGGAGGATTCCCTCTCCACAGCAGCCACAAGCTCTGCCATACCAGCATTCCTCCTCACCCAGGACTGTGATCCAGATCCAATCAGGACAAAGCAAGGGAATCCTGCTTTAGCACCAGCAAAGAGATCCCTGCAATCCCCCTCTGATCAGCCACTTGATCCCCTCACCATCTGTATGTCCGGAGCTTTGGAAGCATCTGCTGCTGTTGCCACCACCACCTCCACCACTGCGGGGCTGGGGCCAGACCACACTCCTCTCTCACCCAGGTCCGACAGAGTTTTCCCACTGACCTTCTATATTGTCTTTGGTGTTTGTGGGTTGAGAAGTCTGGAAACCACCACAGCTGCCAGGGATTCAGTCCCCTGAGGCCTACTCTAGCCCCATCTGTGCTGGTGCAGCCCACACTGGACTGTGCTTTGCTCCCAGCCTGATGTGATGGACCTTTCCTGTCAACCTTCCAGGTTGTCTTGGGCTGGAGATTTATTTAACTCTGTCATATTGTGGGTTCTGTAGCTCTAGAATTTGTTTAGTCACTTTTTATAGGTATTTTGAGGGGTTTAAGGGAGAGCTCAAGCAAGTCCCTGCTTTTACTCTGCTGTCTTGGTTCCACTGCCCTGGGCAAGCTCTTTTTACCAGGTCTTTAAGACAAAAATACTTAATCTGGGGGCTTTGAAATTTTTTAAAAATATTTTGTTAACTACATTTCGATATAATTGGTTTCCTTTATAATTCTAAGTATTTGTTTTTTATGAATTTAAAAAATTATTCTAAGAAGGGTTCCATAGGCTTCCCCAGACTGCCAAAGGTGTCCATGAGAGAAAAAAACAAAAAGGTTAAGAACCTTTGTCATAAGAGAATACTTTATTGGTTTGCTCATTCACCTTATCTCATGGGATCCCTGTAAGAAGACAAAAAGGAACATTAAGAATTATTAGGAAAATTAACTTACTTATAAAGTGAAAGGAAAAAAAAATGGCTAATTTTCCTTGATATTACCAGAGTTATAATCACAATGGCTATCTAAATCACTATAACACACCTGACCAATGGTCATCCAGCATCTATTTTGAAGACCTCTCTAAATTGATACTATCCAGATACTCTATTCTAAGTTCACCAAGAGTGTCATTATTTTAGAAAAATATTCTTCCTCAAGGGAGTTCTCTGCTTCTTTAATGATGAAAGTGACTTCTTCCCAATGGCATTAATTCTCAGGCTTTGGCAAAATATATATTTGCAAAATTAAGGAAATACAATACAGGATCAAATTTTCACATCCAAAGAAAATACAATTTTACTCTATCATTAAAATTCTTCCCTCAGATTGAGCTTTATACAAAAACATGTAATGGAAAAAGAGAGAAAATATATATTACATGGATATTGTTGTATATGAAATCAAATTCTATATAATATAAATGATCTGTTTTTTGCCTTACTTCTTATATGCTCACTTTTGAGCTTTATAATTCATTATCTTGAAATGAAATAGAAGCCTCACGTTGTTTTAAACAAAACTGGTATATGTTTTCTCAAAGAAACTTGTCACATCATTAAGTTAGACCACAATATGGGAGAGATGCTTTATTGTCTGAAGAGACCGTCACTAAACCATTGATTCTCAGACCAACCATGATAAAATAAATAAACCCCATTTTTCCTCTACCTCCCACGAAGTGGAGATGGAAGGTGAGTGCATTGTGGATGCATCTTTCCAGCAACGGAGAGAAGTAATGGCAAGTTTTTCCTCTGTAAGTCCTTTAACATCAAGGAGGCTGATAGAAATTTTTTCACAGGTGGAAGGAGTGAATACAGGATAATTAAGGTGTGGTGAGGAGAAGAATGAGGCAGGAATTAGCAGCTCTTGAGAAATGAGGAGAGAGGAGAGAGAGAGGAGGATTTCAGAAATACAAACCCCTGTCAATGACCAGCTGATTGCACATAAGGGTGACGCTGCCGTGTGTGCTTGCCTACCCCCTTAGGGAGTGAACTGCCAAGACAGAATTTTGTGATTTCCCTGTCACCACAGCTCATTCATTTATCTCTTTTTCTCTATGTCATTTCCTTCCTCAGCACTGTCATATCACATACACTTAGTTTTTATTTATTTGATGCTTGTGTTTTGTTTCCAGATGATAATAGCTAGCTTTTAAATAGCATGCTTTGTGGCTTGCAAAGTACTTCATAATTACCATTTCATTTTATCCTCACAACAGCCCTAGGAGGTAGGGTTATTATTGTGCCCACTTTTACAGATGAAGAAATTGAGGCAGACAAAGGGTAAACGATTGCCCAGAGTCACACAGCTAGGAAGTATCAAACTGTATTTGAACTCAGGTCTCCCAGACTCCAGGACTGGTCCTCCACATGCAGAACCACCTAACTGACTAAAGAAAAGATTTTTACAGCATTCTGAGTGTTTATTGCAGAGCTGTTAGATTCATAGCCCTAGACTTAACTGAAGGCCTACATTGAAGTTCTCTTTTTTCTCTGTCTTCTTTCTCTGCTTCTGTCTGTGAATGAGTGAAAGAATGATCATTTATTAAGCACTTACTATAAGGAAAACACTCTGCAAATAACTGGGTATGTAAATAGAAAAGTAAGACAGTCTCTGCTCTCAAGGAGCTCACCTTCTCATATGAGAGTCAACACATATGGAAGGTTTCAGCTGTCAAGTCAGAAGGAAAAGTTCCATGGCTCTTCTGGTGCAGCAGCAAAGGAGATAGTCATTTGTTTTTTCTTTAATGTCATTTCCAAAGGTAAAATTATATGTTTCTGATGGTGACATATTTGAAAAGGCAAGAGCTTCTTTTCTGGGTCTTCAGTAATTGGTGCTCCTGTAGGAGCATTTGCAGGCTGCATCTCCACAGGTGTTGCTTCCCTGGGTGCTGGTGGGCCAGAAGCAGGACCGGTGGTCTAAGAGGTTCTGCCACTCCCAGGGCTTCTGTGACTACCTGACTGTTAGTGGCTGTTAGACAGCAGTTGTCACTGGTGGCAATGAGGAAGGTAAGCTCCCTCTCTCGTGATATATCTACTGAATGATAACTGGGCAGGGGAGGGCTAGAAGCATTCTGATGGCTTTGGAGACAATGCTGTTCCCAAGGCTCTTGGGCTCAGGGCCCTGGGCTGACTCCATCACCTTTGAGGGAAAATGTTGTGTTGGTGCTGGTGGCTTGAATTGACTCTTGTCTCTCATCCTGCCTCTTGTCCTTCCTCCAGGGTGCCTTGCTGCGTTGGCTAGTCCGGCTTACCTGGCTAGCCAATTCTCTTGGCAGTTAGTCAGTCTGCCCAATCTCTCTTTCTCTGTATCACACACACACACACACACACACACACACACACACACACACACACACACACACACCCCAACCCACATATGTGGTTATGTGGTGGGATTCAGCCAGTTTGCACTAGTTCGGTAGAACCAGTACCTAAGTTTAGGTTGAGTTCGGCGAACTGCTGTTAGCTGGGAGCAGGGCCTGCGCCCACCACATCATTGAGAACTGGTTGTTAATTCATTTGAATCCCACCACTGAAAGAGGGGCTTCACTTCTGAACCTTCCCAATATCCATGGGAGGAGAAACGGGTGAGGTTTTTAAATTCACCTAAATAAAACTTACTGTCCAGAAGAGATTAACTAGTCAATGTCTAGTGTCTTAAAGCTATAATGTCAGTGAGCTCTTACAACACAGCCCTTTATCAGTTAACACTGAATTCTCTTGATTAAATCATTTAAATGCTGTACATATCAACTCACCTCAATTGTTAACCAGAGGACATTTTTGAAAAGTGAAGCATTGTTATTCAGGTGCAGTTTTAGAGGACAATGAATCAGAAGGAAGAAGAGTTACAGGGAAGAATTACATTTATAAAAACCATCTAGTTTAGGCAGTGAAATAATAAATGGTGGTGGCATGCAAATGCAGGATGTCTTACATCTAGCAGTAGAATCCTGGCTATTAAAATGATCTGTCAATAAAACTAAAGGAAAGTTTAGGTGATGAATAGCTAGCAGCTGCACCTTTGCTGCATAGTCAGGAATTTATAATGAGACTATAGGTAATTCTGGTTTCCTTGCGTCCCTTCCCCCTTGCCCCCTCCTTTTTTGGCAAATAAGCATAGTCTTGGGGAAATCTTCCAGGCTGCATTATACAGGTAGATTCCTTATATTCTAGGTCTCATTTATGCTTCATAATGAAATTTCTGGGGTAAAGCAATGTATCATTTCAGTTTGGCCTGTCTGCAAAGAGCATTGCAAATTCTATTTTTAAAAAATAGGTTAAAAAAGATATACTGAACAAGGATACTCTTATAAAAGCATAAATACTTTGAATTGATGATAAATTGAAGTAAACTTTATTCCCATGAAAAGTATTACTTTTCCAAAATATTGTTAGAGAAAAAAGTATGGGATGTTTCTTGATATACATGTCACAAAAATTGATAATTAGGTTAAAATAATCATAGCAAAACATATCTATTGGTTAGCTTCAAAACCGTACCTGGAATACTACCTTGGACCAAGATTCTTAGTTATATCCCAAGATCAGCAGAATGTGGGTAAGTGATTTTATAGAAAATTATTTATAGTTTCTTGGCCTCTAGCTATATCTATTCAATGCCAAACATCAAGATGAAAGCTGAAAATTGTAACTATTTGTTCTATTGTCAAAAATTTCCAAGCATCTTGATGTGTGGAATGTGCACACACATACACACACACACACACACACACACACACACACACACATTCAGTCTCTCAAATAGAGGACTGAGGCAAGCTATAAGCTATAGCACCAAAGATCTAGATTTCTAAGTATAAAACTTCTTCCATTTTAAAGAGATGATAGAAAAGAAACTGTTTATTTTTCTTAGAAATGATCAAATATTTCCCTAAATCTCTGCTTCATTTTATGTGTGTAATAGAGATAAGGAGGGAAAGATCCCCCATCCCACCCCACCCCCACACGCTCTTCCTTACATTGGATTGGAGAACTTACACTGGACAGCCTTCTCCCTTCTGGTAGGCAGCCTGCATGCCTAAAGGACATGCCTAACCAGATACTTCTGGTTGGTCCTCCCTGTATGCCAAACCTGCTTCAAATGTTGATGATTGGGTACTGATCAGGAAAACCACTGGTACACTTTAAAAGGAGAGTGAACTTCCACTATCACTTTCTCTTCCTCAGTATACCAAAACTCTTTAAGCGTCTCCTCTAGAATTCCATGGGGTGAAGTCAGGGGAGGGGAGAAGAAGAGAGGGAATCTTTCCTACTTCTAGAAGCTCTGGTGGAGATGAGCACATGGAAGCAAATTCATGTTTGCTTAGGTGAGCCTGTGATTTGCTTTCAATTTCTTGGCTAACTTTTGCTTTGTGTTTCTTTCTCTGAACACTGGTAACAAGAACAGCTATCCTGAGATGAATATCTTTGGCCTTAATGATAACTTCCCAAGCTTGAGAGGTTGAGGCTTAAGTCAAAATATTAATTGTCTGGGAGGTGAGCTCTATAACAACTTCTCAGAGGAGAAAGAAGGTGACCACCAATAGGTGGTGAACAGGAACAGATGAATAGGAAAAAAGGGAGCCACGCATCCCTGGCTGAGCAGAAGATATGGACCTTAAAAGAATTGTTCAGACTGAATTCTGAGGTAAAAAGCCTCTTCAAAAATTTTACTGGGTTTCATGTTTTAATGATTGACCTCTCCTCTATAATAAGAATGGTGGGCAATTTCGCATGTTTTAGGTATTCATCAATGTACTCAAGGGCTCTAGAATAAGGAATTGATGTAAGCCTAGAGGCTATCTTCATCAAAGGTATATTAATAGCCTTGTGTTTTTCAACTAACACAATTTAACATTAAATGATCTTACATAATAGCTTTCAAATTTAAAAAAGTGTATTTAAGTATATTTACTCTTGGGTTTTGTTTTGTTTTTGTTTTTTGTTTTTTTGCTTTTTAACAGCCTTCTAGTTTAATGGTATATCTCCTTAATGTAGCAAATGTGTGTGTGTGTGTGTGTGTGTGTGTGTGTGTGTGAGAGAGAGAGAGAGAGAGAGAGAGCATTCCTGTGTTTGGGAATACAATTACTTGTGATTTCAAAAACTTTATGTTTATAGGAGAATGATAGTATATGTGCTCAAAATATTGGGGTGAAGGGCACTGGCATGTAAAGCATGACACGAATGCAATTACATGAATTCAGTGAGCCCTATTTAACCAATTCTCAGCATGACTGAAGTGCTTCATCATTCCCTCCATGTGCCCATCATTCCCTTTTCTTATCAAACAAGCCAATACAGCCATAGTACCACAGTAGTTGAACAGAAGCATTCTAGAAGCATTATCTTGTACTCCTCACCTTTATCAAACTCCCACAAGCATTCTTTATGAAAACAATCTTTAAAACTCACTCGCAATCTTTGCCAGAGGGGATTTTTCCCCACCTTCCAATTTTCCACTTCTGTACCCTTCTCTTTGCTTCAACATTTCTGAAATGTGTGCAGTTGATAGGAACATATTTTCAAAAGTGAAACCAAGGAGCCCGTCTCTCCTCAGCTTTTCCAGGTGGTTGCCCTAGTTTCATTCAGTGTGTGGTCTGCGACTGTAGAGTTTGCCTAACAAGGAGGTTTCAGTTGCCTGACTTTTTTGGTATCTTAGTTCAATCATCTAGTACCTTGGGGTGTGTGTGTGTGTGTGTGTGTGTGTGTCTGTGTCTGTGTCTGTGTCTGTGTGTCTGTGTGTATGTATGTGTGTGTGTCTGTGTGTGTTTATGTATGTGTGTGTGCATGCATGTGCGTGTGTGTGTGTGTGTGTGTGTGTGTGTGTGTGTGTTTTAATTGCAGAGACAGATTGCCAGGGAAATCAAATTTAAAAAACAGTCACAAAAACTCTCCAACATAGATAACATAAAAGGCACTTACTGAAGTAAATCATACTCTGGCAACTTAATGTCTTGCAGTAATGAGAAAATTTGAAGTCATTCCTAGCAAGAATAGATCATACTGCTCCATCAATAGGAGCCCAAGAAAAAAAGAAAAGAAAAATGCAATGCTTATTAATAGAGGAAACGGCTATGAACATTTTTAAAGAATGTAGGAAGATATCACCTTTAAAATAGTGGAGTTAGAGAACTAGGGAAAATCTAATTTAAATAGATCAAAAATATCTTAGAACTGTACTTCACATTTAGCTTTGATAATTCCCACAGCATAAATGGTCAGGGCCTGTGGGGTTGAGAAAACATATATAATTGCTTCTAAGAGTCATGAAGCTAGAAATACAATAATGGCTTTTGAGAATTCTTATAGTCAGGATGGCTAGGAAGGGCCAGCTGTTTCATGCTGGGTTTCTCACCTCAGAGGGGAGTGTTCAGTCTGATGTTCAACCCTGCTGCTGTTCAGAAATTTGATTTTTTCAGTTTAAGCAAAGGGGGTCTGCATCTCAGAGACTGGTTTGTGTAAACTGGTGCCAGGAGATCAATTTAAAAGCAAAATGCCAGTATTTAAGTATGTCACAGGAGATGTCTGCCCTGAGATCTTGAACCAATCATGTTACAGTATGGTCCCTGTTGGTACATTGTATCACTTAGGAGATCAAATTAGAGAATGTTATTTCAGAATTTTTTTCCTAAGCATAGAATTAAAGGAATGGAAATTGTGTGTTCTTAAGGCAAATTTTCATCCAATTTTAGTGTTTTAGTGAATTGCTCTTCTCCAGTCTATGGATTTATCTATGTAAAAGTGAGGGCCAGTTATCTAGAACCCAAATATGCCCAAATAGCTCTAGAAATATTGGCAAATCCTTTGTAAACCAAACTCTCTTTTTGAAATATTCCTTATCAGTCACCAATAGTTTCTGCATTACAATGTTGCCTCATAACAGAAATGTTACAGTTAATTGGATTATAACTTAATTTACATTCCTTACATTTTAGACTGGTGGGCTACTTCCATTCTACTCCATTCAGTTCAGTCGTTTTTCAATTGTGTCTGACTCTGCATGACTCCGTTTGGGGTTTTCTTGGCAAATATACTGGAGTGGTTTGCCATTTCCCTCTCTTCTTATTCTACAGATGAGGAACTGAGGCAAATGGGGTTCGGCGACTTGCCCAGGGTCACACAGCTAATAAAAATCTGAGGCCAGGTTTGAACTCATGAAGATGAATCTTCCTGGCTGCAGGCCCAGCACAATATGCCCTGCACCACCCTAGCTGCCCTTCTATCTTCTAGATTCCTTAGTAAAGTTTTTAAAACAAAACACTTTTGTGTCATACACAGCATACAATACAAATCCAGCACCCCAATTCCTCTGTAGCCTGGAGTCCTGGACAGTTGCCAAGGGCATCAAGAAGTGTTTTGGGGGGTGGCACAGCCAAGATGGTGACGGGAAAGCAGGGACTAGTGTGAGCTCCCTGCCGAGTCCCTCCAAAAACCTATAAAAAATGGCTCTGAACCAATGCTAGAACTGCAGAACCCACAAAACAGCAGAAGGAAGCAGGGCTCCAGCCCAGGACAGCCTGGATGGTCTCTGGGTGAGGTCTATCCCCCACGGAGCTGGGAGCTGGGAGCTGAGTGGAGCAGAGCCCAGCGTGAGTGGTATGGACCAACCAGATCAGGAGCCGGGCGGAGTGTGCCCTAGCACCCTGAATCAGTGAGCTGCGGCAATTAGTAGACTTCTCAACCCACAAACACCAAAGACAGCAGAGAAGGTTAGTGGGAAAAGCTGCAGGAGTGGAAGGAGTTCATGGTTCAGTCACTGCCCCGGGGGCAGTGGAGGTGGGGCAGCTACAGAACTACAGCTGCAGTTGCTTCTGGCCCCAGGCCCACCTGGTGGGAGGAATTAAGTGGCAGATCAGAGCAGGACTGCACAGCCTGCTGAAGATCTAAGCCCAGTCCGGGTTGGGGGTTCTTGGGGAAGGAGGAGTGCTGGTGTGGCAGAGCTGGCGCGTCCCCCCAGGTGAGGAACATAGTTCTCTAAACTCTACAAGCAGTCATACCCTGCTGAAAAACTCAAGGATCAAGTTAGTTGGTTGGGAATATGGCCAGGAAGCAAAAACGCACCCAGATTCAGTCTCAGACTTTGGATTCTTTCTTTGGTGACAAAGAAGACCAAAACATACAGACAGAAGAAATTAACAAAGTCAAAGAGCCTACACCAAAAACCTCCAAGAAAAACATGAACTTGTCTCAGGCCATGGAAGAGCTCAAAAAGGAATTGGAAAAGCAAGTTAGAGAAGTATAGGAAAAATCAGGAAGAGAAATGAGAAGCATGAGAGAAAACCATGAAAAACAAGTCAATGACTTGCTAAAGGAGAACCAAAAAAATACTGAAAAATATACTGGGGAAAACAACACCTTAAAAAATAGACTAACTCAAATGGCAAAAGAGCTCCAAAAAGCCAATGAGGAGAAGAATGCCTTGAAAGGCAGAATTATCCAAATGGAAAAGGAGGTCCAAAAGACCAGTGAAGAAAATACTACCTTAAAAATTAGATTGCAGCAAGTGGAAGCTAGTGACTTGACGAGAAATCCAGATATTATAAAACAGAACCAAAGGAATGAAAAAATGGAAGACAATGTGAAATATCTAATTGGAAAAACCACTGACCAGGAAAATAGATCCAGGAGAGATAATTTAAAAAATATTGGACTACCTGAAAGCCATGATCACAAAAAGAGCCTAGATATCATCTTTCAAGAAATTATCAAGGAGAACTGCCCTGATGGTCTAGAGCCAGAGGGTAAAATAGAAATTGAAAGAATCTACAGATCGCCCCCTCAAATAGATCCCAAAAAGAAATCTCCTAGGAATATTGTCACCAAATTCCATAGCTCCCAGATCAAGGAGAAAATACTGCAAGTAGCCAGAAAGAAACAATTTGAGTATTGTGGAAACACAATCAGAATAACCCAAGATTTGGCAAAATATAGTTAGTCTTTCACAACATGAGTATTGTGGAAGGGTTATACATAATGATACACATGTGGCCTATGTTGAATTGCTTGACTTCTTATGGAGGGTGGGTGGGAAGGGAAGAGGGGAGAGATTTTGGAACTCAAAATTTTAAAAACAGATGTTCAAAAAACAAAAAAAAAAAGTTTTTGCATGCAACTAGAAAATAAGATACACAGGCAATGGGGCATAGAAATTTATCTTGCCCTACAAGAAAGGAAGGGAAAAGGGGATGGGAGGGGAGTGGGTTGACAGAAGGGAGGGCTGACTGGGGAACAGGGCAACCAGAATATACGCCGTCTTGGAGTAGGGGGGAGGGTAGAAATGGGGAGAAAATTTGTAATTCAAACTCTTGTGAAAATCAATGCTGAAAACTAAATATATTAAATAAATAAATGGGGAAAAAAAGAAGTGTTTTGTCCATGGCAACACAGCTGGTATGCTTCAGATGTGGAACTTCAATGCAAGTTTTCCTTACCTGAGATGTAGCTCTCTAATCACTATGCAGTGCTAGCTTGGGTCAGGTTAGACTCTAGAAATATTTTTGCAGATTAACAACATTATTCACTTACTGAATGTTGATTTTAAAGGCTTATACGGTACCTTGTATTGTTGTTGTGCTCACCAAGTCACCACTTGGCTCATTAATATAGGAAGAACCATGGCACAATGGGAAACAGAACAGTGGATTGGAAGTCAAAGAATCTAGGTTTGAATCCTAGTTCTGCCACTAGCTATCTATATGACCCAGGCATATCATTTCATCTCTTTGGGCCTCAGTTTCTTTTTCTGTAAAAAGAGCTGGTCTAGACGATTTCTAAATAACTTTCATCTCTAAATCTGTAATCCTATGAACATATGCTGGCTCCCCATTGCATACAGATTTAAGTACAAATACCTCATCCCAGAAAAATCAGATTCATAGCATCTCGTAGTTAGAAAGGACCTAGAGGCTATTTAATAAAACTCATAATCAAACAAGGATCCTTTCCACAAGAAAGACAAACGAAATGTTTGCAAGTCTTAGTCTTTTCTTTGATGGCTCTATTAACCTTATTTCTGTGACATCGCATTCTACTATAGGATATTTCTAATTGTTGGGAGTAACCTAAATCTACCTCTTCATAACTTCTAATTCTTCCCTGTGGAGTCAAGCAGAATAAGATTAATCCTTCTTCCAAATAACAACACTGAAGATACATAAAGATAGCTATCATTTAGCCCATAACTCTACCTTCCTACAATCTCTCCCACATATCATGTTTAAGAGCCCTATCACTGTCCTGGCTGCTCTTTTCCTGAACTCTAGCTCATTAATGTTCTTATAAGGTGGTACCTACAACTGAACACAATATTCTATTTATGGTATGACCACAGACATGTCTAGATGAACTATCATCTGCCTAGATATCATCTCCAGAGATACCATGTCTCTCAATGCAATCTAAATTTGCATTATCTCTTTTCAACTGAAGAATCGTATGTTGATTGAAATTGAGTTTGTAGTTCAATAAAATGTAAAACTTCTTTCCCAGATGAATTGCTATCTAGCTACAACTTAACCATCCTGTACTTGTAAAGCTGATTGTTTAAAATTCAAACTTCACATAATGCTATTAAATTTCCTCATATATATATATATATATATGTATATATATATATACATATATATATATATATGCGTGCATTATGTAGAGGGTGAGAGCAGAGAGACAGATATAAACACACAGAGACAAAGAGAAAAAGCATGTGTGTGTGCGTGTGTGTGTGTGTGTGTGTGTGAGAGAGAGAGAGAGAGAGAGAGAGAGAGAGAGAGAGAGAGAGAGGGAGAAAGAGAAGGAGGAATCCATTGCTCTAGTCTGTAATGTGGCAACTATGGCATGTGGGGTCTTCAGAATAGTTATCTCAGATTGAAAGTACTCTGTTGCTCTATCTTCACTCAAAATGGCAGCTGATGATCCTTCAGCTTTTTCTTCTCCTTCTTCTTTTTCAGTCAATCTAAATATACAATAAGTTCAAAGTAAACATTTAAGGAAATATCATAGTAAGATGTTTGAAATGGAAAATGTTCCTCACCCCACCCCCACCAGGTTATGGACTACTCTTCCACACACACACACACACACACACACACACACACACACACACACACAAATACATACCATATAGATGGAGAGAGGGAGCATATATAGGGACCATACATGAGGGGCTCACACATGACAGCTGCATGTGGAGAATAACTGGTTATAGTGCTCCTCAGATCTACGATTATGAGAATACTATCCAAAAGAGGAAATGAGGTTGTTCTGGTATGTGTGCTTTGATGAAGTCATGTAACAATAATGTTGCTAGCAGCTGTCGTGGGGGTGAAAGACCAACAACACCCGCACACAGGATTGCTGCTGGCACAGGTTCTTTGATCTGCTTTTCTAAGGAAAGCAGCTTTAAGGGGTTAACAATCTTACTTTAATTAAATATACATATATCATTCACCTAGTTTTGGGGGAAAAGCCAGCACCTTGAACTTCAGACCAAATACAAACAGAAATTACAAGGATACATTATGTAAACAGAGCAAATGACACACAGAGATCAACAGACAGGCCTCTATCTGTCTGACCAAAGAATTACATAGTGACCAGAGTGATAGGCACCAACATCTGGGTTTTCAAAGCCTGGGGGTGGGGGTGGGGAGCTCCAACAGCTACCCAGAGTCTCATCTGGCCAAATCACCAACACTGTTCCAATGAGTGCGCCCCCAAAACAAAACGCTAACCTCAGATCTTATATACACATCTCAGGGTCCTGGCACACTTGATTACCTCTGTGCCGAGAAGCACTCCAAAATGAAAGACAAAAGGGTCCCATTTCACTTGCTTGATTCAAACTAACATGAGGCTCATTAAAGGCACTTGGTTGCCTTAGTATTCCAAATGAGAAAACAGTAAAACAGTAAAACAGTAAAAAACCCTAATTACCATAACAAGTCATGCTGACCCTTTGCAATCACAGATTTGTCCATTAGCCACCCCTTTAATAATACAAACTAGAAGTTTTTCAGGAATCAACAGTAAGCCCTCTGGTCTATTGTTTGCAAACACTACTTTTTTTTGCCCTTAAATTTGATGATTATGTTGTCATTGGTGACTTTTTACAGGTCATTTATACTAGTTTCTGTTTAAAATATTTTTAAAAGCATACGAAGAAATGAACCTTTCCTTTCTATGATAAATAATATGTACCAAAATCCAAAAGTCAGAATTATCAATAATGGAAAACTACTAATGGCCTTGATGATAAGATCCAGAGCAAAGCAAGGATTTCCCATATCACTATTATTTGATAGTTCTAGAAATATTAACATTATTAGCAATAATCTTAATATTCACAATGTTAATTACAATAAGACAAGAAAAAATGATTGAAGAAATAAGTACAAAGATGAAAAAAAATGTAACTTTTTATCTCTCTCTTTTTAGCTTCCCCAATACTAAATTCCTTGAATTGCTTTCGGTATTTTCTTTTTTATACTTTCCTTTCACAGCTTAGATAAGATTAGAATTCTCCCTGTACCCCTACTATCTCATCCATTCTTCTGTATCAGTGACATCAAATTATAATGCCCTTTTGCATGAAATGTTGTATTAATTCTCCCATGTAAACACCTTCTTTCTCCTTTCTTCTTTGAAGGTATTCTAGAATCTCTTCATAGGAATGTTAATTCTCGGTGGAGGCAGTGGGGTACGTTGCTATATAATTCAAGCCTTTGAGGACCTAATCCTATTTATCTCTTTTGATATAATACCTTCCCTCTCTCTGAAATTTGATGGGCCTTCGCTCCCTTTTTAGCCCTTTCTGAGCTGTGTCCTCCCCACCTCAAATTCCCAACAACTTCCTCCTCTGAACCTCTACAATGAATTGGGTACTAAGGTGTATGATTCTTTTTCAAGAAGCTGATATCCCAAAATGTTCAATCCCCATGTGGAATTTGTTGATACCCCTTTCTCATGCTCTCCCTTCTCTGTGTCACTATTTCTCAATAAAGCCACGGTATTCCCTTTCTCTTGGTAGGAGTTAATAATCATGCTTCTCTCTGTGATCCATCCTCCCAATTTTCTCTCCTTATTTTCCTTCCACCTGAGAGGAAGAACTTGAAGCCTTCTCACTTCCTTTTCCTCTTCCAGTCTTGACCAGACTTTTCCCGTAACACTGTGTTGGCAATCAAAATGGACTCTTAGCACTCAGTTCAACCAAGTGCCCTTGAAGAGTTTGGCCTTTGTTTCCTTGATTAGATTGGAAGACCTTGGTGACCTCCTTGCCTCAAGGGAGGACCTACTTTACATGGGTTTGAGTGACATGTTTGGGACATCAGAGGCTTTTAGACCACGTGGGTCTAAGTCGCCTCTTTGTGACAATTCTAGGTCACATGAGTGAGTCGAAAGTGTGACTCACCCTTGACCCTGAAAAAGAAATAAAACCAGGGGTTGGCTTTCTCTTTTTCAGAGCTCTTACCCACAGCCATGGTGGCATATGTAACTCTGGGCCAGCCCTTGTTATGAGCGCCCGGGCTGAACCTAGATATTGGTAACTATGAACTGTATTTGGTCTGTCTGTGAATGTTTGTAATTTGTTTGTATTTGCTCCAAAGTTCAGGGTGCTGGCTTTTTCCCCCTGAACTAAGTGAATGGTATTTGTATGCTGAATTAAAGTAAGCTTGTTTACCCCTTAACGTTGCTTTTCTTAGTAAAGCAGATCAAAAGAACGTGTGCTTTTGCAGCGTGCTGGTAGTGTTCTTGTTGTTGGGCTTCTGTTCGTCTTTCACCCCCACAACAGCTGCTAGCCAGATTGCTGAAACAACCACTCTCTCTTTTTCCCACCCAACAAAAATTCATGTTCTATAATTTTATAAATGAGGGAATATTTTCCCCTGAGATGTTAACTCACTTCTTCTATCTTGTCTCTTCCTGATATTTCCCTATATAATATTTTGCTCCTTAGATTATTTAGCTCATGAATGTTCTCTTTACTTTCTTAATAAACGAAATGACTTTTACCCCAATTTTATGATTTTGTTTAGCCTCAGTCTTATAAAAAAAATTCTTTTTTAAGCATAGGATCATAGATTTACAGGTGGACAGGACCTCAGAGGCCCTTTACAGGCAACTAAGTGGCAGAATAGATAAAGCAGTGGGCCTGGAGTCAGGAAGACCTGAGTCCAAATCGAGTTCCTCAGACACTTAATAGCTGTGACCATGGGCAAATCATTTTTTATTATGGGAAGCATTATATTTTTTATTTTTTTTAAATTTATTTATTTAACATATTTAGTTTTCAGCATTGATTTTCACAAGAGTTTGAATTACAAATTTTCTCCCCATTTCTACCCTCCCCCCCACTCCAAGATGACGTACATTCTGGTTGCCTTGTTCCCCAGTCAGCCCTAGCTTCTGTCACCCCACTCCCCTCCCATCCCCTTTTCGCTTCCTTTCTTGTAGGGCAAGATAAATTTCTACACACTATTGCCTGTGTATCTTATCTTCTAGTTGCATGCAGAAACTTTTTTTTTGTTTTTGAACATCTGTTTTTAAAACTTTGAGTTCCAAATTCTCTCCCCTCTTCCCTTCCCACCCACCCTCCCTAAGAAGTCAAGCAATTCAACATAGGCCACATGTGTATCATTATGTACAACCCTTCCACAATACTCATGTTGTGAAAGACTAACTATATTTTGCTCCTTCCCAAGCCATCCCCCTTTATTGAATTTTCTCCCTTGACCCTGCCCCCTTTCCAAAGTGTTTGTTTTTGATTACCTCCACCCCCATCTGCCCTCCTCTCCATCATTTGCCCCTTTTTTATCTTCTTCCCTCTTCTTTCCTGTGGGGTGAGATACCCAATTGAGTAT
The DNA here is from genome assembly GCF_011100635.1 of Trichosurus vulpecula. NCBI lineage: Eukaryota > Metazoa > Chordata > Mammalia > Diprotodontia > Phalangeridae > Trichosurus > Trichosurus vulpecula. The sequence goes on from NC_050576.1 coordinate 421,955,285, forward strand.
GTATGATATTCCCTCCTCAGGCCAAATTTGATGAGAGCAAGATTCACTCATTCCCCACTCACCTGCCCTCTCCCCTCCTCCCACAGAACTGCTTCGTCTTGCCACCTTTATGAGAGATAATCTACCCCATTCTATCTCTCCCTATCTCCCTCTCTTGATATATTCCTCTCTCATCCCTTAATTTGATTTTATTTTTTTTAGATATCTTCCCTTCATCTTCAACTCACCCTGTGTCCACTTTCTCTCTCTCTCTCTCTCTCTCTCTCTCTCTCTCTCTCTCTCTCTCTCTCTCTCTCTCTCTCCCTCTCTCCCTTTATTTATTTATACACACACACACACACACACACACACACACACACATACATGCACATTCACTTATATATATACATATATATATACATAAACATATATATATATATATGCGTATTCCTTTCAGCAACTATGATATTGAGGTCTCATGAATCATACACATCATCTTTCTATGTAGGAATGTGAACAAAACAGTTCAACCTCAGTAAGGCCCTTACGATTTCTCCTTCTTGTTCACCCCTTCATGCTTCTCTTGATTCTTGTGTTTGAAAGTCAAATTTTCTATTCAGCTCTGGTCTTTTCACTGAGAAAGCTTGAAAGTCCCCTATTTTATTGAAAATCCATATTTTGCCTTGGAGCATGATACTCAGTTTTGCTGGGTAGGTGATTCTTGGTTTTAATCCTAGCTCCATTGATCTCCGGAAAATCATATTCCAAGCCCTTTGATCTCTTAATGTAGAAGCTACCAGATCTTGGGTTATTCTGATTGGGTTTCCACAATACTCAAAATTGTTTCTTTCTGGCTACTTGCAGTATTTTCTCCTTGATCTGGGAGCTCTGGATTTTGGCGACAATATTCCTAGGAGATTTCTTTTGGGGATCTATTTGAGGAGGTGATCAATGGATTCTTTCAATTTCTATTTTGCCCTGTGGCTCTAGAATATCAGCGCAGTTCTCCTTGATCATTTCTTGAAAGATGGTATCTAGGCTCTTTTTTTGATCATGGCTTTCAGGTAGTCCAATAATTTTTAAATTATGTCTCCTGGATCTATTTTCCAGGTCAGTGGTTTTTCCAAGGAGATATTTCACATTGTCTTCCATTTTTTCATTCCTTTGGTTCTGTTTTATACTATCTTGATTTCTCATCAAGTCACTAGCTTCCACTTGCTGCAATCTAATTTTTAAGGTAGTATTTTCTTCACTGGTCTTTTGGACCTCCTTTTCCATTTGGCTAATTCTACTTTTCAAGGCATTCTTCTCCTCATTGGCTTTTTGGAGCTCTTTTGCCATTTGAGTTAGTCTATTTTTTAAGGTGTTGTTTTCTTCAGTGTATTTTTCAGTATTTTTTGGTTCTCCTTTAGCAAGTTGTTGACTTGTTTTTCATGGTTTTCTCTCATCCTTCTCATTTCTCTTCCCAATTTTTCCTCTACTTCTCTAACTTGCTTTTCCAACTCCTTTTTGAGCTCTTCCATGGCCTGAGACCAGTTCATGTTTTTCTTGTAGGCTTTTGGTGTAGGCTCTTTGACTTTGTTGACTTCTTCTGTCTGTATGTTTTGGTCTTCTTTGTCACCAAAGAAAGAATGCAAAGTCTGAGACTGAATCTGGGTGTGTTTTTGCTGCCTGGCCATATTCCCAACCAACTAACTTGATCCTTGAGTTTTTCAGCGGGGTATGACTCCTTGTAGACTAAAGAGTTCTATGTTTCACATTTGGGGGGATGCGCCAGCTCTGCCACACCAGCACTCCTCCTTCCCCAAGAACCCCCAACCCAGACTGGGCTTAGATCTTCAGCAGGCTGTGCAGTCCTGCTCTGATCTGCCACTTAATTCCTCCCACCAGTTGGGCCTGGGGCCAGAAGCAACTGCAGCTGTAGGTGCCCCGCCTCTGCTGCCCTGGGGGCGGTGGCCTCGAACTTCTTCCACTCCCACAGGTTTTCCCACTAACCTTCTCTGTTGTCTTTGGTGTTTGTGGGTTGAGAAGTCTGCTAATTGCCGCAGCTCACTGATTCAGGGCGCTAGGGCCCACTCCGCCCGGCTCCTGGTCTGGTTGGTCCATGCCACTCATGCTGGACTCCGCTCCACTCCACTCCCAGCTCCTACCTCCCACCTCCGTGTGGGATAGACCTCACCCAGAGACCATCCAGGCTGTCCTGGGCTGGAGCTCTGCTTCCTTCTGCTGTTTTGTGGGTTCTGCAGTTCTAAAATTGGTTCACAGCCATTTTTATAGGTTTTTGGAGGGACTCGGTACAGAGCTCACCCTAGTCCCTGCTTTCCAGCTGCCATCTTGGCTCCCCATGGGCAAATCATTTAACCTCTGTTTGCCTCGGTTTCCTCAACTATAAAATGGGGATTACAATAGTAACTACCTCATAGAGCTGTTGTGATGATTCAATGAGATAATTTTAAAGAGCTTAGCACAATGCCTGGCACAAGGTGTTTAATAAATGATTATCCCCAATCTAGTCAAACAAGGAAGCTAAGAACCAGGAACACTAAGTGACTTTTTTCCAAGTTCCCTCTTAGAGAAAAGCAGGAAGAGGCAGAATTTACCCATAAAGCAAGGCAGGAAGAAGTAGAATCCAGATTGTCTTCCTTTGAATCCTGTGCTTTTTCTGATGTATCACCATGCTTCCCTAGTACTCCTGAAGTATTGATGTTTCTTCATTATAGTCAGTTTTCTTGTTGTAGTACTCACTTTTGAATTCTTCTGAAAGAATGAGCTTCCATTTTTTTCCTTTGATCCATAGGCCCAGTTTTGCAAGATATATTATTTTTAGATGTCAACTAATCTTTCTTTTTTAGAATATTTTACTATAATTTTTCCTTAAAATCTTATAAATGTAGAATAATCCTGCAGTATTCTGACTAGTTTTCCTTGAAATTTAAAGGGGTTTCTTTTTTTCTTTCTGTGAAGTTTTATTCTTTAATGTTGTAATTCTGATATAGTACATATAACTCTGAAGAAAATAAAAATATAACTATAAGCATAAATATTGATATATTAAGTTTCCCTAATAAAAAGAAAGAGGATAGAGGAATTGTTTGCTTTTTTTTAAAAACAGACTTTCCTTCAAATAAGAAACATACCAAATACATAGGACTATAGATTCAGACCTGGAAGGCAACTTAAAAGGGTCTCTGGGATACTCCCATCATTTTACAAATAAAGAAACTGAGCCTTAGAGAGTTTAAATAACTTGCTATGGGTCACATAACTGAAAAGTGTCTGAGGCAGGATTTGAACTCAATACTTCCTGACTCCAGTTGCAGCATTCTATCTGTTTGCCACCTAACTGTAGTAAAATTAATTTTAAAAAAACCCAATCTACCAAATTAGGAATCTTTAAAACAAAATAAAATATCTGAGAGTTGCAAGCATGATCTAATTTAATGCCAACAATTAAGTTAATGTCAAGAGGGAATATCCATTAAGCTTAAAGGCATAAATAGTAGGGGGGAAATGACATTATTATGTGTGCACACAACAAATGGGACAGCATCTTAATTCTTTAAAAAAAACTTACATGAATTGCAAAAAGACATTGACAATAACACAATAATTGGAGACTTTAATATTTCTCCCTCTGACCTGGACAAATCCAACAGAAAGATAAATAAGATGGGGGAAAATACTATTGAAACGATGGTTGGAAAAAATAGATTAACTGATATGACAACTTCTGAATAGGAATATTGTAAAATATACATTTTTTTCAGCATTGTGTGATACCTTAAGTAAAATTAGTCATGTGCTAGTGAATAGATGTATAACAAGCAAATACAAAATTGCAGAAATAATAAATTGGTGCTTTATGTGCCTAACACAATAAAATAGAAATTAATAAATAAATGAGCAAAAGAGGTAGATTGGAATGGATACTAAATAATGATATTCTGAATAATGAGAAAGGCAAAGATGAAATCAAAGTTCTAGCATATAACAATGTTCATTTAGCATTGTGCTAAAAACTAGGAAAAATATGGTACAATAAGAAGTGATACATATGAGGAATTCAGAGAAACAAAGGATGGTTTGTATAAGCAAATGCAGAGTAAACAAAAACAAAAGACCAATATGTTCAGTGACTGCTATGTTAAATTGAAATTACAATGATCAGTAACAGGCATCCAAAATCTAAATAACTAAAAAATTACTAAAATTACTAAAAAAGACTACTCTGTAGTCTTTTTCTTTGTGGCAGAGAAATGGCCAAAATGTTGAATAAATTGTCCTGTATGATAATTGTATCCTATGTTTTTGCTTTATTGTTTTTCTTTGTCACAAGGAAAGTTCAACTTGAATGGGAGACAAGCATAGTTTGCTTGTTTTTCCCAAGAAGTGACTATGATATAAAGAAAAAATAAATAAATAAAACTTAAAATTTTTTTTTATAATATATGTAGGGAGTTAGCGCTGACCCCAGGGCTGCTCGGACCCTAGCACTTGGCCTGTTTCCTTGGTAATACCAGACATGCTTAGGAGGAGTTGGAACGGTAGGCACCCGGAGGAAAGACTTCCGTCCCTAGCAACCCCCCTAACAGCACTCCCCTCCTGCTCTCATAGCCATCCTTTCTCATGCAGGCAGAGTCCATTCACCAAGGACTCACAAGTCCAGTAGGAGGAACACAGCTGGCCACTACCTAATGCTCTTGAACCAGTGCCTAACACAAACATGCTTTAATTAATGGGAACTTCTTTGATACTTTACAAGGGCATCCTGCCCCATGCATCACATAGCTCATACAGCTCTGATATCAGCTGGCTACATGCCTGAGCCTTCCCATGCCTCCATAGATACTGTAGGACAGCACCCCGTTCTGTTCCCATACTCCTATGGAAACCGCCTTACCACAGCCCTAGTTTTCCCATACACTTGTAGGCAACATAGTTTACAATAATCCAGATTCGCCCCACCAGATATCGATCTTCCCATGCTCTCATCCCCTTACCCCTTGAACACCTGCTTCTGCTTATGTAGTGCAAAACCCTATAAAACTGGATAATCTCTGCCAATAAATCGGAGTTATAACCATCTTTGCTCCCACCTCATCATTGCGTACTGAGATAGGGCAACTTGCTGGTCAAGACCCTAGCAAATATATTTATATATTTTGGAAAACTTCACACTGGAAGCAACTAGAGAAACCTTTTAAATTATGTGCATGTGCTGTGCTCAGCTGGTACCATTGTGAGATGTGGAAAAACAGAGCTTCCTTTTATTCTCAGGGGCACTTTGGAGTCCCTACTTTTCTCCCCACAAGCTCCATGGATTTGACCAAACTGCTTACTTCTATAACCACCACATGGCCTTCAACTTAGATGTCTTCTTGTTTAGATCCCTATAAACGTACTGTCCCTGAAATAAATACACAATCCTTCAATTTTTCTCTGGCTTTCGGATATGAGTAGCTGCTGGGAAAGGGGTTGCAAGTTCAAAAAAAAAGCACAAAAATGAATTTTCTTTTAAAGCTAAATAAATGGAGCTGGGTCTGACAGTTCATCTCTTGGTTCTTGATCTAAGAGCCAGCTTAGCACGGCAGCTTCATTCATCTGATTTTATCTGCCCTGGTGTTCATGAATTTCTCTCCTTCTACTTGATAAAGGTAAGAATCTCCTAGGTCTGGACTCTGAAGTCAAACTAACTACCACAAAGGGTAAGGTAAGATTCATTATCAAAATCTCTGTGTCTTTTTTTTTACTTAATTTTAGGTCTTTCCTTGACAATTTCCTACTCCAATTTCAAAATAAAACAAGAATATTACCTTTTATATTAACCAAGAATCAATAGGCAAAGATTTCTAATAAAAGACTACTTGCAAATCATATTAGTAGGTGATGACTTAAGTAGGCAATTAGTAAGAGAAATTTTAAAATAGTTCAGTTGAATAGTATGAGAGTAACTCCAAAGACTGGTGTTTCAGGCTGACTGGTAGTGTTTCATAGAAAAGGCAAAGCAGTAGGTAATATTAGAAAAGTGTTGGAAAAATACTGCAAAGAATTTCTTCTCTAGGAGTATGCTTTGTGGGAACAAAGAGAAGTATGGATTGATTACTTATTTACTGGTAAGTATAGGAATTTACTATTTTTAATTCAATTTAATCTATCACATCAATTTGATAAACATTTATTAAGATATGTACTTTGTGCAAGGCCTCAGTGGTACAATGACAGACTGAATTTAATATTATCTGTTGTGGCCATTGTTGAGTCTGTGTCCTCTTTTCTCCTGCCCCTCCCAACCAGAAAAAGGCAGTCAAAAAAAACCTCATCAACTGCCCAGTCTCTGACTCCAATGGGGTGAAACTTTCTCCAGTTCTTGCCCCTTACTCTTTAGCCTTTAGGCTCTGCATCTCCTAGGGAGCCCTACTGGAGGAATACAACCAATGGAATGAAAGACAGGTTCATGATCTGAAGTTCAGAGAAAAAAAAAGCCCCACGTTCAGATTCAATTTTGCCCTAAGTTCGATTATGAAATATAGGATAAATGGTTCATAAAACATCCCCTTTGGTCGTCCTCAGCAAACTAGGAGATGAATCCTTGCTTATATGTTCTATGAAGCTGCCCTGTCCTTCTCCCCCTTGGCACATGGATGGCATTTATAGTCGTACTCAGGAAAACAACAGAGAACTAATTTTTTAACTTTTTATCTAAATGAAATAAGCTTAACAAAAACCAACAAAACTCACCTATGTTTAGTGAAAGATCCAAGTAAAGAGAATAGAAAGCTGGAGGGTGGGGAGGGGGGAATCTTTTCAGTCTTAGCAGATGGAGGGGAGGTTAAGAGGAAAAAGAGAAGAGACCCTCAGCTGCTTGTCTTCACAGTCAATGAGGGACAAATGCACTACGACTCTGACTTGCCTTAGAGGTGCCCCATTGGCCTGCTGTGGACATTTTGTCTCACTCAACGAGTCCTTGTGCTTCCTCTGCCCCATATCTCCGTGATCTCAAACGTCACATAGCTACAACCTTTCAGGATCTTTTATTCTGAAACTCCACAAAGCCACCATCACCAATTCCCTTTCCCCAAGAAATGATTTCTTTAGTCCCTACAAAGCTTGAGGGAGGAGCTGTAATGTTAACAAATGTCATCATCATTTAAAAAAATTAGCATCTGCAAACTTCAAACAATAGGCACTTAAAAATGTTTGCTGAACTGAATTGAGTCAAATTGGACATAGGGCTGAAAGAAACCTCAAAATTCATGTAGTCAACCTTCTTCGAAGCTGTGGAACCTGAAGCCCCAAGAGAAGGGAAGAATTGCTCAGCATCACCACTACCACCCCATCCCATTTTCAGAAGATTTGAACCTGTATCTACTGTGATTCACACCCAAATTTTTAATTGAATTGATTTAATTTAATTTGATTTAATTAAACTGAACTTGTTGCAATTGCTGAGAGATGAAGTGGGAATTCCTAGGATTTAAAAAAAAATAAGCAGCTCTTTGGCACGGTTTGGAAGTAAGCTTTTTTAAGCACGTGGTTGTAAGTTGGTCTAATTAGGTAGCTTCTAAAGTCCTCATCCAGTTTCTGATCAGAAGATGCAAAGTTCCTAATACCCTTCTCTTGCTGTAGCTATAGAAAGCACCATGAACTAAGTCTCAAAAACCTCAGCATTTTTCATTCTGTCAATTTCACAAAAGTGTTGCAGTTAGTAATAGATCATAGTAAATAGTTTCACCGCTAACATCAGGCTGCAACTGACATATGCTTTCCTTTCATGTGTATGTATGTAGTATATAATCATAGCTAGGAATAGATGGGATATTGAATCAGATATTTTTAAATGTTTATTGACATCTTTATTTTCACAACACAGTCATTTGCCTCTCCCCTCATCACCTCAGACATGTACTATTGCATTAGCCTGCTGGTTGGTCTCCCTGCCCCATCTCTCCCCTCTCCCCACTCCTGTCTTTCCTCCACTCAACGATTAAATTAATCTTCCTAAAGTACAGGTCTAACCATAACACACACACATACACATACACACACACACACACACACACACACAAACATGCCTATTCTGTAAACCCCAGTAGCCCCATCACCTCCAGGTTTGGCTTTTAAAGCCCTTGATAACCTGGCTCCTTTCCTACCTTTCTAATTTTATTACACTTTACTCTCCTCTCTGCTGTCCAGTGATGCTGGCCTCCTTGCTGTTCCTCAAGTAAATCTCTGTCTCCAAAGCATTTTCATTGGTCGTCCCCTATGCCTGGAATGCCCTTCTTCTTTCTATCTGTATCCTTTAAGTCTAAGCTAAAATCCCATTTTATTAAAGAAGCTTTTCTAGTCCTCTTTAACTTTTGTGCCTTCCCTCTGAGGATTTCCCCAATTTATCCTGTATATATCTTATTTGTACATGTTGTTTCCTCAATTAGACCTTGAGAGCAGCAACTGTTTTTGTTTTGTTTTGTTTTTCCCTTTCTTTGTATTTTCAAAGCTTAGTATTATGCCTGGCACATAGTAGGCACTTAGGAAATGTTAATTAACTGCTTGCTTGACTTACCCAGCAAGCATTTCTTTATAACAAAGATTAACGAAAAGAATGGAGGTGGGGTGGGGATATAGCTCACCAAAATGAATGTATTTATTAATGAAGTCTGTATGTGGACTATTCTATATTCTCAGTCTCCCACCTCTGCAAAGAAAGGAGGCAGGTACATTTTCTCAAGTTTTCCCCTGGACCAAACAAATCCAGTTTCAATTCCATAGCTAGCAAACCTTCATGTGAATTCAATGTGAATTAAAGAAAGCAGTGGCATCTGATCAATGCCCTTTCCAAATATGTCTCAGGACATTTTTAAGAATCTGACTTATAGGTGGTAATGTACACTCCTACTTCAGGCATTGTTTGTTACACTGAACATGTGGTAACTGTTTTGGGGGTCAGAGAAATGGACTATGCTTTTACTTTAGGGATTTGACATTTCTGTTTTCCTCGGCCATATTTGTATCTGCTTTCCTAGATCCAACCATTTTGTTTTATTTTATTTCACCACCCGAATAAATGTCACACACACACACACACACACACACACACACACACACACACACACCATATTTAAACCTATAAAGAAACCATTGTTATATAGCATGTCCCAAAAGTCCTAGTGCAGTTTTAAACTTTTAGTATCTTAAAACTTCACTATGACTTTTAAAATACCCTGTATGGTTAAAGAGTTATAGAATCTTATTTTCTGTTGGAAAAGAGTTTCAGTGGCTCTCTATTTCCTTTAGGTTTCTAAGATGAAAACCTCTATGTGGCATTTCATGTTCTTCATAATCTGACTCTTCCATATTTTTCCAGTCTTCTTACATCCTCTCCACACAAATGCTTTAAAGTCTAGTAACACTGACCTTTTATTCCTCACACATCTCATTCCATCACCCAGCTACCTGCCTTTGCATTGGATTATCTCCCATGAGTATAATGTTCTTCCCCCTCATCTCTGCCTAATATTTTTCCTGGCTTCCTTCAAGATTCAGATCAAATTTAACTTATAGGAGGGGTTTCTTGAACCCCCCTCCCAGTTACTATTTCCTCCCCCTCTCAAGTTGCATTTAATGTCTATACATCTTATATCCACCTAATTATTGACCTTTCATCTTTCCAATTAGAATGTAAGCTCCTCGAGGTCAAGGACTATTCTTTTGCCTTTTTTTATCTCCAACTCTTAGCTCCTGAAACATAGTAAGTGCTTAATAAATGCTAACTTAATGATAAATTTATTACGGAATTTTAAATTAATTTTTCATTACTAAAGTTGTTTATTTTAAATAATTAATTTTTATTTTTAAGTGTTTAAATTTATTTTAATTAATACATTTATTATGAAATGCAGAATTCTGCATTATAAACCCCTTGCTGTACCTTTAGTACACACTAATTGATCTTTTCTTTAGGCATAATGACTTTAGTTGATAATGATATCTAAGTTGATTTTGGCATATGATGAGCACTGAGCTTAAAGTTACACAAAGATAAAATGTTTGCTCATATTTTCTGCATGGCTGAAGATTTAAAAACAAATCATTCTATAGGCCATTCTCACACAAAGCCTACCTATTTAGAAACTTGAAAAGAGCACTGAATTGGATATACTTCCTATTCTGACACCAACTAGCTCTGTGACTTTGGACAAGTCACGATGTCTCTGTACTTCAATTTCCTCATCTATAAAATAAGGAGTGGAAAGTTGCATCAGATAGCCTCTAAGACGCCTTCCAGCTGTGTGTGTTGCCATGATCTAGTATCCTAAGTCATATTCGTCTGGAAAAGGTAAGTATCATCATCACTTGTCTTGTAAGACAGTGTCTTGAGAAACCAATCTATATTCAAGCTTCTCCTTTTACAAAAACTGGACAGCTCAGGGCTCTTGGCAATTCTCTAAGAGTATATACAAATTGGGGAGCAAGTACAGACCTGCATTATTAGGTTAGTTTCTGTATAAGTTTCCCACAGCAATGAAATCACAGTTCTGGACTAAACTTTAACAATCATTTCTCTATACAATTCAAAACCTAATGAAGGCTCATATCAGAGAACTGAAAGGTTATCATCTGCCCCAACTCCTCACACACAAGGAAATTCAGGCTCAGAGTGTCTGCATGTCTGAGCTTCTGTGTTAGAGGCAGTCAGGATTAGAACCCAGGTCTATTAACTCCCAAATAACTGCTCTTTATGCTATATCACCACTTCCTCTGATGATAATGTGTGTGAGTTCTCTTCAATAAGCTACTGCATACTGGTATAATGCCAGACAGTGATCAAAGATCTTCCCCACCTATTCAATAGGCCTCAGGTGGGGCTAGTTGAGGGAGGCTTGATTAGAGGCAGGCCTACACCCTTTACTTAATAAGTGCTAAGCCCCAGGCCTACACCCATTCAATGATTAGGCGTGAAGCCTTTGGGCCCTAAGAAGAGTATGTATACCCAGAAGGTAGCCATTAAGGTCAGAATTCAGCCAAGGAGAAGAAGTAAGAACTCTGAGACAACAGAGCTGAGAATCTATAGGGAACTCAGAGACTAGTGAGCTACAGAACTAAGAAAGCTACAGAGAGATGAGAGAGAGCTGCAGAAGGAGTGCAGAGCAGAGAGGGGAGACTAGACAGCTGCAGAGACCAGAGAACTGAAGGGGGAGAAGACGTAGGCAAGCAGGCAGTTGGGATTCATGAGTGTTTACGGGAAGGCCCCAGCAGGGAGGAAGGTTACAGGATGACTTGGTTCTTTGCTGTAATACTGTGTTATAATTTCCTTTATTTTCCTTGATTATTTTTCCTTATTTTCCTTGATTACTTTGAGGTGAATTTACTGGCTTTGGGATACAACTGTTGCTATTTTGGGTTGGAGTTATTGGTTTGGGGATTTAATCCTCCGGTGTCTAAATAAATGTTATACTTCCTCTGCCCTCTACCTAGAGAATCTCTTATACTTTGCGATTCTTAACTATACAGGCATATTCATGGTCATCTTCGAGGTCATGAATCTTGCCTTGCTAATACAGCAGGCTGAATAGTAGACCGTAAACCAAGAGCACTACTTGGCCATAACCCTAAGTGCAGAATTGCTCCTTGAGCATCTGCTTTGTACATGCTTGCTTTTCCTGCCCCACTCTTGTCTAAGAATGTCAACATATTACTATCAAGTGTTTCTACTTCATTGTCAGTTGAATCAAATTATCCATGCTAGTCTTTATTTTGTTTTCATTTTTTAAGATCAGATGTATTTCAGGAAACTGAGCCAAATATATAGGAATACAAGCCATTCCCCAATTGAGAAATGGTCAAAAGATATGAACAGGCAATTTTCAGAGGAAGAAATTAAAGCTATCTATAGGCATATGAAAAAATGCTCTAGATCACTACTGATAAGAGAAATGCAAATCAAAATAACTCTTAGATACCACATCTCTCCTTTCAGATTGGCTAAAATGACAAAACAGGATAATGATAAATGCTGGAGAGGATGTGGGGAAATTGGAACATTGTTACATTGCTGGTGGAGTTGTGAGGGGATCCAGCCATTTTGGAGAGCAATTTGGAACTATGCCCAAAGGGCTATAAAAATGTTCATACCATTTGACCCAGCAATACCACTTCTAGGGTTGTATCCCAAAGAAATCACACAAGCGGGAAAAGGACCCATATGTACAAGGATATTTATAGTGGCTCTTTTTGTGGTAGCCAAGAATTGGAAATCAAAGGGGTGCCCATCAATTGGGGAATGGCTGAACAAGCTGTGGTGTATGAAGGTAATGGAATACTATTGTGCCATAAGAAATGGGGATGATACGGACTTCATAACAACCTGGAAAAACCTACACGACATAATGCTGAGTGAGCGGAGCAGAGCCAGGAGAACATTGTACACAGTCACAGATATATGGATTCTGTGAGGACCAACCCTGACATACTTTGCTCTTCTCAGCAACGAAAGGTGCAAGGACAACTCCAGGGGACTCATGATGGAGAATGCTATCTTCATCCAGAGAAAGAACTGTGAAGTTTGAATACAGATTGAGGCGCACTACATGCTCGCCTTTTTTCTTCTCTTTTGTTTTTGTTTTTGGGTTTTTTTTTTTGGTTCTGTCTCTTCTTTCTCATGATTCATTCCATTGGTCATAATTCTTCTCCACAACTTGACTAGTGTATAAATTAATTCAATGTGAAGTTATACATGGTAGTTATATGAGATTCCATGCCATCTTGGGGAGGGAGAGAGGAGGGAGGGGAGAAAATCTGGAACTCAAAATTATGTAGAGCCATGTGTGCTAAACTAAAAATAAATTTAAATTAATAAAAAAGAAAAATTTCCTACACTGGTTGATTTCCAGATGTGAAAGCAGAAAAGAGGAAAAAACTTGGCCTTAATACAGTAATTAGCCATTAAATACAAAAGAAAAATAATCATTTCTCCTGCTACGTTATACTCTCATAATAAAACTCTCTTAATTTTACAAATAAAAAAAAAAGATCAGACGTATTTATGCAGGAGGTGTACTTGAAAATAGAAAAAATAATGTTGGACATTGTTTTGGACCTTTCACTCCAACCCTCTCACCTTCCCAATGCCTTCTGATTTAGGATGATCCCAGAACTGAGTGGAATATGTTTTAGGGCCTTTGACAGTCTGTTTTAATAGTCTTAATGATAGTAAATCTCTGGACAGTGAAGGTGGATTAGTTGTTTTTTTTAAGAGCTAAGTTTTTAAGTGAATAAAGTACTGGGGCAGGGGGAAACTACAATATTTTTTTAGAATGTGTTGTAAGGAAAATAGTAAAACTAATTTTCTTGTGTCTCAACCTAGGTCTGAAAGGACAAAATCTTAAGCTGAAGGTTCTTCAAAGGGAACCCAGTCTATCCTGTTCCTAAAAAGAGTTTCAAAATACTTTCGAGCAATAGCAATATTTTTGCAATAAAGGTGCCTCTTCCCAAGATAATGGCTTGTAATATACAGAGGAGTGGATTTGGAATCAAAGGATTTGAGTTTGAATCGCCCTGTGACCTTGAGTAAACCACATCAGCTCTCTGAACCTGTTTATTCATTTGTCACAATATTCAGGTTTTTGGCTGCACAGGTCATCTAAGGTGGCAAGTCCACATTTTTAGTTATATCAAAATGGTAGAGTTTGGTGGGAGGAATATCCTTCCCCCATGCAATTTAGGTTAGGTTTTCCTTAAAAGATATTTAGCCTCACCCCACCCCACCACCAGGAAGTCATTGAAAAGAAGAAAGTCTCCATTTACACCAAAATACTTACAGTAATATACTTTTTCACTGTGAACAATTAGAAACAAAGTAGATGCCCATCAATGGGGATTGGCTAAACAAATTGTGTACATAAATGTAATAGCATTATTGCTGTGCTATAAGAAATAATATATGTGGTGAATACAGAGAAGCATGTAAAAATCTACATAAACTGAGGTAGAGTGAAGTAGAGCCAATAAAACTATATACAAAATGATTAGAATGTAAATTGAGAGGGGGCAGAGCCAAGATGGCGGTGGGAAAGCAGGGACTAGCATGAGCTCCCCGCCAAGTCCCTCCAAAATCCTATAAAAAATGGCTCTGAACCAATTCTAGAACTGCAGAACCCACAAAATAGCAGAGGTAAGCAGGGCTTCAGCCCAAGACAGCCTGGATGGTTACTGGGTGAGGTCTTTCGCACACGGAGCTGGGAGTGGAGCAGAGCAAAGCAGAGCCCAGCATGGGAGGCACGGACCAACCAGACCAGGAGCCGGGCAGAGTGGGCCCTAGGGCCCTGAATTGGTGAGCTGTGGCAGTTACCAGACTTCTCAACCCACAAACACCAAAGACAACAGAGAAGAACTGCAGAACCCATAAAACAGCAGAGGGAAGCAGGGCTCTAGCCCAGGACAGCCTGGATGGTCTCTGGGTAAGGTCTATCCTGCACAGAGCTGGGGGTGGAGCAGAGCAAAGCAGAGCCCAGCATGGGAGGCACGGACCAACCAGACCAGGAGCCAGGCAGAGCATGCCCTAGAGCCCTGAATCAGTGAGCTGCAGCAGTTACCAGACTTCTCAACCCACAAACACCAAAGACAACAGGGAAGGTTAGTGGGAAAAGCTGCCAGGAACAGGGTGATAGAGTTCACAGTTCAGCCACCACCCCAGAGGAAGCAGAGGTGGGGCACCTACAGAACTACAGCTGCAGTTGCTTCTTGCCCCAGGCCCACCTGGTGGGAGGAATTAAGTGGAGGATCAGAGCAGGAGTGCAGAGCCTGCTGAAGATCTAAGTCCAGTGCGGGTTGGGGGTTGTTGGGGAAGGAGGAACGCTGGTGTGGCAGAACTGGCTGGAATAGCTCTGAAATCAACAGCACAACCCCCAGGCTTGGAACATAGTACTCTTTACTCTACAAGCAGTCATACCCTGCTGAAAAACTCTAGGTTCAAGTAAGTTGGCAGGGAACATGGCCAGGAAGCGAAAACGCACCCAGAGTCAGTCTCAGACTTTGCATTCTTTCTTTGGTGACAAAGAAGACCAAAACATACAGACAGAAGAAGTCAACAAAGTCAAAGAGCCTACATCAAAAGGCTTCAAGAAAAACATGATCTGGTCTCAGGCCATGGAAGAGCTCAAAAAGGAGTTGGAAAAGCAAGTTAGAGAAGTAGAGGAAAAATTGGGAAGAGAAATGAGAAGGATGAGAGAAAACCATGAAAAACAAGTCAACGACTTGCTGAAGGAGAACCAAAAAAATACTGAAAAATACACTGAAGAAAACAACACCTTAAAAAATAGACTAACTCAAATGGCAAAAGAGCTCCAAAAAGCCAATGAGGAGAAGAATGCCTTGAAAGGCAGAATTAGGCAAGAATTAGTCCAAAATACCACTGAAGAAAATACTATCTTAAAAATTAGATTGGAACAAGTGGAAGCTAATGACTTGATGAGAAATCAAAATATTATAAAACAGAACCAAAGGCATGAAAAAGTGGAAGACAATGTGAAATATCTCATTGAGAAAACCACTGACCTGGAAAATAGATCCAGGAGAGAGAATTTAAAAATTATTGGACTACCTGAAAGCCATGATCAAAAAAAGATCCTGGATATCATCTTTCAAGAAATGATCAAGGAGAACTGCCCTGATATTCTAGAGCCACAGGGCAAAATAGAAATTGAAAGAATCTACAGATCACCTCCTCAAATAGATCCCAAAAAGAAATCTCCTAGGAATATTGTTGCCAAAGTCCAGAGCTCCCAGATCAAGGAGAAAATACTTGCAAGCAGCCAGAAAGAAAGAATTTGAGTATTGTGGAACCACAATCAGAATAACCCAAGATTTAGCAGCTTCTACATTAAGAGATCAAAGGGCTTGGAATATGATATTCTGGAGGTCAATGGAGCTAGGATTAAAACCAAGAATCACCTGCCCAGCAAAACTGAGTATCATGCTCCAAGGCAAAATATGGATTTTCAATAAAATAGAGGACTTTCAAGCTTTCTCAGTGAAAAGACCAGAGCTGAATAGAAAATTTGACTTTCAAACACAAGAATCAAGAGAAGCATGAAAAGGTAAACAAGAAAGAGAAATCATAAGGGACTTACTAAAGTTGAACTGTTTTGTTTACATTCCTAAATGGAAAGATGATGTGTATGATTCATGAGACCTCAGTATTAGTGTAGCTGAAGGGAATATGCATACATACATATATATGTATGTGTGTGTATATATATATATATGTATGTGTGTATATATATATATACACAGAGAGAGAAAGAGAAAGAGAGAGAGAGAGAAGGAGAGAGAGGGCACAGAGTAAGTTGAAGATGAAGGGATGATATCTAAAAGAAATAAAATCAAATTAAGGGATGAGAGAAGAATATATTGAGAGAGGGAGAAAGGGAGAGATAGAATGTGGTAAATTATCTCACATAAAAGTGGCAAGAAAAAGCAGTTCTGTAGGAAGAGAAGAGAAGGCAGGTGAGGGAGAATGAGTGAATCTTGCTCTCATCGGATTTGACCTGAGGAGGGAATACCATGTACACTCAATTGGGTATCTTACCCCACAGGAAAGAAGGAGGAAGAAGATAAAAAAGGGGGTGATGGAAGGGAGGGCAGAAGGGAGAGGAGGTAATCAAAAACAAACACTTTCGAAAAGGGACAGGGTCAAGGGAGAAAATTGGATAAAGAGGGATAGGTTAGGAAGGAGCAAAATATAGTTAGTCTTTCACAACATGAGTACTGTGGAAGGGTTATACATAATGATACACATTTGGCCTACATTGAATTGCTTGACTTCTTAGGGAGGGTGGGTGGGAAGGGAAGAGGGGAGAGAATTTGGAACTCAAAGTTTTAAAAACAGATGTTCAAAAACAAAAAAAAAGTTTTTGCATGCAACTAGAAAATAAGATACACAGGCAATGAGGTGTAGAAATTTATCTTGCCCTACAAGAAAGGAAGAGAAAAGAGGATGGGAGGGGAGTGGGGTGACAGAAGGGAGGGCTGACTGGGGAACAGGGCAACCAGAATATACGCCATCTTGGAGTAGGGGAGAGGGTAGAAATGGGGAGAAAATTTGTAATTCAAACTCTTGTGAAAATCAATGCTGAAAACCAAATATATTAAATAAATTAAATTAAAAGATAAAAAAGAAAAAAAAGAATATAAATTGAAAGAACAAGTACGCACACAGAAAATTAAAAATGTAGCAAATTAAAAAGATAAAGCATGACTCAAAGAGATATGGTAGCACACTCCCAACCCACCCTTTCATTGAGATGAGAGGTCTACAGGTATTTCACATTGCATCTTTTTGGATTTTTTTTCAATGTCTTAATCAGTTCTGTCCATCTTTTCTTCCTTTTCTTTTTTTGTCTTTAAAAAATATTATTCGGAATATGGGGTAGCTCTGCGGGAACATGAAGAGAAGAGATATTGGGAAAACTATAATCCTATTAAAACCAAAAGACATCAATAAATGTTAAAAATAATAATAAAAGATATTGAAACCATCCTTAAGTCTTGCTTTAAAATGCTAGAGACAAGAATAAGAACTAGATATATCATTTCATTGTTTAAAGGACTTCCCAGAAGAGGGAATTCCCTCTACTGATGCAGGTCAGCAACTTTTATATGTTATGGAGAAATATATTCTAGTCCATTTGTTTTACTTTTTCAATTAAGAAGCATTTATTTTTCTCCCCCTCACTTCACCTTCCCACTGAAAAAGGGAAGAAAAAAAGAACAAATGTGCATAGATGGACAAAACCAGTCCTCACATTAGCCCTGTCCAAAAATGAATGTTTCATTCTGCATCTTGAATCTACTACTTCTCTTCTAGGAGGTAGCTTCATCAGTGCTCTAGAATTGTGTTTGGTCACTACACCAAGGATAGTTCTTACTAATGAAATTTTTTAGAAAGGTAATAATAATAATTGTTATTGTGTAAGAATATATATAAGATCCTTAGGGGTAAAATCCAGGGTTTGCCTGATTAGCATCTCAGATAATCTTTCTATTTGCATTTTGTGGGTTGTTTTTGCTAACTTTGGAAAACCTTCATTAAAAATTTTGTGAAATCAAGCATTCAAATTCTTTTATTTTTCTAAATTCTCTGGGATATCTGCAATCCCTCTGGCTGCTTTACTCAGCCACTAACCAGATTCTGCTGATGACTTCCAACTCTTCTTATCTCACTGTCAAGCATCCTGATCAACCTACAAAATATTTCAATGGCATGTAACCTCTCCCCTCCCCCCCCCAATATTGTAACCAGTGCATGTGGGAAAATCAAGGAGTTTGGAATTCTTCTCTTTGATTCACTGCCAGTGCCTAGGTCTCCAACCTCATAGTTATAGGCAATATATTAATGTATATGGGTGAATAACCAAAGCAGAAGTTCACATTTGCCTATAGTAACCTATGATGTGCTGAGGATAATCCATCTTTGATATTACATGGTATGTATTCATTGTATATATCTGCAGAATAATTAGCATGCCCCTCAAAGAGGTCAAAACCTTGTTGCCGTCTATCTTAGTGTCTCAAAATTTATCTTCTTTCTGTCTGAGCTATCAACTTACAAAGGGTAGAGCTGTGACTCTTTCCCTACCCCCCACTCCCTCTTCCTGACAGCCAAACTTGTCATCTTCTTCCTTTCCAAATCCTAGGAACTTCTTATCCATACCTGACATTAGCAGAATTTTCTGGCTCTGGAAAAAGCATACAAAAAGCAACCATGAAATAAGTATAGAACTTGCATTATTAGCTATATCCTCTCCACCCTCAATTACAAAAAACCCTGCTTCCTTTATTGGCTTTATGGTCCCAGAGGAGTATTCCTTACAACTCCCTAACTAATTGAGTAACACTGCCTTCCATCAGTTTACATACATTCTAATGCCATATCTGGGCATCTAGGAATGGTAGAAGGCTATCATCAATCTTTCCATGATCATGGAATTTATTGCCAATAGTACTGCCAATTTCTACTCTCTATACTGAGGCTCAATTATACTATGTTATTAGTATAATAACAACTCTATTATTCTGCACTGACAATAGAGTTGATCTGGATCTTCTCCTTGGTTTATACCCTAATCAATATTTTATGTTGTACCTACATGGACAGACTCTTCTGGTACTATAGAGATCAATATTGATACCATGTGAATCTTCTCCACTCTTTATGTAGTAAGTACACCCAGGGTCAGGCTCTTACAACTACCCCTACATATTTAGGGGTACCCTGAGAGGGTGGCTAGTATCTCTTTGCTAATATCATTAGAGAAGCTCTCAGTGATTTTGTTTTCCCTGTTATTAGTTACTAGAGGAACTTCAGTTCCATTTAACCACTGAGAGGGATAAAACTTCATATGAGAAAATTGCTACCTTCATAGAAATTATACTCTAGTAAATGGATAAACCACATAATATAATTTACAGTATTAAGTGGTACCTATGAAAAAGACTTTTTGTGGTCTGTCATAAGTAGGTGTGTAAGGCACTGAGGATTATGGTCTTGTTTTCTGCTAACCTCTCTAACACACACAGTAGATTTTAATTTGTATCACAGAGAGAAGGAAAATGAAGGGAAGAAGGAAACAATTCCTCCCCTACTTTGTTTCCTACAAATCTATCGTCTATCCTCTAATTTGACTTCCAATGTGTATTGGACGTATATGGTAAATGTATATAGTGTAAATATAATGTAGTTAGCAGCAATTTGGTTTCAAATAAAGTTTATTTAAAAACAAACAACTTTTGACTATCTCAGCATTCCCAAATTACAGCTTCAGAAGTTTAAATCTGGAAACCATTGAATCTAATTCCTTGATTTTACAATAATAAAATGAGATTAAGTGACTTTCCCAATGGAAAGTTTTGAATAGCCAATCCAGAAGCCAGGACAGTCAGCAGTCAGAAAGAATTCTGTGCAAGATGGGTCCTTGCACAGTGGCAGATCTCCTAGCTTTCACCTATGTACTACAGCACCAACCAGAAATTCACAGTAGACTGAATAATGTTTGACCCATGAACTGCAGAAAAAGTCAGCCAGAAGCCCACAGACAATAGGAAAGAAAACCACCAGTGAAGCCAGCATCAGCACAGGCCATCAAATTAATAGCTTTCTATTATGACCGGTCAGGCTAGAGACACATGTAACCTGCAGGGTTCTGTGTCTTGAGAAAGAAGAGTGAAGGTTTCTGTCAAGAAATCTGCTGGGAAAACAAATACTGGAAGCACTAAGGCATGGCTGTGACTGATGGAGAGTGGCAGTGCTGAGACAAGGACAGCCTAGGATCCTTACCTATCCATCCTGAGATGGTGTAGGTAGCCTTGAAGATCTAGTTATTCAAATTTCCAAAATAAGGAGGTCACTAATGGAAAGGGGTAGAAGTTAACACAAAAACCCAAATGACCTATACCAAGAGCAAATGGGACCAACTACCACACTCAAGGGCACAGTAGGAAACAGAATCTAGCCCTGACCAAAAACTTCAATTCAGAAATTAAAGCTGGAGAGATACATTATTAACCAAAGCCAACAGATCGGTAAAAAAAAATTAATAAATATAGACTTAAAGATGGCCAACATCCACCTTCAAAGGAGAATATAACTTCATAACAATTACAAGCAATCTTAAAGGGAAAAAAGGGACTTTTCCACAATGTGTTCTCAAAGAAATGAAGCCAGGGATTAAAAAATGAAATAAAAGCTTTGGAGGAAAGAAATCAAAGGAGAATAAACAGCTTAGAACAGAAAGTGGTAAAACTTATCTAAATAAGGAAATCCCAGAAACTAGAATAGACTGAGCAAAAATCAATTACTCCAAAAGAAAGCAATAAATATTAAGAAAAAAATTGAAAAAATAGAAACTGTGAAGTTACTCATATCAAAAACAACTCACATGTAAAATTAGTCAAGGAGAGATAACTTAAGCATCATTGGACTTCTTGAAAACTGTGATTAAAAAACACTTAGATGCTGTATTTCAAGAAACTATAAATTAAAACTGCCCAGATCCATTAGGGCCAGAGAGTAAAGCAAAGAAAGAATTCACTGATTATCTGGAAAAAAAAGCTCCAAAAGGGAAAGTTTTACAAATAGCATAGCCAAAAATAAATTTATCTTCATAAACAGCTTTCATAGAAAAGAAAAAATACTTCAAGCATCCAAAAAGAAGTAATTCAAGTCTTAGGGAACCACAGTCAGGATCACAGAAAACCTGGCAGCTTCTACAATAAAAGAGATAAAATCTTGGAATACAGAATTTCAAAAAGCAAAAAAAAGCCCCCCTTTTTGGGGGGGTGATAATGAAGACTAACTCATACTGCAAAGCTGAGAATCTATAAATGGAATGGATGATATTCAAGCATTTCTGATGAAAAGTCTGGAGCTAAGTTGGAACTATGAAAGGTAAACACAGAAAAACCTAGAATGGCTAATTTATTTGAGGGATTGGAAAGAGATATTTGGGGATTAATGCTAACATTCTAATAAGGGAGGAAAAACAAGTTTCCCTTCAGAATTTTAATGTCTTCAATGGGTATAAGAAAAATAGAAGCCCAGGATGTAGACTGATTTTGTTCTGAGGGTCTTTTGAAGGGAAAGAGAAGGGATGAGAAAAAGAATGCATTAATGTAGAAGGGAGGAATAAAGGAGTGGAATTTGCTATATATCATATTAGGATATGTGGAAAGAAGGTGTACAAACATGAAGGAAAGGGTAGGGGGAGCAAGTATGAGAGGATGAGGAGCACTCTCATCTGAAATCAAGAAAGGATGATTGATTATGTACACACAGTTCGGTTTAGAAACAAATCAAACTCAACAGGGAAACAAGAGGGACTATGAAAACCAACAGGAAGAAGAATCAAATAGTTGCAAGCAAAAGATGTTTCCTGATGAAGAGAAAGGAAAAGAAGGATAATTATAGAATGATTAATTGTGTAATGACTGAACAAGTTCTGGTTATAGGAATAAGACGAAATATTTTGGGGCTGACAGAAATGATAAAAGATAAGACTGCAGAGAATCCTGGGTAGTATGAACTGGTGCAGAATGAAAGATTTAAGTCTTTAGAACTGAAGTTCTTAAGGACTCTGGTCATGCAGTGACCAATCATGTCTCCAGAGGACCTATACAACCTTCCTGACAGAGAGTTAATGGACTCAAAATGAAGAGAGTCAGACAATTTTGGCCATTAACACTGAGGATCTGTTTGTGCTTGACTATGCTTATATATTACCAGGTTTTTTCCATCAGTTTGTAATTTGGGATGGGTGTTTAAGGAGAGGAGAATGAGCAATAAGGTCTCCAATAGAGGACCAGTGCTTTAAAAAATAATGCATAAAAGTAAACAAGAAAATTCAGAGAGAAGTTCAGAAAATCAGGTCAGTTTTGAAAGAGATGTGTTTTACACGCACACATATACATACACACATATATACATATGTATGTGTATATATGTATACACACACATAAAAACATAAATATATACATACCTATTTCAAAGCAAATAGTATAAAATGAAGATTGGTAATTTCATATAGAATCCATTTTTTGGATTTTGCTGTATATGTGGAAATGCTTTTTTGGTAGTTTAGTTCAGAATAAAACTTTTGCATTAAAAAACAAACAGAGAATTTGAGTCAGTCCAGGCCAGAGTACTTTCTGGAGACCTCTGGAGACAGTGGAGGAAGGAATGTCTTTCTCTCCACTTTGACCCCCATTGGCCTTGGCATCTAGCAGCAAAACTTCTTGACCAGCAAGAGACATGAATCTGTCAGGAAGCTGAGACATTCTCCAGACAAACATGGACACAGGAAAGCATGTTTGATTTGAGCAGCTTCCAAGACTAGGATCTGTGGCAGCAAAGGCTTTATACATTGGAGTACTAGGTTTGAAGGCAGAGGACCTAGACTCAAACTTTGGTTCTGCTTTTTACTACCTGAGTGACCTTAGGCAAACAATTTAACTTTACTGGACTTAAATTTTCTCATCTGTAAAATGAAGGGGTTAGTCCAGATGATTTATAAGCTCCCTTGCAACTCAAAATATATGAAAAAACCGTGGTAATAAATATTTTCTGCAATAGTAATTGAAATTGCAGTGGAAGGGGATAAAAATTTCTCCTGAAAAATTTCCACCCCTGCCTCCCATCACATTTGACCTAGAGTCATCTTTGTCAAGTCTATAGATAGTACATTTGAAATCCTATTCAGTTAACCAACTAAAACATAGCTGCCTCTTATGAAGCACACTAGCAAATGTACTTAATCAGGTTTTCCCCCTATCTTCTTCGTGTTTAAATATGTGTTTTCAAATAAGCCTTGTGTCTTCTTGCTCCATTTCTCCTGAACTTTGTGCTATATAAAAATGGCATGTCTTTGACAGTTGCTGAGTATACTTGGGAACAACCTTAATAGCTAAATGCATAATAATTATTGCTTCACTGTAAGAGCAAAGAGAGGCAAGGAATGAGCTAATAACCCTGCAGCTATTAATAGTGTTTGAGGATCATTTGCAGAGTATGTCAATTTCTGGAGGAAAGAAGCATATTTTTTGTAGGAATCTAATTCACTTGACATATTTCCATTGCTGACCTATTCCAAAGCTGTGCAAAAATAATTTTTCTCTTTTTGATTTTACATTTGTAGTTTTCCAAAGAAGATTGCAAGGTCACCACCACTATGTAAATGGAAATTGCTTCCAGTATTATTAGTGCAGTATAGAGTTTAAGACTAGAAATGGCTGAGATAATGACTAAAAGTCCTTACTTCAAAAAATGAGCATATTAAATAATTAGTATTCTAGTCCTAAAGCAGTTATAGAATATCTTTAATCTAGAGATTGGTCCTGCCACCTTGGTAGAAAGAAAATACCACATGAAAGAATAATCTCGAGTAAACCATTTCACAAGGTATCAATTCAAGAAATGTTTGTTGGATTCAATTGAATTGAAGCTGTGAATTAAGTGAGACATGGAGAATCTGAGTTTTTCTATGCAAATTAGTTAGCACTTACATGGAAATATGGGGAGAGTCAGGTCAAAATCAGATGTTTCATTTAAATTCTCCAATAAAAAAGAAAACTTCCTTTCAGTTGGGACACACACTACTATTTATGTATACGTACATACAAGCATACATATACACACACAAATACAAATATACACATACACACATATGTGTGTATGTGTATATATATGTGTGTGTATATATATGTGTGTGTGTATATACACACACATATATATACATATATATGTATGTATGTATGTATGTATGTATATGTGTGTGTGTGTGTATATATATGTGTGTGTGTATATACACACACATATATATACATATATATGTATGTATGTATGTATGTATGTATGTATATGTGTGTGTGTGTGTGTATATATATATATATATATATATATATATATATATATATATATATATATATATACCAACTGTATTCAGGTAAAGGCATCTCAGATCAACTGACTCTCAAGTACCTGAGCATCACCAGGCAGTAGTACTTGATTTCTGAGGGCAACAAGCTGAGAATTCACACATTTAGAGAGAGAAACAAACCCTGGATTCCTTAACTAGAAATGATGGTATTTGGAGGCAGGGGTGGGGAGGTGATAGCAATGACATTCAAGTTGTGGAGCTGTCAGTAAAATGCTAGGACTGTGTGTGTACCTATTTATTAAATAAGGACCCTGGTTTTAACTTGTGATGGTTCTTGGCACCATTTTATATGTTAAAATTGTTGTTTTTGTTTTATTTAAATTTGATTGAAAACAACTAAACCTGGAAGCATCAATATACACAGCATATGAGGTCTAAAGTTTTATGGTTTTTTCCATTTTGAGCCTGGACAACTTAGATCATTTAGGATGTCCTTAGTTTGCAAGGCCATGTATTCAATTCCTTGTCAATTGCCTTTGTGTATGAGATAATCAAGGAGCAAAGCATAATGTAATTTTTCTTTTATGTTTCAAAGGTTTTTTAAAGCATTGTTTTTTTCTATTCTTGAGTTACTCTTTCAACAACACAGCTGGCAGCATGTTCTTAAATGGCATATTAGAGCACTAGAACACTTGATGTCTCTCTTTCCTCACTTGACTGACACTATGTTTGTCAAAGAATGTAAATAGACTGATGCCGGAAAACATATGGGTTCAAGGAAAAACTCTAGGACTGAATTTGAGGCACCACTGAAAGACTGTACTGGGAAAATACATTTATCTGCGAAGGCATCTGAAAGGCAACCTTTTAGCTTTGTCTACCTTTATTGATTCACATATCTTTAGTATTGACCGCATTAATACATGTCCATAGATAAAATGTGTCTGAAATCCCCTTAAGCTGTGCAATCCATTTCATCTTTTTATCGCTTATTAAAGAGAAGTGTGTTTTGATTGGAGAAAACTGTTCTCCAAATGAGTCTTTTGTTGTTGATTATAACATTGAATATCAATAATATTGTCTATATCAAACTAATATAGAATCGATAGATTCATAGACTTTTTTTCTTTTTTATTATTTAATATATTTGGTTTTAAGCATTGATTTTCACAAGAGTTTGAATTACAAATTTTCTCCCCATTTCTACCCTCCCCCCTACTCCAAGATGGCGTATATTCTGGTTGCCCTGTTCCCCAGTCAGCCCTCCCTTCTGTCACCCCACTCCCCTCCCATCCCCTTTTCCCTTCCTTTCTTGTAGGGCAAGATAAATTTCTATGCCCCATTGCCTGTGTATCTTATTTTCCAGTTGCATTGCAAAAACTTTTTTTTTGTTTTTGAACATCTTTTTTTAAAACTTTGAGTTCCAAATTCTCTCCCCTCTTCCCTTCCCACCCACCCTCCCTAAGAAGTCAAGCAATTCAACATAGGCCACATGTGTATCATTATGTATAACCCTTCCACAGTACTCATGTTGTGAAAGACTAACTATATTTTGCTCCTTCCTAACCTATCCCCCTTTATCCAGTTTTCTCGCTTGACCCTGTCCCTTTTCTAAAGTGTTTGTTTTTAATTACCTCCATCCCCATCTGCCCTCCCTTCTATCATCCCCCCTTTTTTTATCTTCTTCCCTCTTCTTTCCTGTGGGGTAAGATACCCAAATGAGTGTGTATGGTATTCCCTCCTCAGGTCAAATCTGATGAGAGCAAGATTCACTCATTCTCCCTCACCTGACTTCTCTTCCCTTCCATCAGAACTGCTTTTTCTTGCCACTTTTATGTGAGATAATTTACCCCATTCTATCTCTCCCTATCTCCCTCTCTCAATATATTCTTCTCTCATCCCTTAATTTGATTTCATTTCCTTTAGATATCGTCCCTTCATCTTCAACTCACCCTGTGCCCCCCCCTTTCTCTCTCTCTCTCTCTCTCTCTCTCTCTCTCTCTCTCTCTCTCCCTATATATATATATATATACACACACACACATATATATATATGCATGCATATTCCATGTATATATATATATACACATACACATATATACACACATACACACTCACATATACATATATATGCATAAACATATATATATATAAATGCATGCATATTCCCTTCAGCTACCCTAATACTGAGGTCTCATGAATTATCATCTTTCACATCATCTTTCTATGTAGGAATGTAAACAAAACAGTTCAACTTTAGTAAGTCCCTTGCAATTTCTTTTCCTTGTTCTTTTTCTTGATTACCGTTTCATGCTTCTCTTGATTCTTGTGTTTGAAAGTCAAATTTTCCATTCAGCTCTGGTCTTTTCACTGAGAAAGATTGAAAGTCTCCTATTTTATTGAAAATCCATATTTTGCCTTGGAGCATGATACTCGGTTTTGCTGGGTAGGTGATTCTTGGTTTTAATCCTAGCTCTATTGACCTCGAGAATATCGTATTCCAAGCCCTTTGATCTCTTAATGTAGAAGCTGCTAGATCTGGGGTTATTCTGATTGTGTTTCCACAATACTCAAATTATTTCTTTCTGACTACTTGAAATATTTTCTCCTTGATCTGGGAGCTCTGGAATTTGGTGACAATATTCCTAGGAGATTTATTTTTGGGATCTCTTTGAGGAGGCAATCAGTGGATTCGTTCAATTTCTACTTTGCCCTGTGGCTCTAGAATATCAGCGCAGTTCTCCTTGATCATTTCTTGAAAGATGATATCCAGGATCTTTTTTGATCATGGCTTTCAGGTAGTCCAATCATTTTTAAATTATCTCTCCTGGACCTATTTTCCAGGTCAGTGGTTTTTCCAATGAGATCTTTCACATTGTCTTCCATTTTTTCATTCCTTTGGTTCTGTTTTACAATATCTTAATTTCTCATCAAGTCTAGCTTCCACTTGCTGCAATCTAATTTTTTAAGGTAGTATTTTCTTCAGTGGTCTTTTGGACCTCCTTTTCCATTTGGCTAATTCTGCCTTTCAAGGCATTCTTCTCCTCATTGGCTTTTTGGAGCTCCTTTGCCATTTGAGTTAGTCTATTTTTTAAGGTGTTATTTTCTTCCGTGTATTTTTGCAGTATTTTTTTGGTTCTCCTTTAGCAAGTCATTGACTTGTTTTTCATGGTTTTCTTGCATCCTTCTCATTTCTTTTCCCAATTTTTCCTCTACTTCTCTAACTTGCTTTTCCAACTCCTTTTTGAGCTCTTCCATAGCCTGAGACCAGTTCATGTTTTTCTCGGAGGCTTTTGTTGTAGGCTCTTTGACTTTGTTGACTTCTTCTGGCTGTATGTTTTGGTCTTCTTTGTCACCAAAGAAAGATTCCAAAGTCTGAGACTGAATCTCAGTGTGTTTTCACTGCCTGGCCATATTCCCAGCCAACTAAATTGACCCTTGAGTTTTTCAGTGGGGTATGACTGCTTATAGAGTTAAGAGAACTATATTCCAAACTTGGAGGGATGCGCCAGCTCTGCCACACCAACACTCCTCCTTCCCCAAGAACTCCCAACTCAGATTGGACTTAGATCTTCAGCAGGCTCTTCACTCCTGCTCTGATCCTCCACTTAATTCCTCCCACCATGTGGGCCTGGGGCAAGAAGCAACTGCAGCTGTAGTTCTGTAGCTGCCCCACCTCCACTGCCCTCGGGGGTGGTAGCTAACCAAGAACTCTTCCCACTCCCGCAGCTTTTCCCACTAACCTTCTGTGTTGTCTTTGGTGTTTGTGGGTTGAGAAGTCCAGTAACTGCCGCAGCTCACTGGTTCAGGGTGCTAGGGCATGCTCCGCCGAGCTCCTGGTCTGGTTGGTCCACCCTGCCCACACTGGGCTCTGCTCCGCTCCACTCCCAGCTCCGTGCAGGATAGACATCACCCAGAGACCATTCAGGCTGTCCTGGGCTGGAGCCCTGCTTCCCTCTGCTATTTTGTGGGTTCTGCAGTTCTATGGCAGAGCCATTTTTTATAGGTTTTTGGAGGGACTCGGCGGGGAGCTCATGCTAGTCCCTGCTTTCCAGCCACCATCTTGGCCGATTCATAGCCTTTTAGAGATGAGAGATACTGTCTTCATCCCTCATATTTCATAGTTCCAGCATCACCGATTGGCTATTTACTGCCCAGACACACATGACAAAGCAGGATGTCTCCAAATATATTTTGTTGGCTGTTTGGCCTGAACCTCTAACTCTGGGCTTGTAACAGTGAATCCTTTCCAGGCTCCCATCTTTTTTTCCTTCCTTACCTTCATAAAGGAAAGAGAGTTTCCGGAGGTTGGTGGACAACAATCACTAAAATTTTGATTATGCGACAAATACGGATTGGATGAATTACAAAGGAAGAGGTTACTACTGAGTGATGTTGGTAAATGGAGATTGTGGAAGTAGCAAAGGAATATAAGGAGTTTTCCTACTCCTCTACCACAACCAAAGATTCTGAAGGTATTAGAGAAAGTGAGAAGTAAGAAAAAGTATGGAAAGGAAAGTTATGTCATCTGGAGGGAATCAGGTCTCAGTGAGGTGAAGTAAATGGAAGAATCAGAAAAAGAAAACATATAAGATGAAAGTTAATTTGTTACCTATTCAGCAGGCCTACTGGAAGGGATGGGCACCTTTATAGTGGGATATGGATGGGGTTGGGTTAAGGGAGTAGGGAATAAGGGAGAAGTCAGTGAAGAACAGAAAATAGGCTTTGAATAATAGCATCCTGGGGTTCAGAATCATTAGTATGGATAGGGAATAACAGAGAAGGGGTATGTTAATCACTGAGGAATTAATTCAGGTAGGTTATGATTTTTTTGACTACTGAATATCATTTTATCATTTTCCCTAGGAGTTTAACTTTAGGGTAGAGTTGTCCCAGGGTGTCAGGTTGCCATGTGTGTCTGGAAAGGAAAGGTGGGATCCATGTTTGGGAGCAGGGCAACTGATGTGGAGCTGTAGGAAGCCAGACAGGTGACCGGAGTCTGATTATGAAGTGGATGCTCAAGGAAGATAGGAAGTCTTTCTATGCAGGAAACAGTGACAGCAAAGAGTCAACATGGCTTCTTTAAGAACAGGTCATGCCAAACTGAAAGTCATATGCATCAGGGAAATGCTATCTATAGCATTGCTTAGATTTTTTTTTTGTTTTTTTTTGTTTTTTTTTTATTTTTTTTTATTTTTTTTATTTTTTTTTAATTTTTTGTTTGTTTTTTATTTTTTTGTTTTGTTTTTTATTTTTTTTAATTTTTTTTTTTGAATTTTGAAAAACTCTCACATTAGCCTTGTTTAAAAAAAAATCTATGTAGATATGTGTGGTGGTTCATAGTCTCTAATACATCTGTCCTGCCCTTATCAGGAAGATAAAGGGAGCCTTAGTTAACAGGGTAGAATATACTCTTCATCATCACGACTGGCAAGTGTTTCACTTTTAAGTCTTTTGATACATATTCTATCATCTCAAAGTCTTCTGTACTTCAGGATAATTGTTTTGTATAGGGCAGCAGTTGCTCGTATGTCTGTTTCTTGTTGGTCCTAGATTTCAGAGGTCAAGAGATATAGTCACCTGGAAATGGTAACCAGCTTTCTATGAGTAGAAAACCTCCTTTGCCTTTCTTCAAGTCTCAGCTAAAACCTCATCTTCTAAAAGAAGCTTTTCCAGGTCCCCCTTAACGTTAGTGCCTTTCATCTGTGATTATCTCCCAATTATACTGTATACACGGTTAACAAATGACCCCCAGGTTCATGAAGGGACCTGAAAATAAACAAAGTCCTATATATCCATTAAATGCATTTATTGTCTGAGAAAAGGCTTGTAGGAGAAAGTCCCACAAGGGAGCAGAGAGTTAGAGAGTATTCTTCAGCTGCTCAAAGGGGAGAGAAAGGGGGTGAGACAATATAGTTTCTAGAGGCTTTTGAAGCAGGGGTGGGGAGATGGAGTTAAGGGAGAAAAAATATCTGTAGATATGATAAGCCAGGGAGTGAGCTGTTTGGAAAGTCCCAAGTCTATGGCTGCTGCTCAAGTCTGCCTTCAGACATTCAAGGATGGTCTGTCTGGCCTCTGCAGCCACCTCCAAGTTCACTTAGTGTTCACTTTGCAAAGGATCAGTGCTTTCTCAGGTAGCTCCGAGCCATAGAAATCCTTCTGATTGGCCGGTTGTGGTATAACTCCTTTGTCCTGCTCCTCTGTGAAAAAGGGAAGTTCTACCATATAGTATAGTTATTACAGAGCTCCTGTCTACAATATTTTGTTTGCACATATTAATTTGCCTGTTATCTCTTGTATTAAACTGTGAGCTCGGGGGTGGAGCCAAGATGATGGCTGGAAAGCAGGGACTTGCATGAGCTCCTGGCCAGGTCCCTCCAAAAACCTATAAAAAATGGCCCTGAACAAATTCTAGAACTGCAGAAGCCACAAGATAGCAGAGTGAAGCAGGGATCCAGCCCAGGACAGCTTGGATTGTCGCTGGATGAGGTCTATCCACACAGAGCATAGGGGAGCGAAGGCCATCGTGGGCAGCAGCAGGACCAACCAGACCAGGAACGAGGCAGAGCATGCCCTAGCACCCTGAATCAGTGAGCTGTGGCAGTTACCAGACTTCTCAACCCGCAAACACCAAAGACAACATAGTCTTTGTTAGTTAGTGGGAAAAGCTGCAGGGACAGAATGAAAAGAGTTCGCAGTTTGGCCACTGCCCTGGGGGCAGTGGAGGTGGTGCAGCTATGACGACAGAACTACAGCTGCAGTTGCTTCCAGCCCCAGGCCCACCTGGTGGGAGGAATTAAGTGGCAGATCTTAGCAGGAGTGCAGAGCCTGCTGAAGATCTGAGTCAGGTCCAGGTTGGCAGTTCTTGGGGAAGGAGGAGTGCTACTGTGGCAGAGCTGGCTGTATAGAAATAGCTCTGAAATCAACAGCACATCCCCTCAAGCTTGGAACAAAGTATTCTTTACTCTACAAGCAGTCATACCCCGACCAAAAACACAAGGGTCAAGTAAGTCGGCTGGGAACATGGCCAGGCAGCAAAAACACTCTCAGATTCAGTCTCAGACTTTGGAATCTTTCTTTGGTGACAAAGAAGACCAAAACATACAGCCAGAAGAAGTCAACAAAGTGAAAGAGCCTACATCAAAAGCCTCCAAGAAAAACATGAACTGGTCCCAGGCCATGGAAGAGCTCAAAAAGAAGTTGGAAAAGCAAGTTAGAGAAGGAGAGGAAAAATTGGGAAAAGAAATAAGAAGGATGCAAGAAAACCATGAAAAACAAGTCAATGACTTGCTAAAGGAGACCCAAAACACACTGAAAAAATATTGAAGAAAACAACACCTTAAAAAAATACACTAACTCAAATGGCAAAGGGGCTCCAAAAAGCAAATGAGGAGAAGAATGCCTTGAAAGGCAGAATTAGCCAAATGGAAAAGGAGGTCCAAAAGACCACTGAAGAAAATACTACCTTTAAAATTAGATTGCAGCAAATGAAAGCTAGTGACTTGAGGAGAAATCAAGAAATTATAAAACAGAACCAAAGGAATGAAAAAGTGGAAGACAATGTGAAATATCTCATTGGAAAAACCACTGACCTGGAAAATAGATCCAGGAGAGATAATATAAAAATTATTGTACTACCTGAAAGCCATGATCAAAAAAAGAGCCTAGATGTCATCTTTCAAGAAATGATCAAGGAGAACTGCCCTGATATTCTAGAGCCGGAGGGTAAAATAGAAATTGAAAGAATCCACTGATCGTCTCCTCAAAAAGATCCCAAAAAGAAAACTCCTAGGAATATTGTCGCCAAATTCCAGAGCTCCCAGATCAAGGAGAAAATACTTGCAAGCAGCTAAAAAGAAATAATTTGAGTATTGTGGAAACACAATCAGAATAACCCAAGATCTAGCAGCTTCTACATTAAGGGACCGAAGGGCTTGGAATATGATATTCCAGAGGTCAATGGAAATAGGATTAAAACCAAGAATCACCTACCCAGCAAAACTGAGTATCATGCTCCATGGCAAAATATGGATTTTCAATAAAATAGAGGACTTTCAAGCTTTCTCAGTAATAAGACCAGAGCTGAATAGAAAAATGTGACTTTCAAACACAAGAATCAAGAGAAGCATGAAAAGGCAAACAAGAAAGAGAAATCATAAGGGACTTACTAAAGTTGAACTGTTTTGTTTAAGTTCCTACATAGAAAGATGATTTGTATGATTCATGAGACCTCAGTATCATAGTAGCTGAAAGGAATATGCATATATGTGTCTATGTATATATAGATATAGATATATATGTGTGTGTGTGTGTGTGTGTATGTATGTATGTAAATATGAAGGTGTATATATATGTGTGTATATATATATATATATATACATATATATATAGGCAGAGGGCACAGGGTGAGTTGAATACAAGGGATGATATCTAAAAAATAAAATCAAATTAAGGGATAAGAGAGGGATATATCGAGAGAGAGAGAAAGGGAGAGATAGAATGGGGTAAATTATCTCCCATAAAAGTGGCAAGAAAAAACGGTTTTCTAGGAAGGGAATAGGGGGCAGGTGAGGAGGAATGAGTAAATCTTGCTCTCATCAGATTTGACCTGAGGAGGGAATACCATACACACTCAATTGGGTATCTTACCCCACAGGAAAGAAGGAGAAAGAATATAAAAAGGGGGGCCTATAGAAGGGAGGGCAGACAGGGGGAGGAGGTAATCAAAAACAAACACTTTGGAAAGGGGACAGGGTCAAGCGAGAAAATTCAATAAAGGAGGATAGGTTAGGAAGGAGCAAAACATAGTTAATCTTTCATAACATGAATATTGTGGAAGGGTTTTACATAATGATACACATTTGGCCTCTGTTGAATTGCTTGCCTTCTTAGGGAGGGTGAGCAGGCCGGGAAGAGGGGAGAGAATTTGGAACTCAAAGTTTTAAAAACAGATGTTCAAAAACAAAAAAAAAAAGTTTTTGCAATGCAACTAGGAAATAAGATACACAGGCAATGGGGTGTAGAAATTTATCTTGCCCTACAAGAGAAGAAGGGAAAGTGGGATGGGAGGGGAGTAGGGTGACAGACGGGAGGGCTGACTAGGGAATGGGGCGATCAGAATATTTGCCACCTTGGAGTGGGTGGGAAGGTAGAAATGGGGAGAAAATTAGTAATTCAAACTCTTGTGAAAATCAATGCTGAAAACTAAGTATATTAAAATAATTAAATAAAATTAAAAAAAAATAAACTGTGAGCTCCTTGAGAACATAGACTATTTGCCAATTTTTATGCTTGTTCCCTTGATTTGACTTCATCTTTCCAGGAGTCTTTTCAATCCTTACCAAAATAGTCATTTTGAGTTGTGCATGAAGCTTTCTCTCACACATACTCATAGCAAGGAGAGGGTCAAGCAAGTAGTATCACTACTGAGCCTTGGCATAATGTGATTCAAATGTATTATAATTTAATTGATTCATATGTTTTATTTTCTCACCAACTAGATGCAAGCTCCTGGAGGGCAGAGATATAGTTCAAAAATGTATTTTTACATTCTTTTGTACCAGAGTTACAACTAGTAATTTTGGCAATAGGTTAAGAGCCACAAAGCATACCCTCAGGCTGACTTGGTAATCTATAATGTGAAGATACGATATAATTAAGACAATTCATTTGAGAAGGGGGGGGGCTTGTTAAGATAGCTTTCTATTTTAATTGTTTCTGTTCTTGCTGAACTTGTTTTTACACTGCTGAAAGAATTTATAAAATTTTTGTACCCTCTACATTTCAATGCCTTGAAGCAAGGCCTCAGTTACTTTCCCCTCATTGTAGTTCTGCTTATCAGCTTGAATGGTAAGATAGAAAACACTTTATAACTACTTGACTACGTGAATTAATGAATTGAATGACCGCATTTACAGCTAAAAAAAATTGGAGTAGGTCCGCTGTTAGCTCCATTGCTCCCCAAACATCAAAATAAGTTTTAATTTTACTCACTGTCCTTGCTAATAATTGTAGAAAGTCAACTAACTTGGGTCTTAGTCTGATACAGAGTTGGGACACTTACTTTTTTCTCCATTATCACTTTAATATAATAATCTTCTTTCATGCAAAGATAAAGTAAATACTGATCATGTTTTAGATGACAAATACCTAAGACAGTCTATAAGCAGAGCCATTTTTTAATACCCAAAACTTTACACAAATTTTTCTAGGTATTGCTATAATAATCTTAGAAAGCTTTAATCACTCTTACATTACTTGAAAGTGAGAATGTTAATTACATGGTAATCTAGAATAAAGCTTGTTTTCTGGATGGCAGACCAGATTTCCCAAGGTTTTGATTAAACAACCAACTAGTTGGAAGACAGTCTCTGTAATATCATCAAAGTAGTTCAGGTAGGCAGAGGAAGGGCTCAGAGAATTTGGTTTTTAATGAAGTGTAACAACAATGCTGCTTGCAGCTGCTGTGGAGGTGTAAGGCCGACAACACCAACACACAGGAGGGCTGCTAGCACAGATTCTTTGACCTGCTTTTCTAAGGAAAGCAACTTTAAAGGGTTTACAATTTCACTTTAATTAAACATACATATATCATTCACTTATTTCAGGGGGAAAAGTCAGCAGCCTGAACTTAAGAGAAAATAGACACAAAAATTACAAGCAGAAATTATATAAACAGAGCAAATAAAACAAATCAGCAGACAGGGCTTCTGTGTGTTCATAGTAATACATACATAATTACCAGAGAGAGAAGCACCAACATCTGGGTTTTCAAAGCCGGGAGGTGGGGAGGACTCCTTAACAGCTACCCAGAGTCTAGTCTGGCCAAATCACAAAAACGCTCTTCCAGTGAGTGAGCCCTCCAAAGCAAAAATGCTAACCTCAGAATATATATACACTCTTCAGGGTCAGCCCACAGAGGGCATCACCATCACGTGACTCAAACTCACGTGACTTAGGCTTTCTTGTGACTTAAGCAGTTCATCAAAGAATCCTGATTCAATCAAAGACTCTTGATTCAAGCAAAAGCAAGACTTAATCAAAGGCCCTTGATTGCCTTAGTGCTGAGAAGCACTCCAAAAGGAAAAAAAACAGTGAAAAGTCCCACTTTGCTTGCCATGACATTACAGTCCAAAAATAGAAAGAAAAGCTTCACATATGAGAGCAGTGGGTAGCATAACATCTGTGGGGTCCAGGCTTTTCTGACTACCAAAATTTGGACATTGTGGTTACTGAAGCAAAAGAAAATGACTAGGCAGCTTCTGAGGCAAGAACATTCACTTAAGGTTCATTTAAGGGTCAATAGCAGGTTTTTTTAAAATGTAAGATTGTTTCTACAATCTCCCTCCTTTAGGACAAAAAACATAACTACCTCATTCTAGGGAAATAGCAAAGAATTTGAATGGTCCTACTAAAGAGGATATTATCTGTATCTAAAGAGACAGAACTACGTTGTATAGTTTCTTTGTTAATAGGGCAATTCTTGGAGAGGGATAGTCACTGTTTTCTGGAACACAGGGCTCAATGAGGGAGTTCCCAGTGTGGGGGCTCCCAAATCTAGTATGGGCAGCAATTCATGGGCTAAAGAAACAGTTCCTCAATACTGCAAAACAGGGTTATGAGTTACTGCACCTCCATTCATGTCCTGAACTGAAGGGTCATGCTCAAAGCAGTAGTGGGATAGTTGCTAACAGTCCTATTCCTAGCCCTGGACAGAAACTCATATACTAGGAGAACTGCTCACATTAGCCCAGATCTGGTTCTTTGGATACCAGAAGCAAGGGATGGACTTTGTACAAACGAATTTGCAAATGATTATACTAACTAGACTTGCTTGGGCTCCCCAATTATTCAGATAACCAAGAAGAGATGAATGAGGACTGGCTATATTAGCTAAAATAGAGGGGCTTGACATACCAATAATCCTTTGAAGTGACTGAGAGTAAAGCCAGCTGGAAGTGCAGAAAATCAGCAGCTTTTTAGCCAATTAAGCCCATACCATCCTAGAAGCAGAGCCTGAGCCATTTGATGGTTTATTGACCTTCAAGAGATACCTTTATCTTCAGAGACTCCCTTAACTGTTGGTTATGGGGCTCTCAGACATATCTTGTTTTATGGATTTGGGAGACATCCCCTTATCTTACTGTTTGTACTTAAACCTTGCACTGTCAGGACTGCTTACCACCAAGAATCCTTCTGATTTTTCTATCAAAGGGCAACAGCTCTGACACCTGGAATTCCCCACTCACTCAATTTCCTGAATCTCTCCTTCTCCTTGGGCACGGGACTCCCTGCCTCATTACTTTCTAGGACCTGCCCAATTCCTGTCTTTTTTCCCGAGCTGTGTAGCATTAGGCTAACAGCTCCCCTGCACATGTTTTACTTCCCTGTTTAATAAAAAATCTTTAACTTCACAGGCACTGTCTTCCTTTGGTTTTCTTCCATATAGGGAAAAGAGGCATTTGGATCTTGAGAGCTGGCCTTCGTGTTCTCCAGGTTTCTTCGCCTTTGGGAGAAAGGAAGATATAAATTCCCTAAAGAGAGCATCTGCCTCAGTTTATAACTCCTAAAACACTGAAGGACAGATTTATCGGCGACCCATTGACACTTACCACAGCTGTCATTTAGCAGTGGGGACGTCAAAGTCCAGAGGCAAACTTTGCCAAAGTCAAGAAGAGGAGGGAAAGAGCATGAGAATCTGGGGGACCAGCTCAGCAGAGCTCTAGGTAATACATAGGTATTACAGTTTCCTCCGCCATGTACCAAGAGTGAAAAGCATACATGTGGCTTTGGGGTCAGAGTTAGAAGCTCTCAGGGAGGGATACTGCAGGGGGATTTTAAAGTTTTACTATGGGTGGGGATCAAGTCCTATTAGGAGTAACAGGTTAGAGTGTGGAGTTGCAGTGGCTAGTTTCTGGGTTGATTAGACCAAATGTTTCCTAACCAGGCCAGAGAGTGGAGCACTTTTCTGTACCCATTTTCCTGACAATCATAGGTGAAGCACCTTCACCTTGCTGTCCACCGGGGAGGCTTATCACAGCCTCCCAGGAGAGTATAGTGGGAGTAGGGCATGTCCCATCAGCTCCAAGAACAGGCAAGCCACAGGCTGAGAAAAAGGACAAGGAGACTGGGGATTTCCCATGTCTTTGGGGCTATACACAATTCACAGAGCACTAGTATCAAAAGATCACAAAGCATTATATACACATATAAACACACATGAACTTGAACTCTCATAGTTCAAGTATAATATTGGGACAATGAGGCACTCACAAGTCATTGAACATTTAACAAAAGAGAAAGTTTACTTTTCTCTAATAAATTAAG
The DNA here is from genome assembly GCF_011100635.1 of Trichosurus vulpecula. Taxonomy (NCBI): domain Eukaryota; kingdom Metazoa; phylum Chordata; class Mammalia; order Diprotodontia; family Phalangeridae; genus Trichosurus; species Trichosurus vulpecula. The sequence continues at coordinate 421,993,012 of NC_050576.1, forward strand.
AATATTCAACAAGGATACAGAGATACTTAGCCTCTTGGGCAATGCACCCATCCCCTTTCTATCTGTAAACATGTCTGGATAGTAGGTCATCCGGGTATGATGTGTCTTTTGCTCCTTGACATCTGCCAAGTCTGAGAGAGGCAGACTCCACATGGCTTCAACTTTTTATGCCCTTGACCAGGAAGTTGATAAGTGTTTGTTTGCTTCTATTATTTTCAAAGCTGCTTAGCAGCCTTTCAAGTTAAAAGTATAATTAAAACATCTTAAATACAATATTCGAGATTTCCCCCCAAAGCCACATGTTCATTTTACAGTTTATTTTAAGAAAAATGAACTTTAGACAACAAAAGAAAAAAATTCCAAACCCCAGACATATCATAATCAAAAGGAAGGGGATAACAGCTTCTAGTACCAGTAATAAATCATTTTGGACCTTCTGAAACAATAAGTAAGGAAGAGCAAAACATTGACTCTTTCCAAAAATTGTAACAGGTTAAAAGTTACTTTTCCCACTGAACTGAGAACATTACATGGATAGATATTTTTAAAGACACTAAACCCAACAGTTTTTCTCTCAAACTTAGTCATTCAAAAAACCTTTTCTCCCCTGAGTTCCATGACAGTTCTTGAGACTTTCCCTTTGGCTCCCTGAACTCTAGTCTGATTCTGGCATTTTTTTTCCTTTTGTCACAGAAAGCCTCACTCCATTTAGACTAGTTAGAGAAAATCTCTTTATGTTGGAGTCACAGATTATTTTAATTACCTCTGGAGAGTTAAAAGTTACACATTAATTTGAAGGAGTAGACAAGTAGGCCAAGAATTCAGTTTCACTTTTACAAAGTTCTACATAAGGTTTTCCCTAAGGGAGACTGGAGTTTACTTAAATACAGAAAAAACCAGGGTCTAGAATTTACTAAATCAGCTGAAGTTTTCTTTTTCAAAAAACATTCTAAGGTATCTCTATGGTAAAAATTTCACCCAGATCAGAAGTTTCATAAGTAACATCCTAAGGGTAAATTACATTTATCTCAAAACCTGCAGATGAACATCAACTTAAAATAAGCTAGAATACTCTTAAGATAAGGGACAGACAGATAAAGGTGATGGCTGTCTTCCCATCTTTCTCTTTTACCCAGACCCTAATTCCTGAGTCTACTGTTCCTTGAAATCCTCTTGATTCCTAGTTAATACTAATTTTAGACCCAGATCAAATTACTAAGACTTCTTCAAGTCCTAAATTTATCTGGCCCTCTTGGTCAGCGAGGGTTTTTTAGCCTCTTACTTGCCCACAGAGCAACTGTCTGGGTTAAAGGATACAGAGTTCAGTGCCCAGTCACTATGCCAACTTTGGTCACTGTTATTAACCCTTAAGATTGTCAATTACCAGAGACAATAAGGAGTTCCTACTTGCTGGGACACAAGATTCATTGAACACTCCTTATGGTTAGTCCACAATAATTATTCCAAGTGTTCAGTGTAATGTACAGTATAGGTGTAATGGGGCAACCAGTTTGTATTCTAAGCCCCGTGGTTCCATGGCTTGATTATGACTAAAAGATTGTGATCTAAGAGCAGTGAGAAAATCAGATCAAGTGAGAAATCAACTAGCTGAATTACCCAAATTCCAAAGAATAGTTTATTCATAAATCCGGGAAGCCAATATTCAAGTGATTTTTAAAAGATCTAAATCATTTTAAATTATTTAAATAAAGATTAATAGCTTCATCACTGTAAGAGATATTTACACAACAACAAAGGCCCTTCAGTCAAGGACTTGGTGTGTGGGTGTGTGGGTGTGTGCGCGTGCGCACGCCCGTGCCCCGTGTATGTTTAAGAAACTGAGCCTTACCTTCAAAGTGGCTATTTGGGATGGGACGGGAAAGTGAGTGGCCCGCTCTTCTGAGCAAAAAAGTGGAACTTCCAAAAATTGTTATGGTATAGAAACAACTCTCAGCCTTAGCAGGTCAGATGGTTCAAAGTTTTTATTAGCGACCAATCTGTTGGGAACCAGTCTCTGAAAGACTGTTTTATGAGAACTAGGGTGAGGGTGGATGGGAAGAGAGAATTAAATTGTTATAAAGCAACTAAAAAGTAGAAGAAAATTGTTGTGATTGTATCCAAGAACAGTGACTTCCAGATACCTGCTGGAATACAACTTTTCTTATGTACCAAAACTGGGGGGAATTTTGCTGTAAAGAGGAAAAGAATACATATTTGCTGAGGCAAAGATAGGCATTTAAGGGTCTCTTCTCACTTAAGGGTCAGTGGCAGTTTAATAAATATTTAAGCTTGCTCCTACAATAATACCTAGGTTTTTATTTATTTTTGCTAAACCTGTGATTTGGCACTAAAATTAAATGAATTGCCCTTATTTGTCAGAGGCAAGTCTTGAACCGAGGTCTTCTATGATGTCTATCCACCCTACTACCTCTCCTCAGATCTTTAAACTTACGAAAAAGCTTCAGAGATTTTCCTTCCTTGAAAGACTGTTACACTGGACTCCCAGGCACTGTGCTATGCTTTGGGCACACAAAAACAGAAATGAAGCAGTTTTTGCTTTCAAGGAGCTTACATTACATCTAGATATATAAAAATAAAAAAGTTATACAACATAAATATAAAGTAAAGGATTTAGGCAGCATAGCAGCTGGGATGATCAGGAAAGGTTTCATGTAGATGTGGTACTTGCAGAAAATATTTGTTCTTTTGAAAGAAACTAGGGATCCTGAGAGGTCAGGAGGGAATACATTTCAGGTACAGGGAACAATCAGTACAAGCACTTAGAGATGAAAAATGGGATGTCAAATGGAAGGAATAGAAGGGAAGCCAATTTGGCTAGCCTATTGAGTGTGTCAAGGGAATATGTAGTTATTGAAGGACTAATGCTAAATAGCAGAGAGGGTTTTATCAGGGTGTGGCTACTGCTCATGATACAGCTTCTTGGAGCCATAGGTGAGAGTTGGGTAAAAGGTCAACATCAAAGTCAGATGAGCAGCCCTGAAAGAGTCTCAACATGCCCTCACAACAGAGATGCTAGTCCTCCCTGAACAGAAAAAAAATTCTTTTGCTAACAGAAAATTAGCTTCCCTCATTCCCTGTGGTTTGTATAGTGGCCACACCCTGGTAAAACTGTCTCAGCAGGTGGGTCAAACCAAGTTGAAAGGTAACAAACAGGCCCCAAACCCATTAGTGAGTCTACCCCAGACATCTGAAGACTTCCCCTGGAGGAATGGGTGGATGAGAACAATTTGTTCCAACTACCATGAAGATGGCTGAAGCAGGTGCTGTGGAGCATGTAGAACTGGGTCAGACGTTAAGGAAGCCAAGGTCATCCCCTGCATACCCGGGTATCATCAGTCATCCTGACTTTTGTCTTGTCACTGGACTTCAACGTCTCTGAAAGAGAGAGTGAGGCTGAAAACTTTGTGCAACTCTGTCTCACTCATCTGGCACAAACCAAGATATCACCCTATGATGTCATCAGTCCTCTTCAAAAACAAAAGACAAACAAATAACAATTATAGATTGTCTTAGCTTCTGAAGGTAATAAGATTCTCTGGAGTTCAAGGAGGAAAGTAACAAGGTTAGATCTGTGCCCTAGGAAAATCACTTCAGGAACTCTGTGCAGGATGGATTCTCAAGATCAGCAGCAAGGAGACCAATCAAGGTGAATTGGGATAGTTCAGGTGAGAAATGATGAGGAGCTAACCAAGTCTGTTTTTACAATGCATATTTCTCCTCCTTTATTTGCAATTGCAGGTGAGTATGAATGATTGAAGTTCAAACCTCATTTTCATCAATTGTCTCAACTCTGTCCTCCAAAAAAACCCTTTTGATATGAGCTGTTAGTTGATAGGGTGATTAACCTTCATTTTTGCTCCTTAAGCTTCTTACCTTTATGTCTTGGAAATGCTGGGCATCCCTTGATTATTCTGAGAGAAATAATTATTGCTGTCTTGTACTAATAAGTAATTATTGAATTAGAATCAAGGTATTCTCCTTTTCTACTTCTTCATCCAGAAACCAACCAGTGTGGGAAATCTTGGGCAAAGACTTACCTAGGCTAAGATCTAATCAAAGACAGTAGAAGAAATTCTAAGCTTAGGTGAATGGATGGATTCCTGCTCATTGTGTTTGCTCAGACTGGTCTGAGGTAGAAATGGACTCTCTCTCTTTCTCTCTCTCTCTCTCTCTCTCTCTCTCTCTCTCTCTCTCTCTCTCTCTGATATGTATATTGATATGTCTCTTTGACCAAGATTTGGGTGATGCAAGTCATGTACCCCCAAGACCCTCATTGGAATATAATCCACAGTTCATTATAATATTCATTCTTTCATTAATTGTTAGCCAATAAGAGTTGATTGCCACCTTCAGGAACTCCCACTCTTCTAAGGGCGTATAAACTGTGGGCCCACCACCATGAGGGCTTTTTGGCGTTCGAGAGGGCCATTGACCTCTTTTATTAATAACATGCTAGCATTATTAATAAAATGATAAATTACCCAGAAACTATGTCCTTGAACTTTTTAAAACTCAAAATTTTGTGTAAAATATAACAGTCCTTCTGGAAAGTCTTGGACCTTGTAAAGGAGATTAAATTGCTAAAGACTCTGGGAGTCATAGTTCTCAACTTCCGAAATCTGAAAGAGAGGGACCTAATAAAAAATCAGAATTGGAAGATGGAATTTCATTCTACAAGAGGTGGCAACACTTCCCCTGGTGACTTAGAACAGCAGTGGCAGTGACATCGGCAGTTCTTCTCAAATGCACACCTTCTCCTGAGAGATTGGAGAAAGAAACTTCAAGGTAATAAATAGACTTTGGTCTATGCAGAGCATACTTGGCTAGATAAATCTCTAATAAAAAAAGCTACCTGGAAGGGAATGTGGAAGAACTGGCAACTCTTTTCTCTTCCTCATGCCTCACTTTGGCTGGGTATACTTGGCACTCATTTCTAAGAGTGTTCTTTTATTCTGTTAAAGACTTTATCTGACTGATCTAATTTCATTTCTCATATACACTTGTGGTTGACCCTAACCTGTACATTTCTTGTATCCCTTTGTTCACGGCACAGAACAACACAAGAAACCACGTGACAGAGAATGATTCTTCCTAGGGCAGAGCTGAGATTCCATTCCTCCCTCCAGCCCATTGATGGACTATTTCTCTCTAAATAATGGTATAATCATATTTTTCATAATTATATTTCCAAGGGCAAAATTAACGAATACATACCTAAATCCTTCAAATGGGGCGCAAGGCCTCATCAAACCAAGAGTGTAATCTTGTGACCCTCAGTATTACAGGGGCATCTCCATTGGTTGTCTTCTTTACTTTATTCATGAAGTCCATTCACCGGCACTTTAGTCTCCTGAGAGCACCATATACCTCAACCCCAGCTTGATCAGCATTCCCTACTACTCGAAAGGATTCACTTGAAATATTACAAAGCAATAAGGACATGAGTCTTTAATGGACCTTAAGCATTCATATTTGGACTACGGAAAGTTGAAAGCTGGCTTTCTCTTATATTAAGAGAGAAAATATGATGGCTGGTTCACTGAGTTCTCTTGTGTGAGGTCAGATATTCTAAGCTAAAGGACTGGCCGCAATAGCAGGAGGTATATAAGCTAACATCACCGCAGATGTTCTCACTCATCTTAATCATCTTTCTCATCCATACAATGACAGCTTCCTTTAAATATGCTATCCAAAACTATCACACTAGAGGAAGAACACTTATTGAGATTTGAAAAAGATAAGCCAGATGAAGACAAACAAGAAAGAGAGGAAAGCACCAGACCAAAGGGAAAAGGGAATGAAGAGTTTAAGAAAGAAGAATATGCAGAAATAACACATAAAGCACTGAAAGTGCTTTATGAAATAACATGTAAAGCAATTAAAGTATTACAAAAGGCTAGACGAGGAGGATTTATTAGGAACATCTGTTTTCCTTGTGTAATCACATAATCCGTATTAGCACAAAACGGGCTCATATTAGGTTGCTCTTTTCCTACCTACTCCCCGAACCCCATCTCAATCAAGAAGACAGAGAAAGGATATGTTCTAGGTCTGATTTAGGTCAGTTCTGTGGTAGTTTACGTCTCATTTTGGAATGAAATGAGACATTCTTCGATCATTAAATAGTTTTAAAAAAGAAGACTTATTTAACCATAGCAAGAGGAGGAAATTCAACAAGGATACCTTGTGCTGATTAAGCTGAGGAAAAATTCTGAGTTGCTCATCATTGTCTTTAGAGTGTACCTGGAGCTCCACAGGCTACCAAAAAGCGGTACGAGCCAGAGCCTTTAGGAATCCCTCAACCAGTCAAGAATTGAGGACAGTTTCAATATCTTTTCAGGAAAAACTAGTCCAACTTGAACGGAGGCAGGGGCTAAGATATTATTCCTATTACAGAGTATATAATTATTATATTTAGTAGGTATTTTCATATACAAAGAAATAACTTATTTGGGGAAAAAATATTTTCATCCAGTCACTCAGCCGCTTTCTTGCAATATGCTTTATGTGTAAGATACATATAGACATAGAAACAGGATTGTAGGTCTGGAGGGTGTTACACACACACATATGTATATCCATATGTGTGTATTGTATACATATATGTGTATGTGTGCTATATATTGCACATGTATGTCTTGTGGCATGGATCTATATTATCTGTGATCTGGCAGACCCTTATTAAAAATAGAAAGAAAGCCTTGCCAATCCTGCATGAAGCCTAGCTGGGGAGAGGGATAGGCAGAAGAAGAGTATCAAGCTATAGGTGTATTTATACACCTATGGTATCAAGCTAAAAGTATATACATACAAGCTATAGGTGTATGTATATACCTATAGCTTGATAGTCTGAGTCTAGAGCATATACACATGCACATATACATACACAGATAGACAGATAGACAGACAGACAGATATGGATATGCATGGATATGTGTGTGTGCCAACCTCAAATATTTCTAGTTTTTTGTAAAGAAGTATGATTCTAAAGCATTTGGTGCAAAATCTACTAACCCTAATCACTCTGAAGGTTGATGGCAGCCCTTACCTTTCATTTGCCAGTTTGTTCCTTTCCCCAGAAATATTGGTTACACAAAACACCATCATGAACAGCCATAAATGATTTTATCAAAGAAAACAGAAATTGGAGAAGTTATACAGATTAGAATGTAGCAAGGAATACTTGATAATAAATGAGCTTTTCATCTGGAAGAACAATTAATATCTCAGCTCAGTTAAGAAAAGTAGGACCAGGAGTGTCCAGACTCTGGGGCTGCAAGCAGTGGAACTCAAGGACATGATGGGGGATACTGAGCAGTTGATCTATAAATCTCTGGCTTTGGAAATTTAGTTATCCATTTAAAAGTACACATCCTTCATCTCAAGATCTGTCTCTTCCACAAAAGTCTTCAAAATGTGTCTCTGATAAACTGAAATCCTCCATTCACATAGCTCAGCTTTCAGTCAGGAATCATATGCTTCTATGAAGGGAAGGTCGCAGGGCTGTCTCTCAGAAAAACGAGTCCAGTTGAGGGTAGAAGCACGTGCTCTGACCTGCAACTAACTCAGGTCAATCCTCGGGTAGTTAAGGTTCAATGTTAGAACACAATGAGATAATTGTAAGTCATCCACTAGACAACAAAGAGAGATTTACTTAGTCATAGCAAGAAAAAAAGATATTCAACAGGGATAGGCATTCAAGGTAACTCAAGTTGATGCAGCTGAATAAGATCTTTGCCATAAAATACCCATAGTTTTCTACCAGTCAAGCATCACAGAGGGTGCCTGGACTTCCTTGTGGCTGACTTGTACTCAGGTGACTAGGCAGTAATGTCAACAGCCTGAACCTTTAGTCTCTTGAGCCAACCAAATCTTCAGGATGGTTTCAACATCTTTTAAGGGAAAAACTAGCCTCAATTATATGGGGTAAAGGGTTAGAATATTGCTTCTCCCACAGCAGGGTTACCTAGAGTATGTCAGGAAATAATATGGAATCACTATCTTCTCCAAAGAATATAAGTATTATGCAAATCGTTGCTCTTCACAAAAGTCTCTAAGTCCTGTAGAGATGTTGTTAATGCCCCAGAAGAAGCTTGTAGTCTGCAGTGGGATTGCTTACAGAACTCCTGCTGCCTCTTTCTTCCTTTTCTCACAGGAGATGGGCAGTTTGCCAGCATTTCATTTTCAAGTACTATTGTTCACCTAGAGCGTTAGAGAAAGCTCCTGCTTCTTTATTAATAATCCCAAGCATAAGTAATGATCTTTTTTTTTCTTTTAAATCCTGTAACATTTTAAAACAAATTTATTAGATGCTGACATCAGACACTATGTCACAAATGGCTCTGGCACTTGTTTTTTTACTTAACAAGTAATTTGGTAATTTATATATCCTCAGAATTACTTTATTGGTAAGGAAATCTATTTTTATGAGTAATCCATGGGGGAAAATATAAATCTAAATCTATTTCCGCAATATCTTTTCAACATAATTACATTAACTTCAGTTTTGACAACCAATCTGCACAGTAATGTTTGTTATACAATTTAATCCTCTTTAACGTGCATCTTTCATGATTTCTGCACATGCCAGACAGGAAAAGTACACCAGACCAGTTGTCAGACCTAGGTTCTAGTCTACTTTAAGAACTTAATCTTCCCATTTCAGTCACTTGTAAACAATGTGAATAATATTTTCTCTTCATATTATAAACTTTCTGGAACCATGGTAAATTTATTCACTGAGCTAATGAATAAGTGAATGATATTAATCATTGAATATGGAGAGGTATATGATTATTGTGAGCACACTGCAGTTTTACAAACAAGCTTTTGTAAAGAGGTGTTAGAAGATGTTATCAAAGAAATACTTGAGTGAAAAAAGGACAAGAGCTAGCCATATAACAAGAGAAAAGGGTAAAAACAAAGAACTTTCATGCTCCATTGTTGTGGTTGAGTTGTTTCAGTCATGTCTCTTCATGAGCCATTCAGGGTATTCTTGGCATAGATAGTGGAGTGGTTTGCCATTTCCTTCTCCAGCTCATTTGAGGCAAATAGGTTAAGTGAACCACCCTGGGTCACATAGCTATTAAGTATTTGAGTCAAAATTTGAACTCAGGTCTTCTTGATTCCAGGTCCAGCACTCTACTGTGCCATCTAGCTGCCCTTATATTCTATCGGTATCCTCTTAATATCAAGAGAAAATGAGAAAGGTGAACTCACCTTCTACTAGACTTAAAGAGTAAAAGAAGCTAGAAAGAAGACCTTAGTGAAATGAGAAAGAATATCCATGCCTTCTAATCTGCATCATCACATGGAAAGATGATGTGTATGATTCATGAAACCTCAGTATTTGGGTAGCTGAAGGGAATATGCATATATATATATAGGGGTGTGTGTATATATATATATACACACACATATATATATATATATATATATGAGAGAGAGAGAGAGAGTGTGTCAGCAACAGAGAAAGAGAGAGAGAGAGAGACATTGGGCACAAGGTGAGCTGAATATGAAGGGATGATATATAGGGGCAGGTGAGGGGGAATGAGTGCATCTTGCTCTTATCGGATTTGACTTGAGGAGGGAATAACATACACACTCAATTGGGTATCTTACCCCACAGAAATGAAGGAGGAAGGGGATAAAAAAGGGGGTATGATAGAAGGGAGGGCAGATAGGGGGAGGAGGCAATCAATTGAAAAGGGATAGGGTCAAGGGAGAAAATTGAATAAAAGGGGACTGGATAGGAGGGAGCAAAAGTTAGTCTTTTACAACATGAGTATTGTGGAAGGGTTTTACATAATGATACATGTGTGGCCTATGTTGAATTGCTTGCTTCATAGGGAGGGTGGGTGGAGAGGGAAGAGGGGAGAGAATTTCGAACTCAGAGTTTTAAAAGCAGATGTTCAAAAAAAACTGGGAAATAAGATATACAGGCAATGGGGCTTAGAAATCTATCTAGCCCTATGAGAAAGTAAGGGAAAAGGGGATGAGCAGAGTGGGGTGACAGAAGGGAGGGCTGACTGGGGAATGGGGCAACCAGAATATATGCCATCTTGGAGTGTGGAGGAGGGTAGAAATGGAGAGAAAATTTGTAATTCAAAATCTTGTGGAAATCAATGCTGAAAACTAAAAAGATTAAATAGAAATAAATAAATGTATATGTTGGAGATGGTCCCAAATGAGAATAACATCTCAGAGATATTTTCTCAGTCCAGATATAACAATACCAACGTATTTACTTCCTTATATGACTAACAATCTCATCTTCTCTGTGATGTAGTCAAAGTATGGATAGCCTGTCATTTAGGCCATTGAATCCTAATCCCTTTATAGACTGCAATGGGATTTTAAAGTGCTTCAAGAAAGACTTGAATACAATGGTCATTTCTGACCCACACCACTGTATTTCACACTTTCAATCTATATTTTCACATTTGGGCTCCTAGGAGTCCAGGAAGAATGAATCACACACAATTGGTATTGAGACAAAGCTTAGTATCTTCCCATCTCCAATTCCCAGTAATGGGTTCCTAGGAATTCAATAGTTTACACAACAATTCTTCATTCCTCCCTTGGATGCACAAAACCCTCATGTTCATCTACACCACAACTATAGCAGCTGTGCCCCTTCTCCTGTTGGTGTCCTTCTCCTGGTGGTGTCCAGATGCCAGTTGGTTCTAGTCTTTGGTCCTTTAATTCTTGGCTATTCCAAGTCTTGTAGATTTATTATATGTTCCTTCAGTTGAGTCCAAGTGACTATAGGTAGTCTCTTGCTCTGCTTCTGTTGTCCATACAAGAGAAGGCCTCATAGGGAAAGGTGAGTTTCCCTAAGTGTTTTTTATGTGTGTGTGTGTGTGTGTATGTGTGTGTGTGTGTGTGTGTGTTAGTGTATGTGCAGGGGTGGCAGGGGGACTTATGGAAAATCATATTCTACTCATTTACTCTTTCCAGCAATTGTTCAAAATTTAGCAGTTTTCATTTATACATGACTAATCATGCACATGTTTAGTTCTTCAGAATATTCTAGGTCCCGCACATTTGCTCTAGCCTGACCTCATCTACCACCTCAGATATCATTAATTTTTTTCATTCTCCATAGCTGGCTGACCACTCCAGTTATGAACTTGAAGACCCTTTTTCCAGGGGTGTGCTGGAACCAGCTCAAACAACTACATGAAAGCCAATTGTTAAGTTTTCAGTGTGAGCAATTCTATTTTGCAAATCACCAAAAGCTTCAAATCAGAACTTGATTTAGGGTTTTATTGATTGTCAAGATTTAAGCAAGTATTGAGGAAAATACTAATAATTTTGAGTAAACTTAAAAGTGTGCTTTGTATTTGCAAAGAGCTGGTTGTTAAATAGTTACCAACACACCCCTGCCCTTTCCCCTTTCCATTGAATTGAGAGAAATTAACTTGATATACACTTGCTGTGGTGCCCCACCACCACCAAACTTCCTTTCAAGTCTTTGCAAGCATACTTACCATGTCTTTTTGGTCTTCATACTCCGTATAATTTAAATAGCAGTGCCTTTAAGACTTTCTAACAATAGACCTTTTTCTGCCACTTCAGCTACCTCAGTTATGTTTCTAACATAAATATCCCATAATTATTCCTCGGGGGCACATGAGTTCTTTCCTAAGAAAAGGCCCAGGCTCAGTCTTTGGTTTCACTGGGTTACAATACTGTAAACTGTGACATATGGAAGCCTATCGGTACTTGAAATTGATCTTAATTTTCAGATGGTTTTTCCTTCTAGGCCAGTCTTGATCTGTCTCCATATACTCCTTCATTGATAAACAGAGTTTTAATCATATGCAGCATTGTTTCACTCTCTGTTAGAGGACAGGTATTCGTGTTCTAAATAATTTCTGAAATTCCTGTCTTATGAAAAATTTAAGAAGGGCTCACATTCTTAGGTAATTCATTTTTTTTCTTATATTGCTAAATTAGTACTTCACTTTTCTTTTAAGTATTAATGACATCTCCCAAAATTCTGTCAATATTTTTGTTTCAAGTTATGTGGCACCTATTTAAGTAGGAGTCCCATATGTGCATCACTGGACACCAGTGCTCTTGTATTTCAATGTCCATATGACTTATATCAGTTTCCATACTTTTAATGGATGCAGTAATGCGATTGTTATTAGTATGCAAGAATTTAAACCAGCAAAACCATCTTAAAGGAACTGATCTAACTTAAAAGGAAACCTTGGAAAGGAACACACTGGAAAACTGACTGACCAAAAAATGTAAAAAAAAAAAAAATAACAACGAACAAAAACCAATAATTTTCCTCCAGTGGATCCCTAACAACATGAAAGTCAGAGGTGGAGAATACCTCCATTGGAACCCAGAAAATGCAAAAAGCACCCAAATAAATCTGAGACAAGCTGCCATAGCAGTCCACTCTGGCCTCACTTCCACAACTCGCATGGACAATTCAGAGTGCCTCAGAGAGACTGCTGCTGCCTTGGGTTCTAGATGTAACCCTTGTGGGTAGCCACACTCTCAAACTGAAGCTCTTAATTTCCCACAAGTGTGCTTTCCATTAATATTTAGCAGATATGACTAAATCTAATTAACTTTAAACAAAGGCACGGCAAGAACGATTCTTACAAAATATTCCTCCCCTAAATCTGGGGCCTATTTTCCTAAAAATACACGTAACATCCTTCAATGTTAGTAGGCATGGGGACACAGGACTTCCAGGAGCCAAGAAGGCAGAGTAAGTATTAAATCGCTCTCACTCTCCCATATTCATCCCCGAACAACCAGAAAATAGTGCCCTGGAAAAAATCCTGGAAAAGTGGAGCCAGCAGAAAGACAGGGTGGAGCAGTCTTTTAGTCTAGGAGACGTGAAGGATCACCAAGAAAGGTCCATCTCACCTGGATAAAAGGGGAGTACAGTGCAGGACAGGATGCATCCTAGGAAGCCAGCAGCAAACCCCACCTCAACAAACCAGTGGGAGAACCTGAGCCCCATGGTGGTAGAGCAGGTAAACACCAACACTGGGAGCCTCCCACCCCAAGTGCCTGAGCATAGGCAGGGAACCAATAGACTCCAGCTATAAGAACCACCAGGTGCTTCAGTGTAGCCACAGGCAAGCAGGCACCCTCAAACAGCCAGACCTTTATGGGCTTCAGCGTATCCCTTGGGAAGTGCAGAAAAGTCCCACTGGGCCTCAGCATACTCCAGACACCACCACTAGGACCCCAGCTCAGCACTAGGTAAGCTGCCAGACCACTACAGCCTCAAGCAGCACCAGCCACCCTACCACCACACCCCCTCAACACAGTAGCAGACACTAGGGTCTCCCATGAGCCTCAAGGAAACATCAGCACAGCACCAGGTAAACTGCCAGGGATTGCAACTACTGGAACAAAAAAGCCTGAAACAGGAGCAGTTATGTGGCACAGTAAATAGACTACCAGCCCTGGAGTCAGGAGGACCTGAGTTCAAATCTGGCCTCAGACACTTGACACTTACTAGCTGTGTGACAATGGGCAAGTCACTTAACCCCAATTGACTCACCAATAAAAAACAAAAACACAAAAACAACAATAACAAAAAAAAAAAACAGAGAGCCTGAAACAAAGCCGCTTCCAACCTGGGAGCAAAGATCAAATTTAAAAGAAAGGGAAAAGGCCCCAAAAAGGTGAGCAAACAACAACAACAACACCAACAAAAGAATCTGACCACAGAAAGTTATTATGGGGACAGGGAAGACCAGGACACAAAAAAAGAAGAGGACAACAATGTCAAAATACCTATGGGCAAAATCCCAAGGAAAAATGGGAAGTGGTCTCAAGTCCAGAAAGAACTTATGAAAGAGCTCAAAAATGAGCTTAAACATCATATAAGAGACGTAGAAGAGAAACTGGGAAAAGAAATGAGAGCAATGAAAGAGAATTCTGAAAAAAGACTCAACAGCTTGGAAAACTGCTTAAAAAGTAAAATTGGCCAAATGGAAAAGGAGATATAATCATCTGCTGAAGAAAACAACCCCTAAAGAGCACAACTGGCCAAATGGAAAAGAAGTACAAAAGTCAATTAAAGGTTAGAATTGAGCAAGTGGAAGCTAATGACTCTATGAGACATCATGACTCAATCAAACAAATTCAAAAGAATGAAAAAATGGAAGAAAACGTAAAATACACCATGGGAAAAACAACGGACCTGAAAAATAGATCCATGAGAGACAATATCAGAATCATGGGACTACCTGAAAGGTATAATCTAAAGAAGGACCTGGACAGCAACTTTCGAGAAATTAACAAGGAAAACTGCCCTGATGTCTTGGAAGCAGAGGGCCAAATAAGCATTGAAAGAATCCACCGATCACCTCAGGAAAGAGATCCCAAAGTAAAAACTCCAAGGAATGTGATAGTCAAATTTCGGGACTATAAGGTAAAGGGAAAAATACTGCAAGTGGTCAGAAAAAAACAAGTAAAATATCAGGGAATCACAATCAGGATTACACAGGACTTGGAGGCTGCAACGTTAAATGACTGGAGGTCATGGACGATGATATTCCAGAAGGCAAAGGAGCTAGGACTACAACAAATCACTTACCCAGCAAAATTAAGCATAACAAATCAAGGGGGAAAAATGGTCATTCAGTGAAATGGAGGGATTTCAAGCCTTCCAAAGGAGAAAACCAGAACTAAACCAAAAATTTAACCTCCAATATCAAGGCCCAAGAGAAGCACAAATAGGTAAAAAGGAAAAAAGAAAACATAAGGGATTCAATAGAGTAAACTATTTACATCCCTACATGGGAAGATAATGCTTGTAATTCTTTTTTCTAACACCAGATTAAGCTTATTTCACTGTTAGAATGTTTTGAAAGTACTTCAAATTGTATACTTCACATCAAGTTACTTTTTCTTTTTTTTTTTTTTTTTACTATATTTAGTTTTCAGCATTGATTTTCACAAGAGTTTGAATTACAAATTTTCTCCCCATTTCTACCCTCCCCCCTACTCCAAGATGGCATATATTCTGGTTGCCCTATTCCCCAGTCAGCCCTCCCTTCTGTCACCCCACTCCCCTCCCATCCCCATTTCCCTTCCTTTCTTGTAGGGCAAGATCAATTTCTATACCCCATTGCCTGTGTATCTTATTTTCTAGTTGCATGCAAAAACTTTTTTTTTTGTTTTTGAACATCTGTTTTTAAAACTTTGATTTCCAAATTCTCTCCCCTCTTCCCTTCCCACCCACCCTCCCTAAGAAGTCAAGCAATTCAACATAGGCCACATGTGTATCATTATGTATAACCCTTCCACAGTACTCATGTTGTGAAAGACTAACTATATTTTGCTCCTTCCTAACCTATCCCCCTTTATCCAGTTTTCTCGCTTGACCCTGTCCCTTTTCGAAAGTGTTTGTTTTTGATTACCTCCTCCCCCATCTGCCCTCCCTTCTATCATCCCCCCCCTTTTTTATCTTCTTCCCTCTTCTTTCCTGTGGGGTAAGACACCCAATTGAGTGTGTATGGTATTCCCTCCTCAGGTCAAATCTGATGAGAGCAAGATTCACTCATTCCCCCTCACCTGCCTTCTCTTCTCTTCCTACAGAACTTCTTTTTCTTGCCACTTTTATGTGAGATAATTTACCCCATTCTATATCTTCCGTTCTCCCTCTCTCAATATATTCCTGTCTCATCCCTTAATTTGATTTTATTTCTTTTAGATATCATCCCTTCATCTTCAACTTACTCTGTGCCCTCTCTCTCCCTCTCTCTCTCTCTCTCTCTCTCTCTCTCTCTCTCTCTGTTTACTGGTGTATGTTTACATACATACACACACACATATACATATATATACATAACCATATATATGCATATTCCCTTCAGCTACCCTAATACTAAGGTCTCATGAATCAAACAAATCATCTTTCCATGTAGGAATGTAAATGAAACAGTTCAACTTTAGTAAGTCCCTTGCAATTTCTTTTTCTTGTTCTTTTTCTTGATTACCTTTTCATGCTTCTCTTGATTCTTGGGTTTGAAAGTCAAATTTTCTATCCAGCTCTGGCCTTTTCACTGAGAAAGCTTGAAAGTCCTCTATTTTATTGAAAATCCATATTTTGCCTTGCAACATGATACTCAGTTTTGCTGGGTAGGTGATTCTAGGTTTTAATCCTAGCTCCATTGACCTCTGGAATATCGCATTCCAAGCCCTTCGATCTCTTAATGTAGAAGCTGCCAGATCTTGGGTTATTCTGATTGGGTTTCCACAATACTCAAATTGTTTCTTTCTGGCTGCTTGCAGTATTTTCTCCTTGATCTGGGAGCTCTGGAATTTGGTGACAATATTCCTAGGAGATTTCTTTTTGGTATCTATTTGAGGAGGCGATCAGTGGATTCTTTCAATTTCTATTTTGCCCTGTAGCTCTAGAATATCAGGGCAGTTCTCCCTGATCATTTCTTGAAAGATGATATCTAGGCTCTTTTTTTGATCATGGCTTTCAGGTAGTCCAATAATCTTCAAATTATCTCTCCGGGATCTATTTTCCAGGTCAGTGATTTTTCCAGTGAGATATTTTACATTGTCTTCCACTTTTTCATTCCTTTGGTTCTGTTTTATAATATCTTAATTTCTCATCAAGTCACTAGCTTCCACTTGCTCCAATCTCATTTTTAAGGTAGTATTTTCTTCAGTAGTCTTTTGGACCTCCTTTTCCATTTGGCTAATTCTGCCTTTCAAGGCATTCTTCTCCTCATTGGCTTTTTGGAGCTCTTTTACCATTTGAGTTAGTCTATTTTTGAGGTGTTATTTTCTTCAGTATATTTTCCAGTATTTTTTGAGTCTCCTTTAGCAAGTCATTGACTTGTTTTTCATGGTTTTCTCGCATCCTTCTCATTTCTCTTCCCAATTTTTCCTGTACTTCTCTAACTTGCTTTTCCAAATCCTTTTTGAGCTCTTCCATGGCCTGAGACCAGTTCATGTTTGTCTTGGAGGCTTTTGTTGTAGGCTCTTTGACTTCGTTGACTTCTTCAGGCTGTATGGTTTTGTCTTCTTTGTCTTCAAAGAAAGATTCCAAAGTCTGAGACTGAATCTGGGTGCTTTTTTGCTGCCTGGCCATGTTCCCAGCCAACTTACTTGACCCTTGAGTTTTTCAGCAGAGTATGACTGCTTGAAGAGTAAAGAGTACTATGTTCCAATCTTGGGGGGATGTGCTGTTGATTTCAGAGGTATTTCTATACAGCCAGCTCTGCCATGCCAGCACTCCTCCTTCCCCAAGAACCCCCAACCTGGACTAGACTTAGATCTTCAGCAGGCTCTGCACTCCTGCTCTGATCTGCCACTTAATTCCTCCTACCAGGTGGGCCTGGGGCCAGAAGCAACTGCAGCTGTAGTTCTGTAGCTGCCCCACCTCCACTGCCCCCAGGGCGGTGACTGAACAGTGAATTCTATCCCCATTCCCAGCAGCTTTTCCCACTAACCTTCTCTGTTGTCTTTGGTGTTTGTGGGTTGAGAAGTCTGGTAACTGCCACAGGTCACTGATTCAGGGTGCTAGGGCACGCTCTGCCTCATTCCTGGTCTGGTTGGTCCACACCACCCACACTGGGCTCTGCTCTGCTCCCAGCTCCCTGTGCGAAAGACCTCACCCAGCAACCATCCAGGCTGACCTGGGGGGAGCCCTGCTTCCCTCTGCTATTTTGTGGGTTCTGCAGTTCTAGAATTGGTTCAGAGCCTTTTTTTATAGGTTTTTGGAGGGACTTGGCAGGGAGCTCACGCTAGTCCCTGCTTTCCAGCCGCCATCTTGGCTCTGCCCCTCCAATACTTGTAATTCTTAAAACTTGTTTCACTAAATGTACAGCTAGAAGGAATATACATAGACCAGGTCCGCAACCTATGGCCTGCAGGCCACTTATGGCCTGCTGGCATGCCAAAGAATTTCAAGTGGCCCACAAAAAACGTAAAGGAAAACATCCTCTAAATTTTTTACAGGCCACCTGAAATCCTTTGGTGTGTCTATGGTCTGTAAGCAGCCTGAAGTCTGCGGGTTGTGCAGGCCTGACATAGACAGTAGGTATGGGTATAAGGTGAATTTGAGGGAATGACATTTAAAAAAATTAGATATGAGAAAGAGGAGTACAAAGGGTGCAGAAAAAGGGGGAGGTAGAATGGGATAAATTATTTCATGTGAAGAGATACTAAAGACCTATTACAGTGGAGTATATAGGAGGGTGGACAATGAGCATTGTTTGAACCTTATATTCATAAGTATTAGCTCAAAGAGGAAATATACACAAATATATTCAAATATATGCAATCAATTGAGTAGAGAAATCAATCTTACATGACAGGGAAGTTGGAGGGGAGAAGATTAAGTAAGGGGCGGGGGAGAGACTGATAGAGCAGGGAAAGTGGTAGACAGAAGCAAAACACTAGTGATAAGGGAAAGGGTAAAAGGTGAGAGAGGACAAACAGGAAGAAGAATAGGATGGAGGGAGATACAGTTAGTAATCATACTTGTTAATGTAAATGGGATGAACTCTCCCATAAAATGGAAGTGGAAAGCAGAGAAAATCAAAAACCATAATCCTACAATATGTTGTTTACAAGAAACACACTAGGAGTAGAGAGATACACAAAGAAAAAAAGGTAAGGGTCTGGAGCAGAATCTATTTTGATTCAGCTGAAGTTAAAAAAAAAGCAGGGGTAGCAATCCTGATCTCAGACAAAGTAAAAGCAAAAGCAGACCTAATTAAAAGAGATAAGGAAGGAAATTACATCTTGCTAAAAGTTATCATAGACAATGAAGCAATATCAATGCTAAAAATACATGCACCTTGTGGTATAGCATCCAGACTCTTAAAGGAGAAGTTAAGCGAGTCCAGGAAGAAACAGACAGCAAAACTATACTAGTGGGGGACTTCAACTCTCTCAGAACTCAGTAAATCCGACCAAAAAAATAAATAAAAAAGAGACTGAGGAGGTAAATAGAATATGAGAAAAGTTAGACTTTTGGAGAGAACTGAATGGGAACAGAAATGAATATACATTTTTCTCAGGAACATATGGCACCTACATAAAAATTTGACATGTAATAGGGCATGGAAACCTTTAAATCAACTGTAAAAAGGCAGAAATAGTGAGTGTATTCTTTTTGGATCATAATGCAATAAAAATTACATTCAACAAAGGGCTGTGTAAATACAGATTAAAATTAATTCGAAACTAAATAGTCTAATCCTAAAGAATAAGTGAGTGAAAGAACAAATCATTGAAAAAAGTGAACAATTTCATTAAAGAGAATGACAACAATGAGACAACATACCAAAATTTATGGGATGCAGCCAAAGCAGTACTTAGGGGAAATTTTATTTCTCTAAATTTTTACATCAACAAAATGGAAAAAAAAAACCGGATCAATGAATTAGACATGCAACTAAAAAAAAAAAAACTCAAAGAATAACAAATTAAAAATTCCCAACTGAGCACCCAATTGGAAATCCTGAAAATCAAAGTTAAGATTAAAAAGACTGAAAATTAAAAAGAAAACAACTCAAGCTAATAAATAAATCTAGGAGCTGGTTTTATGGAAAAAAACACAATAAGATGCTTATTGTTAAGTTGATTAATTTTATTTAAAAAAAAAAGAAAGAAAACGAAATATCCAGTATTTCATTCACTTAGTTCTGGGTGGGGGGGAGGGGGGAGAGGAATCAGCCTCCTGAACTTCAAGGCAAATATAAACAGAAATTACAAACATCAACAGACAGACCTTGTCTGATTCAAATCACAATTCATAGTTACCAAAGAACCAATGATTCTGGGTTAGCAAAGACGGAGGGCAGTCACAATGATGAAGGCAGAGTCCCTGGGAGCCTCCTTGAACCTGGAATACAGTCTCTGGGAGTCGCCTTGAACTCTCCTTGAGTCTTCCAACTAGATCTGGCCTTCCCCTAAGGCCATAGACCTTGCATTATCATTGGGCCCAAGTCTCTGCCTAGCCTAGCCCTCTATTGTCCAGTTGTTTCCCACACTTAATCCTGATCAAAATATCTATCTGAAGCCTCTGCAAAACTCCCCCAAAATTCCCATTTCATTTCTTATGCCAACCCACAATATGTCAAAACCAAGATGAGGCAAGTCAAGATGTGGAAGGGATAACTGTACTGGTAAAGGGAATTTCCTCAATGGGAACACTGGAAACCAATGAAATTACAGGTGGGGGTGTGGAGACCCAAATAACCTAAATATATTTTGAGTTGTAAAGGAATTACACAAACAAAAGGAAATTTTTCTCTGAGTGTAAAATAAAGGAACATAATGATAATTATTTTCTCTTTCTTTGGTTGTGTGGTAGATAAAACCATTTTAAAGTTCCCTTTGTTAAGATAATGACATTTTAGAGATTCAAGAATAGCTAGTTCTTTATTTCCCCCTGTGAAAATTAACAAGCTGCTCATCCACCTCCACCCTCCCCTTACTGATTAACCTATCATTTTTTTCTGAGTAATAAATGTACATGCACAGTACCTTTTACAGGGTAGGTGCTCAATTCATGTTTGCTAAATTGAATCTCACTTTCAAACAAAATACGTCAAATGAAAACCAGAAAAATTAGAGGGGGGAAACTCAGTGTTTGAATAAGGCGGGGGGGTTGAAGGTGGAAAGGCAGGCGCTTGAGCAATGCAAGAATAGCGTTCAGCCGATCATAGTACTAAACTTAAAAGCTTGTTAATTCTCAGAGTGAAATGATTGTCAGAATTAACTGTGTAATCTCTATGGAGACTGACCATATGTGACAGTCAGACAGCCAGGGTGGCCTCTTATAACCTATTTAAGATCCTAGCTTAAATTACCAATGCAAAACCTGATCATTAGGCATAAACTTTGAAGAATTCGACATCATAACATGGGCACCTACAATAAGGCTTTTGTGCCCTCAGTGTCAGTACTGACAGGTGGAGGATGTAGAACATATCATCTTCACCTTGCTCAAGCTCAGTTGTAGGCCTGAGATAAGAAAGAGAGTGAATGAAGGCTTTGACAAAAGAAACAAAATGACTTTTAAAAACTGTAAATAACCAGAACCTTACTCTGCTGTGGTATATTATATCTGTAAGTCTTTATCTCCAGACAACATTTTGTAAATTTATCCCATCGTGTTTGCTGTTAATATTATAATCATCCTTTATCCAGGATTTTTATAAGAATTCTGGAGGTTTTAAGTGAAGACCAATTAATCAATGCCAGATTCACGATGATTTATGACTATAGTAAAAGCAGGTGTCAGCCTGCCTGGTATACCCTTTCTCTATTGACCATGTTTTGGTTTGGTTTTCCCCCTACCTTGGCATGAATCCAAACATCTTGCTAGAAGAATAATGTATTTTTTGAGATAACAAAGTTGTTTATTGAGCTCATTTAGCATCAGAAACTCTTGCAAGTACAAGGAAAACTGGAACAGAAAAGCTTCGTGTAAATCTGCATGTATGGAGTACCCTTTCTCTATTTCAGGATGTCACAGAATAAGCCTTGACCATGTAAAAGATTTTACACATATTTTTTCATAATATACAAGGTCATCTTTCAGTAAGTAAGCACTTCCTTCCACTCCTACCTTTAGTACTTGGGTAGTTCGACAGGTAATACTACATAAGCATGACCAGTCGTAGATTTACTTGCATTTTCCTATATCTTTCTGGCTAACTAGATCAAATCATTTGGCCAATTTTTCTCAACTTTTGTTTGAAAACAAGAAATGTTTAATGGTCTCTATACATATGTTTTTATTTTGGAAGCTTCTATAGTAGAATGAACCTATTCCCTGAATGAGTCATTTGCAAACTAAGTTACTATTTATTTTAGAGCTTGCCTGCAAAAAAAAAAAAAAAGAGTAAAGGCAGGAGGTTGAATGTTGTTATGCACGCCTACAGTGGGTTATCATCTAACTATGGCAGGATCCCAAAGCATAGTACCAACCCATCTGCCCTTCCTTTCCTACACTCTTTCTCAGGGAACCTCATCAGCTCCAAAGGATTCACTGCATTTGATGCAAGTAGCAAAGTACCAGTTCTGTGTGCCCAACCCTGTTCTCTCTCTTGAGCACCCAGTCCCACACACAGAATTATCAGATATTTGAAACAGGGTGTCTGGTAGGTATCTCAATCTCAACACACCCTAAAATGGGAAACTGGCCCCAAATCTGCTCCTCTTTATAATGAGGGCACTACTATCCTCTCACTCAGTCAAATCCAAAACCTCTTAGTTGTCCTTGACTTCTCACTCTCCTTTAGTTACATTTCCAGTCAGGTCCCAAGTCTTTCAATGACATTAAAAGAAAAAGGACTACCTCCTAGAGTTTGGAGCCTGGAATACAGAAGGCCTGAGTTCAAATCTGGCCTCAAATATTAGCTGTGTGATGCTAGGCAAGTCACTTAACCTTTGTTTGCTTAACACCAACCTCACTGGGTTTTGTGAAGATGGAATGAGATAATATTTATTAAAAAGCACTTAGCACAGTGCCTAGGACAGGGTTATTGCCTTTCCCTTCCATCTGAAACTAGAATAGAGGAGATAGGATTTCTGAGTAACGTGAGATGAAAACTAAAATATGAAATTATGTTTAAAACAAAAAAAAATGGGAATCACAATTTTGTACATGAAATGGAATTTTTTTCTGTTTTTTGTTCCAAAATTTCCCTGACAGTCTTTTTAACCCCAGGGGGAATTCCATTCTACTCTAAATTGTGAGACCATTATTTATGGAATTCATCATTATATTTCAATCTCCAAAATGCTCATGGCCAAAATAGCTTGGGAAATGTTGTTGTAGATTGTTACCAGATTCCTTTGGTAAAATGACAGGCTTTAAAATCAGTACTTTAATCCTCAAAATCAAAATCTATTGCAGTGGGTTTAATTGAATTAGTACATCTTCTGAAGTGAAATCTAAAATTAAAGTAGCCAAATATACTGCAAAGTCTCAGTTTTCAGATATGAACTGAAGATTCTAATTGCTTCAACTCAGGAACACAGAAAACACAGGAATTTTGTAATAAGAATTCTACAATTGATGTTTCTGACTGTAAATATAACCCTCTGAAGAAGAGATTTATTAGGTAGAATAGGCTGCCTCAGGAGGTAGTTTCCATATTTAAATAAATGCTGAATAATCTTTTATTGCATATGTGGTGGAAAGGATTCTTTTGTGGATATGGTTTGAACTAAAGGGCCACTGCTATCCTTTCAACTGAAATTCTATGATTTGTGTATCTCTTCCCCCAGTAGCATTCTCTCACATTGGTATTCAGTATATATTTGTAAATTATTCTTCATACCTTTCAACACATAGATATAAATTTTATTGTATTTTCCCTAAAAATTCTTCCAGCACAAAAGGAATTTCTTGTACAGAGATACAAGTTTAACTTTTTAAAAATCACATGTTATGTTTTGTATCTTAAAATAAAAGTAACATATTGGTAACTTGACTAGTGAAAATGATTTTTTTATTCACGCAAATCACACAATTGAAATTCTTTCATTCAATTAAAATGCTTGCAAAGCATGGTGGAAGATATTGGGAAATTATACAAAATTTAGAAAGGCATGATTTCTAATGGAGCTAGGAGTATATTAGGCACAAATACAGATAAATATAGTGCAGATAGAAGAGGATAAGAGCCAAACCTGTGATTTCATCAGTCCTGATGAGGAAACGTCTTCTATCAATCAATTGCTTCTATAAAGTTTAAAGTCTTAGAGAGTTGTTTAGAGAAACCTATAGGTTTGACACGCCCAGGGTCATGCAAGTGTCATGTATCAAAGATGGGACTTGAATTCATGTCTCCATGGCTCTGGGGCTCTCTATCCACTATTCCAGACTGCTTCATAGGACAAAAGGAAATAATATTTAATAATTCTGAAAGGTAAATTGAAGCCAAATTGTGAAGGGCTTTAACACCAAACCAAAAAAAAATATGTGTCATAGCTAATCAAGAGTTGCTGGAACCTTGTAAGTAGAGGGAGAAATATAATTAGATCTGTTCTTCAGGAATATCACTTTGGCAGCTGACTGGATATGGAAGAGGAGAGAGGGGACAAGGGGTGTGACTAAGAAGTTACTGAGAGGTGATGAGGGTCTGAACTAGGGCAGCACCTTTGTGAATAAAAAGAGGTGAGAGCAGGCAAACCACTATACCTGCCCTATTGTTCCCACCCTACTCCTGGCTTTTCCAGCTAAATGACCCCACTTTCACGCCCATTTTCTTATCCTCAGTCGCTCACTATCTCTTTCTCTGCTGCCTATCAACATGCAAATGTCCTCCGGCATTTTAAACACCCTTCACTCCATCCTATCATACCCACTAGTTATCATTTTGGATCTCTCTTTGTGTCTTTTGTATCTCTCTTCTCCATTGCCTCTACTTCCTGTCTTCACATTGTCTTCAATCTAAACCCTCTGTATTCTCTCCTTTGACACCATCATTCAATGGAATTGCCAGATTCAATGGCCTTTCTTGACCTTTCTCAATACTTGACATTGTCAAGCACCTTCTTTTTTTGGATATTCCCTCTTCTCTATGATATTGGTGACACTGCTCTTTTCTGGTTCTCCTGCCATATATCTGACTGCTCCTCCTAAGTCTCCTTTGCTGGGTCTTCATCTGTGTCGCGCTCACTAAATATGAGTTGTCCCCCAAGGCTCTAGTGTGGGTTCTTTTCTCCTTTTACTCTATGCTATACTATTTAGTGATCCCACCTTCTCCCGCAGGTGCAGCTGTTATTGCTATGCGGCTGAGTCTCAGATCCATACCTTCCACTCTAATCCATTTGCTGAACTATAGCTCTTTATCTTCAGCAGCCTCTCGGACATCTCAGATCGGATGTCTGGGCAACGTTTCAAACTCCATACGTACGATTCAAACGTTCCCCCTTAAGGATTCTCTTCCCATTGTTGCACTGTCCTCTCACAGTGTCCCACACTGCGGCCCACAACCTCAGGGTCACCTTTGACTCCTCATTCTCTCCCATTTCACATATCCAGACTTATGCCTCATCCTATCATCTCTACTTTCACAACATCGGTTATTGTATACTCTCTCTCCTCCATTCATACAGCCGGAACCAGAATTGGACTACCACAATAACCTCACTTAGAAGCTGTTTACCTAGGTTCTGTGAACTTTTGGGGAAAAATTTTTGTAACTATTTCCTCTTTGATCCTGTGCATTTTATGCATTGAAGACATTATTCTGAGGAATCTGTAGACTTTTCCAAACTGCCAAGGAGTGCACGGAACAAAAAAGGTTAAGTATCCCGGTTTTAACTGGTCTCCCTACCTTGGGTATCTCCCTACTCTAATCCATCCTCTTCTCAGCTTCCTAGATGATTTTTTTTAAAATGTAGTTCTGACTGTATCACCTCCTGATTAAGGAACTCTATGGCTCTCTGTTTCCTCTAGGGTCAAATATAAACTTCTCTGTTTAACATTTAAATTTCTTTATAACCTGACCTCTTCTCCTTTTTCAATCCTCTTCTCCTTTACACTCTATAAGAGACACAGCAGATAGAATGCTGGACCTGGAGTCAGGAAGACTTATCTTGCTGAATTTATATCTGGCCTCACACACTTACTCAGACCCTGGGCAAGTCACTTAACCTCATTTGCCACAAGTTTGCTCATATGTATTATAAAAAAATGGCAAATTATTCTGGTATCTTTGCAAAGAAAATCCCCAATGGGGTTAGACACGACTAAACAGTAAGCACACTCTGCAATTCGACTCCCCTGCCTACCTGTAGTTATTTCAACACATCACACTATCTCTTATCTCTGTATCTTTGCTGTGGCTGTCCCTGGGCCTGGAATGCTCTTAGTTTCCCTAGCTTCCTTCAAGACTCAGCTCAAATTCCACCTTTTGCAATAGGCTTTTCTCATTCTCTGCAGCTGCTAAGTCCTAGCCCTTTCTGATTATCTTCTTAACTATCTATATCTTGTGTATGTCTAGGTTTTTACACATGATCTCCCCCAGTAAAATGTATACTCTTTGAGAGGAGGAAATGTCGGGGGCAGGGTGAGAAGGGGTTGCTTTTAAAAAAAATTATTCCTTATGAAAAAGACTAAGAATTCAATAAATTCTTGTTAACTGAGGTTGCTACCTTATCCTGCAAATGATTCAGACTATAATGTAGTCTTGCAGACATAGAATATTAGCTATATAAGGGATCTTAGCAATTAGCCAATGCAATCTCTTCATCTTAGAGATGAAGAACCTGAAGTCCCAAAAGGTTAAGTGATTGCCAAAGGTCATACAGGTACCAAAGAGCAGAACCAGGATATGAACCCAGAGCCCAAATCCAGCACTTTCCCCTGTATTGCTCCAGCTCTTAAACTCCCAACTAGAAAAGTCACTCTACTCGTGCAGACTGGCAAATGTTCTACAAGTTAAGGTCTTAGAGCATGGTCAGCTGTTCTATCTTCCTCTAAAAATATCACCGTTTACAAGATGAAGGTGTTTTCCCGAGTCGGGCTACTTCTTGTTGGACTCCTTAATACTTAGTCATACAGTTATCTCCCCAGGCATTTTCAAGCAGTTGTGAGTACCTGGATTAAAATGGTAAGCCAGCCTGATAACTTCGTGTTTTATTCCTTTTCTGCTTGTGCGGCCTTGTTTTTCATTGTACCACATTCCAGTGTCTTGACCAGCTGTGAAGTACTTTGGAGTTTGTGCACAGCCCAAACCCAAATTAAATCTGACAGACAAACAGAATTGTTTGGGTTAATTTTTCCTCTCTTGGTTCTCATTATTATACAAGGATCTGTTCTCTTTTACAGACACGTATTTCTGTAATTTGTAGTTATTACATCTTGATAGTGATCTTCACTGACATACAACCAGCTTTGACATACCAAGAGGTTTTTTTTAAGTTGGGAAGCAAAGGCAATAGATTTTGTAGACACTAGAGTGTGAATTATTACTCCAGTGACTTAAGAAAATGGGATCAACATAGTCCAATAAAATATTATGGCGCTCTGGTCCCAAATCCTATTATCTTCAATGGCATTTTGCTTTACCAGTCTTTAAGAAGTAAACTGGTAATCCAGCTAGGAAAAATCATATTTCCTCTTCACAACAATGTGCTTTAAATATACTCCATCAGAAAGGGAAAATTCTTGGTACTAATTTCCCCTAGAATTCAAGTACAGTTTACTTGTAAACTACTCTAATGTCATATATTCTGTTTTAATGAGGGGAGACTGGGCTCACCAGTATGAATCTACTGAACCCTTAGAGAGTCATGGGTCTGCCCCCTGAAGCTCAGTTCCTTTTCTCCCTATAGGAGAAAGAAAAGTAAAGGCCCTCCCACTGGAGTACTTGACATAAAAGAAAGTGCAAGCATGCTTAGAGTTAATCCTAAAAAAAAAGAAAACAAAAAAAAAAACCGAGAATGAGTTGCCACAGCACTGGGGAGAGAGCACAGCCTTGGTGATAGAGTGGCCAAAAATTAACGAATAGAAAAATTGAGGAAGCAGGGTGTTGGCCAGGTGCTCAAGACTGCCGCTTCAACCACCCCAGTAGTGGCAAGTTTCTGGGAGAAGGATTATGAACAATACAAAACCACCTGGACCTATGGGGAAAAAACTATACCTATCCTTTTGTTCATAAAAGCAACGATGATAACACGTACCCATTCCAAAGCTTATCTGGTTCTTTAAAATCTGTTTTGGTTCAACCAGATTCTAAAAGCTAATATTATGACAAAATTGTGACGAGTCCAATTCATTATTGATCGGTTTGTATTATATTTCATTTGTTCTAAAGCAGCTGAATTTAAAGAGGGAGACTTTTGAGAGGCAGGAGAGAGAGAGAGAGAAAGAGAGAGAGAGAGAGAGAGAGAGAGAGAGAGAGAGAGAGAGAGAATTTATATTAATTTTCTGAGATTTTCAATAGCTGGAGGGCTTGGGGTGAACCCAGGAAATGTTTATTATATTTATCAATTGCATGTTATTCAATTTCCCAGTGTCAGAGATTGAAAATAATCTAGATCACCCTGGTACAAAGGAGCAAAATGGCTTAGTAAGTAGGCCTCGGGCAACTCCTTCCCCATTGTTCTTTCCAAGAAGGTTTAAGAGCCTCATCTTCCTTCTCTACTGACAAAGGGGCTGAGAGGAGCATGGTGACTAAGCCCAAAAGATCCCAATTGGGTGGAGCCAAAATGATGGAGCAGAAGCAGGGACCTATTTGAGATCTCCCCTCAAACCCCTCAAAATACCTGTAAAAATGACTCTAAACAAATTCTAGAGCAGCAGAAGCCACAAAATGACAGAATGAAGCAGATTTCCAGCCCAAGACAATCTGGAAGGCTGACATGAATGGTCTATCATACCATGCTCAGAGTGGAACACAGCTCATCCTGGGCCGTGCCAGCACAGACAGGACTGAAACAGGACTCAGGGCACTGAATCATTGGCAGATGTGGTGGTTTCCAGACTTCTCAACCCACAAACACCAAAGACAACTTCAAAGGTCAGTGGAAAAGCTCTCTCAACTAGGTGAGAAAGGAGTGTGGTCCAGCCACAGGACCAGGCCCAGTCCCAGTCCCAGGGCTGTGGCAGCCACTGCCACAGCAGCCTCTGCTTCTGGAGCTCTCTGCCTACAGACAGGGGCGGGGGGGATTGAGTGGCTGATCTGGGTCGCAGTCCTGGGTGGTGGTCTTTGGGTAAGGAGGAACACTAGTGTGGTGGAGCTAGTGATGGCTGTGGAGAAGGTACCCTCCTTGAAGTTCCAGGGCAGAAAAGAGTGCTTGTGGTTGCTCATGGACCAGAGGGCAAGCCAGGGGAGGAGTAATGCTTCTCTTTTGATTATACCACTCTGGATGAACTAAGAATTTATAGGTCCCTAGAGATATCTCTGAAAACAGCTGCACAAAACCCCTGAAACTTGGGGTAGTACACCCTCCACTTAACAAAGAGCTCAAAAGCCAAATAACTGGCTAGGAGAGTGAACAAACAAGGGAAAAAGAATAAGACCATAGAAGGTTACTTTCTTGGTGAAAAGATGTTTACTTACACACTTACTGATGAGGAAGATAAAGGCACGCAGCCAGAGGAAGACAACAAGGTCAAGGCTCCTACATCCAAAGCCTCCAAGACAAATGTGAAATGGTCTCAGGCCATGGAAGAGCTCAAAAAAGAATTTGAAAATCAGGTAAGAGGAGTAGAAGAAAAATTGAGAGGAGGAATGAGTGATGCAAGAAAATCATGAAAAACAAGTCCACAGCTTGCTAAATGAGACCCAAAAAATGCTGAAGAAAATAACACCTTTAAAAATAGAATAGTCCAAATGGCAAAAGAGGTCCAAAAAGCCAATTGAGGAGAAGAATGCCTCTAAAAGTAGAATTGGCCAAATGGAGAAGGAGGACCAAAAGCTCACTGAAGAAAATAATTCCTGAAAATTTAAAATGGAGCAAATGGAAGCTAATGACTTTATGAGAAATCAAGAAATTATAAAACAAAACCAAAAGAATGAAAAAATGGAAGA
Organism: Trichosurus vulpecula; assembly: GCF_011100635.1. Classification (NCBI taxonomy): domain Eukaryota; kingdom Metazoa; phylum Chordata; class Mammalia; order Diprotodontia; family Phalangeridae; genus Trichosurus; species Trichosurus vulpecula. Next base: position 422,022,552 of record NC_050576.1, read on the forward strand.
CAATGTGAAATATCTCACTGGAAAAACCACTGGCCTGGAAAATAGATCCAAGAGAGATAATTTAAAAAATTATTGGACTACCTGAAAACCATGATAAAAAAAAGCCTGGGCATAATCTTTCAAGAAATTATCAAGGAAAACTGCCCTGATATTCTAGAACCAGAGAGTTAAATAGAAATAGAAAGAATCCACCAATCACCTCCTGCAAGAGATTCCCAAAAGGAAAACTCCTAGTAATATTGTAGCCAAATTCCAGACTTCCCAGGTCAAGGAGAAAATATTGCAAACAGCCAGAAGGAAACAGTTCAAGTATTGTGGAAATACAATCAAGATAATACAAGATTTATCAGCTTCTACACTAAGGGATTGGAGGGCTTGGAATATGATATTCTAGAAGTCAAAGGATGCAGGATTACAACTAAGAATCACCTACTCAGCAAAACTGAGTATAATATTTCAGGGGAAAAATGGAATTTCAACGAAATAGAAGACTTCTGAGCATTCTTGTTGAAAAGACCAGAGCTGAATAGAAAATTTGACTTCCAATTACAAGAATCAAGAGAAACATGAAAAGGTAAATAGTAAAGAGAAGCCATAAGGGGCTCATTAAAGTTGAACTGTTTATATTTCTACATGGAAAAATATTTGTAGCTCAAGACCTTTCTCAGTATTAGAGAAGTTAGAGGGAATATATACATACATATATACATATATATATATATATATATATATGTGTGTGTGTGTGTGTGTGTGTGTGTGTATGTGCATGTGTGTATGTATATATGTGTCTATATGTGTGTGTATGTATATATGTGTACGTGCATGTCTATGTGTGTATGTCTATGTATATAGGTATTCATATATGTGTACATACATGTATGCATGTGTATGTGTGTATATGTAGACAGAGGTCACAGGGTGAGCTGAATATGAAAGGATGATACCTAAAAAATAAAATTAAGTGTTGAGAGGAATGTATTAGGAGAATAAGAAAGGGAAAGGTAGAATGTAATAAATCATCTCACATAAAAGATGCAAGAAAGAGCTTTTACAATGGAGGGGAAGAGGGGGGAAGTGAGAGGGAATAAGTGAGCCTTACTCTCATTGGATTTGGCTTAAGGAAGCAATAACATACACACTCAATTGGGTATGGAAATCTATCTTACACTACAGGAAAGCAGAGGGGAAGAGGATAAGAGAGGGGAGATAATAGACAGAAGATTAGGGGAAGGGCCAATCGGAAGCAAACACTTTTGTGGAGGGACAAGACAAAGGAGAGAATAGAATAAATGGAGCATGGGACAGGATAGAGGATAATATAGTTAATCTTTCACAACACGACTGTTAGGGAAGTGTGGGTGGGTTGGGAGGGAGGAAAGGAGAGAATGTGGAACTCAAGGCTTTAGAAATGAATATTAAAAAATGTTTTTACATGTAACTTAGAAATAAGATGTATAGGCAATGGGGTAGAGAAATCTATCTTGCCCTACAGGAAAATAGAAGGGAAGGGGATAAGAAAAGGGAGTGGTGGGTAATAGAAGAGAAGGCAGACTGGAGGAAGGGGTAATCGAAATGCACACTGTCGTGGGGTGGGGGAGGGGAGCAATGGGGAGAAAATTTGGAATTCAGAATCTTGTGGAAGTGAATGTGGAAAGTGCAAACAAACAAACATATATGTATGTATATACACATATACATACATACACATATGTATATATACACATACACATAAACAAATATATACACATACAGATACATATATACATACACATATACATATATGCATATACACACATTTTATATATGCATACATATATACACATATATACACATATATACATATACATGTATACATACACACACATATATATATGTATACACATACATGTGTGTGTGTGTGTGTGTGTGTGTGTGTATAAAGATTCCAAAAGGAGGAGCTGGGAAACAGCTCTGCTCACACAAGAGTGGGAACCTGTAACAACAATGCTGCTTGCAGCTACTGTGACTGCATAAGGCCAGTAACACCAGCACACAGGATGATGGTTAGAATAGGTTCTTTGATCTGCTTTTCTAAGGAAAGCAACTTTAAGAGGTTTACAATCTCACTTTAATTAAATATACATATATCATTCACTTAGTTCAGGGGAAAAAGTCAGCATCCTGGACTTCAGAGAAAACACAAACAAATTACAAGCAGAAATTATATAAACAGAGCAAATAACATAAATCAGCAGACAAGTTTTCTAGCTGTCTGACCAAGACATTACATACATAGTCACCAGAGAGAGAAGCACCAGCATCTGAGTTTTCAAAGGCAGGTGGCTTCTTAATGGCTACCCAGAGTCTCATCTGGCCAAATCACACAGATACTCTTCCAACCCGTGATCCCTGAAGCAAAATGCCAACCTCAGAGTATATATACACTTCTTCAGGGTCAGCCCATAGAGGGCCTCACAACCATGTGACTCAAACTCCTGTGACTTGGGCTTTCCTGTGACTTAAGCAGTTCATCAAAGACTCTTAATTCAAACAAAGGCAAGACTCAACCAAAAACACTTGATTACCTTAGTGCTGAGAAAAACTAGAACCCCGAAAGAAAAAAAGGCAAAACAAAAAGTTCCACTTTGTTTGCCATTACAGAACCACAAAGAGGGTTCCTAAGCTCCTGTTCCTCTTCAGTCAAACAACTCCATATCATCATGACTTGAATATTCTTTAAGCTTAATAACTGCTCACTATGAGATAGCAGAAAACTTTGGAGAATAACTTTGAATAGGAATTCATGGGACTGCTGCATAAAACTTCAGGGGTGAGCTAAACCTGTTGGATGAAATCTAGTACATAATTGGTATTCAATTGACTGTGATAGATAAATGATTCTTTGGAAGAAGGGCACATTACACTATTGGTTTCACTTTTCAAATCCACTTTATGAACATTTCCAGCCTATTTCCCTACTGCTAGAGCCTTTCCCTCTTAGAATAGCTCCCACTTACATTGCTTATATCTCGCATGTACATGACTTTTTTGTGTAATCTCCCTGATTAGAATGTGAGCTCTTTGAGGGCAGAGACCACATCTTTTCCTTTCTTTGCATCCCTAGCATTTAGCACAATGCTTGGTGGCTGGTAAGTACTTAATAACTGTTTGTTTACTGATATCTCCCTGTACTTCTAGATTCTGCTGTGCAAGTTCTCAATCTCCCCTCTTCCAAGGTAGGTATAAGCCCCTCAGGTCTCCCGGGCAGCTGTGCAAATCCAACTGGAAAAATTCCACCTTTATCCTCAGTCCTGTAGATCACCTCGTAGCTAACATGGTTGCCTTTCAATTTTAAGTTTTATACTCAAGATGGAAGTGACTATTGAGTAACAGCCCTGCCTTCCTTCTTTTCATTTTGGGTGGGACAGAATATGAGAAGTTCAGAAGAGGGGTAGATTTGAGGGAAAGACATTAAAATGGTATTTGTGATCTGTAGCCTTCAGATCCAGTCCTCTTCCAACCTTCACCAATACCGTTGAGAGTAATGGTGATGCCACCATCCTTCCAGTTACCCAGGTTCTCATCACCTTACATCTTTAATTCATTACTTTACTTCACCCCACATACCCATTATTGTCTTTTCTCCATATGGTTCACACTTACTCTCTCCTCTCTATTCACCCAGTCATCAACAAAGTTCAGACCCCTGTCACTCCTCTGCTGGATTATTACAATAGCCTTTTAATTATTCTCCACCCACCACCCACCCAATAATTTTAATGCATCTTTAATGCATCCTCTATAGAGCTATCAAAGTGATTTTTCTAAAGTACAGGTATGACCATGTCATTCATTTAAACTCAATAAACAACAGCGTTTCCCTTTTGACTCTAGGATGAAATATAATTTGCTGGAGACAGCTAGGTGACCTAGTGGACCTACTGTAAGCACAGGTAGAAAGAACTGAGTTCAGTTCTGGCCTCAGAGACTCTAACTCTGTTACCCTGGCAAGTCACGTGACAGTGTCTGCCTCAGTGTTCTCATCTGTAAAATGAAGGTAATGATTGCGTCCAAATCCCAGTGTTGTTGTGAGGGTAAAAGGAGAAAGTATCTGATAAGTGCTTTACAAACCTTCTAGCTATTTCCCTAAACCGCAGGCAACCCCATTTCACACCTTTACTCCATAAACTCCAATGTTTCCCAAATGACTCAAGGGTCACATATTTATTTCATTTTTAGCTCATCTTTTAAAAACTTATATTTTGCATATATATTTTATGATGCAAATAATCAGTAGTGCAATAGTACATGTATATTATTTATAAATGAATAAATATACACATATTGGGGCTTGTGCTCAAAATTTTCTATTGATGGGGTGTGTGACCAAAAAAATTGGAGACTAACATTTTAGGTAACAGTTAATCTTCCCCTTGGATGACCCCATCTGCAATAAGGAAATGACATTTGCCATCTATCATATTTAGTTGAAAAGTGAATGGTGATTTGAATTTCTGGATCATGGCTTAAAATATATGGTTTCTAAATTCCTGGACAATGATGGAGTACCCTACCAAAAACTGGCAAAAGGATGTTTGCTAGGAGTCTGAAAATTTAATCAAAAGGGCTTCAAATGAAAAATAATGTAGATCATCTAAATTAGATACTATAGACCATAGTGAAAAAGAATAGTAGCTGAGAATCCCAGAAATCCATGGTAGACAAAATCTGAGCCAAGAGCTGAGATGTCTACACACAAATACTCAAAATGTACGTAAAAAATAAGTGAGATCTAAAGGTCTTAACATAATGGAGGAATTTTGACCTCAGTAGGAATTGCAGATATTTGATGGGCCCATACCCATGAGTGGGTATGGTCATGCCTCATTTAGAAGGATTAGAATAGGTAAAGAGTTGAATATCATTATTTATTGAGAAAGTATACGCAAATGAAGAAATCCAGGAATCAGAAGGGAGAAATATGACAAAGTTTGTAAAAGGGTGAATGTAAAAAAGATGTAGAAATAGAAGTCATTTTGTCATTGTAGTATTCTATAGATCACCTGGACATTATAAGGAAATAGATGGATATAATATAGTACTGAAGGGAAACGTCACTTATGTAGATATCTGCAGGAGCTCTTTCTGCCAACAGTAGAATAACTAATAACTTCTTGAAATGCCTTACTGAAAATTTTATTAATCAAATATGGAGGACCTAAGAAAGGAAAATTTTTTTCTATATCCAATTCTCACTAAAAGGGAGGAACTGGTCACTGGGTTAGAAGTGATGGGAACTCTGGGAGGAAGTGATCACTCTACCCTAAAGTTTATGACAAAGAAGGAAAGGAAATCTGTGTATACTCTTACATATCTCCTAGGGTCAGGTAAAGCAAATTTCAAAGTGTTCAAAGGAAAGAGAGGTTGGATCCCATCCACTAAAATGCTTCAAGGGGGAAGTCAGCCCAAAGGGAATGGGAGGTTTCCAAGAATGAGAATACTGCGAGAGTTCCAATAATGGGGAAAAAATGATATTTATCTGAACAGACTGATGTGAATGTTCAGAAAATTAAAGAAAATGTACAAAATATGGAAGCAAGGCCACGTAACAGAAGATCTGACAGAAAATTTGCTTTGAGAGGTTGTTATTTGGAGATTTTTAGTTGTAGGATTGATAATCACTTCCCCAATACATTTTGGTGGCAATTCCTTTGATGTATGGTTTGGACTAGATGTCTACTGAGGTTGCTTTCGACTGTGAAAATATATACAAAGTAAATTCAAGTTTCTTTTTGAGAAGAACAATAGCAATTGGAAGGATCAAGAAAGACCTCCTGAAATGCAAGAACTATGGAATCTTTTTCTCCCCAATTTATCAATTTATTTATTTTTAGTTTTCAACATTCACTTCCATAAATTTTATATTTTCTTCCCCTCCCTCTCCCTTTCCTCCCCAAAATGGCATGCAATCTTATATGGGCTCTACACATACATTTCTATTAAACACATTTTCATGTTAGTCATGTTGCATAGAAGAATTATAACAAATGGGAGAAACCATGAGAAAGAAAAAAAAGAAAATGCAGTACTGTAGAAAGGTATAGAAAGCTAGTGCTTCCTCACAGCATGTATTCCTACTACTGTTGGACCATATTATCACGAGTCCTTTTCTCCCTTTGCCTTGTTTTGATCAATTTAGAATAGCTTATTAGCTAGTTAAAGATAAAGTTCATAAAATGACTATTTTTGTAACTCTTAGTAATCAATATAGCAAAAATTTTGTATCTTGTGTCCTATTATTTGTATTTTTAAAGAAATTTTAGTTGTTTTCATATCTGAAGTTGGCAAATAAACACCTTTTGTAATTTACTATTCAATAAATGTTTGCCTTTATAAAATTAAGAAAATTATCTGGATATACACCCTAATGAAGTGAGCGGCACTCTTCTATGATATCATTGTGACTTTACTTGGCCCAGCTTTCACAACTGGGGGACTTGAACAGAAATTGATTTCCTCTAATCAAAGTTTCCCCCTTCATAGCTCATGTAGTATGATATCAGACCTTTCTCTTGAGCATTTTCTCATTGTTCAGTTGTATCCAATTCTTTGTGACCCCATTTGGAGTTTTCTTGGCAAAGATACCTCAGTATTTTGCCACTTTCTTCTCTACCTCATTTTACAGACGAGGAACTGAGGCAAACAGGGTGAAATGACTTGCCCAGGGTCATATAACTGCTGAGTGTCTGACGTCAGATTTCAACTCAGCTAAATGGGTCTTCTTGACTCCAGGACCAGCACTCCATCCACTGAGCTACCTAGCTGCCCCTCTTGAGCATTAGTTGGATATAATCACAACTTCTATCATTTATAAACAACAGGCTTAATGGAAGTGGTAGTAGCAGTAATTAACAATAATAATCTCAAATCTACATAGGGCTCTCTGATTTGCAGATCACTTTACATATGTTATCTCACTTTATCCTTGCAACTACCTTGTAAGGTAGGGGCTATTATTTATTATCCCCATTTTTCAAATGTGGAAACGGAGGTAGCAGGAATGACTTGCCCAGGATCACAAAATAGTATCTGAAGCAGGATTCAAACTCAGCTCTGTTTTTTCAGCACTCAGCAAGTATTTATTAAATGCCTTCTATCTTCCAGCTCCCATGCTAGGTGCTGGGTAAAGAGCACAACAATAACAAAAAGGACAAAATAAGGACCTTGCCTTTAAGGACGGTCGCCAAATCTACCGGCCTTTTTTCAACGTCCTTCTTTCTTCACCTTTCTGCAGCCATTGATGAGGCCGATCAGCCACTTCTCCTGGATAGTCTCTTCTCTATAGGTTTTGTGACATTGCTTTCTCCTACCTGTTTGACTGCTCTTCATTCTCAGGCAATGGCTGGATCTTCATCCAGGTTATAGACACTAACCATGAATACGTCCCTAGCCTCTCTTCTTGGCCCTTTTCTTTTCTCTATATAATTTTTTACTGAGTGATCCCCAAAGCTCCCACGAACCTCAGGTCTTCTTGACCCCCAAGTTCACCACTGTCCCTTGGCTCACCTAACTTGGGGCTGAATGTATAAGTGCTCTTTCAAGGAAGAGTAAATACTGTGTCAGCTGCTTCCTGACCTCCGCCTCCCTGGCCAAACGGTGAATGTCTTAATTGAACAACTGGCCTCCCTATGGCACAAGCCTGTTAGCCAGCTAGCAGGAGGAAGGGTGAAGGCAATCTAAATGAGTAAGGAACACAAGACTTGTGAATAGTGATTCAGCCAATACCTTTGCTTATCTCTGAATTACTTCCTCTTGTTTCATAGGACTTTTCCTTAAATTGGAAACAAAAATTAAGTGTCCATATTAATTTTAATTCTCATATTTCTTGTCAAATGCCTCTACAAATGAGTGATTCTTTGGTAAATCAGAACATGCATCATTACATGCTAAGGAGGGGGTTGACAAAATCCATGGATGAAGCATGTGTATGTAAAAGAAATTTATTGAAGGATTTTTTTACAATCTATCAAGGGATTCAGGCAGATTAGAGCTTGAGGTAGTTCCATGCTCTAGAGTACGTCTGTCAAAATTCACGCAGGAGTGGGCAGTAGCTCCAAAGCTGGTTTCCTAACTTTCTTTTGTACATGAATATTCTCGTTTCTCAATTGTATAAATTTCCCTTGCTCCCTAGTTTCATGGCAGTGAGTGGGAGGTGGGGAAGAAAAGTATTATATGTCATGTTTATGCCCAAGCTATGGGATCTTTGAGTATGATAATTTGCTACATGAGGGTGGAATGCTCATTTCTCTTATCACTACCTCCAGGTCATGTAAACAAGGAAATGATGAAGTCTCTTATAATCCTAAGTAACATGAACCCATTAGATTCAGATGGACACTTACCTAGATAGGAAAGTTATGATTATAGGTAAAGATACCCATAATTTTAGAAAAGGAAAAAAAAACTTTTAAGATTTAAAGTAACAAACAAACAAAAACCATTGAACAGCATAGAATAATAAATAGTTGGTAGAGGCATAAGTCTCTTTCTTGGAACTACTAGGTCCTGTAGCGGTTAGATTGATGGTCTTGGAGTCAGGAAGATCTGAGTTCAAATTCTGCGTCAGACAATAGTTATATATTTGTGAGCAAGTTGCTTAATTTCTCCCAGTCTTGGTTTCCCCAAAATAATAACAGGCTGTACTTCACAGGGTTGTTGAGAGGATCAGATTCAATATACACGAAAGACTTTGTAAATGGATTATATAAACCTTAGCTATTATTGACCTTGTACATAACATGGAAAAACAAAGAGCAAAGATCACACTGTTTATTTAGAGACTGAAGGACTGTTTTAACTCAACTCTCCTGAGCCAGTCTCCATATGTGAAAAGTGGTGTAATTGCGGTGAGTAGTCTGACATCCCCATTGCACTTCTCATCCACTACGGCACATACTGAGGCATCTTGCACCAGTGAGATGGTTTAAAGACAAATTCCAATAGGCTGAAATAGTTCTTAATATAATCTTCATATTAAAATGGGATCCAGAATCCACTGATATTTCTTCTGGGGGGGGGGGTGATAAAGCGGTAGGACTAGATGTTAAACAGGAGAATAGGAAAGAAAGCCCAGAGGTGTGCTATCACAGAATGACAGTTTGCTGCCTCAGCTAAGTATTAAATACAGAGTATGAGGAAGCCTAGTCTAGAAGTCTATGGAATCATTGCCTTAGAAGAAGTCACTGACCCCAATATTGGGGGAGAGGTTACAGTAATTCTACACACTATAGTGTATAATCCATTTGAGTTTCAGGCAGGATGCAAATCATTTAATGACTATGTCTATGATCCCCTTGAGTTTTGTCATTCTGAACAGGAAATCCAGAAAGCAGATGGTAAAGACCATTTCATTTTCGCCTTACACCTGGCACAATGCTAAGAATATGTATCTGCCATTTAATAATGTTTGTTGAATTGAAACTGACAAGACTGGCCAAAAGGTTTACCTTTCCTCTCTGGGACAGGACTGAGAGGTAGAGGAAATTGGAGGAGGGCAGGCTCAGAACTGAATAACAGACAGTAAAAAGCAAAACAAAGAATTTGCAGCCCATTTCCCACAACCACTATTCTAGAAGGACTTTCTCCTCTGATATGGAAGAAAACTATGAAAGACTTCTAGTTTCTCAATTTTCTGTTATTACACCATTCATATTTATGTTATGAAAATAGAAATATTATCTCTGCAACATATTTAATCACCTAGATGAGGCATTCTTAACCGTTTTTATGTCATATACCCTTTGAAGCCTATGGATCTTTTCTCAGAATAATGCCCTTAAATGCATAAAATATAATACATAGGATTATAGAAGAAGGGAAGGGGAGAAAAAGACAAGGAAGTTAACATTAGCACCCACTATGTGCCAGGTGCTGTGCTAAGTGCCTTACAAATTATTATCTCATTTAATCCTCAAAACAGCCCTTCAAGGTATGTGCTATTATCCCCATTTTACAGATAAAAGAACTGAAGCAGATAGATTAAGTGACTTGTTCAGGGTCACATAGCTGGTAAATGATTGAGGCAGGATTTGAACTCAGGTCTATCCTGACTCCAGAATCAGTGTTATATAAAAAAAAAATGATAATTTAATAGATCCTAGGTTAAGGACCTCTGCCATAGAGGATAATAATATTCATTTCTTGTTTGGGATTCATCTACTCCCTTTACAATATGCTGGGACCCCAAAAAAGCATTTCACATTAATTTATTGGAGACTGTTTATTGTTTTGCTATGTCATTATTTCTGTATAAACACACTAAAAATATCACTTTCCAGGCAATAGAAATTTGTGAGTTATAAGTAGTTTATTCCAATATGCTCACAATTATACTGTTTAAACCATAAGTTTAACATGCATTCATGCAAAGCTATTTCCAAAGATGAACTTTGGACCTGCAATGTGATTGGTATCAGGAACTCCCAGGTAAGGAAGCTCTCTTTACCATGCAGGTCAGCACCTTCTTTGCAACTTACAGTCTTAAAGAATTACTTAGAGCAGAGGAATTAAGTTACTTGTCTCATATCTAACATGTCAGAAGTGAGACTCGAACCCAAGTTTCCTGCCTGGGGCCACCTTTCTTTAAAATAGAGTATTTTTTATATACATCCCTTTGGATTTTAATAAAACCTGTATGTTACCTATCCAGAAGTAGGTGAAAAAATTTCATTTTCAGCGAATGTTTTAGGGATGAGCAATTTTTATGTTCTTTAATTATTCAAAACTTTCAGAATAAGAAACTGAAATTTTTAATATTGGAAAAAGTGAGTGGATTTATACTTAAAAAAACTTAAGAGAGTAAAAGAACAAAAGGGGTGGCAGAGCCAAGATGGTGAAGCAGAGAAGCACTTAGCTGAGCTTTCCCAACATTCCTCTCAAAATAACTTTAAAATAATGCAGCATAGGGGCAGCTAGGTGGCGCAGTGACTATAGCACTGGCCCTGGAGTCAGGAGGACCCGCTTTCAAATCCTGCCTCAGACACTTGACACATGTACTAGCTGTGTGACCTTGGGCAAGTCACTTAACCCCAATTGCCTTGCCAAAAAAAAACCAAAGAAAAAAACAAAAAAAATTGCCTCATATCAAATTATGGATTAACAGAGCTAACAAAAGGTCAGAGTCAGACATTCTTCCAGCCTAAGACAACATAAGAGATCAGAAAGAGAGATCTGTGACATGGGGGAGGAGGCTTGCTTATATGGATGAAACACCAGTGGTGGAATTAGATTATGGAAAAAGCAGCAGCAGCTTTGGAAGTTTTAAAGGTAGGGATGGTACAGGGATCTGAAAACTACTCAAAAAGAGATTATGGGGTATCTCTGTGGATGCAGGATCTTGGCAACTCCATTGCCCATACCCACTTCCTTGTCATAGTTCAAGGTCAGAAAGAAGCATTTTCAGTCAAGGAGGAGTAAAAGCCTTGAGTGACATTCCAAAGGATCAAGGACCCTGAGGAACAGTATAATTTCCAATCCTAAGTGAGAAGGGGCCCAGGGGAGCAGTATCCATTGTAATCCCAAGGGCTCAGAGGCCCTTCCTAGGTAAGGACCAGAGTGCAGACCAAGAAAACAATAGCCACACTTCTCCCTAGATAAAACAACTTTGGAAGCACAGAAAGCTTCCAAACCCCCAGTGCTATCTCTGAAAACAGTAGTGCAAAAACCCTGAAGCTTGAGACAGAGTCCTTTCCTCCCCAAATCATGATCAGATATTAACATAAACTTCCAAATCAAGTAATAGGGTGGGAAATAATCTATCAAAAAAGAACCTGACCATAAAAAGCTACTATGATGACCAGGAAGATCAAGACACAAACACAGAAGGCAATGAAATTAAAACAGCTACAAGGAATGCCTCAAAGAAAAATGTGAATTGGACACAAGCCCAACAAGAATTCCTGGAAGAGATTTTTAAAAATTAGTTTCAAAATCAAATAAGAGTAGTAGAGGAAAATTAGGTAAAGAATTGAAATCAAGGAAGCAAATTAGGAAAAGACGATTAATGGCTCAGTAAAAGCCACATGAATACTGAAGAAAACACCTTAAAAACAGAATTGGCCAAATGGAAAAGGAGGTACAAAAATTCACTGATGAAAAGTACTCCTTACAAAGCAGAAAAAGTGCTCCTTATTAAGCAAATGAAAAAGAGGTACAAAATCTCACTGAAGAGAAAAATTAGAATCAGGCAAGTGGAAGCTAATAACTCTATGACACACCAAGAAACAATAAAACTAAATCCAAAAAATGGGGGAAATGGAAGAAAACATGAAATACCTCATCAGAAGAACAAATGACCTCAAAGATAGATTGAGAGATAGTTTAAGAATTATTGTGTTACCTGAAAATCCATGATCAAAGAATATAGACATCATATTTCAAGAAATTATCAAGGAAAACTGCACTGAAATCCTAGAACCAAATAGATATTGAAGAAATCCACCAACCACCTCCTGCAAGAGATGACAAAGAAAAACTCCCAGGAATATTATAGCCAAATTAAAGAGCTCCCGGGTCAAAGAGAAAATACTTTAAGCAACAAGAAAGAAACCATTCAAATACTATGGAGCCACAAACAGGATCACAAAAGATTTAACAGCTACTACATCAAAGAGTAGAAATCTTAGAATAAGATATTCTGGAATGCAAAAGAGTTGAGGTTACAACCAAGAATAACCTACTCAGGAAAACTGAGTAAAATTCTTCAAGAATAGGGAAGGAGAGAATTTGAAGCTCAAGAACTTTTTTTAAATGATTGTTAAAATTGGGAGTCATTTAATGAAATAAATAAATTTTTTTTTAAAAAAAAAGAGTGCAAAAGAAGAGAAAAATTTAAAAATCTAATCTTTAACATACAATCACTGGGAGGAAATGCAATTAAATAAACTTTTAATATGAATGAGGTTTCCTTTCTCTTTTAAAAACAGTATAAATTTATTTTTGATATTCATAATTTGGCAAATATCAACAATTATGAGCATTCCCACAAAAGACAGAAAAAGTGGACAGCTCATGAAAGTCCACATCTGTATTGCATACATTTTACATTTCTTTTAAAAATTAGATAGTAAACTGCACAATTTCAAAGTAGTATTGCTTATCTTTGTCCCTAACTTAACTTTCTTCTATTTTCTTCTGTTTCTTCAGAAAAAAATTGCTACACACTGAAGAAGCTTTTCTTTCTTTTCTGGTATTACTATCATCTCTATTCTTCCTCTCCCCCCCCAACTACTCCCCTCCCCCAAGTTAAAAGCAAACAAAGCACTTCTTAACAAATAAGCATAGTCAAACAAAACAAATTCACACATTGTCTATGTCCAAAAAATATATGCTTTAATTTATATTCAGTCTCCTACCTCTTTGTTTGGCAGTAGATGTTTTATCATTGACTTTTGGGTGTCCTGGTTGGTCTCCCCATTGATTAGAGTTCTTAAGAATTTAACATTTGTTTTTCTCCACAACTTTGTAGTTGTTGTATTGCACAGCTTTATGCTCTTCATAGCTCCAAATTGTCTTCCAGAGTGACTGGAGGGATTGACCCACAGTACATTATTGTTATGAATCTTCATCTAAGTAAGCAGAATTTTTTATTTTACTGGGTACTATGTGACAATGTATGCTCGTTTCTCTATGTCGCATTTGTCCTACTGGTTGATTTCTATGTTAAGAAGTACCCAATCATTTTACTTGACACTTTGCAGTATAGTTTCGGATCTGGTACCCTTATCTGCCACTTTTTTTTTCGTTACTGTATTTCCCTTGAGATACTTAAACTTTTGTCCCTCTAGATGAATTCTATTTTTATTTTTTCCAGGTTTATAATATAATCCTTTAGAAGTCTGTTTGATATGGTATTTAAAAGGCAATATAGGTGACATGATCATTATTATTCTGGACAGGTTCAACCATGAAAGATAGTTTCTTTCCAATTACTGAATACTTTTTTTCCCTGCAAAATAGTTTTATAATTATATTCGTATGGCTTCTCTATTTCTTGGTAGGTAGAATCTCAAATGTTATATGCATTGTGTAAGTTATTGTGAATGGATTTTTTTTCTATGCATTCCTTCTGGATTTTGTGGGTAATATCATTACTAGCCAGTACTACACCACCCATATGTGAAACCATCATTACAGCAAATGGAGAAATTTTGAATGCCATAGATAAGTTCACTTACCTTGGCAGTATACTTTCCAGGGATGTATAAATAGATAGTGAGGCTGATGCACACATTACCAGAGGTAGCTCAGTGTTGAGGAGGCTCCAAAGGCAAGTGTGGAAGAGAAGAGATACTAGGCTGCCCACTAAAGTGAAGGTCATTGTATAGAGCTATTGTGCTGACCTCACTGTCATATTCCCATGAAACCTGGGCAATATATACCAGCACCACACCAGGAAACCAAATCACTTCCATCTGAATTGTCTTAGGAAGATTCTGAAGATTTCCTGGCAAGATAAGGTGCCAAACACTAAGATTCTCTCTCAAGCTGAACTGCCACACATTCAAACCCTACTGCAGAGTACAATTTGGACAGGCTGGTCATGTTGTTCCAATGTCAAATTTACATTTGCCCAAAAGACTATTTTATGGAAAATTCACATAAGGCAAGTGCTAACACAGAGGTCAAAAGAAGTGATGCAAGGAAGAACTTTGGAACTGATTGTGAGACAGGGGGACACTGCTACCCAGCATGGTCTGCCTGCTGTGCTCTAAGAGCAAAGCAGAATTGCAATAGCTCAAAAGAAATATGAGGTAAGCAAATTTAGAGACATCTCTATTCCAAATGTTTATGTGGACTTTTTGTGCCTGACCTGTGGCAGAGCCTTCAGAACTTGTATCCGTCTGATTAGCCACAGTGGGACACACTGTACATTGACCCAAATATACTGAAGTCATTTTGGTCCTTGAGTAGGAAGTTTAACCAGCACTGTTGGTAATATACAGAACAGCCAGTGACATAGTCAAATCTCAAGGGTTTTCAAATAAACCATGATATCATTTGCAAAAGCAGTAACTTTGTTTCCTCTTCCCAGTGCTTATTTTCTCAATTTCTGTCTTCTCTTATTCCAATAGCTTGTATCTTTAAAATGATATCAAATAATAGTGGTGATAATGGATTCCCTTGCTACGCTCCTTATCTTATTGCAAAGTTCCCAAGTTAATCCCCTTTAAATATACCGCTGGCTCTTTGTTTACAATAGATACTTTATCATATTAATGAAAAGACCATTTAACAGAAATATGTGTAATATTTTGTCCAAAGTTTTTTTTTGCATCTATTGATACTGGGATTTTAAATCATTTTACATAAATGTATATAGTTTATAATTTTCCTGATATTAATTCACTTCTGCATTTCCAGGACAAACAGTATGAACGTAGTATATCATATCTTTGATATTTTGCTTTACCCGTTTTGATAATATTTCATTATAAAATTTTGAGTTGAAATTCATTGGAGATATTAGTCTGTCATTTTCTTCTTTGTTTTGTCTTTCCATCATTTAGGTGTCAAGAACATATTTATGGAAGTAATTTGAAAGAATTTTTTTATTATTTTTGCAAACAATTTATGTAATATTAGGATTAAATTTCTTTGAATGTTTTGTAAAATTTGGTTGCAATTTAAGTTGGTCTTTTTTTTCTTTGGGAGTTCATTTCTGTCTTAATTTCTTTTTCTGAAGTTGAGTTGTCCAAACTATTTATTTTTGTTTCTCCTTGGGTGTTTTATATTTCTATAAATACTCAAAATTTCATCTGTTTTGTTGGCATGTAATCAGGCAAATTAGTTTTTAATTTCCTTTATTCATTTGTGATGAATTTTCTTTTTTGTTACTGACAATGAGTTCCTTCTTTCTTTTTCTTCATCAGACTCACTATTGGTTTACCTATGTTGTTAACTTTTTCCCCAAAACATTAACTCCTAGCTTTAATTAGTTCAATACTTTTTTTCTTCGCTTTCAATTTTGTTTACCTTTTCCTTGATTTTCAGAATTTCTATTTTGGTATTTAGCTGTTACACATGTGTGTGTGTGTGTGTGTGTAATTACTTTCTCAGTTGTTTGGGGCTGCAATTTTACTTTGTTGATTTGTTCTTTTTCACTTTTACTGATTAAAGTGCTCAGAAATAGAATTTTCCCTGAAGGGACTGTTGAACATATCACAAAAGTCTGGTCATTCTGTCTACTATTATAATTTTCTTTGATGGAATTATCTATTGTTTCTATGGTTTGTCCTATATACTAATTGTTTGTTTTTTATTTCTACTTAAGTTTGAATATTTTCTTGAAATTATCTTTATTGGTTATACTTTTTTATTTCTTCATGGTCAGTAAAGTATGTCCTTAAAATTTCTGGTTTTTATATTTATTTATGTCTTTTTTGTGCAAAAGTAAATGGCCAATTTTTATAAAGTTATACTGTACAGCTTAGAAATATGTGTAATCCTTTCAATTCCTATTTAGTAATCTCCACGGAGCTACCACAGTTACTTTTTTTCTGAAATTCTCTACAGAGACATAGCTTCTTTCTTCTTTATAATGCTTATATTTTTGTTGATTTGTCCAAGTCTGAAAGGGTATACATAGAGGTACACAATGATTATAGTTTTGCATTTTATCTATTGATATTATTTATCACACTTTTAAGCATAATATAGTTTTCCTATTTATCTCTTATAACTCTGTCTTCCTATGTACTTTGGATCATGATTGTTACTTCTGCTTCATTTTTAATTCAATGGAGGCTGAATCAATTCTGTTCTAGCCCCCTATTTTGTCTCTGAAACTTTATGTTTCAAGTGTACTTCTTGTAAGTACCATTACTAGATTCTAATTTCTAATATATTCTGCTATCCTCTTCAATTTTATGGCTAAGTTCAGGACATTTGCCTTCATGATTAGGATTCCTGATTGTATGTTGATTTCTATCTTATCCTCTTGTGCTTTTTCCTCTCATTGCCCTGCCCCTTGCTCCTTTCTTTATAAAACTGAAGTTAATAACAAGAAGATTGTGTTGAACATTAGTGAGCTGGAACCAGAACAATCTGCTTGTTCTACCTTCCTTGGTCAGACTTTGATCACTGGTCCTTATACTTTCTTTTTCCCCCTTGTAATTCCCCTTTGCAATCCACTCTTGGAAGATGTTTGTTTGGTTTTTTTTTTTTCACTTAGGTCAATTCACTCCCCAAGACTATATTCCCACTCAAATCCCCTTCTCTAATCTCCTGTCTGGCTATTTTCCTATTGAGTTGAAAACATTTCTAAAGCAAACACCTCTTTCTCCTCCTCTTCCTCCTCTTTTCCCGGTCAATGAGAGTTATTACTATCACAGTGCATAGTTCCATTGATGATTGATTTGTTCATTTTGTAGAAGGTGATCCTGAAGCTACACATATATAAACTTATGGAGCTTTAGCTCAGCTCTTCCAAGTAACCACAAATCTGGAATGATTGGCTAGTTATATTTGTAATTTTGCAATACTACCAATATAAGCCATCAGTTGTATACGATGTGTTGTTCTTTTCTTCACAAATACTTCTCATATGATTTCTACCACTAACAAAATTAGCAATGAATCTAAATATTCAAAAGAGCTTTGAAATGCCTATAGCTCTTTGTACTATATATATTTGTTTACAAGTGGTGATATAGTGGTCACAAAGTGAAAGTACTCATATTGTATTTCTAATTGTGAAGTTACGATTATTTCACAGAGTGCTTTCGCCAGATTTGAAATGTGAATGTTTTATTTTTCCCCAGTAAATATACAATACACAATTTTTTGACAGTACTAGTAACCAACTTCTTATGCCAATTTAACTGCTGTACTAACAATACCAATGTAACACATTAATAGTTGGGAAATTTTTGGTGACTTGAACAAACTACCGACAAAAATAAATCTAGAAAAACAAATATAAAAAAGTCTAAGTGCTGCCACAACACCCCCCATTTTAAAACATGATAAATTCACAATCAATGGCTTGGATCAAAATGAAATTAAAAAAAAGCAATATTAAATCAAACCATATTGGAATTGCAGTATGGTTTGTTTGAAGTACAAGTATGTAAAAAGAAAATAGTACACTTCATGTAAGGTTGTTATAACATGTTATATATACCGAATTCTTGTCATGTAATTTCAGAAGCAAAATATAGAGGCAGATGAACAAGTTAGTGAATACCATGGTCCTGTACAACTTCAATACTGACACACACAATCACTTCCCATTGGAGCAGATAAATCACGTATCTGAAATTAATTGGGATGGTTATGATTATGTTGTCAAGGGATAATAGTAGAAATTTTTAGACAGAAATTGTGAGTAAGGTGTTCCACCAAAGCTAAACATAAACTTTAACTCAACACCCATTGAAAACTAATTAAAATTCTTAGAATGATAAAATATGAAGTTATATATTAATAAATTTAATAGAATCATACAGTTTGGAGGGACTATGGAGGTCATCTGATCCAACTTCCCTCCTCTACCAGATTATTATTATAACATTTCTATGGGTGGGTCTTGACCATATAATATGAAAGTGAGTGAAAGTCTAATGCTTTTATTTTTCTGGTCTCTTATTTAATTTTAGTACACCAATGTTGAACTCAATTGCCTTTCTATGCTTTCTACTTTCATTCTCTTCTTGAGTTGGACTCATAATCAATGTAGTGATTTCACGTAGCTCATTGTGTTGGCACCAATGCTATTCTATGTCTACTTTAAAATGGAATAAAAAAGATTTAGAACAGAAGTACCATATCCATAACATAAAAACAGAGCCAGAGATGAGCATTTGCTCTGACAGTCACAGGCATTGCATAAAAAAGGAGTTCTTCAAACTAAATAGTATTGTGCTTATGCAGAAGTGGCCATGAGGTAGCATTATCCTTGACTGCAAAGTGGGATGACACTCCCTACATCCACAGAAACCTGTGGAGGCCTTCGATTTATAGATTTACATGGACTTGCTCTGTGACTTATGGAATAGAGAACTGGGTATAAATGAAAACTATACTAATACAGTCAACAAGGAAAGGTAGACTTTGCAGTTAGTAATGAATGTTTATACATTTGATTTCATGTCTTGGCTTACATCCTATTTGACTTCTTATAGTTAGCAAGATGAATAATGATTTTTTATTTTTTTTTAGATTATTGCTGAATTCCATTTGATAACTATAGTATTACTGTATGTACGTATGTAGGCCATATCTTGGTAAAATGCACTCTTCATTTTGTAAGGAATTTAAGATCAATTTACCTAGATGTGGGGATAACAAGGAACACATACCATTCTGATAAGGCGTTCAGCTAAGTATACTGTATAAACTTATACATCCAGTCATAATAACCACTCACTTCCTGCCCAAACCCCTAAATTTATGTGAACCAAGCAGCTAAGAGTGTTTTAGCAGCTACTGTCAATAGGTTACATGCATTTGACTGAAATAATGCACTACTCAGAGATACGAACCGAGCTCTGAGGTGGCAAGTTTTGAGTGGTTGAAGACACTCCCATTTGGCATTGCAAATACCACGGTCTGAAATCCCTCTGCCTTCAGGTTTCTGCATGTTCATGTTACCATTCCCAACACAGTGCTCACACTTTCATCAGATACTCTATCATATCTGAAGGAAAACAAAGCTCGTTCAAGTTGCAGACACCGATGTTAGAAAACAATCTGGGTAGGGTGACGTGGGTATGGCCAAAAGTGAACCTGAACTCTATTGCCCATCGTGGAGTCACTGGCATGGAATGAAGAATAGATGTTTCTTCAGCCCCCAAAGCACAGTTTGGTTCCTTAGGTTTGCTAATGTTCGTACGGGTTTAGGAAAAGTAAAGGGAAGAAATAAATTTGACAATGCCAACTACTCTGCTAATACAATGAGAAGTGGAAGTGGGGAAATCGAGCCAATGACATATTTAAGTGTGCCCTTAAAAGGCCTTCTTGTTGCAGAGCTGGTGCCAAACTTTATTGAAAGGAACAGTAAATCCTCTTGGGGAGTAATGAGAAAGGATAGACATAAGCAGATTCTAAATAGGTGAATGTGCCAGGTGGGCAAACTTTAAAACTGGGAATTTCAAGAGAGCTTTGCTTTGATTGTGTTTAATATACTTAGGACAACTAATAAATATTTTAAAAATTAATAATTTTCTTCATATTTGAGTTGCAGAAAAATATAATTTTGAGTCATGAAAACAAATGATGAAGCAGAATGTTGTTATTAATGTCCACTTACAAGGTTTGGTTTTATCCAAAAAGCATATAAACATGCACAGTTTTCCTGTTAATCTCTGTTTTTAAATTCACTCATAAAAGTGGGTCAACTATATTTTTTGGTCGATAGCCAATTTTTGAAAATGTTTAGTTTTATTTCAAGACATCTACTTACCATGAAATAAACATACTCTTAGCACTGCTTTTCAAGCACTTATAATCTGACTACAAGTTTGGTGGAATAAATTTTACTTCTTAATTAAATAAAACATAGTCTTATGTAAATTGTATTGTAAAAAAGTTAGGAAATTCAGTGATGCAGCTCTATCCTCTAGTGTACTGTGTATGTATTATAAAGATGAAACAAGATATTGTAACATAGTTCATATTTGGAAGAAGCCTGAGTATGATCTAGTGATAAATTACATCTTTAACTACCTGCTAGATATTCTAGACTTTATATTATTTGCTTCCTTGGGGAACTTCACATCATATTTTGACTTAATGGGTTGGAGAGATTAATTATGGCAATTCATAAAATGCTTTAAAACTGTAATATGAATACAGCTTTAGTGAAACACCTTAGTTTCTTTTGGTTATATTAAATCACATATTGTTCAGTCATATTTGGGCAGGTAAAAACTGATACTCCAGGTAACCGTATTTTTTTTCATCAATTTTAGTAAATCGTACCTATCTGCATATTTTATACATATTCATTCCTTTCTTTTTGAACACCTTTCTTTTGAACCCCATACACTCTTTAAAACAGTAAAAGCAGCCATCTTGCTTTTTTATTGAATTAGTCCCTGATGTTCAAATAAACCTTTGCTAACATCAATTTTCCTTTTCATCTTCTATATATTCCTACATCCCAATGGAAAACCATATAACATAATCAGTTACATCCTGTATTACTCAACATAGCTTACAGTACAATAAACTCCCTTCACATTCAGTCTTTTTTCTTCATGTCATGAGGAGTAGAGATTTGTGCTTATCACCAAATAAAATTGCAGTGCAAACTTTAAACATAAAAGTTACACAATTAAAAGTTAATATATGGCACCACAGCCTATTAATTCACATATAGTACAACAGACTAATAGGAACAGACAGTAATATGAACATAGCTAAAAAGAGAGTGAGCTTGCATAGCAATGCAACAAAAGAAATTATATACAGAGGAAAATCCTTTTCATCCTGGAGGGTGATTTTTTTTCTTTCTTTTCTATATACTCCTGACAAGAAATAGTTAAGGTGGATGGTGTCTTTAAGAGAATACAAGTAAAATATCTGTGGGATATGTGTGGCTGTGTGTCTTTACATTGCATTTACAGTTCTTTTAATAGTACATAAATAAAGAAATTGTTCATTGCACTGTTTAGTGTCATCACTTCCATGAGTTCAGACCTGATGGTCCTTCAGAGCAGCTTTGCAATTCTCTTCTCAACTACTCTAATACAAAGAGAGAAAGAGAGAGAAAAAAAAATTCATAAAAACATACAATTGCAAGAATTATTCTAGGCAGATGACTTAAGTGGTTACTTCAATAAGTTAAGCTGGACACATTTGACAGTTAATGTTAGTCTCATGAAAACAATTTCTTAAAATATACTTGTTATGACTATATTTCCAGTCCCATTCTGAGAAAGGGAAATAAAATCAGTTTAAAGCATGCTGATCATTGGGTGGAAGAAATGTTATAATCATTTAATTCAAAAATAAGAGTATGTTCAAATCAGGTTTAGAGACATTCACGGATGACCACAGATTACTAGCACTCATGGTTTCTATCTTAAACATTACCATGTTCTTCATGTGATGTTCCTTAGTGTACCACACAGAGAATAGTGGTTGCTCCATTGAATCTGATATAAATAAAGACTTTTTTAAAAAACAGCTATACAATATGTTTTTCAAAGTTTCAAGAAGTCAGATTGGCATAGCTAGAGCCACTGAAAATGTGAGATGGTGGGGAAACGGCATGAATCAGGTTAGGAGAGGAGATTAACATAAAGCTGGATCTCACACTAGAATCCCATCCCCACTTTGGAGCCACATCAGCTTTTTAACAGGTTTTCTAGTTTGTAGAATGCCTTTAAGGCTGTACCAGGCCCCATAGGATCAAAGAAGATAATATTTGTATTAGTACAAGGTCTGACACATAGTAGGTATTTAACAAATACTTATTCTCTTCTAGACCTTCCCTTTGTCTGCATGAACCATGATACTCTTTACTTAGGTTAATCATCTCTTCCTATGTTTTCTGCCCTGTTATTTTTCTGACTTAAAAAGAAGTTCTATATTTTCAGAACAAGAAAAACCTGTGTGAGTCCTACCTCTGCCACTTAATATCTGTGAAACTGCAGATAAGTCACATTGACTTGTCTCAGAGCATCTGTTTACTCATCTGTAAAACAGGGATAATCATATTTGCCTAGGCTGTTTTGAGGATCAAATATAACGATACTTCTCCATAGTAGACTTTGAGGATCTTTGAGGGAAGGGAGTGAGGTGTTTTAGGTCTGCACATTCTCTGCAATTCTCACAGTGCCTTCAACATAGGTGGTATTCAGTAAAAGTTTGTTAAATTGATTGAAGCATTAAATGTAAGGCATCCTTCATGTGGATGAAGTGTGGTATAGTAGACAGAGGACTGGTCTTGGAGTCACGAAGAACTGGGTTCAATTATTGTCACCGATACATAGTATATGTACAGTTAAGAATAAGTCACTTAACTTCTCAGTGTTCCAGGCAAACTGGAAGTGCGTGGCTAATATGCATTGGTGGAGAGAGTTTGCACATGGAAAATTCCATCACTAGTAAAATCGCAGGTTTGAAAAATAAACATTTACATACGCTGTTAAGAAAACAGATGCATAGAGTTATGCATCTCATGGATATCAAATGAAGGACTAGGTTTATGTTGAAGGGAGAAGAAAGAAACATATTTTTAAATTTGTAAGGTCCTATCATAGGAGCTGGAAAATGAACCCTCTCTTAAGTTGTGAGGAATTTCACTGCACAAATCAGGCAAGAATTTGGCTGAATTCTGCTTTTCCTTTTTGCCAACTTTGAGGTGGCTTTCTAGAAATAGTTTATCAGGCAGCATACAATGTATAATGGCTGCAAGGTGGCAAGGAAAAAAACCCAACACTTAAAAAAAAAACCAACAAAATAAAACAAACAAAAAATTCCACCCAGACTATCATTGTGTTTTCAATGAACTCCAGCAGCTCCCTCACTATTCCAGAAACAAATATATAATCTTGTTTGGTTTTTAAAGTCCTTCATAACCTGATCTCTTCCTACCTTTGTAGTGTCCCCGTCTCACATACCCCAAGGAATCTGAGATTCAATGGCACTGGCCTCCTTGCAGTTTCCAGAACAAGAAATTATCTCCTAACTCAATGTGTTTTCAATGGCTGTCCTCCATGCCTGAAACTCTGCCCTTCTTCAGGCTTTCCTGGCTTCCTTCAAGTCACTGCTAAAACCATACTTCGCAAGAAGCCTTTCCTGACCCCTCTTAATGCTAATGCTTTCTATATAAGATTATCTCCAACTTATTTTGTGTATACTTGTCTGTACATATCTATTTGCATGTTGCTTCCCCTGCTAGATTATGAGCTCCTTGAGGAGAGGTGAGGGAAAATTTTTATCTTTCTTTGTACACCTGGTGCTTAGTATAGAGCCTGGCATAAAGCAGGCACTTAACAAATGCTGTTAGCTTGACCGAACTCATATTGAAGTACTAGACATTTCATTGGTTTCTTTAAGGTAACCACTTTCTTCTTTTGAAATCCCACTAGTTTTCCCAACAACCACTGATATTTAACCTACGACAGAACTAAAAAAGGCAAAAACCTATTTGGCCTTCATAATAATAATAATAATAATCTCTTTTTAGAACAGAAGTCTGCTCTGTGAATATGGTATTTTCCCATCTTAACCAAAAATTACAACCTGAGATATAAGCACTCCAAATTCTATAAATTCAGTAATTTTGAGAAGTTATGCCAGATAAGTTTTGTTTTTAAATTTTTTGAACAAAGTTGATTAGGACACTTGGAGGCTGGGGATGGAGAGAAAATTTCCTGTTATTTGCATCACCAGTGTTTAAAACCATGCTTGGCACAAAGTAAACATTATGCATTTCCTTAGGAATCAAAGTAAATGCAGAAATAAAGCTAAAATAATTTAAAAACTATAATATTTAATATTTATATAGTGCCTTAGGTACTAAAAAGCACTTTTACTCACAATAATTGTGCAAATATTTCTATTTTTTCTTTTTCACAAATGAAAAAACTAAGGCCATGACAGTTTAAATGACACTTCCATGATATACATCTAGCTAGTTAATGAAGTGAGATTCAAAGCCAGGTTTTCTGACTCCAACTCTGACACTGTTTTTCCTCTCTATAGCAGACAACTAAATTCTCAGAGAACTGAGTTCAATTAAATAAGAGCAGAATCGAGGCAAAACCTTTGCTTATATAAATCTGACCTAGGTTTCTACCCTTTCTACTAAGACTTCTTCAATGTCTTGGTACCAATGTCAAGGTGCCCAATGTCTACAGAATTAGGTTAACTTTATCAACCATAAATTCTGAGTCTGAAAATGATAAAAATTATAAATCAGCTGTTTCTAGGATAAGCAAATATTTAATAAGTTCTGCAGAAGCATAGGAAGCCAATCCCCTTCTTCCTGCTTAACCCCTTCCCATTTCTCTTTAGATATAGACATATAAACACATATATAGCCATATATGTATATGTATACATGTAGACAGCTCATATCTATATCTTGCTATTTATCTAGTTTATATGAATAATACTTTAAAGTTGTTGATTTAATTAACATGAATGAGAAACTTTACTATTATTTCTTTAACTGGCAATTATGAAACAATGTCCTGCACTGAAATCTTTTGATATCATTCTTGACAAAGAATTAATTAGTTTCTAAAGGGAAAAGTCTAATGAGCCCAGGAAAAATACCCTCCCTGAAAGGTGGATAATGAGATGGAATTGGGTCTCTGATTAATTCAATTCATAGAAGTATCTCATTTGTTGTTGTTGTGTTGTTTCAGTTGTGTCTGATTTTTTGTGACCCCATTTGGGTTTTCTTGGCAGAGCTAATGGAGTGGCTTGCCATTTCCTCCTCCAGCTCATTTACAGATGAGGAAACTGAGGCAAACAGGGTTAAATTAGTGACTTGCTCAGTTTCACATAGTTAGCATGTGTTTGCAGTCGGATTTGAACTCTATCCACTGCACCACCTAGCTGAGATGGAATTTGGTATGGAATTAGGTCTTTGATTAATTCAATAACTTCACCTTTAATCAGACAGAGGAAGTGGTTAAAGAAGGAAAGAATGGTTTTAGGAAAATGTTTCTCTAAGGTACATGGAAAGTGGTGACTATTGTTCTGTTCGATGAACATAAACTGTCACCTAGACTTTCATGAATCTTGATTATGGAATTGTGTCTTTTGTTTTGCGGCACACTATAAACTGTGAATGGACATTGTGATGGCAGAAAGATTTTTTAAAGGAAGTCTGTGTTTGGATCCTTTGAATTTTGTCCCTCTCTTTAGTAGAAATGCTTAGATTTGTTTACTTTGTTCATTTACCTCTGCCAGATATGCATCGGAAAACACAAGACACTAAGTATTTTCCCCAGTACTAAAACCTTAATTTAATTTACGGGACTCGTGATACAATTAGTAGCAGCTAGTTCAAATTTGGCCTCAGATACTAGGCAAGTCACTTAACCCTGTTTGCCTCAGTTTTCTCATCTGTAAAATGAGTTGAAGGAGGAAATGGCAAATCACTCCAGTATCTCTGCCAAAAAAACCCCAAATGGGGTCACAAAGAGTTGAACATGACTGAAAAATGATTGAACAACAAAAAATGTGGAATTGGCCATTTCTAAAGCTCCTTTAAAAAATCCAATTACTTATAATTCAGTTGTAAAATGGGAAAAAATTAAAAAGTAAATTATAATTTTTGCAGACTTTAAAGGATTTTTTTTTGGTTTGTTTGAATCAATCCAGGGAACTCCTGGTGAGGAAACTCTCTCTTTAAATGCAGATTGGCACCTGTTACATAATTTGTAGTCCTAGTTGCTTGAGGATATTCAGGGGGAATAAGTATTTATTGAGTACCTACTTTTGCCAGGCACTCTGCTTTACAAATATAATCTCACTTAATCCTTACCACAATTTTATGAGGTAGGTGCCATTATGACCCCCTTTATACAATTGAGGAAACTGAGACAAACTGAGATTAAGTGACTTGCCCGGGTTCACATAAATAGAAAGTATCTGAGGTTAAATTTGAATTCAGGTCTTCCTGACTTCAGGCCTAGAGCTCTATCCACTGTGACTCACCTACTCTCACAGGGCCAGATGTGTGTGTAGTTAAACGCGAGCTCAGTGTGACATGACACCACACTGTCTCTCACACTTGTAAAGAATAAGATTGTCTAAATTAAAACCAACATTTTTTGTAAGTCAAAAAAGTGGTAAAAATGTGCACTTCATTTAGTGCTCTAAGGAGCAATGATCTGGGTTACTAGCAGGATTCAATTCAAAAATAATAATCTGAATTTTCTCTGACAGTCAAGATGAGTTTCTCTCATTCTCTAATTCCATTCATATACATTGTTACCTCTTTATTATTTTTCAACTCTAATCATTTCAAAGGTGTAATCAGAAATTACTTACATAATTCACCTGTAAACTGTCCTTGACTACTGGAGCCCATATAGCCTATGTCAAGAAGGTCACTGGCATTGCGTTGGTGACTCCCTCGCAAGACCTCGCCTTTTCTAGGTCCAGTTGATCCTTTCGAAGAAGCTGTTCCTGATGAGCTGTGTCCACCCGGTGATGGGAAGCTGGGCTTGCTGTAGGGTACCAGTGCCTCCTCTGAAAAAGAAGTACAAGAAATGGCTAAAAAACACAGTCGCCTGGGGATGGAAGAGGTATTCAACCCCCTAAAACTGAAGTTGAGAATGATTTGCTTGATAGCTCAATATCTAGTGAAATTAACAAATAAATCCCCAATATTTCAGAAATTTCTACATGTGAATGGATTTAGATCCAAGCAGGATTTGCTTAGGTCCTAGTGGTAAAAAAAAATTGTTTTACCTTATTTATGAAATTTAGACTCATTATAAAAGAGAACTGTACATAATGAATCATAGTTTGCTTATCAAAAGTAGATCTCAAAATAACGTTCAGAGTTCAACAAAATCGATTAGGTTTCCCATTAAGAATGAAGGAATGTAGTCTTCATCGTAGTCTAAATTATGAGAGTTATTGTACAGATTCTAGGATCACCCTTTTGTGGTCACTACACTTATATCTTAACTACACTGTCTTTTACAAACCGCAATTGCTTTATCTTTAAATATTCTTCAACTTGGAATTTTACCTAAAAAAAGAGTTTCCAAACCTGAGCTTGGGCTTGTCTCTAGAAAGGGAGGGCTCCATTTGCAGAAGATGAATATTTTTTTTAAAAAGATTATCTGAACTTCATGATTTCTGCCTTCAGAAGAGTTGTCCGAGAAAATGTGCTTAAAATACATATCCATGACATATCATCTCTCCTAAATGCTGAAGAAGTTAAATTGTACCCACAAAGACGAAGGTAACTTGGTCACTTTTCAGACAATCTAAGCACCAAAGAGGTAGTGCTTATCACAGTGTACTATCACACTCAGAGTCAGGAAGATCTGAGTTTAAGTCCTACCTCAAATCCTTACTAGGTGTGTGACCCTGGATAAGTTTCCTCATGTATAAAATCAGGAAAACAAAAGCACCTTCCTCCCAGAGTTGTGAGGATAAAATGAGATCTTATTTACAAAGCCCTTTACAAACCTTAAATTAGAATATAAATGCTAACTATTAAACAAAAGGTGGTATAAAGTGGATGGCGGGACAGGCCTGGAGTCAGAAATAGCTATCTTTGTGAGTTCAAATCTGGCCTCAGACACTTACTAGCTATATGACCCTGGGCAAGTCACTTCACCCTGTCTGCCTCAGTTTCCTCATCTGTAAAATGAGCTGGAGAAAGAAACACCAAACCATCCCAGTACCTTTGCCAAGAAAAGCCCAAATGAGGTCAGAGTCAGACACGAAAAATGACTCAACAATTAAACCAAACACTGTATTCTATTAAAGATTTAAATTCTACTCACTTACTAATTTAGATAACATTAGAAAGAACACTAAATTTGGAGTCACAGAACCTGGGCTCAAATGCTGGCTCTGCTATTTACCATGTGACCTTGGACAACTGATAATCACTTGGACCCTCAATTTTCTCATCTATAAAATGAGAAAAAAGGAAGAGCTGATCTCTTAAGGTCTCTTCTAGGCTTAGATCCACTATGCCTGTTACAGGGAAAGCCTCAAGTAACTGATGATTCTGAACCTTGTTTGTCTGAACCAAGCAATTATTAAAATTACCTAATCAATTCAGTCAAAGTGATTAAAGTAATTGTAAATCCATCCTAACACTTTGATTTCTTTTCTGAGATAAACATTAGAGGGCAAAGATTTATCAAATAGGCAGGGCGTATGGTAGCAGATAGTGCAGGTAACTGCCCTTTTGAAGAGGTGAGAAAGACAGCAAGACAATTTTCCTGACCTGCTTTGTAAAGGTATTCCAGCCCATTAATTGTCTTGTACTTGTCCTGATGTAATTTTCATATTAAAACACCTGGTAAAAAATGTAAATGTCTACACTTTGTTTTGGACTGTATCACCACACACCTGATCCAAATGCTTGTTTGTGTGGGACTCTCCTTAAATCTTCTTGATGCTCTGTGCAGCTTATCCACTCCTGCGTTTCCCGCTGCCACTCTACTGAGGTTCTAGTTTGTAGATCCAATGAATTCTTTGTTTCATCTATGGGGGATGCATGTTGCCTCTCCAGAGAGCTTCCTTTTCTCTCTGTGGAATTTTCCATGTTACCACCATGTTGGCCAGGGCCTATTTGGTGCCTTAAACCCTGAACTGGTGGGGGATCTGGTGGTGGTGGAAGATCTAAAAATGTTGAATAGGGTTTAGAGTGAACTAAAGTGTAATGGAATAATACTTTTGCTTCAAGCTGGAGATAAACAAAGACTCAATACAGGTGGAGCTGGTACAAAATTAATTGGTGGAAAATAAAATCAATCATTAGACTCATAAAGATATAACGTTAAAATCATTTATTACTTTCTACCAGTACTCTGGCAAGCGGTCCTCTGAAATGGAAAAAAGCAGGAAGTATTTCTTAGCATAGGACGCATTATTACTTGCAAATTCTGTACCTACCAGGAATAGAGAAATAGTTCAGAGTTTGCTCCCAAACCAATTTATCTTTTACTACTTGCCCACACCTCAGATTGTCTTCCAAAGCAGACATGCCATGACACATAAGAGCATTAACAGCATTACAGAAGATGTGGCTTTCCAGCATCTCTTAATCAGAGGCTCAAGAAAGAACTACAACTCCTCTGATGATCTCCACAGGAAATGATGCCCTGGGGATATTAAGAACTGTATGCTCAAGCATATGTGGCAGCTGACTGTCTGCACCCATGTAGGTGGCACATTTAACAACAGTCCAGGGGTTATGCTAACATTCATTAGATGCAATTAACATTCTGCCTGACAAGCAATTCTAGCTATCTGTTTCATGAGTTAGCTAATGAGCTACAACTAATACATTATAATTTTTCAATGTACTTATTTTTATAAGTAATAACTAATGCTCAGAATACATATTGAACGTTTCATAGAGTTATAAGAAGACCATACATTTTGTGGAAGATTTTACTAAATGCTGACTGGGATATAAATTTATCTAATCTTGCTTCTGCTGCCCTTCCATAATTTGATTCTCTATCACTTTCCCCGCTGTAGCTCTTCCAAACTTTCTCTTTTCCCTTCTGGCCTCTAACATCACCTCCTTTCCCCTCCCTCTCAAGTGAAGCAACCCACCTCATGTTTTACTGTGAAAATAAGAGGCCATTTGTCATGCTCCCTCTTCTCTCCTATTCTACATATCAAGCTATCTTGAAATAATTTTCCATCTTCTTCTTTACTATGAGGTAGATATGGTACTTCTCCCAACCAAAAGTAACCCCTTTACTTATACTCATGATCCTATACCTCATATCTGCTCCTGTAACTATACCAACTCCAGTCCCCTAACCCCAACTCGTCTCTCAGTATCTGCTGGCTTCTTCTTTGCTGAACAACAAAAACCTCCACTATATCCTCCTATCCTACACTACCACACTACATTTTTTCTTGAAAAAGCTTTATATCCTAGCTGCCTCCATTTTCTTTCTTTTCACTCTCTTCTTAACTTGCAACCCAACTTCTACCCTCATCAATCAATAAGCCGTTAACTTCAAAGTTTATAATGATCTCTGAGCAGCTAAATCCAATGGGCCTTTCTCAGTTTTCATCCTTCTTGATGATACATTTGACACCGTAGATCACCTGCTTTTCCTGGACACTCTTTCCTCTCTGGATTTGCATGACACACCTTTTCTCTGTCTCCTCTTATTTGCCAGCTCCTTTTGAAGTCTCCTTTTCTTGCTCATCAGCCAACGGTCCTGTATTCTCTCTAAATTCTCTCTCTGTAACATAATCAATCCCCATAGGTTTAGCTGTCATCCCTATACAGATAATCTCAAATCTACATAATTCCTTTCTCTCCTGAGCTCTACTTCTGCATTACCAATAATCTACTGGAAAATTTCAACTGCAAGTGCCCATAAGCAGCACAAATCCAGTGTATCTAAAACAGATCTTTCTGTCCCCAAACCCCTCCTCTTCTTAGTCTCTCTTTTTCTATCGAGGGTACCACCATTTTTCTATTCACCCGGGTTCATAACCTCTGATTAATTTCTGCCTCTTCAATCTCATTCACCATGACTCTCCACACCCACCAACTGCAAAGTCTTGTTGATTCTATCTCCATGACAGCTCTGACATCTTCCCACTTCTCTCTATCATACGACCCTCCCCCACCCCTACTTCAAGACTTTACCATTATTGTAAAAGCTTCTTAATTAGTCTCTCAGCCTCCAGTCATTTTCTTCTCCAATCTATTCTCCACAGAGCTGCCAACAACATACTGCATTTGTAAAGGACCATTCTGATCATATCTTTCTCCTGCTCTGTAAGCTCCAGCATCTCCCTGTTGCCTCTAGGATCAAATATAGATTCCTCTGCTTGACATTTGAAATCCTTCCCAATCTGAATCCAGTCTGCTTTTCTAGATTTATTAGGCATTGCTCTTTTTCATGAACTCTAATGTCTAAACAAACTCTTAGTTGCTGTTTCTCATACAGTACATTACATCTCCTGTAGCTATGCCTTTGCAAAGGTTGTTCCTCATTCCTGAAATTCATTCCCTCTTTTCTACCACCTCTTAAAATTCTGAGCTTCCTTCTAGGCTAAGCTCAAGTGCCATTGCTTATATGAGGTCTTTCCTTAGCTACTCAGATGCCAATGTCTCTCCCTCAAAACCCTTCCAAAAGTACCTTCCCTGCATTACTTTGAATACACTTTGTGTTCTGTGTTTACTTTTATGTGTATATATTATTTCCCTCAAAGGAATGTAAATTCAGAGAGAAGGGGCTATTTTTTGTCTTTGTATTTCTAAGTGTATAATATCCCAGTGCCTGGCACATAATAGAGGTTTAAAAATAAAAATGCTTGTTAATTTTTCCAGACAGCATATTCATAATTCTTATAAAACATGAAGATCACAACAACAGTACTTGGTTCTTCTAACATTCTTTTTTGTTTTTTTCCCCCTTACTGACTCTTGAAATGCCTAGATTCTTTATTAACCACAATTCATTCACGATGAAATCCTATGTTCTCTCCTTTGTATTCATTCCATTTATTATTGTGTGGTTTTCAATTTGTCCATAACAAAGTATATGATAGGCTCCTTTCTTGGACTGATTCTCTACTAGCACTTAAAAATTCATTCAGGTCAAAATTGTGCATTTTATTTTGAAATCTCTTAAAGTTTCTGTCAGAGTTTTTTCTCCATTTCCTCTTTTGCTCCTTTTGTTATATCTCTATATTAACCTACAGAGCTTTTTAATAAGATAGTGGAGACAGACTACTTCCAATAGTGTCTAATATTTTGTACCATGTACCCATTTTTCCCTTTTCAACATATATGTATGTGTGTGTGCATTGTTTTAGTAATTTCCTCTTTTTGGAACCCACATGGTTATGTAAAAAGAATTTTAAATTCATTCAGTAAGAAAGATATTTTCCTTAAGGCTCTGTAAGGAGCTTCTTTCAACTGACTTTTAAAGAAAACTTAAGAGTTCTTTTAATTTATAGAGGAAGTATCAGGTCATGTTTATTTTGATGTGATATTATCCTTTAATTGGAGCGATGGTGATTATACCTCATGAGAATCTGTTTGGGGAGCTCCCTAAGCTGTAATGCCATTCCCACTTATCGTGTATATCCTCTAGTTAAATTAGGAGGTACTAATTATTCAAGATAACAGGGTCAGTGTCTGGGGGAGGAAAGTTGCATCTGGAACATTTCTTTCAGAATAAAATGCTATTTTCAGATTGAGATGTCTGCTATGCTACATGAATTGAGTGATTTTCTTTTGTATTCAGTTCTGTCTTCAGTGATCTGTTACAAATACAGATGTAATCTTTCATGAGTATCTTAGTTGCTGGGCACTGAAGGAAGACCTAGAAATCTGACAAATAAAAATGTATTTTATTGTACTAGCTTTCTATTGGTTTCCCCTTTCCCCACAAAAATACCCACTCCCCATTAGAATGCTTAATTTTTAGATGGACAGTAATGGCAGCTGCTTAAGCCTGCTGAGATTTGGATTCCAGATATTCTAACTTAACAATTAAGTTACATTCTTTAGGCACTTAATATCTTCAAAAAAAGAAGTCCATCATATACTTTGACATGGACAATTGGAAGAGCGCACAGTAATAAATGGGATGAAGAGTGAGGGGACGGAGCACAGATAAGAGCGCAAAGCTATTGATTAAATTAGTTGGAGTTACTGGGTACACCTGAACAAAGTCATTCTTCAGCTTGATGTTGGTGCATCTTACCATTTAACTAGATTTTCCTCAGTGAGAAGTCTGTGTAGCAAATAGTTCACTACTGACACGAGAGAGTGAATAAAATCAATTATATGACCTTGATATGGGGGTGGGAGAAAGCTTACGATTTAGGGGATGAGGGGGAACAGAATTAGGCTTCCAACTCCCCATTTACAAGGTGTTGCAACTTCTGGAACTGGAGCATCTATTATTCTATTGAGGGTTGATTTACATTCTTGGAGAATAATACCCAAAGAGTTTTATTGATTTCTGCATATGTGTACATTATTTTGTGACTTCCTGTGATTGGACTGTTGAAGGGGGATTCCCAGCGAGGAATCTATCTCAAAACAATACGTGTTGGCACCTGTAGTTGCCGATAGCACTAAGTGGTAAAGTGACTGGCTCAGGGAACCACAGCTGGTATGTGTCAGAGGTCTTCCTCACTCCAAGGTCAGACGTTCCCTATCCAGTGTGCCATGCTGCCTCTCACCTCATAAAATATTAATGTTAAATCCACAGTGCCAGAGTTATTGTGACACATTTTTTATCATCCAAAAGTCAATGAAGCTAAATAATGTCTATCTATTAAGTTTCAGTATCATGCAGCTAAACTCCACCAAGGGGAAAGCCATGGTAGATGGCATGAAATGGATTCTGATGCCGTACTTTAGTGTACTACAATTCTTCCTGCGGAATTTTCTTAACAGTATCCTTTTGAATAATCTGGACCACTCTGTAAAATGAATGAAGTACAAACTTTAGTACCTGACTGAGATAATAATAAATAATATTCTTTATTTTGGGTTTCCTCGAAAAACACTGAAGTAAAATTAATACTTTCTTTTACAGTATACCTCAAGTAAAGTCTAGAATAACACCTGCCAGGAATGTAGTATGGACTAGAGGGACTGGACAAAGAATATCTATCAACTCTTGGGATCTACAATTAATCTCTTTAGCTTCTCCTAAATGGCTTAAGAAGTTAATTAAATCCATTTGGTAAGATAGCTATGTATGTCTTCTTACTCCTCTTCTAATGGTGAACTCCAATGAGTGGGGGTGGGGGAGTGAAGAGTGGCAGGTGTCTTAATAGCCCTGTCAGATAATTTCTGTTCAGACTGGCTCATATTTATATAAGGTATTTCACTGAAATAAGACACAGAACTAGATGTCTTTCTAGGTAAACAGCACTTTGTCTAAATCTCTCTATTCTTTCGGCACATTTTACCTTCTAAGATACTTTTTCGTATACATCTTATTTAGTAGTTATTAAAATGCAAACACTCTGAGGGCAAGGTCTGGGTCGCTTTTTATCTTTTCTATAACCAGTGCTTAAGAAAGCAACTAGAATTGATAGGATATGATTTCTACCAACTTGTCACCTCCACTTAATACTGTTTGTTCCAGATTCCCAATATGGAGACAGTAAAGAGGTAAAATGAAATAAAACAAAACAAAAAACCTACCATCTGTCATTCCTTCCCTGCGATGAGGCAATGGTGGTTGGTCCAATTTACCTCCCTTGTGTTTTTTAGTGGGCCTAGGCCTCTGACTGTGATTCAGCGCTGTACTGGTGTTACTGTCAGTAGAAAAGGGACTGGTTGGTCGGGGTCTTTGAGAAGAAGAGAATGCTTTGCCTAAAAAGAAAGACAAAGGGAATGGAAGATACAAAACATTATTATAACAAAGAGGACTTTCCCTTTATACATCTATTCTGATTAAAGATGAGCTAACAAGATTGTCTCTCAGGGACAATGTTTTAGTTTCTTTATACTCTCCTGATCAAACATAACAAAGAATAATATGCTATTCCCCTTCTCCCCACCCAAAAAAAAAGTAAAATAAAAACTCTGACTACCTAAAACTTGGGCTCAATATGTTTAAGATTTAGCTAGGTCAATTATATTCATAAGGTATAGTTCACTACATCCAGTTGTTTCTTCCTGACATTAAAGGGGAAGGTTCCAAAATTAATTAGATGTTAGGTTAGTCAAATTACACCCTTAAATTCTTAGAAAATGTGGAGAGCTTTTGTATTCCAGCAAAAGAAAACAAACTCCCCAGAAATCCTTACTCAAATATGTTCATTGGACTGCACCACACACAAACATTTTGTTTCAGTTTATTATTTTGGTCATGTCTGTGACCCATTTGGGGTTTTCTTGGCAAAGATACTAGAGTGGTTTGCCATTTCCTTCTCCTGCTTTTTTTGCAGATAAAGAACTGAGGTAAACAGGGTTAGGTGACTTGCTCAGGGCCACACAGCTAGTTAAGTGTACGAAGCTGGATTTGATCTTACTGAAGGGTTCTTGACTCTAGGCCTGGCACTCATTGCATTGCACCATCTAGCTACCCCATCCCTGCCGACAAATATACAGAGTGTTTATCAGTCAGTTGTTTTCTACCCTTTTCCCACAGAATCTTTCACTTCAGTAATATCAAGGTATATGATGTGCAACAGTTTAAAACTACATTATGTATCAGAATATTGAGTATAAAGTGCATTTATTCAAGAATTTCCTCTTCTGACTTCTCAAACAATTATGAACACTGTACTCCTTTTTCTTTTGGTTTAGTGTATTATATTTGTTCAAGGAAAGATGGTAGGATTATACTGACAGAAAAAAACTATGGCTAATCCTTGTAACACCACATAGAATCTAGCATGCATACCTTCTACATGATAGCATTTGGCATAGTGGAAAGAAAAATGGATTTAGAGTCTGAAGACCTGAGTTCCACCACTGACTCTGATATTCCAAGCTTGGTGAATATGGATAAGTTACCAAATTTCATTTATAACATGATGATGATACACTATGTCACAGGATTCTTATAAAAGTAACATAAATGGCAGCTATCATTTATTATTATTATAAAATGGATTATTATGAAGAAAGTGCTTCATAAAGTTTAAAGCACTACCCTTAGTATTCCTAAAAATAGGTAATATTTATTCTAAACACATTTATCTAGCTGCTTATCCTTAAAGCAAGCTGATATGTTGCTTAATGTTTTATTAGTATTAACATACATGAAACAAATGAATTTATGCTACCTAATTTATTACTTTCTTTGACTTTTCAAGTTGTTTCTCCATATTGTATATATACTGCACAAAATACTTGGTGAACATTAAATTCCTGACCTAAAACTTTATCGAGTAAAACAAAAATTCAAATAACCATTATCTTACATCACAATGCAGTTTAAATAAAAATAAATCTCTGCAATTAGTAGGAGTAAATTTGAAATTTCAGCCTTATATTTTTTTCTTCTGTGGAAGTAAATTTGACATACATAGAGCTTTCATTTCTTTCTTTCTTCCTTCCTTCCTTCTTTCTTTCTCTCTCTCTTTCTTTCTACCATCTATCTGTCTATATGTGTATTTATCTATCTATCTCTTCTGCCCTTTCAGATTAGAAACTTCTGCAACTTATAGCCTTATAGAAATACCTGGTACAATGAGAGTATAAATGACTTGCCTCAGGCCACACAATATATGAGTCACAGGTGGAACTTGAATTCAGGTCTTTCTGATTATATATGGGAGGAACTTTGGTGTAATCGGTGAAGAGTCAATCTCTGCATCCTGGATTCAAGTTCTAGCTCTGAAACATATTGGCTATGTAATCCTGTAGAAATTACTTAAACATTTAGGGACCTAGCCAATTCTCTTAAGACTATAAATAGCATAGCATTGCTAGTCTGCCTTGGTAGAGGACATTTTCTCACTGTAAGTGAAGTTATACTGGGCACACATATACACACAAGTGGGTTATTGAAGTTATTTTGTTTCAAGAAAGATAAAAAATGAAATTAAATGATAACTTAGAGACCAAAAAACAAGGCTCTTTTAGGTGCAGTGAAAAATAAGTTGCCAGTTAGATTATTTTCAGAAGCAAAAACTGAATTCTTAAAAAAAAATCCCATCTATGTATAAGCACCATTAAATTTAACTTGCAAATACAGTAGGTATCTTTTTTAATTAGCATCCTGTAAAATAAAGTAAAAAATACTGGATTAAATAACAAATCCAAAACAATTAATAAAACTATCTGGCATGTGCCCTGTTAGACTGACAAACTTAGATGCACTCACCCCATGCTTAGAAAGTCTTCCCAGATAATGCATTTGCAAAAGAGAAGGGCTAGAAGCACAGTAATAAAGTTAAGAGCTGCGTACTTTTTTATCACTAGGAACTTTACTGATTGTGTGACGATTTTGCAAAGTATGTATTATCAAACAATAACCGCAAAGTTAGTAGCAGCTTTGCTGCAATATAAAAAAGAAGCATATATCAATTAATTTATCAAGTAGTGGAGAATAAAGGGAAGAATTAGAAGACCAAAGGATACTGTGCATTACTTAAATTAGCTGGAGTTATGGTAAGAATTCATCTAAACCTATTTTCATGCATGTTAAAGGAATGCCTCACAGCCAGATTCATTAAGGAGAAAGATGATTGAGAGGTTGGAAGAGCTCAGTACGAACAGCATAAGATTTCATCATGCAGAAATTGGTGACTTCAAATCTACCAACCTGTTTTTGCAAGGCTGGTTCCATCCAGCCTAAAACCAGCTTTGTCTGCGGCTGCAACCAGTGCTTGTGCAAAACTGCTGCTGGTCAAGATGGAGTCATCTGAGGAACTACCTACACTAGATCTATGACTAGAAAAGTTACGGTCCTCATCAGATGCAGACCCCCATCCATTTACCATTGAACCTAAAAACAAATGTAGTTATCTAGTGAGTTGTATACATGTCATATATGATCTGTTTGTATATTGTATAGTATCAGCAGGGTGAAGAGAAGATGCCACATAAAACACTTCAGGGATGGGGATCAATCATTGCTCTTGTGATCTGATTAATTTAAATAACTCCAAATAAGGAAAAAAAACCCAATATATGCTGGCATCTTCTCTGCAACTTATAGTCTTAGAGAATTGCCTAAAAGACAACTGAGAAGTTAAGTGGCTTGTCCAGGGTCACATAGCTAGTTTATGTCAGAGGTGGGATTGGAACCCAAGTCTTCCCTTCTCCGACGCCAGCTCTTGATCTACTGCGTTATGCTGCTTTATCAAAGCAAAATGAGCTCTTAAACTAAACCCCAAAATATTAATTTCAAAGATGTTACTTAAATTATTTCAGTGATAAGGTGTCAGTGTGATATGATAAAGACATAGCACCATATTCCCCAAATAGAAGAAATACATGGCATGAAATAATTCTAAATTCTACAGTTACTGGAATTCCAGGAACACACACAGGTACATAAAGATAAAATGAAGTACTTTATTTTTCATTTTTTCCCTCCACTGTTTAGTAGATAGTAATATATTTGAG
Source organism: Trichosurus vulpecula (assembly GCF_011100635.1). NCBI lineage: Eukaryota > Metazoa > Chordata > Mammalia > Diprotodontia > Phalangeridae > Trichosurus > Trichosurus vulpecula. Next base: position 422,061,289 of record NC_050576.1, read on the forward strand.
ATTGTTATTCTAACCTAACCATAAGTTTCAGTCAATTGGAAGGCTTCCATAATACAGCTTCTTGAACTTCCAAGATTTAAAAAGGAAAAACAAAATAAAACAAAAAGGCCAATAATAACAACAGTGAACAGAAATTGAAGGGGTGAGAAGGATCTGTCAGCCTGAAAATACATTAAGTGTAGCAGAGAGAATGACTGAGTGTTGATTCTGTTTGCCAAAATCGCAAATTTTTTCTTTTACTTTCCAAAGACAGTTCATTTGACAAACAGCTGCAAGGAAGCTAAGATAACAGAAAAAACTGAGCTTCCTCAGAGAGAACAATATTTGATCTCATAATTGCAAGTCAAGGACTATCAGACAAAATGAAAAGAGAAATGATGCAATGAACTTTGCCACATGATATTATAGTACATAAGAGAAAACAAAATGTAGCCTTTAGTGGTCACAAAACACTTTAGAAGTGAATATACTTCTTAAAATACTGAAAGGATGTTAGAGCTTCTTCAAGATTTTTATTGTTCATTCATAAAACCAATACTTTAAGAAAAATGTGATCTCTTTAATTCCTTCTAGTTCCCTTTTCTTTAAGCAATGACCAATTTTCACAGTATGAAAATATTTTATAAATGGAGAATGTAAATTACAGAGAATTCTCTATTACCTGGACAGTTGAAGCAGTTATGTAGGTGATACAAAATGGCCAAGAATAAAATAATTATATTGCCTATATATAGAAGACAAGTAGTCTCCACCTAGTGCCATTAATTAGTTCTATAAAAAACATTGTCTTAATTGAAACAATATTACAAAGGTCTGAGAATTCAAAATGACTGAAGTTTAAGCACTAAGTCAGAATACTGTATCCATCTGATTTTATATTTGGTATCACTTCTTACAGAAACATCTTTTAAGGTTATATTCAGGCTCGATATTGATGTCTTAATGATACTGTGAAATTAAAATTATTCAAGGAAACATAATTAACAGTTTTCATTATGGATATGCTAATCTTCTGATAATTCACAGCATTTTAACCAAATCAATGATGCCATATTGTAAATTAGATTCCTGGTTAAACAAGAGGGAGAAAACTTTTAGCTTCCCCATTCTCTTTCTTGCTTCCCAGGCTCAAACAAAATGAACTTCTTTTTTGCTTACAATCTGGTTCACATTTTTAGGGTGGAGAGGAGGTATAGAGTTGAAAAGCGAAGAGCCAAAAATGTTTTTCTCTGCCAACCTGCCCTTCTTACTGAACCTCACATGTAACACTCCATGTCACCCCCTCCTACAATACAGACTCAACTACCACTTTTTGTATGCGTTTCATGACCCCCTCTTCCCACTTCAAATACTAGCATCCTCCTTTCTTCAAAGACTGGGGAAGTTGTCCTAAGCCCAGATAAAGGAATGGTACAAATCACCAGCCCAACCAAGCAAGGGGTATATAAGAAAAATGGTTTGCAAGGAAACAACTTTCAAATATAGGAGAAGGATATATGCAGTGTAGAACCTAATGAGTTCTCTTGTCTTCATTCTTCCCTCAGAAATGAGGGAAGCCATGGCTAGTACAGCCCTCTGGAAGGGTGATCCTATAAGGTTCATGGAGGCTAATGTGATCTCCCTTGCCTAACCACACATTCCCAGCTGGTTTTTTATATGTTTGGTGGAATGCCAGGGGTCACATAACCTATGCAAAAAAACCTTCTTGGTTACACATTCTTGTGTTTTCATTAATTTCTACCTATAACATAGGCAAGGGACTTAACTGCATTACAGGTCTGTTATGGTCTGCCACACCTCCCTCTGTCCCTACACACCATTATATTTATTTAGTATTTATTTGATATATGGGTATATATGTATGTGCTACCTCCCTCAATAAATGTAAATTCAGAGAGATCAGGGGCACTTCTGTCTTTGTATCCTAAGGACCTAACACTGTGCTTGGGCATGTAGCAGGTGCTTGACAAATGAATATTAATCGTTTGATGATGGTGCTAGCTCCTAATGAACTCTAAATAGAGAGTATGATAATGGCAGCAAAGAAACATGATATAGCCAAAATGAAGGTATGCATGTATGTATATAAAATGTATGTGCATATTATATATGACTATACAAATACATGTTCTTTTTACTGTTGGAATGTAAGCTCCTTGAGGGCAGGCCATATTTCACTCTTGTTTTCGTTTCCACGGTGCTCAGCACAGTGTTTGGCACATAATAAACATTTCATATTTAGAGGTAGATTAATTGATTTAATAAGGTTTAAATGGATAAACAAAGAAGGTAGGAGAAACCAGAAATCCATTTTTAACAAGTTGTAATGTGCACTTTTCCCCAAAGGGATATAATAATTGAGCTGCTTAGTTATTTTAGAATTTCTAATGTATCCCTCCCTTAAAGTCAGAGAGAAATTAAGGGCTAAGAGACAGGATAAGGAGAAAGCAACCTATAAATATAAGGCACGCACCCATTTTGGGGGAAATGCTTTTAAATATCACTTTTGAGAGGAAATTTGGCAAAGCGAATAAGGAAAGTTTGATTTTGAGCCCTGTCTCTGATGCAGCGTGGCTTTGTTAAACTGCAAAGGTGATTTAAGGTCTCAGGATCACAGACTACTCCCTAAAATTACAAATTACAATAGTTACTGACATACATTTGTATAGGGAATTTCCTCGCTGGGAGGTCTCTAAGTCAGTGAAATTAAAGGTCTAGAGTCTTATTCCACCTCACCCCCCAAGGGAGGAAGAAAAAAATTAGAAAAAGCTCATTTATAAAACACAGTTCCCACAATATTATGATTTTTCCATACTGCAACAGCTTCAAATATTGGCCCAGCAGCAGACATATTATTCAGTAACCTAGAACTGGACTCATAAGGTGTAGAAAGGCTCATCACCAGAGGTTGGTCAAAGGGTTGGATTTTGGCTAAAATAGCTCACTACATAACTTACTAAAGGAAATAAGTGTTTCTGTCTCCATAAATGAGGAGGGTTAGTCCTACTGATGAAATTAAAAAAATCTTTAAAGTCCGCTACCTTCCTTCTTTCCAGTTAAAAATTTCACTTCTCTGGGTTTGTCTGTCTGCACTATGACTGTTTCCATCTTTCTCCTGTAGATCTTACATATTACGATCTTACCAAAACTGTTAAAGGACTTTGGAAGAATACTTCCTATGAATCACATAATTGGTTTATTAGATATATGTAAAATTTTGTATGAAAAATTTGAGTAAAAGTGTATGTGTAGTAAAAAAAATTACACTACTAGAAACTAAAATATAGCAAGCAATTTATGGGTGGTAAAAAGCGCTCTACTAAAAAATCCAAAATAAAAGATGGTAAGCAATCCATACCATTTTGACACTTTATAGCTGAATACATTATCAATATATACTTAAACATATAATGAAAATGAATTTATGCCACTTAGTCAAATTTATTTCTGTTTACATATTTAACCTTTCCAGATTTTTCAGTTTTCAAATTGCTGAAAAGCCAAAAATTTCTTAAATTTATTCTGACTGCTAAAGAAAAAAAAAGCCCACAGAACATTAAGTAGTTGCTCAAATGTTACTGAGCAGTAAAATACTATGATAAAGTGGCATCTTGCTGTGTCTCTATTACATCTTCAGCACTAAAATTAATTTATGATCAGTCATCAATTCATTTACATGTCGTTTTATGCTAAATCCTTCCTTGCTGATGAATGCGGATCCCTAGATCCATTAAGCTTGAGTAAAGTCTGTGCTTTAGAATATGACCTTGCTAATTGTGGCATTACCATTTTTATGAGATACAAAAACTAGCAGTTCCCCATTTTCTGAGCATATATTTAATCTACGAACCACATTTACTATTAAATGCAATCTGCCTAACTGTCTGTAAAATAAAATCTAAGCAATATGTATCTCGGAGCAAATCAATCCAAATACTGACCTCTGCCTTGGCAATAGATGACTTAGGTAACTGATCTTGTCTAATCTATGGTTGTTCTATATTCTTCAAACACGTTGCATATCCACTATTCTCTAATTATTATATGCAGAAGAAGGAATACATAATGCATGTAGAATTATAGACAGGCAAATGGATATCTTTCAAACTTTATTTCCATAGGCGAAAACATACACTAAATAGCCTTTATCCTTCTTTTAACTATGGAAATTAAAAAGAAGTATACATACAGTATTTAAAATATTTCAAAGTTATTGTCTCTTTGGAGAATTATTTAATTGAATTTGGCAGTGATAGTAATAATGTGGAATTTTTGTTACTTGAATTTTTCCCTAATCATTTTTGGTAGCAATTTCTGTTCTTCAGGTCCTAGTTTTTAGTAGATAAAGCTCTAAAAGTAATGTACCTTGGCTTTAAGGAAAACTTCCAGATTTTATCAAATTTTTTTTTTGTGATTCTTTTGGTAAAGCAGGCTTTAGCTTTCAAAGTAATAAAATGAGAACCAGCATCCCTTCAACTGTTATATTCATGTGGACTCTAACAGTTAAGTAGGAGAGTTTCTTTATTGGTGAGTACTTGCAGTCTCCAGACCACATTGCTATAGTAAAATCCCATGGGATTTAAATTATGATGTAATGGTTTAAGTAAAAAATCCAGCTACTGAGATGGGCTTAAGGAATGCTCATCAAGATGCATTTCTTGAACTTGGGTCCCTAATATTGAACCTCTGACTGAATCTGAGATCAGCAAAACTCCCTTTGACCAGGGCAAGTAAGAACTATTATTGAAATTTTTTTTTTGTTTCATAGATGTATGAAGTAGAGGTAAAATTATATTTTATATATTACACATTATGTATATATTATACATTTGAGAATTTGAGAATATAAATTTGGGAGCTTTTTGGCTTTTCTGTAATTTGAAAACTGAAAAATATGGAATGATAAAAACGCAAAGAAATAAATTTGACTAAGTGGCATAAATACATTTTCATTATACATTTAAACATATTTAATTAAGTAGCAGACTGAATTTGATGATCTTGCAAATAAATGTGAAAGAATTATAACTGGAAGAAAGCACAAATGAGGAGTCAGTGACTATTTGTTCAGTGGTATCACTCTAAAATATAGGTTTTTAATGATTTCTGTGGCTACCATTCTCTTAGTGAGTTCATTAGAAATGGGGCAACTAATACTTTTCCCCTTGATTCGCCTTTCTCTTGCTTCATGAACCACCACTTCAAAGAAGTGTCATTCTTGAATTACTTGTTTAAGAGACAAAAAACATTTATAGTGACATATTATTTTTATGGAAACAGCCTCGATATCATGGATTTTCCCTAATATGGAAGCTGTCTGACAGCAATAAAGGCAAGGAAAATTGTGCATAATTTCATGCAGAGTCTTTTTAACCCCTGCCAGTATTGGTTAAGTTTTGACTCTGATTCTCGTTGTTTGGGAGCTCCTGGGAATCCATCCTAACCTGACTGTCCTGTTTTAATAGGTTACTCATTAAGTTAATAATAACAAAAATACAAAGGGAGTATGGAATTTTAACTGAAATAAATTGCCCAATTACCCCAAACCATACACAAATTCAGAGTCAGAGCTATCTTAGACTGAGATAAAAATCTTTGTGGGCACTTAACATCTTCAAAGGAGAAAACAAATGGAAATGGTGTGTTTTTATGGCCCGCCTCATTTAGCACTGTTACACCAAGCCTTAAGTGTCTAAAGGAAACAGGGGCCACTTAGCACATTACTCATAAGCGTGCTACTCTTTCTAACATTCAGATTTCATAGAATATGTATACCCAGAAGCTCCATTTCCCTTTGTGAGAGGAAACATTTACTAGCAAGGTTAATTCTAGGCTCAGCAATTAAGACTTTAAGCATACCTTCCATATAAACTTATAGTAGAAACCAGGGGTGGAAAGGTATGTTATCTGAATACTTGGAATTGTATAGCTAATTCCATTTTTCTAACAAGACATAGCCATATTTATAAGGCATACTGACCAGTCTATTATATCAGAACACCCCAATCTTTTTAAAGATGACAGTAATTAAATTAAATTCATGTAGGAAAGCAGGTTTTGTTTTCTTAGCTATAAAAGCTTCATTTGGATGAGTACGAAGGTAAATTAACTATAGTAAAAATGCCATTTTTTTCCTCATCCTAGTCATATTTGACTATCTTGCATGATACTAATAAATGAACATGCAAACGTTCAAAATGACAGTGCCCTGACGTATAGATATATCTATCATTTCCACCATTAATAATATGCAACAAAAGAGGGGCATGGGCTAAGCTGATTTTTAAAATTTATTTATTCCTATATTATCATTTTGCTACATTTACATATTATTGCCTTTGCTACATTTCTAGTGGAAAGATTTCAGAGCTATTAGTGAGATATGCAAAAATATGCAAAATTAGAACCTGAAGGAGATTAGGCTAGACATTCAAAGTAGCTTGGCTGACTAGTGCACTAATAAGTCACCCCTCTGAATTCCAAGATTTCAACTTTAACTCTCAGCCTGCAGTTGGAGCTGCTTTTGAAATCGCAGCAGTAGAGCCGCAGTTCTTAAATCTTAATTAGCTTGGCAAGTAGACTGGCCTGAGGGCAAGGAGACAAACGGAAAAGTGGGCTAGTGCATTGCACACTGTTTAATTCAACAAGAGAGGCCGAGGAAAATTATAGGTACTGCTGCTTCATCACTGTCACACTGGAGCTTCCATCACTGGCAGCTTCAATGCACTTCCGGAGCTGCAATGCCCAGATAAGGGGGTAAAATCTTTAGAACTTAAAAAGCATGTGACAGTAAAATAAAATGAAGTGGGAGAACATTTAAATGCCCTCTTATAGTAAGAACATCCTAAAAGTAAATGCAGAAATTAGTGGACCCCCACGAAGATTGAGCATTTGTAATGAATATTTGTTTTTCTCAGGGAATTAAATCATCATAGATATGCAGAGGGTATTTTTTGATATCAAGCAAAGGATGCATTATTTAAGGACAAAAGCAATTATTTATTGACACATGTTCTCTGTCTTTATCATATACTCATCTGGCTTAAAATCTGTTTCAAAAGTAACTTTAAATGCATGGGCTTTTATAGCATTTAATTCTGGGTTCAAATTTTGATGAACTCTGTTGCAATCTCTTGCACCGTGGCTAGGATAAGAAGTTAAGGAGAAAACAGAATAAATAATTATCTTTCTCAAAGTATAAAATTATTGAATCCATGAATATCAAATGTATAAAAATATACTTTATGTAATTATACATTTTCTCCATTCTAAAATAATACGTTGTGCAGGCCTTTAGAAGCTCATTCTGAAGTCTTTTTCTCATTTTTATCAGTGAATGCTTTTACAGAATAAAATATCAAGAGGCATTTTAAGATTTCATTCACTTTGTATGTTGCTCCTGATATACAAAATGTATCATTTCCAAAAGTCAATTTTTAAAAAATGTAATAGACTTGCTTCTTTGGTAGACTGAACTTTTCAAAAGCTCTGAATATAATTGAGTTTTCTTTCATGTCCCTAAAGCTTTTTAAAATTCATGAATTTTCTTATCATTTTTGCAGCAAAGCAAAAATATTTCCAAATCCCCTTTTAACTTTGTGTTTAGTATTAACATATTTAAAATGTTATAGAAATAGAATGAAATAAATCTTGCTAAAACATATTTGATTTGTGATACAGTTAAATATAGAAATAGGACAGTTATTTCTGATAAATCAGTTGTTACCTGTCACAGAACTGTCTAGATTGTCCATACTGGATCCTGGAGTCTGCTCTTGACCTCTCAGTGGCCTAGTAATTTCTAATGCTTCTTCCTCCTCTTCCTCTTCCTCCTCCTCCTCATCGTCATCATCATCATCATCTGGAATATCCGTCTCCAAATCTGAAATCAGGGTTCCAGAAACATAACCTAATGGTGGAACTGGGGGCTGAGGAGGTTGGGTATTGCTTTGCATGTGCCTATAAGAGGGAGGAAAAGGCATCTTTACATAGCACATATTTTAAATGGGAAAAAAAAACCACAAAATGTTAGTCTTTCTAATTACGACAGCTTAGTTTTGATAGTGGCTTCTCTGTAAAGTATCAATAGCTATTTCTTCCATTTTCATCCAAAACCACATATTTTGAAAGCTTTTGCTCCAATTACTTAGGTTAAACATTATAGAGATAGCTAGGTGGCAAAATTAACCAAGTGCTGGGCCTGAAGTAAGGAAGTCCTGAGTTCAAATCCAGCATCGGACAATTACTAAGTGCCATGTAACACTGAGTAACACACACGTTTTCTGCCTCAGCTGCTCAACTGTAAAATGGAGATAAATAACAGTACCAACATTGCAGGGTTTTTGCAAGGAACAAATGAGATAATATTTGTAAAATGTTTAGCACAGGGTCCGGCACATAGTGGTTGCCTAATAAATGCCTGTTCCCTTCCACACCCCTAAAGTAGCTTACAGAAATATATACCTCACTATCCACGAAGCCTCTAAATAATAGTAAAGTGGTAGAAAGTACACTTGGAAGTGAGTTAGGAGATAAACATTCTAGTTTTATTATGTATTAACTAGTTATAAGCCTTTTAGGTCTTAGTTTCTTCTTTTAAAATGAGGGAATTAATAGGGGTGATCTCAAAGTTTGGTCAGGGCTCAAAATGTCTGTCAAGGTTCTATTCTTGGACCTCTCCATCATCTCTAATTCTCTCCTTGGTGATCTCACCCACTCTCATGATTTCAATATTGCCTCTATGCCTGTGACTTTGAAATCAATACACAGGGTTTCTATCTTTCCCTTGGTCTACAGGCACATCTTTTCAGCTGCTTCTTGTACCTTTCTACCGAGGCATCCCAGTATTCCACAAACTTGACGTGTTCAAAATAGAACCTATTGTTCCCTCAAAACTATTCTTTCTTCCAGCTGCCCTGCTTCAGCAGCAACATTTCTGGAGCTTGGTCAGATGAAGGAATGAAAGGAGAATATGGATGAATTTGGCGATCAAGATGGGAAGAAGCCTGATAATAGTTCCCTTGTGACATTCGTATCAGTAAATAACTACAGTACCAGTTATCGTGGTGTGGAGGTGACCTGGGACTGTCACCTTGGGTGTCATGAGTACAGCAGAAAAGAAAAGGCAGTGATTATAGAGAGCATAGTATGGATCGGACTAGATGGCCATTTCCAACTCAGCTGTACTCCTCTGGATGCCATTATGCCCCTAGGAACCTCATCTTCTTGCAAGGTTCCATCCACATTGGATTCACACCTTGGCAAGACCCTCTGGCTCTGAGGCCCCTCTGGTTGGAGAGGATGGAGGACAGAGAATGGAGAGTTCCTCCCACATCCTCCATTTAAGGAGGCTATTCAAGACAAGCATCTCACCATTTCTCATCCAGCTATGCTCCTGTGGACTTCATCATGCCACACACCAGGTACCCTCCCCTGCCCCCCCAACTCCTTTTCAGCTTCCCTTTATTCGTTGTCTTCCCTGTTAGATTGTTAGTCTTGAGGGCAGGGCCTGTTCTTTTGCCTTTCTTTTTATCTCTAGCACTTAGTACAGCATCTGGCACATAGTAGGCACTTAATATTTATTGACTACCTGACTGAATTTCTGAGGTTCCTTTCCTTATGTGATTCTTCTCCTGGCCTTTGTTTTGGCAAGAAAGTCTTTGAGCAACTTAGTTCACCATGCCCTAGTGATCCCAACTTCAAAATCTTGGGGTCCTTTTTTTTACTGTTCTCCTTTACTAACCACCTACCTACTTGCAGTGAATGGCTTTAATTCTACTTTCACAGTGTTTCTTGGTGCCATTCCTTCCTCATTGACTCATAATAATACCCTTCCCTCCCCATTAAGAACTTCCTAACTACTCCTCTCTGCTTTGAATCTCTCCCCAGTCTAACTTTACATGGTTTATATGCAAAGACCTGCCTGACCACGTCACTTTGACCCCTGTTTAAAAACTTTCTGTGGCTTCCTCTTGTCTAGAGAAAAAAAAAATCCAAACTTCTAAGGCTGACGTTTAAGACCCTCCCCAATCTGTCTTCAACTTAACTTTGAATCCTTCTTCACTTGACTCTTCTTACATACTCCATGTTTCGACACTCTCCCACTTCTGTAGATTTAAGCAGAGTTCTTTCTACCCATTTACATCTATATCCCCACCTACATCTATATCCCTTGCTTCCTTAAAACTCATTCACCTCCAATTTCTACCTTTTCCAATAAGACCTAGCTTTGTTTCCACTTCCTCCATGTACCTTACTTGATCCCACCAGCTGAAAGTGGTACCTTAAATGTTTTGGATCAACTTGGTCAAGAGCTGGGGTTCTTAACTAAAGCTCCATGAACTTGTGGTTTTTTTAATAATGTGATAAATTTATTGCATGATAACTGGTCTCCTTTCTAATTCTATGTATTCTAGCATTTAAACAAAAGAATCCATAGGCTTCATCAGAAAGCCAAAGGGGTGCATAAAACTCACAAAAAGTTAAGAACCCCGGTCTAGAGCTCTTTCCTTTGAATTTATTTACATAATACCTGGTGCCATACTTATTTATACACACAACTTATTTATACATATAACTTATCCCTCCACTAAGTTAGCTCACTGGGTCACATTGCCAAATATTTATTAAGCACCTACTATGTTCATGTTCTTAGAACATTTGTTAAAGAAAGGCAAAAAATAATAACAGCAAAAATAGAGACTGTGCTTTCAAGGAGATAGATCAGTCAAGTGGGAGAAGGACTCTATGGTTTTTCATCTTCATATCTTCAGTGCCTAGTGGAGTGCCCTACACATTATAGGTGCTTAATAATTATTTGCTAATTTGAATACAAATTTTTTTAAAAAAACCTTTTACTTCCTTATATTGTGATGGCATATGTAAAGTAAGAAAAGAGGCATTTCAGCTTAGTTTATCTGAATGAAATTCACCTAAATGAGAAACTGAGATTTGCCCTCACCTAAGAAACTGAGAAGGGCCATTTTAGCAACTAGACTGCAATGGACTGGTCAGAGAAGAGGGCAAGTTATTTTCATATTTTAACACTATTTTGCAATGACATGTTAGATTTTTTGGCAGAGATTCCTAATAAAATTTTGTTATGTAAGTATGTGGAATAGTTAGCAAAACATCCTGTTTCTCTCTGGTGAGGAACTCCCAAACTCTTCGACTGAAGATTGTCTACTATCAAAATGTCCGCACAATCCTTAACCACACATATGTGAAAATTCCATCATTTGTGACACGCTATGCAAAATCTGGATGAATTTTGGCATTTGGTATCTGAAGCCTTTTTTTTCAGATCTTGATAGGAAAGAGTCATCTGCTACTTAGGTGAGATCCAAAAGAAACTGGCATTTGTTTTTGTTCCTAGTCTTTTAAATCAGAATCAGTATCTTTTGCTTAAATATGTTGGTAATGTTACATTAGTTACTTCTTTTTGCATTGGTTTCATATTGCTTTTCTAAATTTCAGTTTTAGTGTGCACGTAGGGTCATCTCTTGGGTAGTGGACACAGGCATTTCACATGTGTATGATCAATTATTGAAAGTTGATTTCATGCTGAGAAATGGCAAACTGAAGAACTGTAGTCCTCAACAAGTTAAGGAAAGCAGGACTTTTCCTTAGGCACTGAGAATAGTAGAAATCAGCAGTATAAGAAGTGTGAGACATAAATATTTACTCACATGATATGTTTTTCTACTATCTAATTCCTTTTTTGATTTTCTTGACATTTTAAGTGAAAAAGTAAGGAAGGAAATGATATGATGACCCAATTAACTAAACAATGATACACTTAAAATAAAATAGCAATCCGTGGTAATGCTAATTGGATTGAAAATATCTTAATTCTTTTTTCCTTTATCAATCAGAAAAGAAAAGAAGGTGATTTATGAGTGGTTTAAAAATCTCTCTCTCTCTCTCAAAAAAAATATAAAGATATCTATCTATCAATTTCTCTATATATACACATATTTATACACACAAGACCTTTTCCTTTCAAGAGTATCTTCAAGTTTTATGCTAGATTTGGTGATGTGGGATAGGGAAAATACCTATTACATTCTCAGATCATTGCTGGTTTCTTCTCACAGGACTGGGCATACATTAAACAATACACAGCCTATAAAGAATATACCTTTAGGTTAACAAGGGATTCTGCTAACTCTATGACTCTGGAGAAGCCACATTCTCTGTGGGGCTCAGTTTACTTACATGTAAAATGATGGGGTCAATCTGTAAGGTCATTCCTAGCTTAAAATCCTGTAAATCAAGGCAAGGGGGAATGGTAGAGAACTAAATGCAAACTAGATTTTGCCTTCCTCAACTCCAGATCCAGACAATGACAGGCAGTCAACTAATTTTTAACGGATTCATTCTAGTTAGAGAAGCCTCTTGTGATTTTCATTTTAAAGTACAATTATGGAAAGGAAATTGCTTTCATTGTTTTCTTTCCAAAATGAAGGATAATGGTGAGGGAACTAGGGTTAGGATTAGGGTTATGCAAAGGAGGAAAATGTAGGAGTGTATATATACATATAAACATATATGTGTGTATATGTAGATAGACCTATATTTGTTTATTCCCTTTCCCACCTTGATTTTTAGATTATATTTAAGAAGTAAATCTTTCTTGATTCATATATTCTTATGCTTGTTTTAATACTCATTACACTAAGTGACATTTCAATTTTGCTAATATTTGAGAGACTAGTGATACAGATATATTTTGGTAGTTTATTTCCCTTGGCAATCTGGTCCTATCCTGTTTACACTTTGTTATGACCTTTGGTGAAGCCAGACCTTAGCCCCAAAAAACGCAAACTCACCATGTAGTGGTACTTCGCTGAAACTACAAGTTTCTGATCCCTAAAACCAAGATATGATAATATGGGGATGCACTTTGCTAATATAAGATTTATCCAAATCAATGCTACCAAGGGTTTACATGTTGTTAATTAGAAAAGGAAAGACAGTACAGGAAGAAAATAGTAAGAAATGTATATGAAGTATCCTAAAATGCAATCCAAGTACTGTCACATATGTACATATACCCATCATAATAAATTTGGTGTTACTACACATTGCATTTTTTCTTGCAAAATGTCAAAAAACGTGTGTAAATGTGTATGTGTAAGTATGTGTGTATACAAATTAAACATGCTTCTGTGGAAGAAACTATATTTGAATGTCAATTACAGAAGCTAATTACACACACAAACTATCACATACCTAGAAATTTTGTGCGTGTATGCATACATATATACAATTTCAGTTCAACAGGGAATGGGGAAGTGGAAGGGAATAGACATTTATATAGCATCTCCTATGGGCCAGCTACTGTGCTATGTCTTTTACAAACGTTATCTCATTTTATCAGGCTTTTGAATGCCAACTACAGGCAATATATGTTTAATTGAATTGTCAGAAAAATTTGTGTTCTAACCCCATTTTAGAAATGAACTGCTAGTAACTTAATCTCCTAATTAATTTATCATCTATGAAATGTGGGAGTTTGACTATTTGAACTCTAAGGTACTTTCTTGTTCTATTCTTCTACATCCTTGAACTCAATGTTGTATATGCATGCTGGTCCCTCTAGACACCTGTTGGTTTTGTCGTGATATTTACCATGCTTGCTTTGTTATATCAAACTGATAGGCTCTGGTCAGCTCATCCAGGTGAGCCTGAAGCATCGGTTGCATCTCTTCACGAGGGGAGGGTGTTAGAGTTGCAGTAGACTGTTGTCCAAATGAGATGGCAGGTGAAGAGGCCACTCCTCGAACAGGAGGTGTTGGGACTCGGTCATCATCTTCCTCTAGTTCATCTTCCATGCCTTGATGTAAATATGTTTGAACTGGTAATGGTGGACACCAGCCATCACTGTCATAGCTGAAAATTTTAAATAAAATAAAACAAAAAAATTATCTTGACAGTTAAGGAACAACAAAACTTCATATCACCATGTCTGTTCTGTTGCCCCTTTATCATTTTGTTTAGGAAAACTAATAATCTAAAGTTCTAAAGTTCTAATACTCAATTGCTTGAGAAGAAGTATAAGGAAAAGAAGAGAAAGCTGGCCTTGGAGGTAGAAAGATCTCAGTTCAAAGACAGGAAGACCTAGTTTAAGTTTTGTCTCTGGTATACTCTGATTGCATTACCCTACGCAAGTCATTTAATTTCTAATTGCTTCAGGCAACTTCCCATGACTTTAAGTTTCAGAAAAGATGCTGATCTCTACTGTTGGCCTATAGCATCCAACTGGCAGATCTCTGACCTGAGGTGATCCTCACCTCTACATAGGCCACAAACACCACCAGACTTGGGCCTGTCTCCTTAAGGAAAAAAGAAAGGGGAAACTCAGCTTGCCAGCACAGGCGTCACATATTTCTGATCTGTGTTTGACAGCTATATACTTAGAAGCTAAGTAACTTGCTTTTTAAAAGAACTTAATTGTGTGCCATCAGTCATTCAGATCAATCCATTAACAAATTTTGGGAGGGCTTTTAGCCTTTTAATACATTGCCTAGTTAGCCTTTTCTGGTATCAAAAATTGTGGCTATTTATTTTCAGAATTGCCTCCACTTTTAAAAGATGATACATTTATTCTGAATGACAGAATTTTGTGGGTTTTTTTCGTTTTCCTTACAAAAAGTGCCCTTACACCAAGAAAAAGATCTCTTGGCCAGCCTTTCAAAAACGTTCTGCAGTTTAACCTATTTGTCAGTTAAATAAGAAGCGTCATAGTATCTATCTTGCCTGGTGAATAATGAGGATGACAAGAAATCAATGTTGCGTGTGAACTAACTTGTTAAAGGTCAAATATAAAGATCAAATTAGTAATAACAATAAAATGGAGTACGACAGTAGCAAAGGCATGTCAATCTACATTTGCCACAGAACAAAGTACTGATTTTCAAGTTACTTGTTACTGAGCTCTTCTGAGTGTCATACGGACATTCTAAAGATGCTCAATGTTGGGAAGGCGGGGAAATAAGAGTTTGGCATAGTTTTGCCAACTGGCACGTTATCCAGAAAGATGTGTTAATGAGAACAATTAGCATCCTGGGGTGCTGTGTGTTCAGAACAACCATCAAGTTATTTCCAATGGAGTCATAATATGAAGTTCAACACAAAATGGATTCTTAGGGATACCAATGATGATAACTAGCTTCTGAGCAATTAAAGATCAATATGCAGCATTATAATTAAAAATTGAATAGAAAAATCAGTGGTTTGAAGTTTTGAGCAAGAAAGGTATTATATTCTATATTATTATATATCTTAAGAGAGTGGCAAATAGAAATACTGCCCTTAATGACATAAATATGTCACGACTAAAAAATTCTGATAAGGGTAATAAGTAAAGAATATAAAAAATTTATGATTTGTGTCCCTGTATTTTAGTATCTATGTGTGTATGTGTATGTATATAAAACTCTTTTAAAGATTAAGTCCAATGTTGTTGTTATTTTTAATGCTGAAGACAAATATAAACCAGTTCTGTCACCTATGAAGTAACACTGTGACAGATATTATTTCATTCTGAAATACAAGTGGTATGGTTATTTCTATTGCCTATAACAATTTCCTTTTTATCTCCCTCCAGTAGTTTCTTCGATTCTTATCTATTCATTTTCTGTTTTGCCACAGACTGTTTACCTTTTATATTTAAAAACAAAACTCAATCCTGAGATCTAGAGATTCAAATTCTGACTTCTTCCATCATTTCAGGATTTTTTTTTTGGAGTGGGGGGGAGGTACAGGCTTTGCATATAATAGCATTAATAAATATTTATTGATTTAAGGAATATTCAATTAAGACAATAAAAATCTGTACTTTACTTTTGAAAGATGTTTCCCTTAAAACTCCTTCTTACTTTTTCTTTCTGGGGATGGGGAAGAATTAGGATAATAAGAAGAGGGCTGTATATCCAGAAATGATAAAGAAGACAAAACCTACTTCTATTTTTCATTTTTTTAGTCAAGTTCATTTCTAGGACACGATTTTGAAAGTTTGGTTACAATTCCCATCAACATGGCATGGACAAATAACTGAAATGAGTAATATATTAAAATCCAGAAAAATCAGATCTAGAATATTACAAAACTTTGAATTCTTATGAAAGCATCACTGATCGCTTGAGCCTTAAATAACCAATGTGTATATATTCTGGAATACACACACTGACATATACATATGTATGTATGTGTGTATGTGTGTGTGTGTGTCTTCTGGAAGGAAATAAATTACTCAAAGAGTTTTTATCCATCCATCCGCCCCTCCATATACATATACATATATATGTATGTAAACAAAGAAATCAAGCTCATGTCACAAAAACATCAATTTACTGTTATTATATATCAAATGGAATATAGGAAATGCAGACTATATGATAACCTATATTACGCTTTAGCTGATAATACAATTAAAATGATTTCTATTTCCAGAATACATAGATAATATATTTTCAGACCTTAAATTCAATACTCAGCTTTATGTCAAAAACACTATGCCAATGCGTTTAAAGTTTTTATATACAGGTGTATCGGAAACATCTCTAATTCTTTTGAATATGACAAAGTCAAGTGAACAGATTAGACTGATTTTGAAAGAATTAGCTTTGATTTCAAAAAACCAGAGACAATAGTTTGCAAACATCAGTATGTTCTACTGAATTCGCTGTGCTGACTGAGGTGGTGAGGAGGGCAGCAAGAGAAAGAAATGAAAAACTTCAAACTTTTCCACATTTCCCCTGAATATGTTTAGTTTTGTTTGGGTAACCATTACCTCATTTTCCCTTTGCAAGTCTGCATTTGCCAGTTGATCTGCCTACTATATTTAAGATAAATCTTAGTTATCTCTAGTCAGTCTTACATTCAGAAATGTTCAGACTTTCCTTGCCAAAAAACTAGATCACTGTCTCTGGCATTATCCTCTCTAAGGACCTATCTAATACCTGACGTTATTTATATCTTTAACAGTATTTATATCTTTAACATTTATCACAGAAGGTCAGCCACTGTATTTTATCACAAAAAGAGAAGGATGGTCCTGTTAGTGTCCTATTACAGACATGAAATGTCTGGGGGAAATTACATCAATTAATTTAATATATAGGCATTGGGGTATCTATGGTAGGTGACCTGAGAGGGAGGCCATTTGTAAGAAGGAAAGGTCAACTTGGCATTACCCATAAATTTCTGGATTGGAAGGTTAATCTGGAGAACTCAGAGTAGGCATGCCATAGAGAAAGAGAGGAAGTTCTTTGTTTATTGAGACGTGTAAAAAGAGGGGATGTGGGGTCAGGACTAGGCTATAAAACACTATAGTAAGCACATAAAAACCACTTTTGCATTTATGAAGCAATTATTCAAATAATTGGGGGGGACTTTAAATTTTCACAAAATAATCTGGATGTATACTTGTTAAATCAATAAATTCTATACTTTACACATGTAGCACAAAGGGGAATTGGTGATTTGGAAATCATGGGAGGGATTGACTCAGGCACGAGATGGTGTAGTGAATAAAGTGATAAGCTTGGAGTAGGGAAAACCTGAGCCAAAATCCTGCCTCACACACTTACTGGCTGTGTGATCATGGTCAAGTTACTGAAATTTTCTCTGCCTCAGTTTCCTCCTTTGTAAAATGAGGTTGATAATAGCATCTACTTCATGGAGTTGTGGTGAGGATTCAATGAGATCCCATACGCAAAATATTTTGCTAAGCTAATATTAAAAACATAAAAAATCATAATGGCTAACAAACATTTCTATCGAGCTTTAGATAGCAATGTTAGCTCGCATTATTACTGTTGTTTAGGTTTACAAACATTTTGGAATATACAGACAATGTGTTTCTACAAATCTATCAACATTTCATTATATCGTGCTGAAAACAAATATAAATGTACTGTGTGAGATGATGAAAATGAGCAATATTTTACTACCCTAGATATAAACACACACACATATATATATATGCATATGTAATCCAAGTCTCAAAGCCCACTGGTGTGGGATGCTGTCCTCACTGGTGGAGACCAATGTCTTGTCCCTGTGTGAAGGGTGGGGCACAGTATGTATATGTATATGTACATAAACACATATACACATATATACACACATACATATATATGTATGCTTTTTTTGTAATCCATTAAAATATACACCTCATGTTTTTTTAAAGAGTTCTGGCTAAAAAAAAAGATAGTCAAAGAGAATTTTCTCATTTAAGAATTGTTTTTAATTTTTCTTACTGTTCCCAGATAAAAACTTATGATTCCCTGACCCCACTGACTAGGTGGGGTTGTTAGGTCAATTGTCCTAACATGATGATATTTTATGTTATTTCCAGATAAAAAGTCACTAGAAAATAGTAAGGGATGATGAAAGAAGTTTATTCTCTTTTTGGCCTTTCTTAGGAGTGGCTTCTTACTGACAAATTAATAATAACTGATACTCAGTGTGTGAAATCTTGCATTTGTCAGACAAATAATACATAGTTAATATATAAAAGCTTAAAAAGAGCCTAGACTAACAGACAAAGAATGGATCTTCGAGTTGGAAAGATCTAGTTTCAAGTCCCAACTCTGACACATAATGGCTCTGTGACCCTGGGTAAATCATCGACCTGTCATTGTTTCAGGTAGCTCTAAAATTATATGTTACAGAACAGTTTCCAGCCAAATGAACAAGAATTTATTAAGTGCTCATTATGTGGCAGTGACTGTGCTGAGAACTGAGGATACGAAGAAAAGCAAAATCAGCCAGGTGTTAATGACTCAAGGTACATATATTACTGCACTTATGAAGTGATTTGCATTGGGGGTGGGAATTTACTTTCTGAGAGTTCCCTTCAATAATGAAATTGTAGGTCCGGCCCAAATTAAACAAATAAGCTACGCAAAGCATATATGGAAGATGGAGAAGGGATACACAGGATAAGGACAAAATGAACAAGATGGTAGGTAAGATGGTAGCCATCTCTAAGATGGAGGGGTGGGGAAGGAAAAAAAAAGAAAAAAAGAAATTTACATGATAACTTTATTATATATTTAAAAGGAATAGCAAGTTGTACATAATAGATTCAATTTCATGTGCAATCATATTTTTTATTACAGTATGTTATAGAAATGCTTGTTTTATTCCATAAATTAAAAGTAAAACAAATATATAAAAAGAATGTTACCCAGCTTCCTGCTGATCTGCTGCATAGTGTTCTAGCTCTGTGCCAGGAAGGGGCTGGACTGGAGGAGGAGGTAGTGGGACATTAGCCCAGTTCGATCCATTGTTTTTCTGGGGTTTAGAAGAGTTTTTATTTTTCTTCTTTTTTCCACCTTTCCCACCTGGAAGCAACAAATGTTTCAAAAATATTGAATATTAGTACATTTAAAAAAATAAACAGAGTATATAACCCAAATAAATTATATAAGATTTACTCATGTTTTCAAAACACCCTGACTCATTGTGTTACTGTTGTTAGGAGTATAAACAATAAAATGATATAAGAGAAAAATTATTTATAAAATCAGTCAAAATGATGTTTTTCCTTTCGCAGGCACTACATCACTTCAACACTGAATAAGTTAAAATGTTTGCACTATCAAAGTACATTTATTGATATATTCATGTCTATATATTCATATATTCATGACACATTCATTGTTCAAAGAAATAATGAGCCATAACAAATTCTTTCAAATGTCAGATTTTAGTGCATTTATGGTGCTGTTTTGCATAAGCCCTCTGTGCAAAATGGAATGTCTAAGGACACAACACCACGCTTTACCATCAAAATTAATCCAGAGTAGCAATATTTCTGTCTTTAAAAATCTTAAAAGTAAATCTATGATTTGAAAGGACTTGTGCAAATTTTAAGGTGCTATTTTACAAACTTTAAAAATTAACAACTTTTTTAACAAATAAAATGAACTGTTCACTGTTTCAATAACATGACAGAGAAACGGAATAGGGCAAACATTTTGAATACTTTGGAATGCAAAATTTGCACATGCACAAAAGCACAAATTAAAAGTAATTCAGCAGCAACTTAGCTCAAGTTAAAAGCCTGGGTTGGCTTTATTAATATGGGCAATATAGTATCTTAAATTATGAAGCATCATTTTTTGAACATCAAAATCAAGGTCAATGTAAGTAGAGAGCTTGGGGGTCATCATTTTTTTGGTAGTGGGAACATTACTTCCATGATAACATAGACAGTTATCTTCACATTACAAACGAAAAAGGCAGCAGCCATAATTAGTCCCTGAACAGAATGACAGAGAATGCTGTGAGAACATCTGTAGTCACCACCCTGTTTGCCTCGGTTTCTGTTACCGTTACAAACAATACTGATTTTCTGAGTCTTAGAAAAAGAGGTTCCAAGGATCAGGAGAAAAAACTGTATCTATCAGTACAGTTAGGCAGAAAGGGGAGCCTTCCTCGGGGTCAAAGAATGGGGGATAAAATCTTGCCTGACCTCTTTTCTACTCTCCAAATAATTTTTACTTAACAAAATAAGACACTATAATATTTTAGCAGATTTGATTGATGGTGATACAATTATTACATTCAATAGATAATTTCTGTTACCTGTTTAGTAGACATTTCATTGAAGTAAAATAGCTATGAACTTTAATGTAGCTCCAATAACTAGTTTCCATCTTGGCAGAACTTTTACCTACATGCTAATAAACATGAACTACTCTTCTACTGTACATGCTGACATATTATAGAGATTCATGAAAATACTGATTATAATTAAAACAAAATGTGAGTTTTAAATGTAATCTTCCCTCCTAAGTACAATTTTCCATTGAGACTTTCCCTTTAGAAATGTATATACTTAATTTTGCTACTGCTGATGTTTGTATGCCAGTTATAAGGACAAAGCCCTCTGACCTATCATCTTTCATATAGTAATAGCCCTTATTTATAGAGCAATTTCTTTAGTGAAATAGTCCTGTGAGATACAAATATTACTATCTCAATTTCAGAAATGAGTAACATCAGGTTCCTAAGAATGGAGTTGACTTGCCTAGGGCCAATCAGTGCCTGTGGCAGGAGTCAACCCTAGGTTTCCTGATTCCAGGTTCAACATAATGTCCACTAATCCATAGCACATCTATTATGGAAACACGTGCGGGTCAAGAGACGCGGGCGCTTCCTCTTGTTTGCATGTAATATTTGAACCTAGAAACATGCCTGTAGTTGAACTTGGGGGTTGGGGAGTGGGTGCTGAAGCACTCTGATCCATAAACACCACTTAGAAGAGATCACCTATCACCCTGCAGTGATAGCCTTGAATCCTCACCCAGAGGAGTTCAAGCCAAGTTTCCCTTTCTCCAAATCTTTTGTCTTGAGGCCCTATTTAAACCACAGACCCCCAAAGAAAGTGGGTTCCTTAGTTCTAATTGGTATCTCAATCTGTATGGAGCAAATAGCTGGTGCATCACATTCTTGGGACTCAGAACACTCTAGGCATGGGAGTGGGAGAAAACATACAAAGTGTATGCTGGTCATGGCCACTGTGGGACCGCTGATTTTCATAAATACTTAAATAAGGTCAGGAAGAGTCAGGCCTGCCACAGGAGGACAGACAAAGGCCCAAGCAGAGGTAGTGCCACAGCCCTCGGACCCAGCATAGAGCCAAAGAGCTCAAGTATTAGAAGTAGTTGTCTTCCACTGGAATATGGCCAGGGGTGGGAGTGTGGGGGAGGAGGGAAGCAGGTGACCGTGGTAGAGTAGGCAGCAGGTAGATATGGAGGGGCCAGTAGGCCAAAAACATGGGCCCCAAGGGCAACAGAGGGAAGAAGGCAACAGGTCAACAGGTTGAGATGTGGGCCTCAGATAGCAGGCAGAGATTTGAGTCCTGGTGGTAGAGGACAACAGTAGTGAGTAGGCAGAGATGTGAGTCCCAGAGGTAGCCTTATAGCAGAATAGTTCCCAGAGGCATTGACAACCCAGTGGCAGAAAAGTGCAGGGGAAATAGGCATGTCCATCATAGCTTTATAGTATAAACTACACATTGCAGACAGGACAACACTTGGCGATTATTGCTCCTCCGCAGGGAAGGCTTGGAGGAACAAGGGTAGTGTTGGGAAGGGGTTTGCTTTCTAGCAACATGGGGAATGTTAAAGTGTCTAACCAGCCCCTACCAAAGGGGACAGTCTCTCAGAGACCTCTGATGGA
Source organism: Trichosurus vulpecula (assembly GCF_011100635.1). Lineage (NCBI taxonomy): Eukaryota > Metazoa > Chordata > Mammalia > Diprotodontia > Phalangeridae > Trichosurus > Trichosurus vulpecula. The sequence continues at coordinate 422,083,489 of NC_050576.1, forward strand.
ACAAACATTTGGCATCCCAATCCCCCTCCCTCCTCACATTGGGTTCTTAGAAAGGGTGAGGTCCTTCTGTCCTGGCTGGTGGGAAGGAAACATTAAGTGGGTGATGGTACAGGCAGTTCTCCCTAACTTATGAGAACCACAATTCACAATTGATCTCTCGATATAAAAGGGTGGCCATAAGTAGGAGCAGCACCACCAAAACCAGGATAATTATGACCACGGCAGAGATAATGGATGACACCTCCTACATAGTCACTGACCCTCAAAAAACAAAAATCATGCACCAAACAAAATTACATACCAATTTTCCTCCACTTTAATCTTGGATTGTAGCCTTTTCAAGTAAAATAATTTATCACCGGGGTGGTAGCTGGCCTTGAGGCTATTTTCATCCTCATTGAAGGTGTCTGACCACTGATAACATCATACAAAGTAAGTATGGGAGCATGTACACAGCCTTGCTTCACTTGGGTGGTGACTGGGAAAGCTTGAGAACATCATCCGTTATCCAGAACCCAGGCAAGCAAGCCATTGTGAAATTGATGTACAATACTGCTTAACTTTTCTAGGCAGTCAAATTTTTATATAATTTTCCACAAGACCTCAGATCAATAAATGTTGTGTATAGACTTCTGTCCTGGTCCTGGCATTTCTCCTGGAGTCGTCAGACAGCAAACACTCACAATGACCATTCCTCGGCCGATTCTGAGGCCACACTGGCTCTCAGGGAGATGACTATCTTCTGGGTGAAGGATCAGCCTTTTAGGGAAGACTGGCAAAAATCTTGCCAGCACTGACTAAAAGAGAGATTACCTCCCTGTGATGTCACAGGACAATCTATTTCCTTTACCTTTAAAGAGATGGACAGTGGAGGCATCCTTCCACTCTGGGGAATAATCTCTTCCTGCCATATAACCCAGAAAACTTCTGTCAGCTTTTGTATGAGCAGTGTATGAGTCTTTTGTAGGAGCCTGCCTTGTAAATCTCAGTTGGAATAGTATCAGTAGCAGGTGCTTTGCCACACAAGAGGAGCCTAATGGCACTCCAAACCTCTTTTTCAGTTGGAAATTCGGCAAGTGAGGGATTGACTTCAATCTGAGGTATAGAGTCAATGGCTTCAGCGTTGACTAATGACAGTCTGTTGAGAACATTATGGAAGTGTTCAGCCTATCTCTCCAGGATCATGTCCTTATCACTAATTAATGTGACTCCATCAGCAATGAGTCGCTGAGATGCACCACAGATCTTTCATAAACAGACCTCAGGACATCATAAAAGCACTGTGGATTGTTACTACCAGCATAAAACTGAATTTCGTCTGCCTTTGTACTGAGCCAAGAATCCTGCATGTCTCCAAGTTTCACTTGCACTTTATTTTTGATGGAGTTAAATGCTGCCTTTGAAGACCTCCTGGCCAGATAAGGTACTGGACACTAGTTCTTTCTTGAGCTGAACTGCCAACCATTCAAATTCTGCTGCAGAGAGCACAACTCCCATGGGCTGGCCATGTTGTTCAAATACCAAACATACATTTGTCTAAAAGATTATTTTATGGAGAACTCACACAAGGCAAGTGCTCAAATGGAGGTCAGAAGAAGCAATACAAGGATACTCTCAAAGTCTCTCTGAAGAACTATGGGATCGATTGCATGACATGGGAGACACTGGCAAAGGACTGCCCAGGAGTGGTATGTCTGCATCAAAGAAGGAGCTTTGCCCTAAGAGTAAAGCAGAATTGTAGTTGCACAAAAGAAATATGAGATGCTTAAATTTAGAGATGTCTCCACTCCAAATGTTCATATGGGTTATTTGTGTCCAACCTGTAGTGGAGTCTTCTGAGCTTGTGTTGGTCTGATTAGCCAACTGGATGCACTGTACCTTGACTCCCATGGAGTGATATCATTTTGGTCCTCTTTGAGAAGGAAGGACCACAACCATCAGGGTATTTTTTCCATAAAAGGTATTGAGACCATCCTTGAAGTTTGGTTGATTCAGGAAACTAAGGGTTCAAGCTGTTGGCATGATTATCTGGTCACATGAATACAAAACAGACAACAGGAGCTCCAGGTGTTCCCTCTGATTCTTGGGTGAATCACAATGGGCAGTTGAGGCAAGGAATCTTCACTCAGCTAAATCGACTTAAGGTATCCTCAAGGTGCAGCCTTGCTGAGTATCATTTTCTTGCTATAGCTAAGTAAGTATCTTTTTGTTAAATATTAAATGATTAATAAGGTTCTTATTTTGTTCCAGTATTGAAACTAAACTGCCAGGAAACTGGCCTGAGTCAGATCTAGTACAGGGGGTGGAGGTATGGTATGAGTCTTGGTATGGACTTGGACCTTAGAACCAGTTGTGTGCAAGAGGTTTATGGCCTCTTTTCTACCTCACCTCAAGTTACCACTACCTGTTACTAGGGATTGGTGACTATATTGGAGGTATGCGGTCATAAGATTCCTGGTGCTATTCCTATTCATTATTGATGTCTTATGCCAAAAAACCTACTGTGAATTGGTATTATAGTCACTGTATGAATTTGAATTTTTTAAGGAGGATTTTGATAGTGTTGGGTTTTTTAAAAATCTCTTGTTTATCTGTATTAGAATTCTTCTACAGTTTTGCCTATGCTAGGTTTTTTATAAAGGTCAGTTATTAGTAAAAACCCTAACACTATTTAAAAAGTAGAAGTACCCCTAGGCATTGTGGGGAATATTTCTGATCCAGCATTGCTATCTTGGTGATAGAGAGTTAGAGCGGAACTGTGTTTATTGTTAGTGAATTGTACAATTGTGTAAGCCTGTTACTTTGAGTGAGGTAATGCCTATTCAACGCATAGGCCTCTTTAAGAAGTTAATCAAGGGATGGCACTTTTAATCAAAACTCAAAAAAAAAAATCAAACTGGGAGGGGAAGACCCCCAGGGTTTTAGGAAAAAGTGAGGTGACTTTGCACAGCCTTCCCTCATTCAAATCAAAGTCAACTGCAAGTCATGTCATCATTTCCCTGATGTCATGGTCCTCTTGGAAAACGAAGGACAAACACAAGCCTGTTACATACCAAGGCATCTTGTATGCTACCTGTAGGACAAAGGGCCTTGGGAACCAGATAATCCTTAAACCTGCAAGTCTAATAAATGCGTTTCTTGCTCTGATTCTAGTAACATTGATATTGGTTGCTCTAAACTACTCTGATTCTTCACCACTTGTCATGCCACTGAGGAGAAAGCAAGTAACTAAGACCCCCATCATAGATAGGGGAGTTCTGATTAGGAAGAGCTCCTAGGGAGCTGGGTGGTTGCAGGATATTATCCTCTGGACCCTTTCTGATCTTAATCACTGGGTAAGGCAAGAAATCAAAACCAACCAGAAAGACACAGAACACTCACTCCTATGGCTGCTTCTGCCCAACTTAGATGAAATTATTAAGGTGAGCAGAACATAAACAAAGTGAATGACTGAGGCCTGTACCAATGCTGTGGATGTGTGTTGAGAGGAAGGAAGTTACAGTGAAAAGGAACTAGTTAATATCTACCAGACACATGCAAAAAAAATGGAGAATTCATAGATGAATTAAGCTCCTCCATGGAGCACTTGGTGTCTTTGGGGTTGGTTTTGATTTCTTGCCTTACTCAGTGAGTGAGATCAGGAGGGGTCCAGAGGATAGTATCCTGCAACCACTAAGCTCAGAGGGGGAGGATCAAAGGCCAGAGATATTCCTGTTATCCCTGCTGGACAGTGAATCAGAGCCATTTTGACCTCTGCCTCTCCTGTGGAGGCTGTTTACCATGACCTAATTCCTTACAAAGACTTGATTCCTGCCTAAAAGGATTATAGATGGGACCTAGAACAAAGGGTCTCTTACCCTCCAACTGCTGGGGCTATGCACCAGCAACTCTACTGGCCTCCTGGAAACTGGGGTTCAAGTTATAGTGATCCCTGGAAGGGTGGCCCTACATGGGAAAAGAAACTATGTTTATATAGGTTCTGCTACAGCGCCCCTGTATGGGGAACACAGGACCAAGCCCACGTGATAGTAGGGACTCTGTCCTGATTACACAGACAGTCATAACAACTCTTGCTGATGAATGTGATACTGCCATTAACCTGTTATCCTATCTGATAGGGCAGTCCTGAGACTAGGAGGGGACACACGGTTAGAACGTACCTTACCACAATCTGTATTACCTAGCCCCTTTCTGGTTGTTCACACTGGGCAATACCAATAACAGACAGGGATGAGTACATCATAGCCTTGAGCATAATTCCAAGAAGGGATTTTTAAACCCATGATCTCATGAAATAATATCGCTGTGTGGCCAGTGGAAAAGGCCAACAGTAAATGGTACTTGGCAACTGACAAGAGATTATAGAGAACTTAACAAGGCAGCATCCCCTATAACTCCAACTGACTGATGTGGTCACTTTAACAAAACCATAGTGACAAAGGGGACTGGTGTGAAGTCATTGACTTAGCCAGTGTCTTCTCCATGCCCCATCCATAAGAATGGTCAACAACAATTTCCCTTCACCTGGCAGGGCTTCCAATATACCTTGTATTGCCTAAAGGATACCTTAATATCCCTTCAGTGTAAGTTACTAGGCTGGACTTTAGCCAAGGTTACATACCTCTTTCCCTTGGATGTTGATCCTACATTATATAGATGACCCAATGACTGTTAGTCCAAAAGGCTGTTAAAATGCTTTAGACCAGGTACTAAAGACCCTCAAGGCAGATGAACTGGGTAATGGTACATAGAATCTCATACTAACCCTGGTGCTATTGGTATGTCAAAACTTCACGAGAAAGCTATCACTATCTAGCCAAGACACTGTCCTCCCTGCTACCCATTACACCCTTGATACCCATTGTTAATTTGAAACTGTGATACACAGAGCTTTCAGAGAGTGCAGACTCCCTGGTTCATGGACAGCACCACCCACCTTGAGAATGGAAACATAAAGTGGGCACTAGTGGCAATATGTAACGTCGGTATAGGGAAGGTCCATATCTTACACAGAAAAACACAATCCATACAATAGGTCAACCTACAGCTATGCTCCTAGAAGTAGAACTCTCAGGTGCATATTCACCAATTCCTGCACCCATCACCAAAGACCTCACTGGGTGTATGGAAGCAAAACAACAGGAAATCAAATGAAATCTGATGTGAGGTACCAACATAGAGACTAAAATAATATCCCTTGTGCTACATGACCAAATATTCATGACACTTGTCTCAGTGCACCAGAAAGACCCACGGAATTTCAGAAGAGACAAGGCACATAATCAAGCTCTCTCTTACGTTGCTACGTAAGGCCACATTCTAACTGGATATTAAAACACACCAACAATGACCAATTGGTCAGCCAACTGGGGCATCTATCTAACCTCAGAAGAGGCTAATGATGACGTTCATCAGTGTTCCACATGCCAGAAACACAAAGGGCTCCAGCCCAGATTCCAGGGCAGATTCCAAGGGAAGTGAGACCAGCATATTTCTGGCAATTGGTTTACGTTGTCCTGTTACTGTCCACAAAGCACTATTCCTTTGTTCTGACTGCCATGGATATCAATACTAGATACAAGATAGCTGCCCCAGTTGTGCACCCCAACACAAAATTGACCATCTCAGCCCTAGAGTAACATCTTTGCTGGAAGTCTGAGTATCCTGGCTATATTTCTGCTGATAATAGGATACCATTTCTACATAATTACTCCAAGAATTGTCTAGATCAAGGTACCACATGGTATCTACATGTTTCCACAAGGGTCTGACTTCACTGAAAGATGAAGATAAGTTAGCCTTTCACTTCCCTGGCATGCTGTATCAGTAAGGCAAGATTCATGATATCAATGGTGATCATGAATATACCTGGATAGTTCGGAATTGCAAAGTATAAGAGACTCTCTGTATAGAAGTAAAACATTTATTCAGACAACAGAGGATCAAATCCCAAAACCAATAACCCCAATTTGTTAAAGCAGTAATTGTATTCTAAAACCAGTAAGTTCACCTCAATGTAACAGTAAGGAGATTAAAACACAGCAGCACAGCAAAGAGCCAAGCCATCCTGTAAACTTCCCTTTTACTAGGGCCTTCCTGTAAACACTCACTCACGAATCACAACTCTTTGCTTGTCTGTGCTCTCCTCCCGCATTTCTGAAAGCCCTTGCAGTTCTCAGAGCCCTCCCAGTTCTCTCTTCTTCTTGTAGTTCTATCTTCTTCTCATCTCCACTCTCCACAAATCTCTAGTCTCCACAACTCTCTAGTATCCACAGCTCTCCAGTCTGAGCTTAATGGCTACCCACAGGGTATGTATACCCTGTGTAGGCCTGGAGCTTAGCACCTAGTAGCAAATGGGTGTAGATGTGGGGCTTAGCACCTAATAGCAAAAAGGTGTCGGCCTGCCTACAAGCAAGCCTCTCCTAATCAAGCTTCCCTTAACTAGCTCCATCTGAGGCCTATTGAATGTGCAGGGGAAGATATTTGATCACATTAGTACCACCCATGGATGGGCTAACCCCCTTCCCTAAACTATTTTCACCAAGGACTCTGCTTTTCTGAGAAAGGAACAATATTTGCTGGAATGACTAATGGGACACAACTTACTAAGGAGATGGAGATGAAGGCCTGTGATCATAATGCAAACACAGACACAGAATCTAATAATTACTGACCGTCTCATTTTACCCTGAAGCCCTGTTCAAAGGGTGGATGGTTGTATACTAATACTTATTCACCCTCTCAAGTCAATATGAGGCTGACAAGGCCTCATACCCACATACCACCTGATACCAGCTAGTCTTTATCACTATGTGGAAACAGAAGCAAGTAATTTTGTTTCGTTATGTACCAGAAAATGAGAAAAGCTATGCCAGGAAAGGTATTGGGTTGTACATACTTGATACCCACTAAACCAACCTTTCAAACCCGAGGGTGTATTTGGAACAGAAGTTCTGGTACCAAAACTAGACCAAGGGGTGATAAGTGGGTCCCAGGAGACATCATGCTGCAGGCAGTGGGGACACTGTCTAGATATTAGAAGAAGGGTAGCTTAGCTATCACGCAGTTGATAAAGAACACATCTGAACCAGACTAAATGGGGGAAACACCCATAGAAGGGGAAAAATAACTGACATTATTTTGTTACATAATTATCATGAATATCACGTATATTCCATGATAAACCAGCCTTCTGGACTATAACCCTGCTATTAACAGTGATCATCACTGCAATTGTTATGTGACTGACCCAGCATCATGGCTTGCTGGTGCCTTGGGACTCTGCTAACCCTACTTTCCAGACTAATCTTAACCAGACTACACCCGGGTAATGGTCTTCATAAGTTTATGGAAAACATCACTAAATCAGAGAACCAGACTTCATGCTAGGTGCGCCACCTGGGTTGTGGAACTCCTGAAAGGTAGGTCTACAGTATCCCTGATAACAATGTGAAAATGAAGGGTGTGGTTGAAGGAACAACTTTGATTCATGGGGACCTACCTATTTCCTAACCAGAATATGATCGCCATCCTGCATCGCTCCCAGAAAATTGTTATAATTATTGACTGAAAGATCCCATCAGATGTAGGAATCATGACCATGTGAGTGTGTAGCTTTATCCAATTTGCTGCTTGAAAGACATTATGGACACTGGGAGATGGAGACATCTCAAGTCTTGTACCATGTGAGGTTAGAACTTAACCTATGTGCACTGTGGTAATGAAAGGGCCCTGCTGACCCCAGATGTTATGTACACTGGTGGGAACAGGGCTCTCCCTACCCCAATATCTTGTCAGATATTTTTGGGGGTCCATCTGTCACCCTTTTTGATGCACACTGTCCTTGACCTTAGTATACAGGATTATAAAGAGTATAAAGGGGACTCCCCCATGGCATGCCTAATACTTGGTAACAGGCCCACTGGGGTTCCTCTTCCCAGGGGCTCAGATGTTTCTCTCTCTACATAACCTGTAAGATATACCTGAAATCACTGCTAATGTGACAGCAGAGGCCATGGACCAGCAAACCACAAGTATTAACTCATTAGCCTCCAAAGTCCTTGTCAAAGTGCTTGACTATCTCTTGGTTAACCAAGGCACAGTGTGTGCCCTCATCAATACCTTGTGGTTTATTGGATTAACACTATTAACACTACAGGACAAGTAGAGCAATTAATAGACTGAATTAGAGAAATTGGCCACTGAGCTCTCGAAAGTGCATCACAATGAAACATTTTTAGATAGGCCTAGGCTGTGGCTAACCCTGTTAACATTAGATTGATAGAGACTATTGATCTGGACAGAAATCCTACGGAATTCCCTCAATCAAACAATTTTAAGTACTCTCAGGTGTTAAGGGGCATATTGTAGAGATTGGGCTATCCCACCTGACCAAGACTGACTCCATATTGTGAGGCCACCTGTATTTGCCTCCTGAGTGCCCTGAAGCAACACATTATGCAAGTTATGCAAGTTATGCAAAGCTTAGTGCAAAACAGAACATGATTATCGTTTCTCAAACATGTTCTTGTCCAAACATGTTCTTGAAAAAACCATATTCCTATAACCAGTTCCTCAATTCCTATATTCCTGCTACCTGGTAAACTTGCTGAGAAACCCAAATATTCTCCCCGATAAATGAAGTCTGGTATAAGCTCCTTACACCAGCAATTTGGACTCTCAGGGTATAAGTCAGCTATATGTCAGCTGCTTCATATGCTTTCAATGAGACACTGATGATACCAGAAGCCACATGACCCCTAAACAAAAGCATAATAGTTGGCCACTCTGAACCAGAAAGAAGCCTCATGTTCCTCACTGATCCCTATAATACCTTCTCTACCTTCCTCCTAAAAGACCCTATCGATATGTTTTAATTTTTCCTGGGACTTGAAGCCTGGGAATGTCCTCATCGCTATTGCTATTGTTAGGATCATTACATAGGAATATACATTAGGCTTTTAATAAAAAGTTTGGTTAAATACATTTTTCTTTTGTGATCTGACTTGGGAGGGCTCCTCCAACTTCCTCTCTTTCATGATTCCCTAAGCCTCTGTTTTGGCTCCTTCTTTCTTCCCATAGATAAGAAAGAAGTGGCCAGCATCCTTTGCTGAAAATAACTCCTGTACCTGTTTGTTTAATTCTGTTCTCTTCCACCTCTTCTGTGATTTTGTTCTCCCTGAAGATATTGTAATCTCTTTCTCCTCTTTACTGCCAAAACATCTAGAACAAGTAATTTATGTTTGGTGCCTTCACTTCCTCACAAGTTTAAATTCTTGCAATCTAGTTTCTGTACCCACCACTCAATAAAATAGCTTCTTTTAAGGCCGCTAATGACCTCAACCCTAATTTAGGTTATTTTTGGTTGTTACTATTGATCGTTTACTTGACCTCACTAAGAGATTTTATACTGAGGATCACCATGTCTTTTGTATATACTCTGTTCTTCTGGCTTCTTTCATTTCCTTCCCAGACTTGTTCCGGACTTGCTCTAGAATTCAAAACCATGCCCTTCCGCATCCTAGAACTTCCCTCAGAGTTTGGAGTTTTTTCACCCTGGAAGAGCTTACTCTCCATGTTACCTGTTCACCTTGTTATATCCTTCATAAAGCCTGCTTCCCTTTTCCCATGAGTGATTTCTTCCTGGAGTTTTCATTCCGTGGAGGGGCCCAGGCCAACTCCTCTCCCTCCCTATAATAATATATTTGAGGTTTTCTTCGAACCACTCTCTGCCTTCTCTCTCTTTTGCTAATTCCTAGTCATCTCACCACTTAAATGTGGATGTGCACCAAGATTCTGTCCTTTCCCGGGGCTTTCCTTTATTTACTCATTCTTCTCAGGTGATCTCATCATCTACTCTATATGAATGACTTAAATTTATACATCTTGCCTTATTATGTTCTCAGCGCTCTAATACAAAATTTTAGACCTGGATGCCTTGCCAGAAGTGCAAACTTGGCTTCTTCTCTGAAGAACAAAACATGATCTTATAGATTATAAACCTTCTTTCTCTTTCTGAAAAAAAAAATTGTGCAGGTCTTTTGAAATTTTATGGGTTTTTGAAACTCATGAAACATTTAAAAATAGAATGAATCTGAGTATCTATATTTAAGAAGTAAAGGAGGACTTCTAATACAAAATCAGTTACATTTCAGTTATTTGTAGAAATAAGATATTAATTTTAAAAAAATAACAAATATCAACCATCTTATGGGGCTGAGCACAAGAACTTAAAACTAAAACATAGAAGTGAACAGAAAATAAATTGAACCATTTGAGAATTACTAGAAACAGGAATTATAATAATCCTGAGATCTAATTCGCAGCAGTCTTGCTATAAGGCTGTCTTTGGAATCCATTCCAGGGGACTGTGACAGCACCATATAACAATGTCCTCTTGATCTCTTGGTCATTGAAGTCCTTTGGATAAGGTCAAAAAACAAACCCAACATATACTGAAAAGTGTTGTAATCAGAGCCTAGCGTTTTTTTAAAAAAGGCAATCTTGTACAGTTTGGATATAAATGAGGATAGTGTGGGGTTTTAAAAAACCAAAACCAAAACCATGATGCATGTTACTTAGTTACAATGTTATCATCACAGTAGTCTAAGAGAATAAATGCCTGTGCATGGTAATGGTATTAATTGTAGTTATGATGTAGTTATGGTCTTAACCATATTAAACAACTTAACTTCTTCATTGTTATTAGCAATATAGGTTACAAGCTGCTGACAAACACGCGTTTCTCCTTATGTAATGGAACCAACCTGAGAGACTGCCACTCCTCTCTGAGCTGTTGTGGGAGCTGGTAGTGCTGAAATCCTGTGACTGGTTGTGTGGCATTCTATTAGACAATCCCTCAGCCATTCGGTAGTCAGGGATGTAAAGTAAGGCTAAGGGTTAAAGGGCAAACGTCATAGTGGCACCATGTGATTAGTTCATAGCATAAGCCCATGCAGATCATGCAGTTAGCAAATTAGAAGCAGATGTTGTGGGACAGTGGAGAAATGGTGTTTTGGGGTTGTTTTAATCTATCCTGTCCTAATGAAAATACAGATGGGTGGCTGATTACATGAAAAAGAACTAAAAACATGGAAAGGCTGGGTTTAAGAGATGTGTGGTTGTGGTGGTGGTTGGGCAAAGTACTGTACACATGCCGGTTTAATTTTTTTTAAGGCAGTAAACCTGGTAATGAATCACTGAGTCAAAGCACGAATGACCAGTTTCTAACTCATGCACAAATGATAGGATGCTGGCTCCTGGGGAGTCCATAAGAACCTGACTCACCGTTGTTACCTTTGTTTTGATCCGGAAGAGAATAGCCAAATCCAATCAAGTCTGTTTTCTGCTGAATTGAACTTTTCCACTGAGGATCAGGCAGATCTACAGCCAATTCATGAATGCTGTTGGAGTGTAGGATCTGTGTGGTGGCATATGGTGTCGCTTGTGTTATTTGGCTTGAACTGTTATAAGTTGTTTTGGTGGTGAAGTCTATGCTGCTATAAATGGCTCCATCAGAAAGCATAGTAGCGGTTTTATCTCCTTGGCCTGGCACTGGTGGCAGCACATCTGTGGTGAACATGGGGGAATGAAACAAATCAGTGATGCACAAAGAGTCTAAAACTATGAGGATTTAAGATGAAAAATAAATGTGTCATTCTGCACGTTTGCATTTCAGCTGAGATGGGCTCCATGAGCCAATGAAAGGAAAATGATGTACAACCATCACCAAGCTATCAGCATCTGTGACAGGGCTACCCCCTGTCCTTCACATTTCACTGCCTAAAACCATCTCCCATCTCCCACCCAAACCCTTCTCTCACTCCCTGCTAGCACCTTCAACCATGAAAATGAACTTTGGAATATTTTCACAATTGGAGAATATTTTCAATTGTTCATTCTGTGACAGAACCAATGGAACTGTCGGGACCTTATCGAAATGATGAAAGGAGTGAATCTACAAATCATAGAATAAAACATCTCCTTTTACTTCCTCCCCAAAGACACAGAAGAATGGCAAAAAGATGTCCAATCTTTCAAAATTAATTCTTTTCAGATTTTTTTTAGGTTTTGCTTTCCATCTATCTAATTTTAATCCAAAGCTGGGAAGCTGGATGTAGTAATATGTTTGATAAACAATTCTTTGAACAAAGGAAAACTTTCATGAATAAGTTATTTCATGTTGTAGCAGTATGTAACTAGAGAAAGCAATCTCACTGATCAGGCAGTTAACTTATACTATTGACTCTTGGGAATAGAGAATTACAGTCTAAAGTTGGAATACAGTTATAGTAAAATAAACCACAGAAACAACACTGAATATCAATCACTGCGTTTGATCATTTTCCGTATCCTGAATCATTTTTACGGTGTATTTTATAATTCAGATAAACCACCTCTCTCCAGTAACTCTTCTTCTTCAAAGGAAAGGCATTTAAAGAAATAAATACATGGCATGCTATGTCTGGAATTCTATAATATTGGGATCAGAGCAAAAGTAATTATGACTAACTTTTAATAATTTGTGGGCAGCAAGTTTTATAGGACTTGCTTCCCAAAACAATGCAGTCTCAGATTTCAAAAATTACTAAAATTTGTATAAAAATATTTTCCCTGGTCCTAGATAAACACAGTTGCTTGGTAGTGACTAGATCCTAGAAAGAGTTTAAAGCAGCTTTGAAAAATATTTGGATCCAAGAAGCAACCACTAAACACTGGGATACTATTACCATAAAAATCAGTTTAATATAATTTGAAAAATTCTTCCTTGGTTAGAGTCTATAATCCCCGCTTTTTGCAGGGGGAGGTGAAGGAGAAGAACTTCCTATCTTACCCAGCCTGGAAATATAGCAGCTACAAACGGGCCCAATCCCAACAACTATCAGCAAGGAAGTTTTAATCGGCTCCATTTTTCTGACCTAGGTCAGGTTGCCATTAACGTTAGGTGGGCTGGTGACCCCTTGTTTCTGGGGCCTAGACATATTAGCTCCAGACTTAGTGAAAATATGAGATTAGCATTAGCCCTACTATAGTTCACAACTTCCAAACTCAAGCATTCCACCAGACTCTGCCTTCTCAGTACCAAGAACTACAGGTCTGTGCCACCAGATATCCCAGCCATGCCAGCTCCCTTATTCTACAATGATATCTCCTGAGCTGATGGGACCAAGAAAACATTAAAAAAATTATTTCGGAAGTCTGACACTCTGATTTTAAACTAAACCAGGGCTCTATACTTAGATTAAGATGGCATTAGCATTAAATAAAAATATAATATTCTTGGCAATATGGTGAGAGGCAGCAAGATGTAATGGTTAGAAAGCCGGCCTCAGACTCATGAAAAATGGGTTTAAATGCCACCTCTGACAAATACAGGCTGTGTGACCCCAAGCAACTTACTTAACCTTTGAGGCATCTAGGTAACTAAATCTGTAAGCTGCTGAGTTCCTTATCACAAAGAAAGTATAGGTCCAGTCATTATCCCTATTATTTTTAAAGTAAAATAATTTTAATTCATATCAATATTATATGTAAAAAATAGAATAAGGTTAAAATAATATGAAATCCAAATGAAGCAAAGATGTAAAATGTGCATTAATATATCATTTTTATAAGCAGTGTAAAATTGCTTTCTTAGCATGGGAACTCTATAGTGTATTTTTGTCGTACTATATTTTAACCATATATAAATGAGGATATATGACAGGGAAGAAATATAGCCTAACATGACGCAGAAATTAAATTTTAGTATCTTGAAATACAATTTGTATTACATCTATAGTATCAACCAACAAGCATTTATTAAGAACCTACTATATTCTAGGTCCTATGCTAGGTGCTGGGGATTCAAATGATAAGCATTAAATAGTATAGCTCCGCTTCCCAAGGGAACTCCTTTCCATTTTGGGGAAAAATGTGCACATATCTAAGCCTATACATACACACACATGCACACATACCACATGCATATGTGAGAAATATGAGAATCTGAGTGGAGGCACACTATCAGGTGGGAAGATCAGGATCAGTTAGAAATGTCCAAGTGCACTATGTGATCATCTCCATAAAACAAACTTTTGGGCTGATTTACACTTCTCTGGTCCAAATTGTTGTTTTCCTCTCATTCTATTTATTGCACTGGCATTCCAGTTCAATGAACAAACAAAATTCATTATGTACATGCCTTCAAGACAACATAATTTATGCAGTCATGCACATAAGTCCTATCACTGCTCCCCCCAGTGAACAATCTGTGGGGATTGATCGTCCTTAGCTGCTGGGCTGACAATGAGTACTCGTTATATAACTGGGGACCCCCTTCCTCTGCCTAATGAGCTTGACTCTTCCAGTTCAAATAAAGCACTAAACAAGTAATATGTATTTCTTACTCAAACTGTTAGCGAATTTGTTGAAGCCAAAAGACAGGAGAGGAATTAGTCAAGCTCTTTTCTTCAAACTCTGGGCAATTTTTGTTCTCAAGTGCTGGTAAGGGGTTAAATAAAAGATCACAATTTTCTCATCGACAAATTGAAAGAATTCTCTTCCAATTCCTCCTATCATATTAGTTCACAGATTCGTATTTATGAGGAGGAGGAAGTAGAAGTAGGACTATGAAGTTAGAGAATTCTGAGCTGCTCTTTTGGTAGATAGGGAATTAAATGGGGTCAAGAGACGGTTGAGAAAGCTAGGACTCATGATTTTTATGACTTATTTGTGCTCGTGGTGGTCAGTGCCCAGTGCAACGCCTTGAACATCGTTTTTACTTAATAAATACTTACTGAATTGAACTGACCCCTTAACATATCAGTAATGGCCAATCAGGCCACAAGTTTTTATAAAGGGTACAGAGTATATGCAGGAAAATCATTTTTGTTGTCTTAATTATCCCTAATGAAATAACTCGCAATGCAAAAAGACTAGATAAAAGTGGAAAAATTGTTTCTTAAGATAGCTTCTCAGTGCTTTAATGTTCAGGCATCTATCATTGTCATGAAGAAGTGAACTTCAAGTACTATGTAAATGTGAGTTTTACTGTTTATGAGGGTGGTAACGAAATTCTAGTTTAATGCAAAGATAGTTAATGTAAAAAAAGGAAATATTTCAGTTAAGGTTTCTGTGTACAGCTTTCTTCCTTTATTTCTTCCTTCCTTCTTTCCTTCCTTCCTTCCTTCCTTCCTTCATCAGTTTAGAACTGTGAAAGCGTAAAGGAAGTTGGAATATGATGTTGGCAGAACTTAAGGATAGTGTCACTAAGTTACTTCTCTTAAGGACAGACTAGTGTCCAGGATCAGATAAAGTTAGAACTACGTAAAAGAGAGGAGGAACAGCCTTGTAGTCAAGTTGAGAAGGCTAAGAGTTCAGTCACTTAGTCAACTAGCATTTATTAAGTGCCTACCATATATTAAACACAATGCTAAATGCAAAGGAAAGGTAAAAGATACTTCCTGTCCTTAGGGAGATTACAGTCTAACGAGCTACAGCCCCACTTCTTCTTCTGGGTAAAGAGAAAGAGTTCCCTGCCAATCCTCTATGGGCAATAAATGCACATTTTGAAAGTCATTAATAATATTAAGAAGAAGAAGAAGTGTTTACAAAGCACCTACTATGTGCACTGTGCTCAGTGCTTTAAAAATATTATCTCACTTGACTGTCAGAACTCAACCTGGCAGGTAGGTGATAGCATCATCCCCATTTTGCAGTTGCGGAAACTGAAGCAAATAGGTTTCAAGTGATTTGTCTAAGGTCACATAGCTAGTAAGTGTCTGAGGTAGGATTTAAACTCAAGTCTTGACTCTAGGCCCAGAACTCTTTGCACTGAAATGCCTAGCTGCCTCATAACCTCCTACATGATTTCTATCTTTAGAATTTTGATGGTGAAAGTAGTAATGGTGTTAATTAAGTTGATACACATTCTATACACAGTATTGTGAGAACGTCATCAATAGCTAAGGAATATTTTTTGATGATGGGAAAAATATGACTGGAAAAATATTTAGAAAGCCACAATTTAAAAGAAAATTTAACTTTGAAAACCATAACTCACCTGCACGACCAAAATTTCCAATGTCATTCGGCCCACTACTGCTATTGTTCACAGGCAAACTGGTAGCTGGCCAAGAGTCTGCAAGCCAAGGATAACTGGGGTCACTGGCGTCTAGTAACCCTGGTCGGCTGGAATGTGATGGAGGGAAAAAAAACAACTCAAGTTCAATAAGACAACTTCAGATGTGAATAAGAACTGAAAAGATGTTTTATCACCTTTTTCCTGTACTAAGAAATGTGAAAAATAGCATTTTGTTTTCTTTCAAATTGAAGTTGTGTAATCTTAAAGAGTGCATTAGGAGTATATATCAATCAACATATTTTTCAGAGGTGAAATCATCATGTGATCCTGCTAGCATTCAAACAAACTGCACTTTCTGCCTTGAAACCATAGGAGAATCCTAAACTAGGATTGAATAATAAATTCCCTCCTCAAGGGAACAATCACTCAAACTGAATGCTCACTAGCAGCTATTTTGAGGACTTTGGACTAGTATTTTCTCACTTCACATCACAAATATGTGTCTGTCTTCTACAGGCTGTTACCACTTTTAGAAGCTTCCCCAGCTCTTGTAGAGACAAACAGGTTGCAGCAGAATTAATATAAATTATTTATAGTTATAAAAATAGCAGCAAACTTTCAAGTTTTTAAAATTGTAAATTATCAAACACCAAAATACCCAATTACAAAATACCAAATGAAGATGCTGATATTTTTAAATGGACAAATATAATGACTTCAAAATACCTCTCCCAAAATTTGAGTATAATCTATGAGGGAGCTTAATCTCGTGACATAGTTAACAATGGAAACCCTGCCTTCAATATAAGAATAGGACCCTGGTTGCTTTCCGCTTTACTAGCACACTTCCAAAGAAATAGCAACATCCATAATTGTCGCACTTTTTTTCCCTGATAGACCCCTTCTGGCACAATCCTTAAGAGAAACATGTGTTTCTATGGAAACTGCAATAAGACGATCCAACAGCTTTTCTGCTGCATCCACTGGCTCTCATTAGGCCTAATCTCTTTTTGCTAAAATATTGATTAAATGGGAGATTGGAAGTTATTACCAGAGCCTAATTACAATCTCCATATTGAAAAAGAAAAAATAGATAAGGATATATGTGTTTATCAGGTTTTATCAATTTCAATTGAGTAACCAAAGTTGTGGAATCCAGGCCTATCAATCTATAACCTATTCATCATCCATGAATCATTTATTTTGTGATCGATTATGTGTAATTGCTCACTCACAGCAATTTAGTGAGAGCCAATAAGGAGTCTTAAACAAAAGCAACTTCATTTGCTAATGTCTAATTAATGCAATAAACATCCTGCTAACAAATGAACATATTTCTTGTGATATTTACTACTAATTTCGTCTTGGGCATCTGGGAGATATGAAACATCTGGACTTGATTCCTCTAAAGTGCACAGCAGATACACCATTAAACCTTGTGGTAACTCATTTAATTCCTTCTAGAATTCTCAGGCTTATAAGTGATCATTTATTACAATAATAGCCTTTTCTATAGAGTTTCTCTGTTTCTGATTCAAAATAAAATAGAATTAAAACAAAAGATTTTTAACATACCTTCCATTGCTCATTAGTCCTGCATCGCCTCTTTGAAAAGTGACTATTAAAAAAGGAAATCATTAATAAAAATTACTCTCAGTAACAAGTGCCTTTTGACCCCTAGCTCTAAAGTTTCTTCAGAAAGTAAGCTTTAACAAAACGTAATCAACATAATTAGACACAGAGTAACAAATAAAGAGTATGACTAAGGTCCTCACTTGCTACAATTAGTAAGTCATTTCAATGTGATATATAATATTATTTTAAAATATATTTAGTAGCATAATAATATATTGAATAATATAATAATATGTCCCTTCAGGGCAATGATACATCCTAGGAAATGAGCTGAAATTAATTTAAATGTCAAAATTCAATACTCTTATATTCTTACATTCCTATGCTGATAAAACTGGAATAAAAGTAGAATATCACAGTATCATGATAAGTAATAATGATGCAAAAATAAGAATGCATCACATCGGTGCAACAGGAATCGTAACAGACCATTTCAAACTGGTAATAAAAAAGTTAATGGCTATATTTTTCATCACCAAAGCGAAGGTTCAGAGAGTCTAGGACTGAGATTTCATTAGTTTAAGGAATTCTCAGTGTGATAACTCCCCATGCTGATGCAGATTAGGAACCAGAGAGTTGACTGGGAACACTTAAACCTAAAGTATGTATCTAGTCTATGTCAGAGTTAGGATTTGAACTCAGGTCTTTCTGACTCCTAGGCTAGTTCTCTATCTACTTGACCACCCTCAATCTTGGCCAACCACAAATATTCAAAATCATGACGAAGTATACTCTTTTCAGTCTTGGTCTGAAGTTTTTTGTTGATAACAAATGTCCATTTTAACACCTTCGGAAGAGATGAGGTAGGCTCTGAAATGTGATTTGTTTCAACAATAAATCACCATGAATTGTAGACCGTACTAATATTTCAACAACATCTAGCTGTCATGGAATATAAGTCCCTTCTTTCTAATTATGATTGTTTAAAATAATAAAGCAATCCAGAAGAGCATTCCATGAAATTTACAGATTGTGGAGACCATTCAGGTTAGCGGATAAGTTAGTAGGATACAGAACCATCAGTCTATAAGCGATTTTCATATACGACTACAAAAGTAAACACATCGGTGTTTAAAGCAGATATCATACAGAGAGAAAATGGTCATTCTGGAGGTAGGGGAAATGCCATTTTACATATGTGAAACTAGGTATCCATCCTTTCTTTAACTGTACCAGAACAAAATAACTAACTATAAGCTAAAATTAATTAATGTGCAAGAGTGTTAGAGACAAATGAAACTTTTGTAAATGGAATAATTTTGATCTAATGGAAATTTTGGGGCACTTAAAGGATCCACATCTTTTGTAACCAAATCATCACTTTTTTCTTATTTAGAGGGAAATACTTTTGCCTACTTCAAGTTGCTAGCATCACAATTTATTTATTTAAAAGTTACATGTTTTAACATTTAAGTTCTTTTTATTAATATCATCAATGCCTGGCCCATAGTAGTCATTTGATGAATTCTTACTGATTAATTGGTTTATTTTCAAAAATAGCTATCATCTCTCTTGACAACAAGGTTAGGCAATACAAGAAAAAAAGGCCTGTCAAGACCACATAAGGCAATGGTATTAATGTATCAAGTAGATCTATTAGAAACACATTTTTAATACTTTAAATCATGCTACCTTATCAATTTTTCAGGTAGCTTCAGGAACTCACTGTAAAACAATACTAATTAAAATCAGTTCTAACGGGACTGCTGATGACCTGCTCCCTGGGAAGATGCAACCCCTCATTTGCTATTTGACTTCTAATTGAATTTGCTTCTGAATCAAGAGTCAACAGTATGGCTGAATCACATTTCATTGTATCTTTAAAAAATAATTAATCTGCAAAGTTAATGAAGAAAAAATTGAGCAGTAAAGATATTAAACCCAGACTAGAAAAAATACAACATGTGAATGCTGTATAGTTGATTTTCTATCTGATATTATGTTGCTTTTTTTGCAGGAGGGGAGGCAGGGCAATTGGGGTTAAGTGACTTGCCCAAGGTCACATAGCTAGTAAGTGTGTCAAGTGTCTGAGGCTGAATTTGAACTCAGGTCCTCCTGACTCACGGCACCACCTAGTTGCCCCGTTATGTTGCTTTTTAATGAAATATCAAGTAATTGTTTCACTCTGATAAACGTGAATAAGCTAATACATGGGTATCATTGTGAATGTGTAAACAGATAGATGTTGACTGACTATGTCTGAAAACAGTGTTAGGAAGTGCATGAGTAGAAGCTAAGTAACTCCCACTAATTTGGATGCTCTTTTTTTAACCAAACATTCGGTCACCATCATATCAGTAAGTGGTACAAGTGATACTGCAATAAAGACAAAAACAGGGACTAGAACCACAAAGGGCTGTTAGTGATTTATGTTTACATTTTAAAAAACTAACCAATGGTAAGTTCTGTACAAAATTCATCTTTTCTATTTGTGGGGACGAAGAATAAAAAAACTTTAGCGAAGAGAAAATCTCATTCGTAAACACGTAGCTTAACTGGTTCTTGGACATCAGACAGAAAATCTGCTGTCATCTCTTTCTTCAAACCCTTTCCAAATGGGAAGGATCTGAGAGAGTGTGTGTTTTTCTGCCATAGCCTTCAAGACTATGTTTACCTATGTTTGCCTCTGTGAACAATGGCCATCAGAGCCCAGCTAAATGAATCATCATTAAGTTGGCAAGAGGGTGATGAATTTTCTTGACTATAACAATTTATGAAGACACACTGTTAAGGTATATAGAGGAAAGAGATCTGCATATGTTGAGGGAGTATATGAGCTGATGAAATATTTTTTTTTAGAACACAGACTTCTACATTCAGTTGTACAATAAAAACATTTTAATCTAATTTTCTCTTCTTGTTTTCTATTCTGACTAAAAGGGTTAGAGCTAAGAATATGCTGTAGACTGAGCCTCACCGATAGACTTTAAAGAAACGCATGTTGATTTAACATTAACGGCTTTAGTTCTGTACATAACCATACAAAGTGGAAGAAAACAATATAGTAAAACTTTGGACAGTCTTGCCTAAAATAAACTGATTTGTACATCTGAGAACCATTCTCCATAAGTACTTCTTATTTCAGTTACCTGCTTGAGAGTTATGTTGTTAAAAGAAAAGAAAATAAGGAGCGAGAAGGGAATGATTCTGATTATCTTGTAGCAACCATGAATTTGATACAGGAAAGCTCAGAATAATCGATAAGTATTTTAAGGCATTCTTAAATGTTTGTATCTTAGCATGATATCTTCCTACATGAAGGAGTACTAAAAATGTTAGTATTTTCTCCCTGTTAAAATTAGTTTGTGTTACTTTATGTATACTTTTTATTTTTTAGTGGTGTACAACTTATAAATCCCCAATGGAACGCAAGTTCTTTGAGGGCAGGAATTGTTTTATTTCTATATTTGTCTCTTCAATACCTAACCCAGTATCATGCATCTGATAGGCATTTAATAAACATCTGTTTAATTGGTGTGAAAAAGGTGATTTTTAGAGGTAAATACTTTAATAACTTTAGAGAAAAAAAGTTTATAAAATACCAGATGATGTGGACTATATAGAACCCAATAGTTATTAAAATCTAAGATGTTTTAAATGCACTAAATTTGAGGAAATTACTGCATTTTTTCTGGGGCATTTAAGTCAAAGAGCTTCTGCAAGTTTATATCATACATGAAGTACCCACACTATTATCTGACAGGGTTAATCCTAATCACATGCCCACTAGAACTGGGAAAACACAAATATATTGTAAGGTGACATTTTGAGGCCAGGAAGCTCTCTGTGTGCCTATCTCTAGTAAACCACATTTTCCTACCACAAATGAAAACTTTAATGTTGCCAGCCAGTCCTCATTCCTTTTTCTGATAAGCTGTTTTTCAAATATGAATGTAGATTAATCCTCTTTTAATAAGCATTAACTCAGACTAGATAATCAGTGTATAAAAATTCCATCAAATCTTTTGGCTGCTTTTGGATGATTCTGCCGAATAATTTATACTTCAGCAGTTTTAAGACCTGTGCATGAAATGCTTAGAATTTTATAATTTCCTCTCTAATTTTAATTTGTTTATATTGACTCAGTTTCACAAAATCCATAATCCCTAAGGGTAATACACACTAAGTAAACTTTCACTTGCTCACAGGTTGAAATACAATTACTTTCAACATTCAGTTGATGGCCTATGCCTATGCTTTCATAAAGTGGTGACAGTTTAGTAAATATCAGAATCTACATGAAAGGTACATGCATTCAAGTATCTCCTCCCCTTCGTACATTTACGCTGCATTTATCTATTCAATGGGTTTTATTTATTTATTATATATAATGAAATTTTCTCCTTTCCTTCAAAAGTTGCCTCATTTTTTTTTACAGTCTCTTCCCACATCTCCATGTCTCTAATAGTTGCAAAGGTTATTAATTTCTGCAGGAAACTATTATGTAGTACCTGAATTTTCAATAAAAAGAACAACAGCAAGACCCCATCCCCTAGAGGTCCTGGGAAAATGGAAAGAGCCCCCATATTCTATGGGAAGGCAGCGATACCTGTTTTGTTCGAGCTCCCCTTCTCTGTGCCACGTGCAAACCTGCCGTGTATATTTGTATCTGAGGAATTCGAGTAGAGGGTGAACATGAAAAAACAGGATGTTAGTGTGGAATGCAGCCTTCAGGTAATCTCTTATCTTTGGGTGGCTAAAAAGTATAACATTTTTGGGCCAAATTCTCCTCTCAAGTCATTAAAATGCATAATCATGCACAAGAAATCTGATAGTTGCCTGGGTACCAAAGTTTTAATCAGCTGTCATTCTGCCATGTGTGGTGCATGTATGTATGTGTGTATGTATATATATATATATATCTTTAAACTCTTTGATACCTAAAAGGGAAATCCCAAAACTGAATAACAGCTTTTCAGTTTTCACTCAAGTGCAATTTAAACAATGAAATTACCATTAAATGTAGCAAGGTTTTAATCATCTGTCATTCCACCATGTGTGTGCACTTAAATGTATCTTTTCATATACCTGTTGCCTAAAAGGAAAATCTCAAAACTGAATAATAGCTTTTTAGTTTTCATTCAAGTGCAATTAAAAACAATTTATTGTGTCCTTCTGCTGTGGCTGCTGTTGGGGCTACGCGCTGCAGCCATGGCCATCAGATACCCCATGGCCGTGGGCCTCAACAAGAGCCACAAAGTTACCAAAAACGTTTGGAAGCCGCAACACTGCCGCCGCCGTGGGCGCTTGACCAAACACACCAAGTTTGTGAGAGATACGATCCGGGAAGTGTGTGGATTTGCCCCTTATGAGAGGCGTGCCATGGAATTGTTAAAGGTCTCTAAGGATAAGAGAGCCCTTAAGTTCATCAAAAAAAAAGGGTGGGAACTCACATCCGGGCCAAGAGGAAGAGAGAGGAGCTCAGCAACGTCCTAGCTGCCATGAGGAAGGCTGCTGCCAAGAAGGACTAAACTGGACCCTGCCAATCTTTCCCACTTACCCAATAAAGATTTGATAAATAGAAAAAAAAAATTATTGTTAAATATAGCTAGGGTTGGGAGGTTAAGTAAGGAACTACCGAAGTCCAGTAATTTGAAGGGTATTTATCAGGAAGGTGCTGTGACCCCAAACATATTTCACTTCTGATCCTAAAAGTGGGAGACAAGCAAGAAATGGGTCTGGGTTCCTGAAGACCAAATGAACCCGTTTCATTTATTTCCTTACGTAAAACACCGCTTATCATCATTTACTACAAAAGGAACGAAAATTCTAACTCATCAGGTGAGTATATAGTGTGACATATTTTAACCTAATGCTAATAAAATTTTTAATCTATATCTTATAGAACAAACTGATGTACAAAATCAAGCTTTGAATTCAAATTTTAAAAACTTTATTTCTTCAATTAATTAAAGCGCTGATCCCATAGTGAAGTTGTTTTTCATCATTAAATTATATAATCAGTATAGTTTTAGGGTTGTACATAAACACACATTTATAAAGGATCAAAAACTTTAATTTTTTTCTCTGAGAAGAGTAACGTCAAAATCTCTCCATTGTACATACTATGTAGAAATAGAAAGGTCCACTTAGCTCCAATCTTTCTATATATTTGGAAGGGACATAAGGGATATACATATAACTGGTTTTGCTTTAATTTCCAAGGCACTTTTTTCCTTAAGAAAATATCTAAAAAATAGGACTAGCATTGACAGATCTGATTTTCTATAGGTATTTTTTGCATACCATAGAAGATAAATTTTGCTGTGTCCCCACGATGTATAAATCCATCAGAGTGAATGGAATTGTTGGCAAGAGTAGGACTATATCTAGGACATCACAAAAAACTTTGTGTTCCTTTAAAAAATTACATTACCTAATTTGTAAAATGAAAGAAATACGAAAATATGTGCAAAGAGAAGATGAGTATTTGTGGAGATCATTTCTTTGTGGGAAATAGTTCCAGATCAGAAGTGGATATATATTCCTTACTTTCAAAAATTAGGTCTTGAGGAAGTGAACATGTCTTAAGGAAAATTTTAATCCTTCTAAGCAATATGCAATACATTTTAGAGAAGGATAAGGATAGAGATAATAAACTATTAATGAAGCAAGATTTTTGGGGGGATGGGGAGGGAGGACTTCTGCCTATTAGGGTTCTAGTTCTGAGATATTGGAAGAAGTGTCTGAAACATAGTGATCAAGGAAGTTCCTCTTGATGTGGAATTCCTATTTCTAGAATACTTAATCTTTTATTCAGGCATACTATCTTTGTGAGAGAAAAAGATTCACAAATATATCCAAGTTAACTCTACAGTTTATCACAAGAGAGGAATTTGACCCTTTGTAAAACAAAACAAAAAAATCCCCCCCCCAAATCAAAGCAAAATAAAATAAAAAACTCCACCCTATTTGAGTGGAGCATAGGTCTAATAACTGTCAAACTATTTTGATTAAAAGGATTTGAGTTAATGAATGAATCAACAGATGAATAATATGCCAGTTAAAGATGATGTGAGTCTAAATAATGGCACATTTAAACTCTCCCTTAAGTAATTGGTGCTTGTCTCATTATTATTATCAATGAAGATGAGTAGAAATAAATTTTCCTAAATTTAGTGTTTCTTATTATTAAGTAACTTATAGGAATATAAAATCACACGGATGGAATGGAATATGACTGAAAAAACACATGGACTGATGGACAGTACCTGCAGGGGTGAAGGTGAAGGACTGGACTGCAAAACAAGAAGGCAAACATTATGAGTTACAGATTCTGTCACCAATCACTAGCTGCTGGGCACCTTTTTCTTTAAGAATCCCCCATTTATGATGAGTTACTCTAACCAACTTAGATGACGGAGCTTTATGAGCTAGCAAGGCAGCAGCCAATGAGAAACAACACTGGCAGAAGGACGACTAGTTACATTTTATGGTGTTTGGCTAGAAGTTTAAAGGGATGTGCTATGACACTTATTTTAAATGTCAGGACAAATTCAAACATAATAACTATGATCCTTCTTTTGTTAAATATTTTCTTTTTACAAATGGATATTTGCAATGTTATGTTCTAAATATTTTGTTAAGGATAGTTAATTGTTGTCAACTGTGTAATAAAGAATACTTTCAACAAAGGACCTATTTCAGGAATGTTATTGAATGTTGGGGCCTACTCACAAAAAACGTGCTGTGCCAATTTACTCACAGATAATAAAATGTTCTACTAACATCGTAAAATGTTTAGCCTATACGATCAAAAGTGAGAACAGTGGGGTGTGGTCGAAATCTTGTCATGAAAGTTAGCATTTGTGAGTTCTAATGATAGCTCTATCAATTTCTGGGTGACTTTGGATACATGTTATGGACCAAGTTGTGTTTAGTTTTAAAATTCTATAACTTGTATGAATTTGCTCTAAATCAAAAGCTGTTATTAAATGTGATCAAATGTCATGTCAACATATATACATTTAATTAAAAATTTTTCTTCCATATATTTTTTAATGATTGTGATGTTCTCAGGGTCCTACAGAAAATAAATCAGTGGGTATTTTAGTAAAATTGTTAATGACCGTCTGATAACAGCACATTATCTTGAATCTTTCTATACATTTTTACTCTAGGAATTATTTTTCAGCAGCCATTTAAATGTCTTCAGAATCCCAACCTCCCTCCTTTCTTATTTAAAGGGGAAAGTATTTTTGCACCTAGATATTCTGGGGGCGATTTGGATTAAGTTCCTATTCTCGAATAGGAAATGTTCCAGTTTTATATAACATTTTGAAAACTTTTTTAAAGAGAGAAACATGTGTTTCAGGCATTTTCTTTCAAATGTGGCCCTCAGAGCAAGAGCTCAGGAACATGTAAAGGGGTTGTTACCCTGGTTGCGGTTATTGCCCTGAATAAACGAATAAAGAAATAGCGATGTGTTCCGTGGCGATGTTTATGATCTGTTTCCAATCTGAGCAAAGGCATAGCCTCATGATAATGACTTGGTGTGTATTGAGCGATGCAGTACAGCATTCTCTGAAGGTACATTTCCAACAGCATCCTTTCAGAACAGACAAACCAAGACTATTCATTAATTCTATTCCTAAATAATTCTCTTTCCCATACCTTTGTGTCTGGGGATTCTGTGCCAGTGTACCATCAATGTGTAATGAGAAATAGCTCCTTACCAGCATAATTGCTGAGCCCCTTTCTCTTCTTTCTGCGCCAATACAGCCAGATGCTGAAACCCATCAGAATTACCCAGCATGCACCTCCGATGCCAGCTATAAATGCTGGCTGCTTCACCACATCTGTTATTTGTTCAGTTATGCTGTTGTTACTTTCAGTGATGACGACTTCATTACGTCCCCCTTCACGGGAAAAAGGAGAATTATAGACAAACATCAAGGCACTGAACATGTGCGCTTATATACAAACATATCCAAGACCATGTAGACAATCTCCCAAGATTAATTGTTGCTTCTTGCTATGTTTATTTTTTGCTTAAGGCCATAGCAATTTGATGATTGGTACATTTTATATAATTGACCATAAGATACAATTAAACACATATCAGAATATGTATTACAGCCTAAAAAAAATCAGTAACCTTCAGTAAGGGCACATTATGTATAAAAGCTATGAAAGTAAGGAAGAAATGCTGAAGGATAAAATTTATCCCAGGACAATAATAGCATAGATATTTCCTCTGCTTGTTTGGCTTGGCACTTTGTCTACATTCCCATATTTAAAATCTATGGTTACCCTTGACACCATGTTGCTTCCTTTTTAATCTGTAGCTGATGCTAAAAAATGTGAAATCAGACATATTTCGTTGGAAATCAGCTATGGGACAAGCAGTGAAAAGGCAGGGAGTAAATGACAGTGTCCTGTGAGAGGAAGATAAAGAAGGCTAGTGTCACTAGGTCATAAAGTTGAGGAGAATGAAGTGTAAAAACACAGGAAAGGTAGGAAATGTTTAGGTTGTTAAAGGCTTTAAATGCCAAACAAAAGATTTGGTATTTGATCCTGGAGGTAATAAGAAGCCACTAGAGATTGAGTAGAGATTGAGTAGAGATTGAGTAGGGGGTGTGCGTGTGTGTGCATATGCATGTGTGTGACATAGACTAGCACTTTAGGAAAATTTGGCAGTTGAGTGAAGTATAGATTGGAAGAAGCCAAATATAGTCAAAGTCTATATTTAAGACATATAAAGAGATTCTACTTCTCACAACACATTTAAGGCAAGAATAGATTAAGATTCTACAACTGAGTCTTCATTAGTCACCAAGGTAAATTCCAGACTTATCTTCCATGCCCCTGCACTGGGTACCCTCATTTTGTATTCCCCTTCCCACGTCCTTTTATGTGTTGTAATGTAAGCTCTTTGAGACTGAGGACAGTCTTTCTTTTTGTTTGTTTGTACTCCCAGTGCTTAGTACAATGATTACCGAATGAGTGACTGGCAAAGGTTTTAAATGAACAGGATCATTTCTGAATTATTCAGACATCTTCAAGGACTTGAGTTATTTCATGTCCAAAGGTATTAACAGTACCTGGTATTATACAATGCCCTAAGGTTTGTGAAGCACTTTACAAATATCTCTTTTGTCTTCCCTATGACCCTGAGAGGCAGGTGTCATAAGCATCTCTGAAATAAGTACACTCTTTTGCTAGAAGGCCTTCACTTACAAATGCAAGAAAACAAAATCGGGCTCCCTTAGAATAGTCAGCCAGTCAACAGTCAGCCTGTTTTTTCTACCTAGCTGTAATTACCAAATGTATGTCTATCATTAACCAATTATTCATGTGCTATGAGAATCATACACACTTAATGCTTTCATTAGATAAATATTACACTAGTAAGGAGAATGCAAACTTGACCCCCAAAAGGAACATAATTGTTTGTGAGGAAATTAGCAGCAAAAAGCACATTTCACATGTATTTAATCTGAGATATGTATGTATACATATGTGTAACTCAAAGTGTATTCATGTTTCATATATTTCAGGTGTTTCTGTAACAACGCTGTCAGTTCAACTAATTAGAGCACAGACAAGGGATGTGTGTGACCCGTAACGCTCCATTGTTCCAGAAGACAAAAATATAATGAAATAGATTGTCTTCCTCCCATTGGAGCCTAATGAAGAACAAAACTAATTTGTTGGACCCCAAATTAATTAGGTACATCAGATTTGATTGTACCTATTACTGTGAAAGTTTGCAGCCAACTATATAACATAAGCATGAAAGAACCAAATGATTGGGGAAAAATAACTGTATTATTAACCAACATAATTGCAAATAAACTTTTTAAAAATATTCCACTTGAATTCGGTTGTCTGGAATCTCTTTATCTTTATTGTATTCATGTACGCAAGTATTCAAGATCATATTTATGTCTCTATGAAACAAAGAACAATTTAAAATAACTTCATTTTCTTATGTAAAAATCACTGTAAGAAAGGATGACTGGGACCTAAAAGCTTTTCTTGTAATAGCAGGTAACTAGTTATATGCTGAAGTACATAATATTTAGATCAACGGATTCATTAGTGGCAATGATCAATAAGGAATCTAATTAAAGGAAAAGGGAACATATGATATGTGAAGTGAAAATTTAAAAGGAAATGGGGATTAGATCTTACTAAGTTCCTCTTCATCTATTAAATGATAAGTAGGTATATATATAGGGCTGCTGGAGAAGTTTATTATAGTAGAAATTTTTGGATTATTAAGGAGACAATTTCCTTCTTCAGTAAAACACTGAATGGTAAAAAAAAGAAAGAAATTTCCAATGAATGAGAAGTTTTTGTTATCAAAATGTGATTACGTTTTTTTCTTCATTTCAAATGTCACAATACTATATTCTCCACTAATATCTTTTCTAAGATGTACCACCATTTTAGTTCATAATAAGAATAAAATTTATGAGACATTTCCAGTTTCTCAGGGAAAAAAATTAATAAATTCAAAGTCACATTTCCAGTACAATGCTAACTTTCTTTAAAAGAAATACCAATTCAAATGAATTTTAGTATTCATAAGTATGAGTAGAACCTTGTTAAAATATGTCATCTAATAGTAAGCACTGATAAGGATGGTGGTAGAGGAAATGTTTTGGCATAATTATGAAGTGAAGAATTTAAAATGAAAACAAGGGTAAGTTACCTCTCATGTAGCAGGAACAGTACACAAACTTAAATATACTCCTTAAGGCTAAACTAATTGTCCAGCAATATAACAATTCTGCACACTCAAATTCACTGGAATCAGACATATTTCAGATACATGACATTCTGAATTGTTCTGAGAAATGTCTCAGAATCAAACTGTTGTGAAAATTGGAAGAAGTAATCCTCTTATGGAACAGGAGCCGAGAGGTCAAGCTGATACGGCGCGGCATGGGACAATTCTCTCTTAAGAAACTGAGCAGTGTGAAGTAGAAACTTATATAAAAAATGACCAGACAAAAATAGGAAGTTATGCTATAACTCTATCCAAAGGGGAGGCATCAGCTTCACAGTTCTTATTTTACTTAGAGGTGAGAGCTTTGGGGAAATTCATTATTTTAAACTCTTTTCTAATTACTTAGAAGGCTTATGGGAAAAGAAGTATCCATAAGAAGCTTAATGTATATCCAACATCACTAACAAAGACTGACTTTTTTTTGGAGGAGGGAAGGCAGGGCAATTGTAGTTAAGTGACTTGCCCAAGCTCACACAGCTATTAAGTGTGTCAAGTGTCTGAGGCTGGATTTGAATTCAGGTCCTCCTGACTCCAGGGCCGGTGCTCTACTCACTGCACCACCTAGCTGCCCTAAAGACTGACTTTTTATTCGTTTGAATTGGCTGTCTCAAATTCATTAAATAATTGCTTTATTGTGACTGCTATGATCTGGATTTAATTTTATTGTATAAATATACAATGTATTTATTGTATAAATATAAATTTCTATTTGCTTACAGGCCTCAAATGCCCTGAAATGCCTTAGAATCAAGTAGAGAGGGCAGACACTGAAAGGCCTCCATATGCTTGATAAGTGCACCTATCACTAGAGGATGACAGGAAAGAAAAAAATGATGTCAAAGGTATTAGATAATCATTTCACAAGCAGATATTTTCTGTATGATGTCATGAGTCAAGATTAAAAGCATCTATGATATATATGTATATATAGATATATTTAAATTATATTAATCTTATCTAAATATATTTAACTTATCTTGGGTAAATTACTTGAGATATGCCTATATTCCTTTTCTCTATTCAATTGATGTTTTAAA
Source organism: Trichosurus vulpecula (assembly GCF_011100635.1). Taxonomy (NCBI): domain Eukaryota; kingdom Metazoa; phylum Chordata; class Mammalia; order Diprotodontia; family Phalangeridae; genus Trichosurus; species Trichosurus vulpecula. The sequence continues at coordinate 422,113,961 of NC_050576.1, forward strand.
AAAATCTCAAAATGGCAAAATTATAGAATTTTCCCTTGGATCTATAAATTAATTTCATCAGAAAATAACTAATTAAGAACAGGTGGACATTTCAAAGAAAAGTTTTATCATCAACTTTTCTTTTGTTTAAACTCAGGAAATTAATGTTTGGCAGAAAGGATCCCACTTCCTGAGAATGCGTGAGCATTCCCCTGTTTAACATATCTTTGGATTTTGGACTGAGGCGGTAGTAACAGAATCACAGAGTAATATTGTAATTATCTTAGCAAGGCCAAAGGGGAGATTTAATTTGTAGTTCTACAAATCTGTCAACATGTCCACATTCCAAGAGAGAGGTGCAGAATGAACACAGGTTTCTAGGATGGGCATTCAAGGCAGCGGGGCAGTACAATGGGTAGCATGCTGGAGCCGAAGTCAGGAAGATCTGAATGCAGATGAGACTCTGCAGGATCTTACTAGCTGTGTGACCTTGAGCACGTCCCCTGACCTCTACCTGCCTAAACTTCTTCCTCTGTAAAATGGGGATAGCAGTAGCGTGAGGACCAAAATAGATAGTATTTAAGTGCCTCGTAAATCTTAAAGCACTTTATAAGTACTAGATAGTATGATAATTGTTAATAACAACAATATTAAATTGACCAGTTATTCCCTATGGGAATTATTACTGCTGTCATTGATGTTAATAATTTCATTAAGATGAATAATTAACTCTCATTATTGTAATTATTTAAACATATCACATATTCAATATTATTTTGACTTTATTTCATCTTATTATTACTGCTGTTGTTGATAACGACAGTGCTGACAAAGTTCCCAATGTTTCATTATTGTGTGGGAGCCATGCCAATAGAATGTAGGATGGGCTAAGTCCAATCCTGTTGAAAAGACTTCCAAACTGTGTCTTCTTTTTGAAGACCAACCTAGTGAAGCCTAGAGAGTTTCTCCACCAGTAGGCACAGCAAACCATGAAACAAAGAAACATACAAAACCAGCATTACACCTGTGTGGCCTCCTCTGGTTTCTTGGTGATTGCAGCAGTATGGTAGAGATGGGACACATCGTGCCAAAAACATTAATATAACTGTCACAGTCTAAATGTGAGATATTTTCTAATTACCAATATCTAATATTATTAGAAGAAAGTGGCTCACTACTTAGGCGATATCCTACACTCATTCCTATCTCCCATCTGTTGTCAAGGCCTGGTGATGTTACCTCTGCAGCATCTCTCAAATATGGCCCCTTCTATCCCCGGACAAAGTCTTCTGGCCTCATCATTTCATGCCTGGACCATTGCAATAGCCTGATGGTGGGTCTGCCGCCTCAAGTCTCTCCCCACTCCAAACCATTTAGCCAACAAAGTGATTAACCTAAAACACAGGTCTGACTATGTCACCCCTCTCCTCAGTAAACTCCAGTGGCTCCCTATTGCTCCACAACTATGTAAAAAGTCCTCTCTTTGGCTTCAAAGCCCTTTGTAACCTAGCTGCTTCCTCCCTTGCCAGTCATACTTTACTCCTTGCCATGTAGTCTTTAATCCGGTGACACCGGCTTCCCTGCTGTTCCATAAAGGGGCACCTCATTTCTTGTGTCAGGGCACTCTCTCCCATGCCTTGAATACCCTCTCTCTTCATCTTCACCTAGTGGTTTTCCTGGCTTCCTTTAAGAGCCACTAAAATCCCCTCTTCTTCAGAAAGTCTTTCCTGACCTCTTTCAACTCTAGTGCCTTGCTTTCAACTACTTCCTGTTTATCCCATACACAGTTTGTTTGGACATGCTTGTTTGCCTGTTTGTCTACCCCATTAGATTGTGAGCTTCTTTTGCCTATTTCTGTATACCCAGTCTAGCGCAGTGCCTGGAACAGAGTAGGTCCTTAATAAGTGTCTACCGACATTGCTCTACAACATTCAATCCACTTGGCTACATAATTTGTGTATCTGATATGTTTTAGAAGGTAAAACTCACCGAATTCATTTTGAAAGGAAATTCCAGCAGATAATTGCCTGCACTTTGGATTTTGGGGGGAGGTTATTCTGATCATACCCTAAATAATTAAGTCTCACACAGAAGGCCACTGGAGAGGGAAGAGGACTGCCCAACTCACCAGTTCTATTTCCATATGAAGACAAGGGGTGGGGTAGGACGCTTTCATCCAAGTTAAGCTATGGTGTGGCTAAGGAAACCTGTTTTTGTTAATTATTGAATGACCTCAATTCCTTCCAAAACTGAATCTGAACTAAGATCCAGGAAGCTGGATGCTGACTCTATACTATTTCAATACTAGCTAGTGGGGACCTATTATCTGGCTTCAAACACATGAAGGACCATCACATGGAAAAAGTATTAGACATATTTAGTGGAAGTTACAAGGCAGCATACTTTGGATCATTATATAAAAGGAAGAACTGTAATTATTTGCATTAATGGTTTGGAATAGCCTATCCTTTGAGGTGGTAAGCTCACAGGAAGTGTTTAAGTTGTATCATCTGTTAAGAGATTATGGGGAAAAAATGTTAGCTTTATAGGTTCTGGTGTAGGATGGCCTGCAGGGCCTCATCTGTGATTCTGAAATAGAGATGACACAAAGCATACGCTCACCAATTATGATGGGCTGTGGATCACTTTTCACACCAATTCCTGCACTGGTGCTTGCTGCAACCTCTACCTGATACTGAATGCCTGGGAATAATCCACCAATCACCACCGATCGAATTGATGCATCCACCGTTTTGTTGATATGAAACCGAGTTTCATTTCCCAAGCACCAGATCTAGAGTGGGTAAGAAGAAAAAGAAGAAACTGTAACGCAAAGATCTGCCTTGTAATAGAAGGCTATAAGAATAGATATTAATTTTTAAAGTAGTAGCACATATTAATTTCTTGAAAAGATTTTTTAAATATAACTTTATTTTCTATAGGAAAATCAAATGTATGCATTAAATAGAAAATAAATTTTATTATAATATATTTGTATACATATGTGTATGCATAAATACGTATGCGTGCATGAATATATGTGTAAATATCATAGTATAGTATGGTCCTAGTGGGTAATATAGCAGTGGGCAGTTAGGTAGCACAGAGGATAGAGAGCCAGGCTCATCTTCCTGAGTTCAAATCTGGTGTCAGATATTTACTAGCTATGTGATCCTGAGCAAGTCACTTAAACCTGTTTGCCTCAGGTTCCTCAGCTATAAAATGAGCTGGAGAAGGAAATGGCAAACCACTTTAGTAACTTTGCCAAAGAAACCCCAAATGGGGTCACAAAGAGTCAGATATGACTAAAAAAAAGACTAAACCACAACTACAGGTATCCTGCCACCCACCCACCCCAATAGAAAATGGAACATTACAGTGGGAAATGTGTATGGGTTAAAGACATTTCTGGATTTTTTCTTAATTTAAGCAGAATTTATGGTATTGCCCACTATAAATGATAAGATACTTCATCTAAAACTCAACATATATAGATAAACATCTCTGTACTGTATATCATGTAAGCAAATGTTTGCCTAAATCATATAAATATCAAAATTAGAATTGGCCAACAGATATGTACATTTTACATAGATACATATTACACATATGCATGTATACATGTGCATATATCTTTGTGTGGATATATTCATATGTAATTACTGGTATCATGGAAGAGAAAATAACTGTTGCAGATTAACAATGTCATATTAACATGAAGCTGTTACATTTCAAAGAACATGATTTGAACTGCGGAATTGCTGAATCTGTATTAGACAAGTTCTACTATATTTGTGTTTACGTAGATACACACATATAACCTTATGAAGTCAGCAATACGGATGGGTTACTGAAAAATTCCTTGTAAAGCCGATATTAAGATGATTCACCCTTTCTGGCTTACTTAAAGGATTATATCAGAAATGTATTTTGGGGAAGAATTGTGTTTCCAGAAAAATATAAATACAACCTATTACCAAAATATACTAGGTCCTTGAAAGGAAGCAAGAAGACTCACAATCATGGTGGGTGTTGAAGAAAGTAATAGATTGATAAGGCTCTATTGATAGTTATCATTTATCGATAGATAATTTAGAACACATATCTTTATAGGAATACAATCAACAGAAGATTAAACCAATTATTAATAGGACTCTAGCAAAAGGTTAAGTTGCCTTGAGTTATCTTAAAGGATTAAGTCTCCTCTGAAAACGCTAAGCCCTAACAGCTAAGATAAGCCAACATAAGCATCCCTATTAGCCTAAATAATACCATAGATTAAGTGAACAGATAGATTGATAAGAATTGTGTCTTTATCACATAGTAATAGATAATTCAGATTAAGACCTATGGCCTTCTTTATCATTTAATAACAAATAACTTAGAGTAAGATCTATATCTTTGTAGAAATAAAATAATCCCAAAATGCTAATGCTTTTTTTTTTAAAGAGGAGACTAAATTCTCTACTAGCCAGAAAAAGGGAACTGATCAAAGTTAAGCAAGTTTCCCTTTTCAGTAAATGTAAGTTAAATAATCTAATGTCAGTTTCTCCCTGATGGCTGGGAGGATGGGGGTTGACCACTAGTTTAACAACCCTCTGAAGCAAGTTCCTTTTTCCGGACCCAGTTCCCTTATTCTCTGGGACTTCCTGGGAGCAAGGGCTTCTGGCCTGGGATTAAGAAATTCTAACTAGTCAAGTGACTTGCCTTGTCTAATGGAATTATGTTTAAAAGTTTTTGTAACTTTTGATTCCTCTTTTTTTAATTTTAAAAATCATCTCTAGGTCTCTGACATCTGGTGAGTCAGCTGATGTGGTTTAATATGCAAATTTACAAGCCTTGCAAATCAAATCATACTATACTCGGGCATTTTTGCCTCAGTTTCTTTTATTTCAGATAATTAATTTTACAGTGTGGGATGGAATCTGACATAAACCAGAGATCAGAACTTGGTATTTCAATCCCAACCACTATTTTCCCCTTGAGATGGTGTCACCTATAAGTTACACATCACCATGACAAACAGCGAAATGTAAAGTTTTATTCTTTAGTCATCTGGATTTTCTTGGCAAAGATATTGGAGTGTTTTTTTCCTTTCCTTCTCCAGTTCATCATACAGATGAGGAAACTGAAGTAAATAAGGTTAAGTGATTTGCCCAGGGTCACGTAGCTCGTAAGTGTCTGAGACCACATTATATTTGAACTCAGGCGGATGAGTCTTCCTGACTCTAGGCCTGGTACTCTATCCACTGTGCCACCTAGCTGCCCCAATGTAAAGTACTAGAGTAATAATCTTGGGTTTTCAAATACCAATGTTTATATTTCTTTCTCCTGAATGTGTCTTCATTATATGGAGACAGTGATGTTCTTAATGAAATTGGGCATTATTATAATCATCACTTTATCAATATAAATCAGGAGTTCCCTTGTTATGAGAATTTTATTTGCAATGGTGCTTCTTCATGTGTACTAAAAATAATAATATAATCTTTTGAATCAAATTCCAGTTTTCACCTTAAATTATAAATCCCTGAGCAGAAAATGCCTTTAATTCTGCTAAATGTTCTATGTTTAGCATAATAATGTTGGCACTCCATAAATATTTATTAATAGTCAAAATTATAGGTTTTCAATTTTCATAAGTATTACTGAGACCTCAAACACTCATTTCGTTGTACTCTAATCACGATACATTTAGGACTTTATTCTTCCCAATTAGACATATTCACTATACTAAATACAAAAGGCAGCAAAATATGGGGCATAAACTTTCTACACAAAATCAAAGTAATTCATTGGGAAAAGTCAGTTGTTTTTTTTTTTCTTCCAAGAAATGCCAAATTAAGTGTTTAATAATTTTTTCACTAACAACTGAAATGGCTAATTGAATCTTGATTATGTACCTCTAATGAGTAAGAAGACCTATGTTCTAATTCCAGTTTTGTCATATATTAGTTGGGCAACTTTAGGTCACAATTTCTCTGTTCTATTTGTCAGGAATATCTTCCTTTACTACTGTATCCCACAAGGATATTCTGAGAACGAATCAAATAAAAACTTTAAGTGATATTTTGTAGGAAAAATATATAATTACCAAATTGTACAATTTCTGTATCTAAATAGAATTTTCTGGAATAAAATGCATCTAGTAACTTTTTTTCTTTTCTATGGTCAGAATACAGCATACCTTATATTCCATTCCAATACCATACCTTATATTCCTGGATAATTCCATTTTGATGATCTGGAGGAGGAGGGTCCCAGGAAACACTGATACTCGTGCTATTGTGGTTTCCAACTGTCAGTACTGTGACAGATTGTGGAGGAGCACTTGGAGCTGCAGAGGAAGAAGGAAAAAAAAAAAACTACCATCATGAATCTAGCTGCCAAACGTTACTTTGGCTTAAATAGTGTTAGCATAAGAAGATCATACTCAAAGTTCTAGTAATCCCAAATATGTATGTATTACCCAGCGATGGCAATTTTGGAAAAAGTAATGATAGCCTTAAATGCAAAAGTGGTAGACATGGAAATTTTGAATAAAGGGAACTTTGCTATACCTTTCCCAGCACAGAGACATTAGGAAAAGATGTTTTCTCCTAGTACTGGTTTTAGAAATTAGTGTTGGAAAAAGGAATTAAAGTTTGTTAATCAATTTTTCCCAGTTACATAGATAGAGAGATTGCCACCTTTGACCTAAAAAGCCTGGTGATCTAATGGAGAAAAAATTCTGGTTGGAACAAATACATAAGAAAAGAAGACTTGAATTATATAAAAACAGTTTCTTCATAGCTGCCATATGGTTAGTCATTCTACAAGATAGAGAAATCTTGAAAATTAAATGGCATGCTGAAAACTTTAGGGTTAAGGCCAGGGGTGGGTAACCTGCAGCCTGCACATGTGGCCCTCTAGGTCCTTAAGTGTGGCACTTTGACTAGTCAAAGGTTTAGGCCATGCAGCTAAATAAAAAAAAAAACCAAATCAAAACTTAGTAGCAGTATATGTTTAGGTGTGTTGGGGCCAGGGTATGTTGTGGGAGAATAGGGTAACCCCTTAGTTGGCAAATGCTCTTCACTGCAAATATACAAGTGGCACAAAATGCAATATAAACCACTTTGTCATTTAAAAACCGCAACAATGCTAAACAAAACAGAAATCTTCCTAGTGCTTTAAGAACTTGTCTTCAATAAAAAAGATATCTGCTACACTTGATGAATTTATAAACGTTCATGTCTAGCAAGGCAACAAGGTCCAAATATTCGAAAAATATGATATGATAGTATATTACATGACGATATGGCCATACATTCACTGGCATATGGGCTAACAGGGTCATAAAACACTGCTTTCTGTTTTTCCTCTATGTGAGAACCTCTCTCAGAAATTTGGCACCATGCTATAAATTCAACCACTTATCTGGCAGTCCTATAGTTATTAAATACACCGCCCTGAAAAACAACATTTTTAAAAGGTGTTTCTCATTTCCCTTGACATTTGTTTGTAGAGAACACCATGCCTCCCTCATGACAGGTCAATTATTACAACGCTCAAGCTTCTTTTTAGGGGTGAGAACCCAAGTCACTGCTCATTTTTTCCAGATATAACCCCACTGGATTCTATTTGTTACCTTCAAAAGGCGAAAGAGGTGGGAGATGAATAGACACTGAACTGTGACAAATGCCTGATCTAGAAGAGAAGTCCAACTAAGGAGAAATTAATTTTTGGAGTAGTCCTCAAATGTAGCATTCCATATTAAATTAAAACTAGATAAAGGATTAGTTTCCCTTCCCCTACTCTAACCTACTGCCCAGCAAGCTTCCTTTTCTGCAAAGGCTAAACGAATTGGTGGTTGATAAAGGTTGTCTGGAATATTGATTTTCTTTGTATTTCCAAATATTAAAAAAAAATCTAATGATTCTTTAAGAGGATAGCGTTCTAGAAATAGTCATGCACATATCTATATGCTTCAAATCACACATAAAAATACTATTTCTAAAATGTCTCTAACTCATTAAAATTCTTTTAAAAAATCTTTTCAAATGTTTGATGAATACAAGCTATTTAATTAGGGAGAGGGGGGATAATCCAGTGATTATTTGTTTACAGCAAATCATCTCGTTTCATATCCAAATGGTTTACAGAATACTTTCCTATCTGCCATATACAAGAAGGTTTTTTTAAGTGAATAAATGATATAAAGGAAAAATATGTGACTGCCAACATTGCTACACCAGTTAAAAACTACCTTAATCTATACTGAGATCATATATTATCTTTAACCTATGTATAGGTAGAGAATTAAAAAAAAATCACTCAGAAAAGTATTGAATAAAATCAAGTTGTCACTAATGTAGGAAATTACTTGGCAGACCATGCTGCATTATGCTCTCCAAAAAAAGAAATGTTATTCTTTAGTATTCTATATAAATAAACTAGCAAGGAAAAGATGGTGCTTACTTACTCCATGCTCCATAATCCCCTTCCTACTTCTGACTCCTGATTTTCAATTCAAAACAATTCAACAAACACTTCATTAATCCTGTATTTATTTTTAATAATTATTATTATCAAGCAAAAGCATTTTTAACATTATTGTACCAAAGGGCAACCCAGAGGACATTAATAACCAACCACTACAAAACCTATTTTTCAACAGAACAAAATCTTTATGAGAATTAACAGCTCACTTATTGAGAGAATCCTGGAGGAAAATATAGGTAAAGGATTCAAAAATACCTTTCTAACAGCAAAGTACATCTTTAATCACAAAGCTGAGTAAAAGGCATATAGAATACGTGATCATATCTATTGATATCTTTTAAAACGTATTTGACTTTTAAAGTAAAATGCAATCTCTTATTTCTTTTAAAAATATTTTTATTGCCATCCTTTGTTTTCCTACCTACATTTTCCAATATATCCTGCCATCCTCAACTCCCAGCTTTTTTTGGTGTTGTTTAGTCATGTCCAACCCACTGTGACCCCATCTGAAATTTTCTTGGCTAAGACAGGGGATAGGGGAATGGCTTGCCATTTCCTTCTCTAGCTCATTTTATAGATGAGGAAACTGAGGCAAACAGCAGTAAGTGACTTGCCCAGGATCAAAGAGCCTGACTTCCAGGGCCTCACTCTGCATCACCTAGCTGCCACCTCTCAGATAGCCAATATTTTTTTTCTTTTCTTTTTTTTAAATTTTGCATTAATTAGTATTGTACATGATAGAGGTTTTTGCATCTACTTAGGCATTTGTATGGTTTGAAAATTTCTATTTTTCATTATAATTATGTAAATTATTTTCCTAATATTGGAACATATTTGCATCATTGGTAAAAATCTAATTTGATCAAAATCAATAGCATTTTATCTAAATTGTCAGTCTTCTTTTACTAAGACTTCATTTAAAAGTTTTAATTGATATTTATTAATCATATCAGTCTGTAGTTGCCTTTCATTGCTGGTTTAGGTGTCTGAACTATTTTGTTGTTTTTGAATCATTTTTCAATTGTGTCTCTTTGTGATCCCATTTGGTGTTTTCTTGGCAAAGATACTGGAGCACCTATTCCAGCTCACTTTACAGATGAGGAAACTGAGGCAAATAAAATTCAGTGACTTGCCCAGACTCACACAGCTAGTAAGAGACTAGGACATATTTGAATTTACAAAAAGGAGCTCCTTTACACCCAGCACTCTATCCACTGAGCCACCTAACTGCCCTAGGTCATAGTACTGTTGTTCAGTTGTGTGGGATGTTTTGTCACCCTATTAGAGTTTTTCTTGGCAAAAATATTGGACTGGTTTGCCATTTCCTTCTCCAGCTCATTTTACAGATGAGGAAAGTGAGGCAAACAAGGTTAAATGATTTACTCAGGGTCACACAATTAGTAAGTGTCTGAAGCCAGGTTTGAACTCAGGTCTTCCTGACTCAAGGAGTGGGGCTCTATCTACTTCACAACCTAGTAGCCCATATTGGGACTATAGTTATCATATAAAGAGAGTTTGATACTGTGCTTTATTTCTCAAATTTTGAGAATAATTTGAATGGTAGAGGTATTAATTGTTCTTTAAAACTTTGATCAGATCCTGGGAGCCAAGATGGCAGCTGGAAAGCAGGGACTAGCATGAGCTCCCTGCCGAGCCCCTCCAAAAACCTGTAAAAAATGGCTCTGAACCAATTCTAGAACTGCAGAACCCAGAAAACAGCAGAGGGAAGCAGGGCTCCAGCCCGGGACAGCCTGGATGGTCTCTGGGTGAGGTCTATCCCACATGGAGCTGGGAGCAGAGCCCAGCATGGGCGGCACGGACCAACCAGATGAGGAGCTGGGCGGAGCTGGCCCTAGTGCCCTGAATCAGTGAGCTGCAGCACTTATCAGACTTCTCAACCCACAAACACCAAAGACAACAGAGAAGGTTAGAGGGAAAAGCTGCAGGAGTGGACAGAGTTCGTGGTTAGGCTACCACCCCAGGGGCAGCGGAGGTGGGGCAGCTACAGAACTACAGCTGCAGTTGCTTCAGGCCCCAGGCCCACCTGGTGGGAGGAATTCAGTGGCAGATCAGAGCAGGAGTGAAGAGCCTGCTGAAGATCTAAGCCCAGTACGGGTTGAGAGTTCTTGGCGAATGAGGAGTGCCGGTGAGGCAGAGCTGGCACATCCCCCTGGGCTTGGAACATAGTTCTCCTAACTCTACAAGCAGTAATACCGTGTTGAAAAACCAAAGGGTCAAGTCAGTTGGCTGGGAATAGGGCCAGGCAGCGAAAACGCACCCAGATTCAGTCTCAGACTTTGGAATCTTTCTTTGGTGACAAAGAAGACCAAAACATACAGCCAGAAGAAGTCAACAAAGTCAAAGAGCCTACAACAAAAGCCTCCAATAAAAACATGATCTGGTCTCAGGCCATGGAAGAGCTTAAAAAGGATTTGGAAAAGCAAGTTAGAGAAGTAGAGGAAAAATTGGGAAAAGAAATGAGAAGGATGCATGAAAACCATGAAAAACAAGTCAAGGACTTGCTAAAGGAGACCCAAAAAAATTCTGAAAAATATACTGAAGAAAACAACACCTTAAAAAATAGACTAACTCAAATGGCAAAAGAGCTCCAAAAAGCCAACGAGGAAAAGAATGCCTTGAAAGGCAGAATTAGCCAAATGGAAAAGGAGGTCCAAAAGACCACTGAAGAAAATACTACCTTAAAAATCAGATTGCAGCAAGTGGAAGCTAGTGACTTGATGAGAAATCAAGATATTATAAAACAGAACCAAAGGAATGAAAAAATGGAAGACAATGTGAAATATCTCATTGGAAAAACCACTGACCTGGAAAAAAGATGCAGGAGAGAGAATTTAAAAATTATTGGACTACCTGAAAGCCATGATCAAAAAAAGAGCCTAGATATTATCTTTCAAGACATTATCAAGGACAACTGCCCTGATATTCTAGAGCCAGAGGGCAAAATAGAAATTGAAAGAATCCACAGATTGCCTCCTCAAAAAGATCCCCAAAATAAATCTCCGAGGAATACTGTTTCCAAATTCCAGAGCTCCCAGGTCAAGGAGAAAATACCGCAAGCAGCCAGAAAGAAACAATTTGAGTATTGTGGAAACACAATCAGAATAATCCCAGATCTAGCAGCTTCTACATTAAGAGATCGAAGAGCTTGGAATACGATATTCTGGAGGTCAATGGAGCTAGGATTAAAACCAAGAATCACCTACCCAGCAAAACTGAGTATCATGCTCCAAGGCAAAATATGGATTTTTAATAAAATAGAGGACTTTCAAGCTTCCTCAGTGAAAAGACCAGAGCTGAATAGAAAATTTGACTTTCAAACACAAGAATCAAGAGAAGCATGAAAAGGTGTCACAGGCCAAACTGGATTTAGAGAAAGTTGGTCCCTGAGAGTAGTACTGAGAACTTCGATAACCATCTCTCCTCAATTTATCACATTCTGTATCAGGTAGAGAAAACAGGAAGAAGGGGAAAATATTATTATTAAAAAGTATCTTTTTTGTTTATTCATATTCTACTTGCATTTTTCTAATCATACTTTCAAAAGCAGAAAAAGATGTTACCATCACTTTCAACTTTTATTTGAAAGCATAGAACATTTAAATCCAAAATTCTATATAAAACCTTATGCAATTTTCATGTTCTAAAAAAAAAAAATCTTTGATCAAATTTTCCTAAAAATCCACCTTTCTCCCTTTTAGCATTTCCTTTTAGGTAGTTTGATTTCCTCTTCTGATAGCAGATAGTTTAAAGTATCTATTTGGTGTTCTGTTAATTAGGTTAGTATTCTGCCTTAATTCTCTTGGGTCTCTTTTACTTCTCACATCTTGGCTGAATCAATGTCTGCTGCTTTTTTTTTGAGTCAGGGACATTGGGGAACATGATCCAGGCAGAGTTTCTGTAGCTTTGAAGATGCTTTACTTAGGGTCAGGCCTCAGTAAAAAGGCAGACTATAGATGGGCACCTTCAATCCCTCCTGCTCTTTGAGGGATGGAGAGAGGATAGAGACGATTCTGGCAGGGTCTCTGTAAAAGTAGCAAGAACCCCATGATTGATGCTTACATGTTTCTGAATTAGCTTTTGCTCCCACTGAGAGCATGAGGGTATGTGAGGGAAAAAATGGGGGAGGGCTGCTGAATGAGCACATTAAGGATGAAATTTCAAGGACTTATTTCATAAGGATTTTTACCTTTTAGGGGCTGTATCCTCCTGTGGATTGGGCTGTAAATATATCTGACATATTTAGATTGGTGGAGAATTACACGGTTTGGATAAAATGATTAATCCTTAGTTACATGTTAGCCTGCAGATATTAATATAATTCAAGGATCAAAGAGGCAGAGCCAAAATGGCAGAGAAAAGGCAGGGACTCATCTGAGCTCTCCCCCAAACACCTTTAAATAATGCCCCGAAGAAAACTCTAGGGTGGCCAAACCCTAAAAAGGATGGAGCGAAACAATTTTCCAGCCCAGAACAACTTAGAAGGTGGACAAGAAAGGTCTGTTGCACCAGGGTGGGAGTGGAATATAGTCCAGTGCAAGCTGCACCAGCATAGACCATGCTCTAGCAAACCAGGAGCAGGCCTTGGGGGCTTACTGATGGTGGTGGTTGTGGTTTATGGACCTCTCAGCCCACAGAGGGCAACGGGATCAGAAGGAAATTACAAAGCTCCCTTTGCTGTTGCTGGGGGCAGGACTCTGTTACTTTGCCCATAGTTGGACCTGGGTCTTGGGTCTCAGTCCCAGGGTGAAGAGGAGCTGTAGCATACCAGAACTTGCAGCACCAGGGAAGTGGGGACCCTGGTCACAGTTCCAGGATGGAAAAGAGTGGTTGTGATAACTCATAGCCCAGTTCACACTACTGGAGAGTAGCAAATATACTTCTCCCTAGATCATACCACCTAGGAGAACTGAAATTTTACAGGTCCTCAGCATCATCTCTGAAAACATTACAAAAAAGACCCAGAAGCTTGGGAAAGAACCTCCTCAACTCTGGAAGTATAGCCCCACTTTAGCATAGACTTAAAAGTCAAGAAATAGGCTGGAAAAAGAACAAACAGCAGAAAAAGATCCTGACTCTAGAAAGTTACTATGGTGACAAGGAAGATCAAAACACAAACTAAGAAGAAGACAACAAAGTCAAAACTCCTACATCCAAAGTCTGAAAGAAAAATATGAACTCATTGCAGACCATGGAAGAGGTCAAGAAGGATATTAAAAATCAAGTAATTGACAAGAGAAATGGGAGTGATGCAAACAAATCAGGAAAAAACAGTCAACACCTTGGTAAAGGAGACACAAAAAATATAGGAGAAAACAACACCTAAAAAAAAAAAACAAAATAGGCCAAATTTGATAAAAGACACTTAAAAATCCACTCAAGAGAAGAATCCCTTGAAAAGCAGAATTAGCCAAATGGAAGAAGAGGTACAAAAGCTCACTGAAGAAATTAATTCCTTAAAAATTTGAATTGGGAAGCTAATGACTTTATGAGAAATCAAGAAACAATGAAGCAAAATAAAAAGAATGAAAACATAGAAGCAAATGTGGAATTGGGAAAACATTGGAAAAATGACTGTTGTGGAAAACAGATCCAAGAGAGATAATTTAAGAATTATTAGGCGACATGAAAGCCATGATAAAAATTTAAAAAGACCCTAGCCATTATAATTTTAAAAAAATACAGGAAAAGTACCCTGATATCTTAGATCCAGAAGGTAAAAGACATTGAAGGAATGCACTGCTCACCTCCTGAAAGAGATCCCAAAATTAAAACTCCCAGGAATATTATAGAAAAATTCCAGAGCTCCCAGGTCAAGGAGAAAATATTAAAAACAGTCAAGAAGAAACAATTCAAATATCATGGAGCCACAGTCAGGACAGCACAAGATTTAGGAATTTCTAAATTAAAGGGCAGGGGTTGGAGTATGATATTTCAGAGGGCAAAAGAGCTAGGATTATAACCACAAATCACTGACCCAGCAAAACTGAGTATAATCTTTCTAGATAAAAAATGGATATTCAATGAAATACAGGATTTTCAAGCATTCCTGTTGAAAAGACCAGAGCTAAATAAAAAATCTTACTTTCAAGTACAAGACTCAAAAGAAGCATAAAAAAAGTGGAAAGACAAATCATAAGGGATTCAATACAGTTAAACTGTTTACATTCCTACACGGGAAAATGATACTTGTAACTCCTAAAAACTATTTCATTAGGGCAGTAGAAGGAGTAGACAAAAAGAGAGAAAAGATCAAGCCCCAGGCCTCTAAGCCCAGGACAGGAGTCTGTCGGAGTGCAAAGCCTGTGGCCACAGAAGCAGCTAGCCTGGAGGCCTCCAACCCAAAGTCTAAAGGTTTGAAACTTGCCTTCTTGAACTTCTGGGAGCCATGATGTGCAGCTAAAATGGCTCTTATCCCTCCCTTAAATAAACCCAGAGAATAATACCTCAGGGGAAACAGGAGCCAGAAGGGAGGCTTCACTAGTGAGATAAGTGGAGGAGGGGGCCCTTCCTGTGGTGGCGGAATGAAGGAAGAGAGGTGTCCCAGCAGCCCTCACCTCAGCAGGAAAACGAGAGTAACTGAGCCCCAGGGGGTAGAGCTAACCAGCTCCAATGCCAAGACTCCAGACTTGACTTTGCACAGCCAGGGGAAGTGACAGAAACCAATATAGACAAGAGCTGAGACCACCCATGCTGTAGAACAGTCCTGGGGAAAAGGAGACTCTCAGGAGCCAGACCACCCCTCCCCAACACCTCACAAAACCAGAGGCCATAGCACATAAAGCTAGATCCCAACACAAGGAACTTGAGACAGAGCCCCCTGTGCCCCAGAAGCAGAGATCTACTTCAGAAACCAGGAGGAAAGAAAACACCATGAAAAAGAATAGTAAGAAGTTTTCAAAGATGATTGATTCAAATTATGGAGACAGGGAAGATCGAAATACCAATACAGAAGAGAACAGCATGGATACTATACCCACGTTTGAAACCTCAAAAGGGAAAGTGAACTGGTCTCCAGAACAAAAAGCATTCCTGGAAGAACTCAAGGAGGACTTTAAAAACCAAATTAGGGAGGTAAAAGAAAAAATGGAAAAAATGGAAAAAAATTCTACGAGGAAAACAAATCTGTAAAAGGTAAAATAGAGGAACTGGTTAAGGGAAATCAGAATATAAATGGAGAAAATGTCTCACTGAAAAGTAAAATCAACCAAATGGAAAAGGAGATAGAGAAGCTAAACGAAGAGAACAAAACATTAAAAATTAGAATTGGGCAAGTAGAAGCTAATGACTCTATGAGATGTCAAGAATCAGTCAAACAGGGGGCGGAGCCAAGATGGCAGCTGGAAAGCAGGGACTAGTGCGAGCTCCCTGCCAAGTCCCTCCAAAAACCTATAAAAAATGGCTCTGAACCAATTCTAGAACTGCACAACCCACAAAATAGCAGAGGGAAGCAGGGCTCTAGCCCAGGACAGCCTGGATGGTCTCTGGGTGAGGTCTATCCTGCATGGAGCTGGGAGCGGAGCAGAGCCCAGCATGGGCAGTGCGGACCAACCAGACCAGGAGCTGGGTGGAGCGTGCCCTAGCGCCCTGAATCAGTGAGATGCAGCACTTACCAGACTTCTCAACCCACAGACACCAAAGACAACAGAGAAGGTTGGAGGGAAAAGCTGCTGGGGACAGGTTGATAGAGTTTGCAGTTCAGCCACCGCCCCGGGGGCAGCAGAGGTGGGGCAGCTATGGAACTACAGCTGTAGTTGCTTCCAGCCCCAGGCCCATCTGGTGGCAGGAATTAAGTGGAGGATCAGAGCAGGAGTGAAGAGCCCAATGAAGATCTAAGCCCAGTCCGGGTTGGGGGTTTTTGGGGAAGGAGGAGTGCCAGTGTGGCAGAGCTGGCGCATTCCCCCCCAAGCTTGGAACATAGAATTCTTTAGTCTACAAGCAGTAACACCTCGCTGAAAAACTCAAAGGTCAAGTAAGTTGGCTGGGAATATGGCCAGGCAGCGAAAACACACCCAGATTCAGTCTCAGACTTTAGAATCTTTCTTTGGTGACAAAGAAGACCAAAATATACAGCCAGAAGAAGTCAACAAAGTCAAAGAGCCTACAACAAAAGCCTCCAAGAAAAACATGATCTGGTCTCAGGCCATGGAAGAGCTCAAAAAGGATTTGGAAAAGCAAGTTAGAGAAGTAGAGGAAAAATTGGGAAGAGAAATGGGAAGGATGTGAGAAAACCATGAAAAACAAGTCAAGGACTTGCTAAAGGAGACCCAAAAAAATACTGAAAAATATACTGAAGAAAACAACACCTTAAAAAATAGACTAACTCAAATGGCAAAAGAGCTCCAAAAAGCCAACGAGGAAAAGAATGCCTTGAAAGGCAGAATTAGCCAAATGGAAAAAGAGGTCCAAAAGACCACTGAAGAAAATACTACCTTAAAAATTAGATTGGAGCAAGTGGAAGCTAGTGACTTGATGAGAAATCAAGATATTATAAAACAGAACCAAAGGAATGAAAAAATGGAAGACAATGTGAAATATCTCCTTGGAAAAACCACTGACCTGGAAAATAGATCCAGGAGAGATAATTTGAAAATCACTGGACAACCTGAAAGCCATGATTAAAAGAATAGCCTAGATATCATCTTTCAAGAAATTTTCAAGGAGAACTGCCTGATATTCTAGAGCCAGAGGGCAAAATAGAAATTGAAAGAATCCATCGATCACCTCCTCAAGTACATCCGAAAAAGAACTCTCCTAGGAATATTGTCGCCAAATTTCAGAGCTCCCAGATCAAGGAGAAAATACTGCAAGCAGCCAGAAAGAAACAATTTGAGTATTGTGGAAACACAATCAGAATAACCCAAGATCTAGCAGTTTCTACATTAAGAGATCGAAGGGCTTGGAATACAATATTCTGGAGGTCAGTGGAGCTAGGATTAAAACCAAGAATCACCTACCCAGCAAAACTGAGTATCATGCTCCAAGGCAAAATATGGACTTTTAATAAAATACAGGACTTTCAAGCTTTCTCAGTGAAAACACCAGAGCTGAATAGAAAATTTGACTTTCAAACACAAGAATCAAGAGAAGCATGAAAAAGCAATCAAGAAAACCAAATTGCAAGGGACTTACTAAAGTTGAACTGTTTTGTTTACATTCCTACATGGAAAGATGATGTGTATGATTCATGAGACCTCAGTATTAGGGTAGCTGAAGGGAATATGCATGAATATATATATTTATGTGTATATATATATGTATAGGTGAGGGTGTATATATGTACATATGTATGTGCATATATATATATATATATATATATACATATGTATATATATATATAGAGAGAGAGAGAGAGAGCGGGCACAGGGTGAGTTGAAGATGAATAAGGGATGAGAGAGGAATATATTGAGAGGGAGATAGGGAGAGATAGAATGGGGTAAATTGTCTCACATAAAAGTGGCAAGAAAAAGCAGTTCTATAGGAAGAGAAGAGAAGTCAGGTGAGGGGGAATGAGTGAATCTTGCTCTCATCAGATTTGACCTGAGGAGGGAATACCATACATACTCAACTGGGTAGCTTACCGCACAGGAAAGAAGGAGGAAGAGGATAAAAAGGGGGGATGATAGAAGGGAGGGCAGATGGGGGAGGAAGTAATCAAAAACAATCACTTACGAAAAGGGACAGGGTCAAGGGAGAAAATTCAATAAAGGGGCATAGGTTAGGAAGAAGCAAAATACAGTTAGTCTTTCACAACATGAGTGTTGTGGAAGGGTTATACATAGTGATACGCATGTGGCCCATGTTGAATTGCTTGACTTCTTAGGGAGGGTGGGTGGGAAGGGAAGAGGGGAGAGAATTTGGAACTCAAAGTTTTAAAAAATAGATGTTCAAAAACAAAACCAAAAGTTTTTGCATGCAACTAGAAAATAAGATACACAGGCAATGGGGCATAGAAATTTATCTTGCCCTACAAGAAAGGAAGGGAAAGGGGGATGGGAGGGGAGTGGGGTGACAGAAGGCAGGGCTGACTGGGGAACAAGGCAACCAGAATATATGCCATCTTGGATTGGGGGGGAGGGTAGAAATGGGGAGAAAATCTGTAATTTAAACTCCTGTGAAAATCAATGCTGAAAACTAAATATAGTAAATAAAAAAAGAAAGAAAGAAATTGCTGCTGCTGGGAAGTCTTTTACTGAAGGTGACTTCATAAAGAAATGTTTGCTAATTTCAGTTTCTAGATTATACTCCAATAAAAAATGTTTTTTGAGAAGTAGTTTAATCATCAATTATACCTTTACTTGGAAAGTGAGCCGCTAAAAACCTATCTGCAGTGCAAAGAATTTTAGCCTATTTTAATTTTGGCTACCCACCCACTGCCAAGTTGTGCAGGTCTATTCTAGCTTCTTTGTACATATCTTGCATGTACCTGTTTTTTTACTCCTCCTCCTCCACCAAAACATAAGCTCCAGGAGGACAGGGTCTTTTTTTGTCTTTCTTTGTATCCCCAGCACTTAGCAGTGCCTGGCAGGTGGGAAGCATTTAATTAATGCTTACCAGTTGATCTCTTGAGAAGAGTGAGCAAAAGAGATAGAAAAAAAATTGGTGTCAAATTGCAGAAAGTTTTGAACGTTAAGTCAAGAAGTTCGGATTTTTATCTTCTAGTCAGTGATGGAGAGTGGGGGATGTTATTGGTTTCAAGCAAGGGAGTGACATGGCCAGAGCTTTGTGTTAAGAAAGATAAGTAGCTGTTAGAGGATGGATTGGGGCAGATGGGTAAACAGACAGTAAGAGGCTCTTATGATAGTTGAGGCAGGAAATGATGACTTGGGTAGGAATAGAAAGGAAAAGCTGGGCCTTGGTACCAAGACACTTCTCAATGGAAGAATTGGCAAGACTTGATGTCTGCTTGAATGAATGAATGAATCAATGAATGAGAAGGATTTCTAGCCAAGATGGCTGCCTGAAGAGACAGTCAATCAGCTCCTCAAAACCTACTCCGGGAGAAAAAACACTAAAAACCCCACATTGGACCAAATAATCAGTAAATCCAACGAAAAACTACAGTGACTTCATCCACCATAGAACTGTACAGAAAGGCAGCCAGAGGCCCACAGGCAATAAATAAGAAAAGGTGTAGGGCACATCAGAAAAGCCAGCTTCTATACTCAGGCAAACCAGGAGGCCACTTCCCAGTATGACCAGAGATGAGGATAGCCTACCAAGCTCTCTATCCGGAGGGTTCCCCTAAGACCCTCAGGGTAGTCAGAAACCCACAGCAGGAACCTTCAAAGGGACCAAGAGCAGCAGGGACCAGTCGAGGTGCAACACCACGTACACCAAGACTCAAAAGGCCCAAGCCCTTAGTACTCTGTTCTGAGATACCACAGAAGGCCTTTTTTAGATCCATCGCTCTGGACTTCACAGATGCTGGAAGGTGGAGATCAGAGCCAGAACCCAGGTGACACAAGATGAGAGCAAGAAGGGCAAGCCTCCCCACCTGAAAGTACCAGAGCGGAGAGGGCCCAGGCCCTGTACGGTGCCTGAATTCAAGAACGAAGTATAGAGAGATGAGGAAGCAAAAGAAGATATAGCCACTATAGAGAATTATCGTGGATCCAGAGACATCCAAAAATCCACCCCGGAAGGAAAGTGTTGTTGTTGAGTCGTGTCCTACTCTTCATGATGCCACCTGGTGAAGATACTGGAGGGGTTTGCCATTTCTTTTTCCAACTCATTTTACAGAGGAGGAAACTGAGGCAAACAGGGTTAAGTGACCTGCCCAGGGTCACACAGCTAGGAAATATCTGAGGCTGGATTTAAACTCAGGTCCTCTTGACTCCAGGCCTATCACTCTATCTACTTCACCACCTAGCTGCCCCCTTAGAACGAAAGAATAACTCTATAACAACTACATGTAGTCACTGAAAGGAAAAAATGGATTTTTCCCAAAAGTATTTTATACATATATACACATATATATGTGTGTGTATGTGTATATATATAAATACATATGCATATATACATATATATGAAGGAAAAAATAAAAAGTGAAGTAAATGCTCTGGAAGAAAGAAGAATAAATAGCTTTGAACAAGAAAAAAAAAGAATCAGTCAAACAAAACTAAAGAATGAAAAAATAAAAGAAGATGTGAAATATCTGATTGGAAAAATAACAGACCTGGAAAATAGATCCAGGAGAAACAATCTAAGAATTATTGGTCTACCTGAAAGCTATGATGAAAAAAGGAGCCTGGACAGTATCTTCCATGAAATCTTTAAGGAAAATTTCCCAGAGGTCCTAGAACCAGAGGTAAAATTGTCATCAAAAGAATCCATCAATCACCCCCTGAAAAAGATCCCAAACTGAAAACTCCAAGAAATATCATAGCCAAATTCCAGAACTATCAGGTCAAGGAGAAAATACTCCAAGCATCTAAAATATCATGGAACTACAGTTGGGATCATGCAGGATCTTTCAGCTTCTACATTAAATGACAGGAGAAATTGGAATATGATATTCTGAAAGGCAAAGGAGCTTGGACTACAGCCAAGGATCAACTACCCAGCAAAACTGAGCATAATTTTCCAGACAAGGAGATGGACATTCAATGAAATAAGGGAATTACAGACCTTCCTGATAAAAAGGCCAGAGCTCAATGGAAAATTTGATCTTCTAATACAAAACTCAAGAGAGACATAAAAAGGTAAAATGGGAGGGCTAATTAATTATATCCTTATATAGGATTATTTTGTTTTATATATGTTATACATATATGTCAATCTTGAGAATAATATACTTATTATGACAATTGAAAGAGATATTCATAGACTGTGGACATCAATATAAAATAACTGACATAATGATAAAAACTATAATTAAGAGATATAAAGGGGTAGGTAGTAGAAAAGGGTAAATTACATCACATGAAGCGGTACAAAAACATACTGTAGCAGAGTGAAAGAAGGGAAGGAGAAGAGCAGTACTTGAGCTTTACTCTCATGAGATTTGTTTCAAGAAGGGACTAACATACCCTGAAAAGTATAGGAATGTAACTTGTCCTACAGGCAGTAGGAGGGGAAAGGGGGAAATAGGGAGGGGGGTGGTCAAAAGGGAGGGAAGAAGTAGCAAGGGGAAAAGGTAAGATAAGGGAGGGGAATCAAGAGTGAGGGTAAATTGAGGAAGGCAGTGGACAAAAGCAAAATTCTGTTGAGGTGTGGAACAGGAAAGGGAGAAACAAAAGCATAAATGGGGGAAAACAGGATGGAGAAAAAGACACAGGCAGTAATCATAACTGTGAATGTGAATGGGATGAACTCTCCCATAAAATGGAAGTGGATAGCAGAATGGATTAAAAACCATAATCCTGCAATATGCTGTTTACAAGAAACACATCTGAAGCAGGGAGATACACACAGGTGAAAGGTAAAAGGATGGAGTAGAATATATTGTGTTTCAGCTAAAGTAAAAAAAGCACGGGTAGCAATGCTAATCTCAGACAAAGCAAAAGCAAAGATAGATCTAATTAAAAGAGATAAGGAAGGACTCTATATCCTGCTAAAAGGCACCATACACAATAAAGCAGTATCATTACTTAACAGATATGCACTAAGTGGTATAACATGCAAATTCTTAGAGGAGAGGTTAAGGGAGTTACAGGAAGAAGTAGACAGCAAAACTATAATAATGGGAGACCTAAACCTCCCCATCTCTGAACTTGATAAATCTAACCTCAAAATAAACAAGAAAGAAGTTAAGGAGGTGAACAGAATTTTTAAAAAGGCAGATATGAGAGACCTCTGGAGAAAACTGAACGGGGATAAAAAGGAATATACTTTTTTCTCAGCAGTACGTGGCACATATTCAAAAACTGACCATGTACTAGGGCATAAAAACCTCACAATCCAGTGAAGAATGGCAGAAGTATTCAAAGCATCCTTTTCAGATCATGACACAATAAAAATTATTTGTAATAAAGAACCATGGAAAAATAAGCTCAAAATGAATTGGAAACTAAATAATCTAATTCTAAAGAACAAATCACAGAAACAATTAATAACTTCATTCAAGAGAATGACAATAATGGGACAACATACCAAAACTTATGGGATGCAGCAAAAGCAGTTCTTAGGGGAAGTTTTATAAATCTGAATGCTTACATGAATAAAATAGAGAAAAAGGAGATCAATGAATTTGGCATGCAACTGAAAAAGCTAGAAAAAGAACAAATTGAAAATCCCCAATTAAATACCAAATTAGAAATACTGAAAATCAAAGTAGAGATTAATAAAATTGAAACCAAGAAAACTATTGAATTAGTAAATAAAAAGAACAGCTGATTTTATGAAAAAACTAATAAAAATGATAAATCTTTGGTCAATTTGATTTAAAAAGAAAGAAAGAAGAAAATCAAATTACCAGTATCAAAAATGAAAAGGGGGAATTCACCTCCAATGAAGAGGAAATTAAAACAATAATTGGGAACTATTTTGCCCAATTATATGCCCATAAATTTGAGATATGGATGAATATCAAAAAAATATAAATTGCCCAGGTTAACGGAGCAGGAAGTAAAATTCCTAAATAACTCCATCTCAGAAAAAGAAATTGAGCAAGCCATCAATGAACTCCCTAGGAAAAAATCTCCAGGGCCAGATGGTTTTACATGTGAATTTTATCAAACATTTAAAGAACAATTAATTCCTATACTTTATAGACTATTTGGGAAAACAGGTGAAGGAGTTCTACCAAATTCTTTTTATGAAACAAATATGGTACTAATACCCAAACCAGAAAGAGTCAAACAGAGAAAGAAAATTATAGACCAATTTCCCTAATGAATATTGATGCAAAAATGTTAAATAAAATATGAGCAAAAAGATTACAGCAGCTTATCATGAGAATAATACACTACAACCAAGTAGGATTTATTCCAGGAATGCAAGGCTGGTTCAATATTAGTAAAACTATTAGCATAATTGATCATATCAACAGCAAAACTAGCAGAAACCATATGATCATCTCAATAGATGCAGAAAAAGCCTTTGACAAAATACAACACCCATTCCTATTGAAAACACTAGAAAGCATAGGAATAAATGGAGCCTTCCTTAAAATTATAAATAGCATCTACCTGAAACCATCAACAAGCATTATTTGTCATGGGGATAAGCTAGATGCCTTCCCAATAAAATCAGGGGTGAAACAAGAATGTCCATTATCACCCCTACTATTCATTTTGGTACTAGAAATGTTAACTGTAGCAATAAGAGAAGAAAAAGAAATTGAGGGAATTAGAATAGGCAAAGAAGAAGCTAAATTACCACTTTTTGCAGATGATATGATGGTTTACTTATAGAATCCTAAAGAATCAAGTAAAAAACTACTTGAAACAATAAACAACTTTAGCAAGGTTGCAGGATATAAAATAAACCCACATAGATCCTTGGTATTCCTATACATTACTAACAAAGCCCAACAGCAAGAGATAGAAAGAGAAATTCCATTCAAAGTTACCGTAGACACTATAAAATATTTGGGAGTCTATCTGCCAAGACAAACCCAGAGCCTATATGAACATAATTATGAAACACTTTTCATGCGAATAAAGTCAGATCTAAATAAATGGAAAAATATCAGTTGCTCATGGTTAGGCTGAGCTAATATAATAAAAATGCCAATTTTACCTAAATTAATTTATTTATTCAGTGTCATACCAATCGAACTACCAAAAAATTATTTTACAGACCTGGATAAAATAATAACAAAATTCATCTGGAAAAACAAGAGGTCTAGAATATCTAGGGAATTAATGAAAAGAAATGCTAGGGAAGGTGGCTGTACTATAAAGTAGCAGTCATCAAAACTACCTGGCACTGGCTAAGAAACAGAGTCATGGATCAGTGGAATAGGTCAGGTACACGAGATGGCAGTAATCAATGACTATAGCAATCTACTCTTTGATAAACCCAAAGAATCTAGCTTCTGGGCTAAGAATTCACTATTTCACAAAAACTGCTGGGAAAACTGGAGAATGGTAGGGCAGAAACTTGGCATAGACCAATATCTTGCACCATATACCAAAATAAAGTCAAAATGGGTTCATGATTTAGGAATAAAGGCTAACACCAAAAGCAATTTAGGAGAGCAAGAAATAGTTTACCTATCAGATTTATGGGCAAGCAAAGAATTCATAACCCAACAAGATATACGAAGCATTACAAAACGCAAAATGGATAATTTTGATTATGTTAAATTGAAATGTTTTTGTATAAAAAAAAGCCATTGCAACAAAGATTAGGAGGGACACAGAAAACTGGGAGAAAATCTTAACAATTAGTGTCTCTGATAAAGGCCTCATATCCAAAATATACAGGGAACTGAGCCAAATTTATAGGAATACAAGTCATTCCCCAATTGAGAAATGGTCAAAGGATATGAACAGGGAGTTTTCAGAGGAAGAAATTAAAGATATCTATAGGCATATTTTAAAAATGCTCTAAATCACTACTGACTAGAGAAATGGAAATGAAAACAACTCTTAGATACCACATCTCTCCTGTCAGACTAGCTAAAATGATAAAACAGGAAAATGATAAATGCTGGAGAGGATGTGGGAAAACTGGAACACTATTACATTGCTGGTGGAGTTGTGAACTGATCCAGCCATTCTGGAGAGCAATTTGGAACTAAACTCAAACAGCTATAAAAATATTCATACCCTTTGACCCAGCAATACCACTTCTAGGGTTGTATCCCAAACAGATCACACAAGTGGTAAAAGGACCCATACGTACAAAAATATTTATCACAGCTTTTTTTGTAGTAGCAAAGAATTGGAAATCAAGGGGATGCCCATCAATTGGGGAACGGCTGAACAAACTGTGGTATATGAAGGTAATGGAATACTATTGTGCCATAAGAAATGGAGAAGATACGGATTTCATAACAACCTGGAAAAACCTACACAATATAATGCTGAGTGAATGGAGCAGAACCAGGAGAACATTATACAGAACCACAGATATATGGATTCTGTGATGACTAACTGACTAACGCTGATAGACTTTGCTCCTCTCAGCAATACAAGGTGCAAAGACAACCCCAAAGGACTCATGACAGAGAGAGCTATCTACATCCAGAGAAAGAACTATGGAGTCTGAATTCAGATTGAAGCACACTGTTTGCTCTCCTTTTTTTCCCTTTGTTTTTTTTCTCTTTTGTTTTTGTTTTTTTTTATGGTTTTGTTTCTTCTTTCTCATGATTCATTCCATTGGTTATAATTCTTCTTTACAACTTGACTATTGTGTAAATAAGTTCAATGCAAAGTTATATGTAGAAGATATATTGGATTCTTGGGGAGGGAGGCGTGGAGGAGGGGAAGAAAATCTGGAACTCAAAAACATGTGGAAGTGAGTGTTGTAAACTAAAAATAAAAAAATCTTAATTTAAAAAAAAGAAAAAAAGAAAGCACATACACAAAAAACAAACCAAAAAATGATAGACAAAAAGCATGGTACAAGTTGAATATGATTGGATGTTTAAAAAATAAAATTAAGGGATGAGAAAGAAGAATGTATTGGGAGAAGGGGAAAGGGAGAGGTACAGTGGGGTAAATTACCTGACATTAAAGAGATCCAAAAGAGATTTTATAGTGGAGGCAAAGATGGGAGAAGTGGGTCAGTAGCAAAGGGGGACCTTGAACCTTACCCTCAACACAATTGACTCAAATAGATAATAACATACACACTCGGGGGTAAAATTCTATCTTATCATACAGTAAAGTAGGAGGGGAAGGCGACAAGAGAAAGAAGGAGTCACTGATAGAAGGCAGGGTGGATTGGGGTAGGTAAAAGTCAGAAGCAAAACACTTTTGAGAATAGACAAGGTGAAAGGAGAGAGAGTAGGATAAATAGGGGGAAAATAGGATGAAGGGGAATACATAGTAAAAAAATTACCTGAAGTTTCTCTAATAAAGACCTCATTTCTCAAATATATAGAGTCAAATTTATAGAAATAAGAGCCTTTCCTTAATTGATAAATGTTCAAAAGACATTAACAGGTAGTTTTCAGACAAAATTATCAAAGCTATCTATAGTCATATGAGAAAAAAAATGCTCTATATGAGAACTGATTAGAGAAATGCAAATCAAAACAACTCTGAGCCACCACCACATACCCATCAGATTGGCTAATATGACAGAAAAGGAAAATGATAAATGTTGGAAGGTATTGGGAAAATTAAAACACTAATGCACTGTTGGTGAAGTTGTATGCTTCAACCATTCTGAAGAGCAATTTGGAACTATGCCAAAGGGAATATAAAACAACACATACCTTTTGACTCATCAATACCACTACTAGGTCTGTATCCCAAAGACAATAAAAACAAAAATGTGTACAAAAATAATTATAACAGTTCTTTTAGTGATGGCAAAGAAATGGATATTGAAGGGATGTCTATCAATTGGGGAATGTCTGAACAAGTTGTATGTGATCGAGATGTAATATTATTATGCTATAAGAAATGATGAGCACAGAAAAACCTGGCAAGACTTACATAAACTGATGCAAAATGAAATGAGCAGAACCAAGAGACCATTGTACACAGTAACAGCAATATTGTATGGTGCTCTACTCTGAATAATTTAGCTCTTATCAACAATACAGTGATCTAAGACAATTCTGAAGGATTTAGGATGAAAGGTGCTGTCTCCAGAGAAAGAACTGGTAGAGCCTGAATATAGATCAAAGATACTTTTTCTTTACCTTATTTTTATGTTTTTGCTTTTGTTTTGTTTTGTTTTATTGGTCTATGTTTTCTTTCACAGCATGACTTAAAAGGAAATGTGTTTTGCATGACTAAACATGTATAACCTATGCCAAATTGCTTGCCTTCTCACCATTTTTCTCAAAGTCTTAAGTCTCCTTACCATGAAATGAATAAATGAACAGAACAAAAATCAATTTATAACAGATGTGGAAAAAATCATTCAGTGGGAGAAAAATAGGCTAATATTAAATTCCAGCTAAATAACTTCAGCCTATCAAGCTTATAATAAATGTTTAATCTCTAAGAACAAGAAAAATTCAAACTTCATGAAAACTAACCTTTACTGAGCAATTTTACACAGGTTGTTATCACAACATGTTTGTCTTCATTTCCCAAAGCAAATGAAGGGAAAGGAAATTTAAAAATTCTTTCTTTTAAGTTGACATTTTCTACTTTTGATGATCATAGTCTAGCCCTAAGAATAGATGACTAAAAAGTAATTTAAAAAAACACAAAAATTGACTTTATTATGATCGTAGTAAAATTTTATAGTAAATTTCAATACTGACCTTCCTCAGTAGTACGGGCTGACTTTGATTCACTGTCCATTCCTTGAAATTCATTAAAATATGGTCGAACCTTAATTTCATAAGTCACGCCTTTTTTTAGATTAACTAGAACAGCACTGCGTTCTGTAGGTACTTTAGCATCTAAGTTTTGCCATGTTGATGGAGATTGAAGGCCTGATGTCTGGCGATACAAGACTCGATAGCCTTGTATAAATTGGGGCTGACGATCAACCTGAAATATATAGAAAATAGCTTTAAATGGAAATCTGTTATGTCTGTGTGACTTTGGGAGGAAATTTAACCTATTTCTCTGCCTTAGTTTCCTCACTGGTAAAATGAAATGATTGAACTTTAAGGTCTTTTCCAGTTCTGAGTCTATTTGTAGCAGTGAGATTGGTTATCCCATACAGTATAATGTGGAACATTTTATACCATTTTGTATCATTTTTAATTTCAACCAGACCCAGAGCCTGAATTAATGAGTAACTGGAAGAAGATCCAGCACCTGGGCTTCTTTGTTCTCTAGAGTTTGCTCAGGAAATACCCTTACCTCTGTCAACAAGGCCAGATCAGACTGACCTAAGGACATTCTTATCCCTGTTAGCCATTAAAGGATGAGACCCTAACCCCAAGAAAGACTACCTCGCTTAATATTAACTGACCTTTGTCAACATTCTTTACAACCCTATTCCATTAAGGGAAATTCTTGTATCACGGTTAAACATACATGGGGGTCATGGAGGTGAGGTAACGCAGGCTTGCTGGGTCTGCTAAAATAACGTATATAAGCTTATGCTCTGATTCCTTGTATGTACAAGCAAGCTAGCTTAGCTATGCTTTAAGGGAAAATAATAAACAACATGGATTTTTCTATCACCTAGCTTGTTTGCCTTCTTCAACCAAACTTTCAGGTTTAACAATAAGTAATGTGCAATGACGAGAAATTTTCTTATTGGAAATTGAAGAGGAAAGAAAAACAGCCAGATTTTATAGTTCTTTGTTTTCTTTTTCCCCCACATTTATTTTTTTTATTTTAAAATTATGGAATAAAATAAGATTTGTTTTCAATGAAGGCACAAATAATATTCTGCACATAGTAGGCACTTAACATGGTTACTGAATTGATTCTATATTTATTTTTAAAAAAAAGCTCTCCAGACTTTCACTGCCATGCCACTGTGGATTTATTTCTTCCTTTCTCACCCTCCTCCACCTTTCTTTTAAATGCTGTCTGTACTCTGTTAGAATGTAAGCAACTTGAGGACAGAGCCTGTCTTTTTGTTTGTATTCCCAACATAGCACAGTGCCTGAGGCATAGTAAACACTTAATAAATGCTTGTTTACTTGTCCTGAAAAATAATTATATGGAACTCTGATTTACCATACTAATTAAATGTCACTGTGGCTCAGGTAATTGCATGTAACATATAATCCCCAAAGCACACATTTGAAATATCCTGGATGAATTTCTTTTTTCCAGCAGACACAGCTTTCTAATGGCAAATTTGGTCATCTTTAAATAGATCTAGAGAAAGTGAAATAAGAGTAGGAGGAAAAGTGAAAAACTTTTGCAGGTTTAAAAATATGTGAGGTAAACCATGTGCGGAGAGTTGAATTCAATCTGTTTAATTCAATTTAATGAACGTTTGTTGTATCTAATATGTTTAAGGCAGTATCATGTGGGAAGAATGATGGATTTGTGTAACAGTGTTGTTAGCAGCTACCGCGGGGGTGAAAGACCAACAACAACCAGCACACAGAAGGGCTGCCGGCATGAACTATTTGATCTGCTTTTCTAAGGAAAACAACTTTAAGGGTTAACTATCTCAGTTTAATCAAACATACATATATCATTCACTTAGTTCAGGGGGGAAAGATCAGACCCCTGAACTTCAAGGCAAATACAAACAGAAATTACAAACATCAACAGACAGACCTTGTCTGATTCAAATCACAATGCACCAGAGAAGCACCAACATCAATCGGTCTGTGTTACAAAGCTGGGGAGGGGTGGGTTCACCAGCTTACCCAGAGTCTCTTGTCAACCACATTCTTTCAATTAGTGTACCCCGCAAAATGAACCACTAACCTGGGCCCTGAGGGCTGGAGGCTCACCATTTAGAGTGTGAGAAACTAGAGTGTGGGAAAGCTTTGACCACCAGCACCACATAATATACAATTCAATGACTCTCCATTGACTTAGTGCTAACATTCCAAGACAAAAAAGATCCCACTTTACCTGCCCCATTCAAACAGAGGTCAGACTCATTAAAGGCACTTAGGAGAAGAACAGCAAAAAGTTCTGCCCTGATTACCATTACAATTTGTCATCAGGTGACCTAGGTTCATAAATTAGGGTTTCTCACTGCTATTTATCTATGTGACCTTAGCAAGATATTTAATCTATCTCTGTGCCTCAGTTTCTTCCCTAGTAAAATGAAAGGGTTGAACTTTAAGGTCTTTTCCAGTTCTAAATCAGGGAGGTCAGATATCTCATGCAGCATGTATTAAGATGGGCCTATGTGGGCCATCCCATTGAATATATATGAAGATAAACTTGTACCCTAGCCACTTCTAGTAGTGAAGCATAGTTTGGCTGTGGTACTTTCTGTGAATACACTCTGGCCACACCTGGTCACACATGTGCTCTAGCCATTAGCTAAAGGGCATGTGTATAATAACGAGGCTTCTGGTTGGTTCCTTAGTTCCTGTGATGGAGCCAGGGAGTTCTGCCAAAGATGACTGGCCACTGAACCAGGAGGAGCCACCTGTTCACTAATCTTTAAAAGCACCAGCAATCTCTACAATTATTTACTCTTTTATCCTTTTTGGAGTCTTTTTCTCTATTATTCCTGAAATGGAGGGTAGGTGGGATTCCTTCCCTAACACTCTTCTGCCCCTGGCCCAACATCTTGAACATGGCATTAAAGGCATGTCCCTTTCTCAATAAGCCTACACACACACACACCGTGTGTGTGTGTGTGTGTGTGTGTGTGTGTGTGTGTGTGTGTGTGTGTGCTTTTCCTGAGCACAGCTGACAATATGATAACTGTGTAATTCTTCTACACTCCACTGGAAACTTGTGAATCCAAGGCATCAGGAGCTCTTGGTTTCAAGCATGGGGTATCAATCTTCTTGTTACACATATTTTTAGAACTGGAAAAGACCTTAAAGTTCATTTCAAATGAATGACTAAGAAAAACAAAGCCAAAGCAAGGCTCCCTAGAAAACAGTGAACAAGTTAGTTAAATAGTACAGATCTGACATGAAAGTAAAATATGCATTTAACAGTCTCATGTTTTAATATTTTAAGTATCATCCTCCAAGGAGAGTAAAATAAGAATTAGGGGTTATTGTTTCATATGTCAAATATTTGTCAAAACATGCTTTTGAGTTTTGTTTTTTTTTCTGTTTTGAGCATTATGCATGTATGTGAGGGAGCAGGGGGAGAAAATAAATAGCTGTCATGTACCTGATCAATTTTGTATATCGACCACTGCTCTAGAAAGCACCTTGTAAATCTCTTTTGGAGAGATATGAGACAGGAATCTCACCTAAGTTTTGTTGAATAGATTTTCCCAAATTTTACTCTGGGGAGGGAAGGGAGAGAGAAAAGGATACTTTTTGAAGGTCGGGTTTCTTTTTCGGGCTGAACCTGATCTACTCTAGGTCTGGAGCTTAGGCTTCTTTGTGGGAGAGAACACCACTTCCTCCACCTCCACCTGGCTCTGATCTCAAATATAATTCTATGATCCTGTGTCTAACTGTAAGGCAGCTTATCCTCGCAGTGAACTTTATCCTACTTATTCCCTTATAACTTAATGGTATGGTGAAGTTTACTTTTCCTTATTCTCTTGTAACTTCCACCCACTAAAACTAATTTTTACCCTCTAAAATAGACTACTGTACCTCATGTTATTCTCAAATGCACTCACAGGTTACTTTTCACCTCACCTTTCCCAGAACCACCTACGTAGAATGTTGGGCTTAGAGTCCGAAAGACATAAGTTCAACTCGAGCCTCTGACACTTAGCAGCTGTCTGACCCTGGGCTTGTCACAGTCTTTTTCAACTTGGGTTTTCTGATCTGTGAAATGGTTATGATCAAGTATGGTCCAGGATTCTCCATCATTTCCCAGACCCTTCCACATCACACTGCCTTCATTCCAGCAATCACTGTTACCATTCCCTGACTTTTCGCTTTGGCCATCCCAGAAATGGGCCTCCATTGCACTCCCTAGCTCTCTTTCTCCCACTAGAAAGCCCTGTGAGGACTGACACTATCCTATTGGTAGTATTTGTTTCTTCATTACTTAGCACAGTGCCTGGCATACAGTAGGTGCTTAATAAATCATTAATAACCTCTCTCTCTCTCTTGCTCTCTCTGTCTCTCTTACCTCTTCCTCTCTCCTTTTCTGTATTTAAAGAATGGTATGATGATCCAGCTAGGCTTTCTTTTATGAAGACTGAACAACACCAGTTCTTTAAGAGATCTTTGAATGGTATTGTTTTTAGTCATTACTAGTCACAATTGATTCAGCACAAGCAAAAGAGAATCTCAAGGTCTTTTTGAAGAACTTTAATATTAATTGTGAAATGTGGAGCTGCTGGGACAGGACTGCCCAGAATTACATGCCCACATCAAAGAAGGTGCTGTATTCTGTAAGCAAAGTCAGATAGCAGTAGCTCAAAAGAAACATGAGATGAGCAAATCTAGAAACATCTCCATCCCAAATTTTCAAATGGACTATTTATGTTTGATCTGTGGTATAGCCTTCTGAGCTCACATTGGTCTGATGAGCCAGTCATGATGTCATCTGGGCCCTCTTCAAGGACTGACAACAACAAGAAGTAGTCACAATAATCTGGACAAGTCCTTAATTCTGTTTATGAAATGTGCCAGGCAGATCTAATCAAAACACTCACGATGTAGTCTGATCAAAGCAGAATATACTGGGACAATCTCCTTATTTGCTCTGAACAATGTACTATTAATCTAGGTTAAGATCAAATTATCCAATGCTACCAAAATGCTCTCAAAATGTCCTCCCAAAAGACATTTGACCTAGGTTTCAAGAGATTCAAGAAAGTCTCCTATTAACTATCTATGTGACCTTGGGTGAAACTTAAATTCAAGCAAGGTTTTGATGGAGTTAATAACATATGCCTTGCCCTCAACCTATAATTGTATCCTTGTCATGTCCTTGATGCATATCTTTGCTAAGGCTAAATAAATCATTTTTTATGTTAACTGCTGAATGACCTACAAGTGTCTCATTCCATTCCGTAAGTGAGTGTTTATGTGTGTATGCATGTGTGAGTGAAAACATGCATATACCTATGTGTCCACTGGGTCAGTCTTCATCCTAACTACCAAAGGACTAGTCTGTGTTAGTCTTAGCTGAGAAAAGAGTAGACAGGTAGGGGCTGGGAAGAGAAAGATAGCTGATTCAAGTGGAGTTCAAAGAGGTAGAAAGTGAAATCAGTCCATTGTAAAGTTTAAGAGCTGTAGTTCATAAAGTGTAGTCTTCCCCTTCAGGTGGTCTTCTAGGTCAAAACCATTTATATAATAATGCTAAGATATAATTTGCATATTGAAATATTCCTGCCTTTTCGAACTACATATCTGTGTGAAGCCGGATTTTCTTTATATATAACAAAAACCATCGTAACAGGTTAAATATAGATGTAGATATGAGAATCTTGCTGTCTTTTTAAAGTCATGCATGACAGAGATTTGGCAAAGATATGCAAAACAATGTGACTCCTTACTTTTTTGTTTTGGAAAATATTTTTTTCGTAAAACTTACTTAGGTTAACATGCAATCATATATTATTTTTAAATAAATTAATACCTATTTTCCAAATTTATCTTTAGAGATTATTAGAGTTGGAACCTCCATTGAAGTTCCACTCTGTTCCCTCTTCAGAACATAAGGTAAACTCTAGGTTTTCAAAGATTATGGCAACGAAATGAAAATCTATTAGTTACCAGGCTAGAAAGATTTAAAGTATGGTTCTGGAAAGGAACTATTACGTTTATTTGCAAAGAATCAGTCTAGGTAAGTTTTAAGAGGCTCATCACCCAATGATATAATTTCTGGTACAGAATTCAATGCCTAGAATGTAGAAACCTCTAAATAGCTTTTGTTACTGACCAGCTTTAGGAGCCTTCATGCTAGTCAAGCCTAGAATTGACAGCTGTTTACTAGCTTTTGTTTTTCCTCACTAACCAATAAGCTTTATAGTATGGAAGGACAGCATACTTTGTAAACAAAGGGATATGGTTTTGAACATTCCAGATAGCACTTTTTATGCCTCTCAGCACACTTTCTCTAGAGAATTGTAAGCACTGTAAAATAAAAGAGTGTAATGCAAGTTACTACCTATATTTACAGAGTAAAGTTTGTGTTAGGGCCATGCTGGTGTAATTTTAGAACGAAATGGGGCACTTGGCTGTTCAGCATCTATTTTTATGTCCTCAGTGATTCGAAGAACAAGACTACTTAATGTGCTGCTACTTTACAGAAATACTTAATCAATCATTAAAAGAACAGTGTAGTTTTCTCTATTTAAAATTATAAAATTACATGCCATATTCCATGAAATATTTGTATTTAATACATCATGACCCATCTCCCCCATAAAAAAAAATCAAATCACCAGGCATGGATTTACTTCTGGAAGGGAGGGTTGAAACTAGGGATATATTTTTATTATTTCAGCTTTATTTATTTATTTTTTATTATTGTTTATTTAAATCTCTCCATAGATCGTGACTAAAAATTTTTCTTAATTTCTCATCTTTTGGTACTTTTCCTTTGTCCCCAACATTGCTCTTATGATAAGCAAAGAAAAAGTAGCAATAACAAATGCTAGCCGTTCTAAACTTCTAATACCTAAACTTGGGTTGAAATACTTCAATCTGAGACTTCTCTACTTTTAGAACTCCACAGCTACCAAACCCCAGAGCCAGATATGTGATCCTTCCCAGTTAGATATCTAGGGGGCTGATTCCACTTTTACAGCTGAGGCTGAACATGTAGGATATCCTTCACCCTCTTGACAGTTCTCTAACCCATCAGAGATTTTCTGGAATTAGTGCTACGCTTTTTGGGGATACAGCAAGACTATGTGAGCCCTGAACTAAAGGCTGAGTACATTTCTTTGGTGTTTAGCAGATTAATTACCTTGTTTCTTTAATACATGTATATTATAGAATACATACATGCATGTATATATACATACATATATATTCCTAACAGCTTGTTGTTACAACATTAAAACAAGTCAAACAAGAAGCAAAAAGTTAAATTTATGAAGCCAAATAGAGATCTATCATCAAAATTGTCACTGTTAAGAAACCTTGCAACATATGTTACCACAACATTATGTTTGCATTTTATAAACTTCTCTACATTCACTTTAAGTGAATTTATGCAGTGAAAGAGAAGCATAACTCACAATAATAGCTTGTTAATACTGAAAGAAGCAAGCTGTGTTTTTAAGAAGAACATTAAGCAGCTGTTTCCAGATGAAGGGAGTCTGTAAATCAGGGTAAATTGGTTTTATCCATGTTTTATTTTCATTAATTAAATGTTTTATAGACTTTATGAACCTCATGTTTATGACAAAATGTTGCTTTGCCCACTTTACTGTATTTCTTAAAGCACAGCATAATGGAGGCCTACTTAATAACTAATCGAGTATCAAGTGTGTTGACTTGAATTTATGTGGTTGCCATAGTTTTTTCCAGGGGATAAAAACAAAAAAGTTGCTACAGGAGGAAGAAAAAGTAAAACGTTTGAACATATTCTATTAAAGAGAACATGCTGTTTCTGCAGCATATGCATACCAGGCTGTGGATTTTAAGAGTTAGTTTTGATAGGTGAACATTTTTACGTTATAACATAACCTTTAAGCTTTAATGTATGTGTTTTAAAATGATACATTCATGAACATTCATATTATGAAGAGCTTGATCTTCTGCAAATCAATCCAATAATAGTTTAATGGGAAGAGATACTTATTGACACTCAGTTTCCAGATACATCTCTAGATCATATTCCATCTATACCTTCTCATCCTGTGTGACTTTTTTCTTCCTACTCCTATAGAAATCATTGAAGACCAAAGTGTAAATTCACAAATTTCTCTAATAAAATCTTTTAATTGACTTTTTTAATACAATTCTTTGTTGTTAATAGTCTACAATCAACTTCCAGACACTTTTTATTGTTGGTTAGTCCTGTCCAACTCTTCCTGACCCCATCTGAGATTTCCTTGGCAAAGATACTTGAGTGGTTTTCCATTTCCTTCTCCAACTTATTTTTACAGATGAGAACCTGAGGCAAACATGGTTGAGAGACTTGCCGAGGGTCATACAGCTAGTAAGTGCCTGAGGTCAGATTTAAATACTGGAAGATAAGTCTTTCTGACTCTAGGCCCAGCACTCTCTCCACTGAGCCACTTCCAGGCACTCTGTATCTCCCCATTCCTCGTTTTATACTTGTACCTTTAATTTTTTCAGAAACTACAATGTTCCATGCTTTTTAGCCATATTAGCTCTACTGGAAGAATACTGTTAAAAGGAAGGGTCTTAGTTGCAGGAAGAAGCCTGTGGTCATCGGACTGAACAATTTTCCATTTGTAATCCAACCTACTTTCCTTTTTCAATTCAATTCTGGGACAGTTCATTGTGAATGTATAGTATCTGTCAAAGATGTATATGCTGATGGACCATCTCTCAGTTGTCATACAATGGGATATCATACTTTAGACAAGAGGCATTCTTCACTCACTTTTTTCCCCTTGTGTGGATTATTGGAAAAAGCAGTTTTGAATGATTATAAATCTCATTTAGGAGGCTCTGAGTTTGTTGAAGTTAATACTCCATCATAGAAATCAGAAGCATCTAGAGGTCCTCACTTTCTATACTGAATTTCATATTCTCTGTGTCACTCTATGTCGCTTTTGGAAAACTTATTATCTCCTTGGTTTTGTTTCTCTAATAAATCACGTGGCCACTGAACAAAGTTGTGTCTGTTATTCTAACTTTCAATAATCTTGCATGACTCTGAGGTACATGAGAGATATGAATCCAATATATATTGTGTTGGAAGAAAGTCTTTAAGGCATGATTTTGCATTAATTAAGCACTATTCTTAAAATAATCAACACTCAATCTGGAGAGTGGGAATTTGGTATGCACTCTACATCTTCCAATCAATTACAGAAGTATGAAGAAGGAATCAGCCAAAGAGCAATTTGTAGAAACCCACTTCCTCATATATTTAACAAGAATACACTTAATAAAGTGGGTATAGCTTATTCTTATAAAAATATAGTCATCAGGAAGTAAGCATACATGTAAGCAGTAATTAATATTTTTTTTCAGGAGTACAAAAGGGAGTAGAGTGACATAATGCTGGGAAAGTGATGATATTCTTTTATATGCTTATCTTGTGCTATCCTTGTTATATTGTTGTAAAGTTCTGTTGACACCACTTATCCCAAAGCTCCTATTAATTGTCCCATTGACCTGTGTAATAGATAAGAAAGATCTTGAGGTCAAATGCAACGGTAATTTAAATTTGAAGATCTTTCCCACCCATTAATAGGCCCACGTGACCTGCTTTTGATACATGAAGCCTAAGTCACATGTGGTGGGAGGAGCTTGCTGAATTAGAGAAACTGGAAGGGTAGAGCAGGAAATGCTCCAGACTCGTGTTAGCTGTGCTGTGAGTGACTGTTGGGGGCAAGGCCCCAGCAGCGGGCAGGAAGGTTATGGGATGTCTTGGTTCCCTGCTGTGATGTTGTGTTTTAGGTTCTTTGCTGTTATAATTAAGTGGACTTACTGGTTCTGGAATTTTCTTGCTGCTTGGATGGGTCAGACTTATTGGTTTTGGGATCTGGTTCTTTGGTGTCTGAATAAATGGTTTACTTCTTCGACCTTCTATATTGAGTCTCTTATATTTTGTGCTACAGAACTACATAGGCATATTTATAATTATCATCTATATTGTGATTATTGCCTTGCTAATACAGAAAGCACATCACTTTTCCTGGTATTTAAGTCATACAGCATCTTATGAAATCAGTACTCAAAAACATTTTTGGACACAGTGCATTGGGACAGCTAAAAGGCACAGTGAATAAAATGCTGTTCCAGGAGTCAGGAAGACCTAAGTTCACTTCCACCCTCAGATACATACTAGCTGTGTAACTCTGGACTTAATCCCATTTGCCCCAGTTTCCTCATCTATAAAATGAGCTGGAGAAGGAAGTATCTTTGGCAAAGTATCTTTGCCAAGAAAACCCCAAAAGGGGTCAGGAAGAGTTGCACATAACTGAAATGAATGAATAACAACAAAATAGGAACAGAACTTGGAAACAGATACTTGGCTGGCACTAGCTTTGTCAGACACCACTGTATATTCTCCTGTTAAGTTAGTTTGTTGGAGTTTTTTTTGTTCTGTTATTGTCATTATAGCTAGTTCAGAAAAGCATTTTTTCTACTTTAAAAAAATTACTGATACATTTTCTTTTGAGTTCACATGTAAGAAAGCAAAAAGATATTTTCTTATCATATTTACTATACAATTCCAAGAAAACTAAACATATTGGACAAAATATACATTGGATTCAAAATAACATTTTCCATCAAAATTAATATTTTCATTCCATTTATATAGTTTTTCTTTCATATATTAAATAACTTATCTTTAGTGTTGCACTTCAAATAAATCACGACAAGGAATACAATAAAGAAGAATTATTTATGTATTTACAAATCACTTACAGTCCACGTGACTTGAACTGTGGTAGGAGTCAACACAACAGGGTTATGAAGACGTACAATGACATCCCCCAGTTCTTTCTGCACTTGTCTGTGATCTACTCCTTGAGCTGGTGGGCTTATATCTGTTGGT